>NC_053391.1:455156520-455756520 GCF_905171765.1 Bufo bufo
CTGATTCTCTGCTATGACATGAGACTGATTCTCTGCTGACATGAAGCCAGATTCTCTGTTATGGGACCTTTCTCCTTTGCCTGGGTGCCTGGGCCTAAATATCTGACAATGGACTGTTCCAGTGTTGGGTGACGTAAAGCCTGATTCTCTGCTATGACATGCAGACTGATTCTCTGCTGACATGAAGCCAAATTCTCTGTTACGGGACCTCTCTCCTCTGCCTGGGTGCCTGGGCCTAAATATCTGACAATGGACTGTTCCAGTGTTGGGTGACGTAAAGCCTGATTCTCTGCTATGACATGCAGACTGATTCTCCGCTGACATGAAGCCAGATTCTCTGTTACGGGACCTCTCTCCTCTGCCTGGGTGCCTGGGCCTAAATATCTGACAATGGACTGTTCCAGTGTTGGGTGACGTAAAGCATGATTCTCTGCTAGGACATGCAGACTGATTCTCTGCTGACATGAAGCCAGATTCTCTGTTACGGGACCTCTCTCCTCTGCCTGGGTGCCTGGGCCTAAATATCTGACAATGGACTGTTCCAGTGTTGGGTGACGTAAAGCCTGTGTCACGGCCACGGTTTTGGCCATGACTCCTTGGGAGCCGCATACTGTTGCCCGCGGTTTTGGGTTGTAGTGTCAACCGCAGCTTGAGGCATAAGGTTGTTAGCCTCAAGTGCGGTTGCCGCGGACAACAGCTATGTGTGCGGTTCCCTCAGAGTTGTGTGCGCGTTTGTAAGCACTTTTGTATGTCTGTGTGCACTTTGTTTATGTTTGGTGTGCACTGACATTTTCCCTGCTCTGTGGCTTCCCGTGGCAACGTTGGGTTGTATTATGTACATGTGGTGGCAGTGTCCCGGCCTTCGGGCTGACTCCCAGGACACGCTTGCCACCCATGTCGTTGCCTGCGGCAACAGCCACAGTGTGTTTGTTGTTTGGACACTTCCCCTTTAAGTTATGTTTTCCCTTCTGTGGTTTTGGAAGGGTTAACTCCCTTTCAGTGTGTGTGAGTCACGGGGTGTGTCTGATTGTTGGGTGTGGCCTCTTGGCCCTATATAGCCTCAGTTGTAGGCAGTAGCCAGAGAGGGTGTTTCAGCCATGCTGGCTGTAGACATCCTCCTGGTTACTTACCAACTGCCAGTGGGGGCCAACCTTCTGGTCATAAGCAAATATATATGTCCTTTTGTGTCTGGAAGATGTGTTTGGTTTTATGTTTCTTTATTGCACCTGTGGTCCTGGGTTCCCGTGTGTTGTGTGTTTGTGTGCTGAGTCCTGCTGTCTGTGGGCAGTACATCCACATGGGTTCCAGGCTTTGTTGTCTGTGGTAGGTCTCTGTTATGCTTGTGGCAAGTACCTGCCATTGCCATAGGTTGCATTTGTTTCCCCTTGCTTGCAGCTTGGCCAGTGAGACCCCTGTTCCTCCGTATCCAGAAGGAACAGGATGTCTTACTCTGACTCCTAGCCCAGGGACCGGTCGGAGGGTAAGTTAGGGCTCCGAGGTTCCTGCGCATGGGTCCTCCTACCTTAAAGGTCGGCCCATGCAGGTAGGAGTTAGGGTCAGGTTAGGGACGCTGTAGGAGGTGACCTGCTCCCTAATCCTGTTTGTCCTGGTCAAGCAGCGACCACCATCCTTCGGCACACGGCTGAGGGTTTCCCCCATCCTCAGCCGTGACAGCCTGATTCTCTGCTATGACATGCAGACTGATTCTCTGCTGACATGAAGCCAGATTCTCTGTTACGGGACCTCTCTCCTCTGCCTTGGTGCCTGGGCCTAAATATCTGACAATGGACTGTTCCAGTGTTGGGTGACGTAAAGCCTGATTCTCTGCTATGACATGCAGACTGATTCTCTGCTGACATGAAGCCAGATTCTCTGTTACGGGACCTCTCTCCTCTGCCTGGGTGCCTGGGTCTAAATATCTGACAATGGACTGTTCCAGTGTTGGGTGACGTGAAGCATGATTCTCTGCTAGGACATGCAGACTGATTCTCTGCTGACATGAAGCCAGATTCTCTGTTACGGGACCTCTCTCCTCTGCCTGGGTGCCTGGGCCTAAATATCTGACAATGGACTGTTCCAGTGTTGGGTGACGTAAAGCCTGATTCTCTGCTATGACATGCAGACTGATTCTCTGCTGACATGAAACCAGATTCTCTGTTACGGGACCTCTCTCCTCTGCCTGGGTGCCTGGGTCTAAATATCTGACAATGGACTGTTCCAGTGTTGAGTGACGTAAAGCATGATTCTCTGCTAGGACATGCAGACTGATTCTCTGCTGACATGAAGCCAGATTCTCTGTTACGGGACCTCTCTCCTCTGCCTGGGTGCCTGGGCCTAAATATCTGACAATGGACTGTTCCAGTGTTGGGTGACGTAAAGCCTGATTCTCTGCTATGACATGCAGACTGATTCTCTGCTGACATGAAGCCAGATTCTCTGTTACGGGACCTCTCTCCTCTGCCTGGGTGCCTGGGTCTAAATATCTGACAATGGACTGTTCCAGTGTTGGGTGACGTAAAGCATGATTCTCTGCTAGGACATGCAGACTGATTCTCTGCTGACATGAAGCCAGATTCTCTGTTACGGGACCTCTCTCCTCTGCCTGGGTGCCTGGGCCTAAATATCTGACAATGGACTGTTCCAGTGTTGGGTGACGTAAAGCATGATTCTCTGCTATGACATGCAGACTGATTCTCTGTTATGGGACCTCTCTCCTCTGTCTGGGTGCCTGGGCCTAAATATCTGACAATGGACTGTTCCAGTGTTGGGTGACGTAAAGCATGATTCTCTGCTAGGACATGCAGACTGATTCTCTGCTGACATGAAGCCAGATTCTCTGTTACGGGACCTCTCTCCTCTGCCTGGGTGCCGGGGCCTAAATATATGACAATGGACTGTTACAGTGGTGGGTGACGTGAAGCCAGATTCTCTGCTATGGCATGAAGAGACTGATTCTCTGCTGACGTGAAGCCAGAGTCTCTGTTATGGGACCTTTCTCCAATTGATATTGGTTAATTTTTTTTATTTTATTTTCATTTTAATTCATTTCCCTATCCACATTTGTTTGCAGGGGATTTACCTACATGTTGCTGCCTTTTGCAGCCCTCTAGCTTTTTCCTGGGCTGTTTTACAGCCTTTTTAGTGCCGAAAAGTTTGGGTTCCCATTGACTTCAATGGGGTTCGGGTTCGGGACGAAGTTCGGGTTGGGTTCGGATCCCGAACCCGAACATTTCCGGGAAGTTCGGCCGAACTTCTCGAACCCGAACATCCAGGTGTTCGCTCAACTCTAGTTAACAGCCAAACAAAACTCAATATTTATGGCCCTGATTCTGTAGTTTACAGAAACACCCCATATGTGGTCGTAAACTGCTGTACGGGCACACGGCAGGGCGCAGAAGGAAAGGAATGCCATACGGTTTTTGGAAGGCAGATTTTGCTGGACTGTTTTTTTTGACACCATGTCCCATTTGATGCTCCCCTGATGCACCCCTAGAGTAGAAACTCCATAAAATTGACCCCATATAAGAAACTACACCCCTCAAGGTATTCAAAACTGATTTTACAAACGTCGTTAACCCTTTAGGTGTTCCACAAGAATTAATGGAAAATAGAGATACAATTTCAAAATTTCACTTTTTTGGCAGATTTTCTATTTTAATATTTTTTTTCCAGTTACACAGCAAGGGTTAACAGCCAAACAAAACTCAATATTTATGGCCCTGATTCTGTAGTTTACAGAAACACCCCATATGTGGTCGTAAACTGCTGTACGGGCCACACGGCAGGGCGCAGAAGGAAAGGAATGCCATACGGTTTTTGGAAGGCAGATTTTGCTGGACTGGTTTTTTGACACCATGTCCCATTTGAAGCCCCCCTGATGCACCCCTAGAGTAGAAACTCCAAAAAAGTGACCCCATTTTAGAAACTACGGGATAGGGTGGTACTAGTTTAGGGTACATATGATTTTTGGTTGCTCTATATTACACTTTTTGTGAGGCAAGGTAACAAGAAATAGCTGTTTTGGCACCGTTTTTTTTTAATTATTTGCAACATACATCTGACAGGTTAGATCATGTGGTAATTTTATAGACCAGGTTGTCACGGACGCAGAGATACCCAATATGTATACAATTTTTTTTATTTATGTACGTTTTACACAATGATTTCATTTTTGAAACAAAAAAATCATGTTTTAGTGTTTCCATAGTCTGAGAGCCATAGTTTTTTCAGTTTTTGGGCGATTATCTTGGGTAGGGTATGATTTTTGCGGGATGAGATGACGGTTTTATTGGCACTATTTTGGGGTGCATATGACTTTTTGATCACTTGCTATTACACTTTTTGTGATGTAAGGTGACAAAAAAATGGTTTATTTAGCACAGTTTTTATTTTTTACGGTGTTCATCTGAGGGGTTAGGTCATGAGATACGTTTATAGAGCTGGTCGATACGGACGCGGCGATACCTAATATTTCCCCCTACTTTTTTCCCCCTACTTTTTACCAATTTATTTTTTTACTTTATTTGGGGAAAATGACGTTTTTGTTTATTTTTACTTCAAACTTTAAATTTTTTGGGGGGAAAACTTTATTTTTTAAACTTTTTTTAACTTTATTTTTTATCCCACTTTGGGACTTCAACTTTTGGGAGTCTAATCCCTTTTACAATGCATTCCAATACTTCTGTATTGGAATGCATTGGCTGTATAAGTAATACTGTGTGTATTACTCATACAGCTTCCGGCCTGTGAGATCCAGGGGGCTGGATCTCACAGGCACGTCACAGGAAGGTAGCGCCGATGCCTCAGGAAGGCATCACGCAGCCTTCCATGCCATCGGGTTCCCCCTACAGCCCCACAGGGACCCGATGACACCGCCCGCATAAGGTAAAAGCCGCAAACCGCAGGTCTGAATTGACCTGCGGTTTGCGGCGATCGCCAACACAGGGGGGTCACAGGACCCTCCTAGGCATTGTGCCAGAGTGCCTGCCGAATGAATTCGGCAGGCACTCAGTTCCGATCCCCGCCCGCCGCACGGCGGTGATCGGAACTACACAGGACGTACGGGTACACCCTGTGTCCTTAAGTACCAGGACATCAGGGCGTACCTGTATGCCCTGTGTCCTTAAGAGGTAAATACGCTGTATATTAACACAATGAAACATGCATTTACCCATAGCTATGTGTCACTCACACATGATTTATTACATGTTTTCCTAAAGAGGCTAGAAAGTATTATATACTAATTTCCAAGGCATTTGGAGCAACTTTGTTTCAGCCTGATTCAATTCAGGTCCAAACCAAACTTTTAGAAAAATTTGGCAAACCTGAATTGAACTGAATCTAGAGTGATTCGCTCATCTCTAATACAAACTAATGCTATCCTAACTATCTAAATTGAATATGAGGAACTTAGCAAATATATTTTGATCAAAATCATTTGTGCCCACCCACCATGACAAGGTGACCTCATTTTAGATGGGAACCTACTATATATGAAACCCCTCCTTATGCCAACTGGCCTCACATAAATTCAGCAAATATAGGATCTGCTTGTTGTGTAGCGGCATTTTAAGACAGTTTCCTGCCATTTTTTTCCAATCGCAGCAGGCTACCTGAACACGTGGATTACGTGTGGTTTTTTCATGCAGATTTTTGTGCAGAAAAAACTTCAGTGTAATACAGTTCCAGAGAAATCTAATCTACAGCTTTTTTTTTCTTAGGTGCACAAATTTACCCTATGTGTGAATTTTGAAATCTTCAGCATGTCAATAGTTGTTGTGTTTTTATTGTGCAGATTTCACCCTTTTCAATGGAAGGACAAGATTTTCAGAAAATCCTCATAAAAACTGCAATTATGTTTTGTTGCTGAAATGCAGAAAAATCAGCGCAGAATTATATGCAGATTTTCTGCATGTTACCCTGTACCCATATGTAGGCACCCTAATGAGGACACCTTGGAGCTGTTGCTCGGAGCTTATTTGTGGACATCATTCCTGCGTCATGCATAGTAGAGGGGGTGTAGAGGGTGATGCATGACTAAGTTTTCTTTTGTTGGTGCTTTTGATCACAGTGTACACTACTTAGATGTAACACACTGTATATTTTCTCTTGGAGTGCTTCTTTATAAATAACAGTAACACACCTCCAACAACAGCAGACATAATGTGGAGATGGCAGCAGCAAGAGATGACCACAGAGTTGCAAGGTGACATAGTTTGGAGATGGCAGCAGCAGATGCATCAGGAGACCTGAAAGTGACCCGGTAACAGAGTGGGGGTGCGTGGCAATACCAGTACCCGCTGACGATGGTGAGTGAAAGAAGGAGCACTTGGCATTAGATTTGTGGCATCAGGCGGGTTGCAGCATCAAAGCAGTAGCTGAGGCAGGTAGTCAGAAGAAAACAGTCTCTTGTATCAAAGTGTTCGTGTGGTACCATGTATGATCTAGTCTGATGCATCAGGAATTGGTGGTGGGAAATCCTGGCCGATCCACGCCTAATTCATCTTGACAAAGGTCAGTCTCTCCACATTTTGGGTGGACAGGCGAATTTTCCTTGGGGTAACTATGGCCCCCGCAGCGCTAAACACCCGCTCTGATGCCACAATACTGGCCGGGCAGGACAGCTTTTCCAGGGCAAACTCTGCTAGTTGCGGCCACAAATCCAGTTTGGCTGCCCAGTAGTTGAGCGGATCTTCAATGTGGGGTGGCAGGGTGCTGTCCAAGTATGCAACCACCTGCTGGTTCTGGTCCTGCTCCAGGTCTAGCTGCTGCTGCTGCCGGTGAGTAGTTTCTTCACTATGCGGTTGAATAAAGCTACTCATCAGCGACTGTAGACTCAGGCTGCTGCTGATTGAGTTGGTACTGCTCCTGCCACCCCACCCCTCCCCAGCATCCATGGCAGAGGAACGTGAGCGCAGAGGGCCCCCTGGTCAGACCTGTGAGAGCATGAACAATGGGGCCGATAGGCAGCGGCCAACTGACTACATAGGATGTCTCTGTAGTAGTTTAGTTTGTCCTCCCTCTCGGTGGGTGTAAAAAAAGGCCCCCATTTTGGACCGGTAGCGAGGGTCCAACAAGGTGGAGAGCCAGAAGTCATCCCTCTGCCGAATGGTGGTAATTTGGCTGTCACTATGCAAGCAAGTGAGCATGCAGCGGGCCATTTGGTAAGTGACTCGGAGGGACTCCCTGTCTCCATCTCCACTGTATACTGCCACGGTGTGTCCGTGTCCTCTGTCTCGTCTTCCTCGTCGTCCTGTAGGTCCTCTGGCTGCTCCTGCTCCTCCTGTCCTGTCAGCTGAGTAGAAAAACCACCCATTTGTCTACATATTGCCTGTGCTCCAATGTCCTCCTCCCTCTCCTCTTCCAGTTCAGCCCCCACAGGGCTCATGTGGCCGTAAGATCGAGGCGCCACGTCTTCTGTCCCCTGACCAGCCATTGCTACCACCATCTGTTCCAGGACATGAAGAAGTTGAATGATGGAATAAAGAAGAGGACAAATAACGTGGTCTCCTCAAAAGGCCTGAGAAAATGGCAGGTGTCACTCATGAGCTGCCAGTGGCTGACATCGAAGTTACACAGGGGAGTACTCCTATCCGCTTGCATCATCAAGAAATCGTTGATGGCCTTTTTCTGTTCGCATAGTCGGTCCAACATATGGAGGGTGGAATTCCAATGGGTGGAAACGTCACAAATCAGCCTATGTTGGGGGATGCCGTTCTACCGCTGCAACTCAAGGAGGGTGTGCTTTGCTGTATATGAGTAGCTGAAGTGCATGAAAAGTTTTCTGGCCATTTTTGGGATCTCTTGCAGATGGGTGGAAGACTCAAGGAACCGCTTGACAACCAGATTGAACACGTGTGCCATGCAGGGCACATGGCTCAGCTTTCCTTGACGCAGCACAATGTTCTTCCCGTTGTCGGTCACCATAGTTCCGATTTTGAGTTTTCAGGAAGAAAGCCAGGATTCGATTTCTTGATGCATCAGACGGAGCAGTTGCTCCCCTGTGTGACTCCATTCACCAAGGCAAGACAGGTGCAGAAGAGCGTGACACCGCCGAGCCTGCACATGTGGCATGCTGGAGGGGCACTGCAGTGGAGGCTGAGGACATGGTGGAGGATGAGGAGGCAGAGGCGGACATTGTCGCAAGGACCAACGGCGTGACAACGTGGAGGAGCAAGCGGCATGACCTGTCCAAGTTGCTGGTGTGGCTATGCAGGAACCACATTCACCCAGTGGACCGTAAAGGACATGTATTGTCCCTGACCGTACTTACAGCTCGACACATCGGCACTGCTGTGCACTGGCAGACACCAACAGGCTCAACGACTGGCCCACCTTCTGTTCTACATGTGTGTGCAGGGATGGTACTGCCTTTTTCGCAAAGAAATGAAGACTTGGGTCTCTCCACCTCAGCTCGGCATCAGTTCTCTGAAAGGTGCAGAGTACACCACTAGGAAAGTGTGGGACTGAAGCACCAGCAACTTGGACAGGAGCACGTTCAGCTTCTGCGCTGTTGGATGCTTGCACGCATACTGTTGTCTCTTGGCAATGGCTTCGGTGATCGATTTCTGACGGAATGACTGACGTGGAGTAGGAGCAGGAGCATCTGGACCAGCAGAATGGGATTGACAGACAGCTCCCTCCAGCTGAGGTGGTGGAGCCTTGACTGGCTGAAACTGGGTGTGTGCCACTGGGTGATGTAGCAGTTGCTGCGGCATGCTGGACCACCACATCGGAGCCACGGTTCTCCCAGGCCACTGTATGGAGACGCTGCACATGCTGATGCAGGGCCGTAGTGCCAACATTGGCACCATGGCCACGTTTCACTTTCTGCCCACAGATGCAACATATGACCACGTTCACCTCCTCTGGCGCTTTGGAAAAAAACTGCCACACCACCAAGTAGGTGATTTTTCCCCAACAGTACGCACTGACTGATTGCTACCGCTGCTGCCTCCGTGAACCTCTGCACCACTACTTTCTGGGCAGGTAGGCTGCTGCGAAGCATGTGGTCTACCCCCGGCACGTTTGGCTCCAGACCTCCCACTATTGCCACCCTGCTGACTCCCAGCCATGCTACCACCTTGCTGGCTCCGCCGCTGCCTCATGGGCAAGCTGCCACCCTCTTCTCCTGATGAAGCCCCTTCTGCACCTGGCTCCCAAGTGTGCAGATGTCTCCTCCACATCTTGGCTTACCAGTAGCTACTGACTGTCTTCTAGTAGCTCGTCCTCACTGTATACTGGAGCTGAGCCCACACCATACAATACTTCTCTGGCTGAGGGAGCATAAAAGGACAGAAGAAGGTTGAGGACAGGTGAGGGCACAGGGCCTGCTCCCGGGCCAACTAAGGGTTGTGTCTGATGAACCCACCGGCTCTTGGCTGGGGTGTCTGATGTCACTTGGGACAAAGTGGATGACCGAGTCAACCATTTAAGAACCGCTGGGTTGCTGGTCAAGACACGACAGCTAGCTGACACTGGGAGCTCAGGCCTCTCGAAGTGACCCCTGCTGCCACAGCCCCTTACTCTGCTGCGACCTCTGCCTGTGCCAGAAACATTCAGGCCTCTGCCACTCCCCTGTTCAGAGCCTGGCAATTCTCTGTCTGACATGCTGTTAGATCAAATAAATAAATAAAAAGGAAATTTAAATACCCCAAAAAAGTCAGTAATTTTATCACTTTACCACACAACGGCTAATAGGCCGTTTATTTTTTCCACTAATACACAATAAAGGGGCTTTAGAACGTATAACTGCACCGCTGAACGGCAAATATATTTTTAGTTTGCCACTAATACATGGCAAAAAGGGATTTAGAACATATAACTGCACTGCTGAACTGAAATATATTTTACTTTTGCCACTAATACACAGCAAAAAGGGATTTAGAACATATAACTGCACCGATGAACGGCAAATATATTTTTATTTTGCCACTAATACATGGCAAAAAGGGATTTAGAACATATAACTGCACCGCTAAACAGCAAATATATTATACTTTTGCCACTAATACACGGCAAAAAGGGCTTTAGAAGATATAACTACCACTGAACGGCAACAATTTTTTTATTTTGCCACTAATACACGGCAAAAGGGGATTTAGAACATATAACTGCACCACTGAACGGCAAATATTTTTTTATTTTGCCACTAACACACAACAAAAATGGCTTTAGAACATATAACTGCACCGCTGAACGGCAAATATATTTTATTTTTGTCACTAATGCACAACAAAAAGGGCTTTAGAACATATAACTGCACTGCACAAGGGAAAATAAATATAAACGGTTTTATAATGCCAATTTGGATCGTCAGTCAGTGCAGCAAAGTGTAATAGGATTGTTCCTATTACCCAGGCTGTAACTTCCCCTACTGAACCCTGTTCAACATAAATTCTGTGTTCTCACATGTGCAGCAGCCATTTTAGGAAAAAATGCGATTCGTTACCACGAAGCGTGAGGAAATTCGGATTCGGTGCAAATCGAATAATTCCTGAAATTCGTTTGGACTTCCACTTGGTCAGCTTCCATTCGCTCATCTCTACTGATAACTATTACTTAAGCCAGTTTTTTGGACACAAGTTACACATGAAAATAGATTTCACTTTCTTAGGGTGCATTCACTCTACCGTATGAATGGGTTCGCATCTGTTCCGCAATTTTGCGGAACGGGTGCGGACCCATTAATTTTAATACTGTCTGCATCCGTAGTTCCGTACTGCAGCCCTGCAAAAATATAGAGCATGTCCTATTCTTTCAAGAATAGGCATTTTCTTTATAGCGCCAGCCATGTGCATTCCTCAAAATGCGGAACACACATGGCCAGTATCAGTGTTTTGCAGATCTGCAATTTGTGAACTGCAAAACACTTAGGGTCGTGTAAATGTAGCCTTAGAAGGATCCTCTTTCAAGCTAGGGAGAATCTTTACATCTGGGTAAACATAATTTTGTCACAGAGTAATGTGTTGTTGGAGGTGTGTTACTGTTATTTATAAAGAAGCACTACAGGAGAAAATATACAGTGTGTTATGTCTGAGTAGTGTACACTGTGATCAAAAACACCAACAAAAGAAACCCAAGTGATGCATCACCCCCTACGCCCCCTCTACTATGCATGACACAGGAATGATGTCCACAAATAAGCTCCGAGTAACAGCTCCAAGGTGTCCTCATTAGGGTGCCTACATATGGGTACAGGGTAATAGGCAGAAAATTGGCATAACATTTTTGTGTGTTTCACCAAACAAATCCGCACCAAAAACTGCAATACATATGGATAACTGCAGTTTTTGGTGCAGTTTTGGTGAGGATTTTCTGCATATCTCGCCTTTCCATTGAAAAGGGTGAAATCTGCATAAGAAAAACGTAACAATTGACATGCTGCATTTCAAAATTCACAGAGAGAGTTAATTTACCTAAGAAAAAAGCATAGTGTACATTACATTTGTCTTATACTGTATTACGCTGCGGTTTTTCCACACAAAAATCAGCACGGAAAAACCACACATAATCCGCATGTGCAGGTAAACTGCTGCGATTTGAAAAAAATGGCCAGAAACTGTGTTAAAATTCCTCTACACACCAAGCAGAGTTTTATAATATTCTTTTGGCCAACATATAACTTTTGGCAAACTTTTTTGCCAAAAAAATACAGTGCTTTGGATAAAAACAAAATAATAATATTATGCATCCACCGTTGCTGGATATTTTAAGTAAACTTGAGGTAAAGTAACAAAGAAAATAAACTTGGAAAAAGCTCAAATCTATTTAGATACAAGAAAAAGACACTTGAAGAGCTAAAAACAAAAGTTTTAGATTTTAGAAAAACTGACTTTTCTAAAATTAGATTAGTGGTATACGAGTCCCTATCAGATTGGAACAGTTTCAATGGAGTCCAGGAGAAATGGGACTACTTAAAAGTGGCACTATTGAAGGCAACAGATAATTGCATTAGGCTTGTCAGTAAAAGCAACAAAAAAAAGAAGAGACCACTGTGGTACTCAGCAGAAGTGGCCAAAATCATTAAAAACAAAAAGATTGCATTTAGTAATTATAAAAAAAAAAAGGAGGATGACAGGCAATTTTATAAGATTAGGCAGAGAGAGGCCAAACAAGTTATAAGAGCTTCTAAAGCACAGGCAGAAGAGAAATTAGCTTAGTCAGTGAAAAAAGGTGATAAGACATTCTTCAGATACATAAATGAAAAAAGGAAACTAAAACAAGGAATTAACAAATTAAAAACAAAAGAAGGAAGGTATATGGAAGAAGATAAAGAACTAGCTGACTGCCTCAATGAATACTTCTGTTCAGTTTTTACAAAGGAAAATGAAGGAAAAGGACCTCAGTTAGGAAGGAAGACTAATGAATCTTTTGATGCATGTGTCTTTACAGAGGAAGAGTTTCTAAGTCAGCTGTCTAAAATTAATACAAATAAGTCACAGGGGCCTGATGGGATACACCCAAAGCTATTAAAAGAGCTTAGCAGTGAACTAGCAAAACCATTAACAGATTTATTTAACCAATCACTGGTAACAGGAGTCGTCCCAGAAGATTTGAAATGAGAAAATGTTGTGCCCATTCACAAGAAAGGTAGTAGGGTGGAATCGGGCAACTATAGGCCAGTAAGCCTGACATCAATAGTGGAGAGGATTGTGGAACATCTAAAATCCCATGGATTGAAAGATGAAAAACAGCATGGGTTTACTTCAGGGAGATCATGTCAAACTAATCTTATAGATTTTTTTGATTGGGTGACTAAAATAATAGATGGCGGAGGTGCAGAAGACATCGCTTATCTAGACTTTAGTAAGGCTTTTGATACTGTCCCACATAGAAGGCTAATCAATAAATTAGAGTCTTTGGGCTTGGACTCCCATATTGTTGAATGGATTAGGCAATGGCTGAGGGACAGACAACAGAGGGTTGTAGTCAATGGAGTATAGTCAGACCATGGTCTTGTTACCAGTGGGGTACCTCAGGGATCTGTTCTGGGACCCATATTGTTTAATATCTTTATCAGCGAAATTGCAGAAGGCCTCGATGGTAAGGTGTGTCTTTTTGCTGATGACACAAAGATTTGTAACAGGGTTGATGTTCCTGGAGGGATACACCAAATGGAAAAAGATTTAGGAAAACTAGTGGAATGGTCAAAAATCTGGCAACTAAAATGTAATGTTGATAAGTGCAAGATAATGCACCTGGGGCGTAAAAACCCAAGAGCAGAATATAAAATCAGTGATACAGTCCTAACCTCAGTATCTGAGGAAAGGGATTTAGGGGTCATTATTTCAGAAGACTTAAAGGTAGGCAGACAATGTCATAGAGCAGCAGGAAATTCTAGCAGAATGCTTGGGTGTATAGGGAGAGGCATTACCAGTAGAAAGAGGGAGGTGCTCATGCCGCTCTACAGAGCACTAGTGAGACCTCATTTGGAGTATTGTGCGCAGTACTGGAGACCATATCTCCAGAAGGATATTGATACTTTGGAGAGAGTTCAGAGAAGAGCTACTAAACTAGTACAAAGATTGCAGGATAAAACTTATCAGGAAAGATTAAAGGACCTTAACATGTATAGCTTGGAAGAAAGACGAGACAGAGGGGATATGATAGAAACTTTTAAATACATAAAGGGAATCAACAAGGTAAAAGAGGAGAGAATATTTAAAAGAAGAAAAACTGCTACAAGAGGACATCGTTTTAAATTAGAGGGGCAAAGGTTTAAAAGTAATATCAGGAAGTATTACTTTACTGAGAGAGTAGTGGATGTATGGAATAGCCTTCCTGCAGAAGTGGTAGCTGCAAATACAGTGAAGTAGTTTAAGCATGCATGGGATAGGCATAAAGCCATCCTTCATATAAGATAGGGACAGGGGCTATTCATAGTATTCAGTATATTGGGCAGACTAGATGGGCCAAATGGTTCTTATCTGCCGACACATTCTATGTTTCTATGTTTCTATATGCATTTTAAGCACATAATTCAAATTCTACTTAAAGAGATTTTCCAGGACTATGATATTGATGGCCTATATTCAGGACAGGTCATCAATATCTTAGTCCTAGAAAAACTCTTTAAGTAGAATTTGAATTATGTGCTTAAAATGCATATAGCTCTTCAAGTGTCTTTTTCTTGTATCTACATAAATAGATTTGAGCTTTTTCCAACTTTGTTTTCTTTCTTACTGATGGTGGTCCCACACTCCGCACTCCCATGTTCAGCTGTTTTGTGCAGCCGCTGGCTATACAGCATATGGAAGGCTCCATCCACTGTGTCGTTTCTGGCACTGTTATACTGCAGCTTAACTCCCCTTCACTTGAATGGTATCGGAGCTCTAGTTCCCTGGCATGGCAACTACACCCAAAACAGCGCAGTGTGTGTGGGGGGGGGGGGTGTAGGATGTTGAACCCTCTCCAATCTGAAATTAATGACCAATCCAATCTGAAATAAGCCCTCAGTATCTAAGTATCAGAAAACACCTGAAAAACTATAAAAATAATGACAAGCATTTAGCGACAGAAATCTAAAAATTGCAGATTAGACTGGTTTCACATTGGCGGCCCAGCATTATGGCAGACTGTTCAACCAGAGAACAGCCTGCCATAGTTCTCCAGATCCGTTATTGCTGGATGTTACCGGAATGCCTTCTGGCCCCATTAACTATAATGGAATCCGGTGGAGTTCCTGCCGCTACTTGGCAAATATGCCGGGATTCAGCAAAAAAATAAAAACTGCTTGCAATGTTTTTTGTCTGGCCGATTCCCAGCATATAGCATCAGAACAGCCTGTGGGAAGGCTGTACCACAAATGTACACTGCTCAAAAAAATAAAGGGAACACTTAAACAACACAATGTAACTCCAAGTCAATCACACTTCTGTGAAATCAAACTGTCCACTTAGGAAGCAACACTGAGTGACAATCAATTTCACATGCTGTTGTGCAAATGGGATAGACAACAGGTGGAAATTATAGGCAATTAGCAAGACACCCCCAATAAAGGAGTGGTTCTGCAGGTGGTAACCACAGACCACTTCTCAGTTCCTATGCTTCCTGGCTGATGTTTTGGTCACTTTTGAATGCTGGTGGTGCTTTCACTCTAGTGGTAGCATGAGACGGAGTCTACAACCCACACAAGTGGCTCAGGTAGTGCAGCTTATCCAGGATGGAACATCAATGCGAGCTGTGGCAAGAAGGTTTGCTGTGTCTGTCAGCGTAGTGTCCAGAGCATGGAGGCGCTACCAGGAGACAGGCCAGTACATCAGGAGACGTAGAGGAGGCCGTAGGAGGGCAACAACCCAGCAGCAGGACCGCTACCTCCGCCTTTGTGCAAGGAGGAACAGGAGGAGCACTGCCCGAGCCCTGCAAAATGACCTCCAGCAGGCCACAAATGTGCATGTGTCTGCTCAAACGGTCAGAAACAGACTCCATGAGGGTGATATGAGGGCCCGACGTCCACAGGTAGGGGTTGTGCTTACAGCCCAACACCGTGCAGGCCGTTTGGCATTTGCCAGAGAACACCAAGATTGGCAAATTCGCCACTGGCGCCCTGTGCTCTTCACAGATGAAAGCAGGTTCACACTGAGCACATGTGACAGATGTGACAGAGTCTGGAGACGCCGTGGAGAACGTTCTGCTGCCTGCAACATCCTCCAGCATGACCGGTTTGGCATTGGGTCAGTAATGGTGTGGGGTGGCATTTCTTTGGAGGGCCGCACAGCCCTCCATGTGCTCGCCAGAGGTAGCCTGACTGCCATTAGGTTACCGAGATGAGATCCTCAGACCCCTTGTGAGACCATATGCTGGTGCGGTTGGCCCTGGGCTCCTCCTAATGCAAGACAATGCTAGACCTCATGTGGCTGAAGTGAGTCAGCAGTTCCTGCAAGACGTAGGCAATGATGCTATGGACTGGCCCGCCTGTTCCCCAGACCTGAATCCAATAGAGCACATCTGGGACATAATGTCTCGCTCTATCCACCAACGTTACGTTGCACCACAGACTGTCCAGGAGTTGGCAGATGCTTTAGTCCAGGTCTGGGAGGAGATCCCTCAGGAGACCGTCCGCCACCTCATCAGGAGCATGCACAGGCGTTGTAGGGAGGTCATACAGGCACGTGGAGGCCTCACACACTACTGAGCCTCATTTTGACTTGTTTTAAGGACATTACATCAAAGTTGGATCAGCCTGTAGTGTGTTTTTCCACTTTAATTTTGAGTGTGACTCCAAATCCAGACCTCCATGGGTTAAAAAATTTGATTTTCAGTTTTTAATTTTTGTGTGATTTTGTTGCCAGCACATTCAACTATGTAAAGAACAAAGTATTTCAGAAAAATATTTAATTAATTCAGATCTAGGATGTGTTATTTTTGTGTTCCCTTTATTTTTTTGAGCAGTGTACAAGAAGCTTTATTCTGGTTATTCTTGATTAACACTTAGTGTTAAGTAGTCTAGTAACATTTTGACAGATAGGTAAGTAGTTCCACTGTGTTACTGTTTTTGTAATGTTTAGGGCTAATATATTGCGAAAGCTTTTTGGAGTTGAATATGCTCCTTGCTGGATGACTGCAGTTTTCTGAAAGCTAGTGAGAAAAGAATTTGTTGCACAAGTTCTCTTGTTGACATAATGATGCCAACAAAGCAGATGGACCAGGGCGAAGATTATCCCAGAGGGTCTCATAACAGCTTTAAAGTTGATCCGTCCATGAGGATAAAAGAAAGAGCACCCTGAGATCGCTCCTCCTGAACAAGTCACATGCAGCTATGGATTTTTTCCAGATGCTCATGTGCTTTTTCTGGACTTTTCTTCCCTGGAGCAGTGTGAGGAGCTACAATTTCAATCAGCTGTGTGATAGGTACATTGACTAAATGTAAAATGGCATTTTCTCAGAATTATTAGTATTAGGTCTCTTGCACACGACCGTAAGGTTTTGCGGTCCGTTTTAAATGAATCAGTTTTTCTGTTTTTTTGTTTCAGTAGGGTTTCCACTTCCGTTCCGTTTTGGCATTCCGTTTTTCCATTTGGTTTCCGTTTGTGATCCATTTTTTGCGGATCGCAAACGGAAAAGGAAGCATACAATAATGTTTAAACATTAAGTACATAAAAAAATTGGGCTGGGCATAAAATTTTTAATAGATGGTTCCGCAAAAACGGAACGGATACGAAAGACATACGGATGCATTCCATGCGCATTCCGTTTTTTTGGCGGGAAACATTGACTTGAATGGAGCCACGGAACGTGATTTGTGGGCAATAGGAGGACATGTTCTATGTTTAAACGGAAATGCGAAAACGGACGGCATACGGATTACCTTACTTTTTTTGCAGATCTATTGAAATGAATGGTTCCGTATACAATCCGTATATGGAACGCAAAAACGGAGCATAAACGGGGAAAAAAATGTTCATGTGCAGGAGGCCGTATTAGTATGACGTGTCCTTAATCATGGTATTTACTGTATACCATGGTTAAGGAGAAGTCATACTATGTCTGAAACGTGTAGGTATGGGTTTTAGTCATTCTACAAGATGTTTTAAGAAGTGAAGTTTTTTTCAGAGTGCTAGAGATTTTTTGTTTTGAATTACGTCAACTTCAGGTGCCTACTTCACTAAGAAAAGTTAAAAAGTATATAACAAAAATCATTTTCTTCACATATAGAATACATTTTAATAAAGTGCATTTGAAGAATTAGGTACACTTTAAAAACATTCACATAGTAGTGTAGTAGGTGCCAGCATCATAATGGGTACCTTAGGCATAACTACTACTGTACCAGGCATGGCAGCTGCTATGGGGCTCAACAACTAAGGCGTCTCTACACTCAGACATAAGGTGCAGTTAATGGTAGTTATTAGAAATGCCCAAATCGAAGTTGACGAAGTTGAATTCAATCCGAATTTCTGGAAAAATTCGAACAGAATCCGAATTTCCTCACACTTTGTGGTAACGAATCGCAATTTTTCCTAAAATGGCTGCTGCACGTGTGAGGACATGGAGCAAGGTACTCTGGGAACAAGAGATCACCCACAATGCAATGCATGCAGCCAATCAGCAGCCAGCCAGCCCTGTGATGTCACAGCCCTATAAATAGCCTCAACCATCTTGGATTCTGCCATTTTCCAGTGTACTTAGTGCAGGGAGCGACGTCAGCAGGCGCTAGGAACAGTGGTAGAAAAGACTTTAAAACTTTTATTTTGCTGTATAGAAGTTCAGGGTGTAAGACACTCTCCTGTTCCGCGATCCACTGGGGCCCCCAGGGGTCCTCGTGGGGCTCGGCCTGTGTGGGACCCCGTTGGAGTAGCGGGACAGGTCACGCATGTGCCTGGGGAAACTTTGGTCCTGACTTCTTTGCGGGCAGACGTGGTAGTGCGTCCGCATGTTCGCCGGAGGGGAAGACCCCCAGGGTCTCGGAGGAAAATTGACCGGACTGGTGGCACCACGCAGCGGCTGGTCCTGTCTCCGGTATCGCCTGCGTATTCCGTTCCGGCGTCTGTGCAGGCGCAATCGTGTATTCATGTTGGGCCGCTCAAGCGTTCGCGTGCACGCTCGAGAGGAGGTTCGCAAAAGGATAAGCGGCTGAACGTACATGCATCTTATTCGATAAGCCGGCCGCTGACGGGGAAAATACCTGTATGTAAATTCTAGTAGATTAGAGGGCAGGCATGGGTTAAGTGAAGGACCAGCTTAGGCCGCACAAGTGTCAGGGATTAGGATCATTATATGACCTATGAGGAATAGACATATGGCACTTTGTGATTGGCTAGCAGGTACTTAAAAGGTGATCTCTCTGGCTGGTCAGTGCCCACTGTTATTTTGACAACCTGGGTGTATGTTGCGGTTGATATTCTTCCAGACTACTAGTGCATGACCTCTGCCTTCCTCTATTTATCTCTAGAGACGGCCTCTGGATATCTCATCTTTGCTGAACAGTTTGTCTCGTGTATGACCTTGGATCGGACCCTGGAAATCCTGATGTCTCATCCCTAGGTACCATGTTACATGGACTAATACTGCGCATATGAACTTTGGCCTGCTCACTGGCTGTCCCCTTGGTGGTTCCCTGCACAGGTTATTATTCGGGTTGGTTACCTGTATATGCTTACTGGTTTGGACTGTACTTTCGTTTATTTAACCACTTCCCATCTGGGCCCTTTGCCCCCTTCCTGACAAGGCCAAATTTTGCAAAACGGACATATCTCACTTTATGTGGTAATAACTTTGGAACGCCTTTATTTATCCAAGTCATTCAGAGATTGTTTTCTCGTGACACATTGTACTTCATGATAGTCATAAATTTGAGTCAAAATATTTCACCTTTATTTATGAAAAAATCCCAAATTTACCCAAAAATTTAAAAAAATCGCAATTTTCTAAATTTCAATTTCTCTGCTTTTAAAACAAAAAGTGATACCTCATAAAATATTTATTATTTAACATTCCCCATATGTCTACTTTATGTTGGCATCATTTTGGAAATGTCATTTTATTTTTTTAGGACGTTAGAAGGCTTAGAAGTTTAGAAGCAATTCTTCTTCAAATTTTTAAGAAAATTGCCAAAACCCACTTTATAAGGACCAGTTCAGGTCTGAAGTCACTTTGTGGGGCCTACATAGTGGATACCCCCATAAATGACCCCATTGCAGAAACTACACCCCTCAAGGTATTCAAAACCGATTTTACAAACTTTGTTAACCCTTTAGGCGTTCCACAAGAATTAAAGGAAAATGGAGATCAAATTTTTAAATTTCACTTTTTTGGCAGATTTTCCATTTTAATCAATTTTTTTCTCTAACACATTGATGGTTAACAGCCAAAGAAAACTCAATATTTATTACCCAGATTCTGCGGTTTACAGAAACACCCCACATGTGGTCGTAAACTGCTGTATGGGCACACGGCAGGGCGCAGAAGGAAAGGAACTCCACATGGTTTTTAGATGCCATGTCCCATTTGAAGCCCCCTGATGCACCCTTACAGTAGAAACTCCCAAGAAGTGACCCCATTTTGGAAACTAGGGGATAAGGTGCCAGTTTTATTAGTACTATTTTTGGGTACATATGATTTTTTGATCATTCAATATAACACTTTATGGGGCAAGGTGACCAAAAAATTGGTTGTTTTAGCACAGTTTCTATTTATTTATTTTTACAGCGTTCACCTTAGGGGTTCAGTCAAGTGACATTTTTATAGAGCAGATTGTTACGGACGTGGCGATACCTAATATGTATACTTTTTCTCATTTATTAAAGTTTTACACAATAATAGCATTTTTGAAACCAAAAAATTATGTTTTAATGTGTCCATGTTCTGAGAGCTATAGTTTTTTTATTTTTTGAGAGATTTTCTTATGTAGGGGCTCATTTTTTGCGGGATGAGGTGACTGTTTTATTGGTACCATTTTGTGGGACATTCGCGTTTTTGATCACTTGGTGTTGCACCTTTTGTGATGCAAGGTGACAAAAATTGCTTGTTTTGACATTTTTTTTTTTTTTTTTTTACGGTGTTCACCCGAGGGGTTAGGTCATGTGATATTTTTATAGAGCTGGTTTTTACGGACGCGGCAATACCTAATATGTATACTTTTTTTTATTTGTTTCACTTTAACACAATAATAGCATTTTTGAAACCAAAAAAATGATGTTTTAGTGTCTCCATGTTCTAAGAGCTATAGTTTTTTTATTTTTTGAGAGATTTTCTTATGTAGGGGCTCATTTTTTGCGGGATGAGGTGACGGTTTTATTGGTACCATTTTGTGGGACATACGCGTTTTTGATCACTTGGTGTTGCACCTTTTGTGATGCAAGGTGACAAAAATTGCTTGTTTTGACACAGTTTTTTTTATTTATTTTTTACGGTGTTCATCTGAGGTGTTAGGTCATGTGATATTTTTATAGAGCTGGTTTTTACGGATGCGGCAATACTAAATATGTCTATTTTACTTTATTTTTTCTATTTTAATTTTTATTTTTTTATTCCTAACTTGGGAACTTTTTTTTTTTTTACATGTGAAACTTTATTTTATTTTATTTTTTCAACCCTTTATTTTTTTTATTTTTTTTATTTTTTTTTTACACTTTTCGCCCCCCATAAGGTCATACAAGACCTCTGGGGGACATTTGCTTCACTTTTTCTTTTTTTTTTCACAGTTGATTTCTCCTGTAACTGGGGCTGAGATAGTAGCCCCAGTTACAGGACAAATGCACCCCTATAGAGGCTGTACAGCAGCAATCCTGCGCTGTACAGCCTCACAGCAGGGCTGATCGAGGTCTCTGAGAGACCTCACACAGCTCCTGCACACTCCGGTCCCGGCGGTCACATGACCGCCGGGCCGGAACAGTAAGCGCACAGCGCTTCCTGCTCTGCAGACACAGCGCTCGGTGAGCGCTGTGTCTGCAGCGATCGTGAAGGCAGGGACACCTGGGCACTGTCCCTGCCTTGTCTTAGGGTTGCCCTGCTGTCACTGACAGCGGGCAACCCGATCAGCAGCTGCACGATTAGCGTGCAGCTGCTATTTCTGACAGGACGTTTTAAAACGTGCTGTCAGAAATAGACGTCCACCCATAGGACGTTTATATCCTATGGGCGGACGTGAGGCGGTTAATAAATCCACTATTGTTTAACCTCGATCTGGTGGCTTCTGCACCATTACACAGGGAAAGGATAGGGAGGAATCATTAATTCCACTGTATTGAAGCAGAACAGGGTTCAGTAGGGGAGGTTACAGCCTGGGTAATAGGAACAATCCTATTACACCTTGCTGTACTGACTGGGGATCCAAATTGCCATTATACAGCTCTGTAATTCCAGCAAACCGTTCTTATTAGAGTGCAAGTGCAGTTTGATACCGCCATTAACAGGGTTTATTACAAAGACATTTTTCTACGTCTTATTTGCCCTTCTGCAGTGCAGTTATATGTTCTGAAGCATTTTTTGGCTTGTATTAGTGAAAAAAAAAGGGCTTATTAGCCGTTGTGTGGTGAAGAGAGAAATTTACAGCCCCTTTGGCGTGTATTAGTGGCAAAAAAATATATATTATTTGCCGTTCATCGGTGCAGTTACAGTATATGTTCTATAGCCCTTTTTGGCAGGTATTAGCGGCACAAAATATATATTATTTGGCGTGTATTAGTGGAAAAAAATGGCTTATTAGCCGTTGTGTGGTGAAGTGAGAAAATTACAGACTTTTTTGGGGTGTTTTAATTTCCTATTTATTTATTTGATCTAACAGTTTGTCAGACAGAGAAGTGCCAGGGCCTGCACAGGGGTGTGGCAGAGGCCTAAATGTTTCTGGCGCAGGCACAGGTCGCAGCAGCGTAAAGGGGCGTGGCAACAGGAGTCGCAGCGAGATGCCTGAGCTGCCGGTGTCATCTAGCGGTTGTGTTTTGACCAGCAATGGAACTCGGTCATCCACTTCGTCCCAAGTGACATCAGACACAACCAGCCAAGAGTCGTGGGTTCGTCAGACACAACCCTTAGTTGGCATGGCCGGGAGCAAGCCCTGTGATCTCACCTGTCGTCCACCTGCCTCTGTCCTTTTCTGTTCCCTCAGCCAGAAAAGTATTATATGCTGTGGGCTCAGCTCCACTATACAGCGAGGACAAGTTATTAGAGGACAGTCAGCAGCAAGTAGTGATGAGAAGAGTGGCGTGGAAGCTGTTGTTGCGAGCGGTCAGGCCCCTGACCCAGAGACCGTTGAGGAGGACATCAGTGACGTGCAGACAGTACTCGATGATGATGATGATGTAGCTGATCGCACTTGGGAGCTGGCTGAATTAGGGGCTTCATCATCGGGAGAAGAGGGTGGCAGCTTGCCCGTGAGGCAGCGGCGGAGCCAACAAGTTGCTAACGTGGCCGGGAGTCAGCAGGGTGGCAGCAGTGGGAGGTCAGGAGTCAAACGTACCTGGGGTAGACCACCCGCTTCGCAGGAGCCTACCTGTCCAGTAAGTAGGGGTGCAGGGGTTCACGGAAGAGGCGGTAGCAGTCAGTCAGTGCGGAGTGTTGGGGGTAAAATCACATACTCGGCAGTGTTGCAGTTTTTTGCTAAGCCTCCGGAGGAGGCAAACATGGCCATTTGTTGAATCTGTGAGTAGAAAGTGAAGCGTGTCCAGGGTGAGAATGTTGGCACCACGGCCTTCGTCAACATATGCAGCATCACCATAAAGTGGCCTGGGAGAACCTTGGCTCCGATGTAGTGGTCCAGCCTGCCACAGCAACTGCTACATCGCCCAGTGGCACGCACCCGATTTCAGACAGTCATGGATCCAGCACCTTAGCCGAAGGGAGCTGTCTGTCCTTCCCATCATTTGCTGGTCCTGATGCTCCTGCTCCTCCTCCTACTCCTCGTCAGTCATTCCATCAGAAATCGATCACTGAAGCGATTGCCAAGAGACAACAGTATGAGTGAGCAGCGACCGGGTCCGCAGGGCAACACGTGAGGCACGGTGGACCGATGGCGGTAGTAGTTAATTTACTCACGGTTAGCGGAGCCTCCCTGCAGTGATGGGAAGGACAGCACCAGTTCCTCGGGGCACTCTGTTTGTCCAAGGAATCCTGCCAGATGGTATTTGAGGTTTCCTGAGGGGAATGGGTGTTTAAGGTGCCTTGGCGGCATGATCCCTGGTGATTGCGACGCCAGGACCGTTAGGTGCAAAAAATAAGTAATAAACTGAGTCCAGACCTTGTGTGAAGTTTAATAGCATCTTTACTTTGGATAGACGTTTCTCCAACAGTTTCAGGCTTTGTCTTTGCTCCATCAGGCTCTAGCATTAAAATGGCAGGCAAAACAAACTCAACTGTGATACATCTGTTGCTCTCTGGCTCTGCTGTGCTGACAGGCTCAAATGGAATCTTTGCTTTCTGCTTTCGGCTGCAACTTTTCTCTCTGTAGTCTGACTCTAGCTTAATCCAGGGAACTTTTCCTCCTGGCTTCAGAGGCTCCAAGCTGTGGCCTCCACATCCAGCAGAGCTGAAGGTGCTCTAACTGGGTTAGGCAGGACGCGTCCAGCAGGGATGTGGACCTGCTTCCTCACTTGGAAGGGGGTGAGCTGAACTGACCTCTAACTATCTAGTCCCTCTTCTCTTTAGAGAGGGCGTGTAGAATTCAAAGAAGGGTTCTATCCTCTACAAAATTAGCACTGCCATTTTTGCTGCCACCTTCTGGTGAACCAGGCACACTACATTTGAACATAACAGTTACAAGAAATAGATGTGGACATTTTGAAAGACCTGAAATAAATGACATGGAATTAGCCTATAGGAGACAGTAGCAGGGTGCTGAGTGGTAATGGCACTCTGGGTCATTACACGTGCACTCATCCAATGGCACAGAAGCTAAATGTGCTCCTGGCCAAGTTTCTGGTGCTGCAGTCCCTCCCTTTCCAACTGGTAGACTCTGCACCATTTAAAGAACTGATGGCTTGTGCCAAGCTGAGGTGGAGAGTCCCAAACTGTCATTTCTTTGCCAAAAAGGCAGTACCAGCCCTGCACACGTATGTAGAACAGAAGGTGGGCCAGTCCTTGAGCCTGTCTGTGTCTGCCAAAGTGCACGGCAGTGCCGACGTGTGGAGCTGTAACTTCGGTCAGGGACAATACTTGTCCTTCACGGCCCACTGGGTGAATGTGGTTCCTGCACAGCCACACCAGCAACTTGGCCAGATGACGCTGCTTCAGCCTCCACGTTGCCACACTGTTGGTCCAGCGACAATGTCCGCCTCTGCCTCCTCATCCTCCACCGTGTCCTCAGCCTCCACTGCAGGGACAATTCACAGGAGGACCAGGAGCAGCCAGAAGAGCTACAGGGTGATGAGAAAGACGAGGCAGAGGACCCAGACACACCGTGGAAGTATGCAGTGGAGTTGGAGGCAGGGAGTCCCTCCTAGTCACTTGCACAAATAGCCCGATGCATGCTCATTTGCTTGAGTAGTGACAGATGAATTGTCACCATTCGGCAGAGGGATGACTTCTGGCTCTCCACCTTGTTGGACCCTCACTACCGGTCCAAAATGGGGGCCTTTTTTACACCCACTGAGAGGGAGGACAAACTGAACTACTATAGAGACATCCTACCGTATGTAGTCAGTTGGCCGCTGTCTATCTGCACCATCGTCCATCCTCTCGCAGGTCTGACCGGGACCCCTCTGCTCTCGCGTTCCTCTGCCATGGCTGCTGTGGCAGGGTTTGCGGGGTAGGAGCAGTTCCAGCTCCATCAGCAGCAACTTGAGTCTAGAGTCGCTGATGAGAAGCTTTCTTCACTAGTGATAAGCGGCAGGGGCTATATTCGAATTCGCAATATTTCAAAAATATTTGGGCGAATATTCATCATATATTCCCAAATTCGAGATTATTTTCTTGATCGCAAAAAATCGGCAATGTAATATTTGCGTAATGCGCACGAAATACAGGCGTGGGTCACTTTTGCTACAAACCGGATTCCAAAAAAGTTGGGACACTATACAAATCGTGAATAAAAACTGAATGCAATGATGTGGAGGTGCCAACTTCTAAGATTTTTATTCAGAATAGAACATAAATCACGGAACAAAAGTTTAAACTGAGAAAATGTACCATTTTAAGGGAAAAATATGTTGAATCAGAATTTCATGGTGTCAACAAATCCCCAAAAAGTTGGGACAAGGCCATTTTCACCACTGTGTGGCATCTCCCCTTCTTCTTACAACACTCAACAGACGTCTGGGGACCGAGGAGACCAGTTTCTCAAGTTTAGAAATAGGAATGCTCTCCCATTCTTGTCTAATACAGGCCTCTAACTGTTCAATCGTCTTGGGCCTTCTTTTGTTGCACCTTCCTCTTTATGATGCGCCAAATGTTCTCTATAGGTGAAAGATCTGGACTGCAGACTGGCCATTTCAGTACCCGGATCCTTCTCCTACGCAGCCATGATGTTGTGATTGATGCAGAATGTGGTCTGGCATTATCTTGTTGAAAAATGCAGGGTCTTCCCTGAAAGAGATGACGTCTGGATGGGAGCATATGTTGTTCTAGAACCTGAATATATTTTTCTGCATTGATGGTGCCTTTCCAGACATGCAAGCTGCCGATGCCACACGCACTCATGCAACCCCATACCATCAGAGATGCAGGCTTCTGAACTGAGCATTGATAACAACTTGGGTTGTCCTTGTCCTCTTTGGTCCGGATGACATGGCGTCCCAGATTTTCAAAAAGAACTTCGAATCGTGACTCGTCTGACCACAGAACAGTCTTCCATTTTGCCACACTCCATTTTAAATGATCCCTGGCCCAGTGAAAACGCCTGAGCTTGTGGATCTTGCTTAGAAATGGCTTCTTCTTTGCAATGTAGAGTTTCAGCTGGCAACGGCGGATGGCACGGTGGATTGTGTTCACTGACAATGGTTTCTGGAAGTATTCCTGAGCCCATTCTGTGATTTCCTTTACAGTAGCATTCCTGTTTGTGGTGCAGTGTCGTTTAAGGGCCCGGAGATCACGGCCATCCAGTATGGTTTTACGGCCTTGACCCTTACGCACAGAGATTGTTCCAGATTCTCTGAATCTTCGGATGATGTTATGCACAGTTGATGATGATAGATGCAAAGTCTTTGCAATTTTTCGCTGGGTAACACCTTTCTGATATTGCTCCACTATCTTTCTGCGCAACATTGTGGGAATTGGTGATCCTCTACCCATCTTGGCTTCTGAGAGACACTGCCATCCTGAGAAGCTCTTTTTATACCCAATCATGTTGCCAATTGACCTAATTAGTGTTAATTGGTCTTCCAGCTCTTCGTTATGCTCAAATTTACTTTTTCCAGCCTCTTATTGCTACTTGTCCCAACTTTTTTGGGATTTGTTGACACCGTGAAATTTTGAATCAATGTATTTTTCCTTTAAAATGATACATTTACTCGGATTAAACGTTTGATCTGTCATCTATGTTCTATTACAAATAAAATATTGACATTTGCCATCTCCACATCATTGCATTCAGTTTTTATTCACAATTTGTTTAGTGTCCCAACTTTTTTGGAATCCGGTTTGTACATTTTCCAAGGTGCTAG
This sequence comes from Bufo bufo, assembly GCF_905171765.1. NCBI lineage: Eukaryota > Metazoa > Chordata > Amphibia > Anura > Bufonidae > Bufo > Bufo bufo. The sequence goes on from NC_053391.1 coordinate 455,183,553, forward strand.
AAGTTTCCTGAGACTGGAGAAAATGGTTGGCACGGCAGAACATTAAAATTGGCTTTATATGCAGTTAGAGTGCTCCAATATATTTGCGATTGTGCAAATCGGCACTAACAATGCGAATATTTTGGCGCAATACAATACTATATCAGGATATAACCTACACTAAATCTCTGTATTTGGCCTCATGCACACGACCGTTGTTTTATTCCGTGTCCGTTGTGCCGTTTTTTCGTGATTTTCTGCGGACCCATTGACTTTCAATGGGTCCGTTGAAAACTCGGCTAATGCACCGTTTGCCATCCGCGTCCGTGATCCGGGGTTCCAGTCTGTCAAAAAAATATAACCTGTCCTAATATTTTTGCGGAAAACGGTTTGCGGACCCATTCAAGTCAATGGGGCCGCAAAAAAACACGGAGGCACACAAGATTGTCATCCGTGTCCGTGCGTCCGTTTTTTTCCTATGATTTGAATGGCAAACCTGTCTTAGACTTTTTTTTTACTTTCCTTTTTGTCTGGTGGTCCTCCAAAAATCAAGGAAGACACACAGAAACAAAAACAGAAATGGATCACGGAACAACGGAACCCCATTTTGCGGAACGGAACACAACAACGGTCGTGTGCATGAGGCCTTAGCATATATATATATATATATATATATATATGCGCTATCTAACTATCTACTGTAGAGTGGAAAGCACAGAGCACAGCAATGACACTGCTGTCTCTCTCAGAACTTAAAAAAAACTGTGGAAAATGACTGCTGGGGAGGTTCTTATATAGTACGGGGTAGGCAGTAGTGATGAGCGGCAGGTGCCATATTCGATTTCGACGAAATTCGCGAATATTCAATAGAATATTCGTTTCATATTCGTCGAAATCGAATATTCGGCATTATTCTAGTTATCGCGATTAATATGCGATTTAAATAATCGCGTATTGCGATTTTAACTTAAGGCTACTTTACTATTGGTTTGATATCTAGAATTAGCGAAGATGACGAATATGACGAATGTATTCGTCATATTCCTCAAAACGAAGATAATGAAATATTCTCCATCTTCGTTTTAGCTACCTATTCGTCAACTTCGCTAATTCTAGCAATCAAATAGGAAGGTTGACTATAGAGACAGCTGTGTTTAATTCGCTATGCGATTATATTACTTTGCTTTTTTTTTTTTTATAAATAAAATCAATCTAATAATCAAGTATTTAACTATTCAATAAAAAAAAAAAAGCAAAGTAATATAATCGCATAGCGAATTAAACACAGCTGTCTCTATAGTCAACCTTCCTATTTGATTACTAGAATTAGCGAAGCTGACGAATAGGTAGCTAAACGAAGATGGAGAATACTTCTTTATCATCGTTTTGAGGAATATGACGAATACATTCGTCATATTCGCTAATTCTACCAAGCCAACCATAGTAAACCAGGTCCAAGTTGAAATAGCAATGCGATTAATTCAAGTTATAATAATCGAACTGCGATTTCAACTTAGCACTGCTATATTCCATATTCGTTAATTCTAGCCTAATATGGAATATAGCAGTGCTAAGTTGAAATCGCAATTCGATTATTATAACTTGAATTAATCGCATTGCTATTTCAACTTGGACCTGGTTTACTATGGTTGGCTTGGTAGAATTAGCGAATATGACAAATGTATTCGTCATATTCCTCAAAACGAAGATAACAAAGTATTCTCCATCTTCGTTTTAGCTACCTATTCGTCAACTTCGCTAATTCTAGCAATCAAATAGGAAAGTTGACTATAGAGACAGCTGTGTTTAATTCGCTATGCGATTATATTACTTTGCTTTTTTTTTTTATAAATAGAATCAATCTAATAATCAAGTATTTAACTATTAAATTTTTTTAAAAAAAAGCTAAGTAATATAATCGCATAGCGAATTAAACTTAGCTGTCTCTATAGTCAACTTTCCTATTTGATTGCTAGAATTAGCGAAGTTGACGAATATAGAGCTAAAACGAAGATGGAGAATACTTCGTTATCTTAGTTTTGAGGAATATGACGAATACATTCGTCATATTCGCTAATTCTACCAAGCCAACCATAGTAAACCAGGTCCAAGTTGAAATAGCAATGCGATTAATTCAAGTTCTAGTAATCGAATTGCGATTTCAACTTAGCACTGCTATATTCCATATTCGTTAATTCTAGCCTAGCATAATAAGTTGAAATCGCAATTCGATTATTATAACTTGAATTAATCGAATTGCGATTTCAACGTAATTCTCAAATCCGACAGTACATTCTAGTATGGAGACGTTCCCATGGTGATGGGGACGCTCCATGAGCACGGAAGTCGTCAGAAGCGGCAACGGGCACTGATTGGAGCAGCCAGGAAGCCAGGAATCCTAAGGACAGGTAAGAACTACTTTTGGGAAGTGGGAAAGAAAAAAATATAACAATAAAAATAAAAAAAAATAAAAAAAAAGAATATTCGAAACATCGAATTTATAGCACTATATTCAAAATATTCGCGAATTAGCGAAGTGCCGATATTCGCAAAAAAAAATGTGATATTCGAATATTCGCTCTGAACACTAGTAGGCAGCTTTCCTATTAGTTGCTAGGGATGTTGCTAAGCTCAGACAAAGACATTTCAGCCATCTCATTGGCCCACAAGCAATAAGGGAGGTTACTGACGAAAAAAAATCTAGAATATTCCAAATTACGAATATATATCACTATATTCTAAAAATTTGCGAATTCTCGAAGTGTCGATATTCACGATTAATATTCGTGATTTGAATATTCGTGATCAACACTATTCTTCACCCTCCTAGTGAAGAAACTACTCACCAGCAGCAGCTAGACCTGGAGCAGGACCTTAACCAGCAGGTGGTGGCATACTTGGACAGCACCCTGCCACCCAACATTGAAGATCCGCTGGACTATTGGGCAGCCAAACTGGATTTGTGGCCGCAACCTGTCCGGCCAGTAGTGTGGCATCAGAGCGGGTATTTAGTGGGGGCCATAGTTACCACAAGAAGAACTCGCCTGTCCACCCAAAATGTGGAGAGACTGACCTTTGTCAAGATGAATCAGGCGTGGATCAGCCAGGATTTCCACCCACCAATGCCTGATGCATCAGACTAGATCATCCATGATGCCACACCAACACTTTGACAAAAGAGACCGGTTTCTTCTGGCTACCTGCCTCAGCTACTATTCTGATGCTGTCACACGCCTAATGCCACACATCTGATGCCAAGTGCTCCTTCTTTCACCCAGCAACTTCAGCTGGTACTGGTATTGCCACCAACCTCCCCACTCGAGTCACTCTGTGGTCTCTTGATGCTGCTGCCACCTCCAAACTATGTCACCTTGTCGCTCTGTGGTCTCCTGATGCTGCTGCCACCTTCACACTATGCCACCTTGCCACTCTGTTGTCTCCTGATGCTGCTGCCACCTGCACACTATGTCACCTTGCCACTCTGTGGTCTCCTGATGCTGCTGCCACCTCCACACTATGTCATCTTGCCATTCTGCGGTCTCCTGATGCTGCTGATGCCACCTCCACACTGTCATTATGCCACCCTGAGGCCTCCTCCTGATGCTGCTGCAGCCACCTCCACACTCTGTCATTGTGCCACTCTTTGGCCTCCTGATGCTGCCGGCACCTCCATACTCTGTCATAGGGCCACTCTGTGGACTTCTCATGCTGTTCGCACCCTCACCACTTCATGACTGGGCCACTATTTTGCCTTTTGGCCTGGCTGACATCATCATTTATTTGACCCTTCTTCTGATCTGTCAGAAGGAAGTAAAAATTAGACCCACAACGGATCCTGTCTATGTAACAGCTGTAAGGCCTGCATGACATGGTCCCTATTTTGCATCAGAATTGGCTTATGATTTGGTAGCCAAAACACAGAAGACATGCAAATATTCTATTCACGTATCATCTCTGTTCCACGTGTCTTCTCTGTTGTCATCTCTGATCCACTCCTTTTTTTTGGGCTTTAGCAATACTAATAGATTACTGCCCAAATGCTGACCGAGTGAAGGTTCCACAGACAGTATCCGTTTTTTGGGGGTTATTATTCTGAAGGATCAGAGGAAGGGCAAAATAATCAGTGACGTCAACACAAACTTACTGTTGACACCCTCTCCACTCTGTCAGGGGGCTCTACTTGTATAAGCGTTTAATAGAACCGGTTCTGTAAACAACTATGTTGAATCAGCTCATGACGGTGTAAAAGAAGTGCGCTTCTTCTTGACGCTAACATTGACCTGTAAGGCTTAGTTCACACTTGAGTTATTTGGTCAGTTTTGGCCCCGTAACTGCCCAAATAAGTGAAGTGTGCAGTGATTTTAAGAGCGACGCCTGTCATCTGCATGACTCACAGTATTGTTTCACTACCACAGCCAGGGCTTTTTTTCTGCCGGAATGCACCGGAACGGCGTTCCGCCACCATTTGACATCGCAGCCTGCGATGTATCAGCTGGGAGGAGGAGCTGGGGGCCAGTACGTTCACTGTGCTCCAGCCCCGCAGCTCCAGTAGAGGCTTATAAAATGTGTAATTAAATGAATAATGATTCATGCTGCCCCCTCTGTAGTATAACTTTCAATATATTGTACTCACAGGGCTACTGTTATCGTAATGCAGGCCGGCCGGGCAAACGAGCGGCAGCGTCACTGACTGACATCACCTGCCTGCGCCGCCTACTTCATTCATAAAGTAGGCAGGGCAGGCACGTGACGTCAGTCAGTGACGCTGCCTCTCGTCTGCCCGGCCGGCCTGCATTACGATAACAGTAGCCCTGTGAGTACAATATATTGAAAGTTATACTACTGAGGGGGCAGCATGAATCATTATTCATTTAATTACACATTTTATAACTTCACAAGATGCTCTACCAAAATCGTCCGATGACAAATTGCATAGAATTTTTTTTTCCCCCACAGGGTCTGTGGTCTGCTTTCCTTTTCGGTGAGCATCCCTCCTTCCCCACAGTGAGATTTGTGCTGAAGTTACAATTTATTGTATTAAATTATTTTCGCTTAGAAATGAAAAAAAAAAAAAAAAAGTGCGCTCTGCATCACCCAATTTATTTATTTTTGTCAGAAAAAGTGTAAAGAACATTTTATCAATATGGCATTCATTCTGAACATCATATGTTGTCTGTGGATGACACTGTTATGGGGTGGGGGGGGGGTCTGTGGATGACACTGTTATGGGGTGGGGGGGGTCTGTGGATGACACTGTTATGGGGTGGGGGGGTCTGTGGATGGCACTGTTATGGGGTGGGGGGGGTCTGTGGATGGCACTGTTATGGGGTGGGGGGGTCTGTGGATGGCACTGTTATGGGGTGGGGGGGTCTGTGGATGGCACTGTTATGGGGTGGGGGGGGGTCTGTGGATGGCACTGTTATGGGGTGGAGGGGGGTCTGTGGATGGCACTGTTATGGGGTGGGGGGGTCTGTGGATGGCACTGTTATAGGATGGGGGGGTCTGTGGATGGCACTGTTATGGGGTGGAGGGGGGTCTGTGGATGGCACTGTTATGGGGTGGAGGGGGGTCTGTGGATGGCACTGTTATGGGGTGGAGGGGGGTCTGTGGATGGCACTGTTATGGGGTGGAGGGGGGTCTGTGGATGGCACTGTTATGGGGTAGAGGGGGGTCTGTGGATGGCACTGTTATGGGGTGGGGGGGTCTGTGGATGGCACTGTTATAGGATGGGGGGGTCTGTGGATGGCACTGTTATAGGATGGGGGATCTGTGGATGCCATCCCCAGATCCTCTACCCCATAACAGTGCCATCCCCAGATCCCCCATTAACAGTGCCATCCCCAGATCCCCCATTAACAGTATCATCCCCATCTGGGGGGTTTCTTTGCTGGGCTGGACTTTTATAGCCCCCCCCCCAAATTTTACTTGCATCCCTGTTCTCTAAAGGGGCGGTTTTAGGGGGCGGCCCTAGGGGTGGGTAGGGGGGGCGGTCCTAGGGGTGGGTAGGGGGTGGTCCTAGGGTTGGGCAGGGGCGTGGCCAGGGGAGGGGGGGTGAGTTCCACCACCTTTTCTCTGAGAAAAAAAGCCCTGACCACAGCAGACTCCCTATGTGTGTTATTGCAAGGCACAGTGTTCTACACCCCTATAAAGGCTCTCTGCAGCCAGGAAATAGCAGGTTTTTTTTGTTGTTTTCTTTAATTATTAAATATTTTATTTTCTTCAATGGTGATTACAAAAACTTTTTTAACAGAGCCGGGAACAAAAAGAGACCAAAGAAAGCTTATACACATATAAAAAACATATTACTATAATTTCAACATCATTACAAACAATACCATTAAATCCATCTCTGTAGACTCAAACCTAATACCTTTGAGCCCATCCATTCCCCCCCCTTCCCTTAGTTGCTGTCGCTGGTAGCCCAAACCCCACCCCCCCCCCCCCCGTACCCGTCCTGATGGTCCGCCCGTCAAACCGATATAGTCAGTCCACCTCTCCTCTACAAACCAGAAAAGAGTCGCGTGCCTAACTTTCTCCGCCTCTCAACCTCCTCATAGATCTTTATTTGGGACATAATCAGTCTCCACTCCTCAAATACCGGAGAAATGGGGGATCCCCATCTCTTAACTATCAAAGCCTTAGCGATCAGGCAGCCCTTCAGCCAGCTCAATTGATGTGTAGAAGAGTTAGGATTTTCTGATATAAAGAAACCCAAAATTACGGAGATCATATCGGGTGCACAAGATTGGGGAAGATCCCCTGCAATGCTGTAAATACCTGCTCCCAAAAACGCTTTATCACACTACATTCCCATAAAAGATGAGTATTTCCAACATTGGGACTAGCGCACCTTTGACAGAAAAATTCAAGACCTCTGTTGTTAGCGAACTTAGCCTGCATTTGCGGTGTATAGTATAACCTGTGTAAGATCTTAAACTGAATCAATCTATCGCTGGATGCAGATACTACCCTTTTGATATTTAAAAAAATCTGTGGCCAGGGGAGGGGGGAGGTTTTCAGTTCCTGCTACCATTTATGTATACTTTTAAAAGGGAACACAGTGGACAGTGATTCTCACATTTTTGAATAAATCTGTGCCATTTTAATCTTTTTCCCTAAGTGAAGGAAGAAATAATCAAAGAATGAGTGTTGTTGAGTGATCATGTATGTTTTATTACGTGTAGCTTTGTGTGCATGTTTTAAATGTGCGTACATAGATCGATCTAAAAAAGTGTTCGTAAAATTAAAGTCCCCTAAAACTTTAAAACGATCTGCAACAAACAAATGTGCCACTCTAGTAATACCCCTACAACTCCAATAAGTGTAATCAGTTATTTTTTAGAAATTCCAGTAAATTCCGATTGTCTCACAACGGGGTGAAATGAAGCACATGTGACGCCTGCAAAATCATTTTTAATGTATCCCAGACCCTCTGTAGAGTTCTAGGGATTAAACATCTAGTGTCCAAAGCACCAAACTGTGCTGTTTCTAAATACATACAAATATTCTCAATTGACCTACCTGTTACCCTAGTTAAATACTGCCCTAGTGAATTCTCTCCAGAATAACAACATCTTTGTGCCTGCGCAGAGAAAAAGTACCCTTGAAAAAAAGGGAGTGACAGTCCTACTTCTGACTCAGCCAGCCATAGATACCTCTACTTTATTCGGACCCTCTTCCTCCCCCAAATTAGATCATTTAATAAAGCTTCCAATCTATAAAAAAAAGGCGTCCTCTATCCAGATGGGGGAGGCGCAGATCGGATATAAAACCAGAGGTAGTATGATCATTTTTACTAGTGCCAGTCGATCAGGTTGCGATATTGACAATTTTTTCCAGGCTCTAATTTTCCCCTTTACTTTGTTCATTACCGGGGAAAGATTTAATTCATGGAATCTACCTATAGGGACACCTAACTTTATCCCCAGATAGTCCAGAGAGTCATCCAACGATAGTATCCGGATCCGGGAGCCACAGTCGGGGGCATTTCGATTTAGCGGGAGGAGTGAGGACTTAGCCCAATTGATTGAATAACCAGACAATTGACTAAACTCCTCTATCACCTGCATAACATAGGGGACAGCATTCCAGCCCTGATCCAAAAAAAGTATAACATCATCGGCATAGAGCCTGATTTTGTCACTCTCTCCCGCTACCCCGAACCCCTGAATCTGACCATCCAAACGAATCCTACACGCCAGCGGCTCCAGAAATAACGCAAATAATAAGGGAGAGAGGGGACATCCCTGTCTCATACCACGTTGAAGCTCAATCATGGAGGAATTAACCCCATCAATATAAACTCGGGCAATTGGTTGAGTGTATAACAATTGAGTCATTGCAATAAAGGCATTCCCCAATCGAAAATGTGCCATCGAAACCTCACTACCATCCTTATCTTTTTTTAAGATTAAAGTGATAATTGCCTCCCTAAAGGATGGGGGGAGAGAGCCATAACTACATGATTCATTTAAAACCTGCAACAGAATAGGGAGGATTACATTAGCGTAATATCTATAGAGTTTAAATGGCAAGCCATCCGCCCCAGGGGAAGAATTATATTTAACGGATCGAAGGGCATCCTCCAATTCTTCCTGTTGTATAGGGTGATCAAGCATTCCGGTTTCCTGAGGCGAGAGAAGAGGCATTTCTAATTGGTCCAAATAGTCATCGATTTCAGAAGGACTACATATCATTTCAGATCTATATATAGTGGAATAGTACTTAACAAATTCCTGTCTGATCTGATCTGGATCCTTAACTATTTGGCCCCGAGTATTCCTAATATGCCTAAATAGCATTTTTTTTACGCGATTTGCCTGAAATAAATTCGGATCTAATCGAATTTTTTTTTTAAATTTGGCTATCCGGCCAAATCAAATTTTTGAGAAATTCGCTCATCTCTAGTAGTTATGAGTGATGCAATGGGGAGATACTTTTTGCATTATTTCTTTGCTGTTACATCACTTTATTAACCCTGTACTATAATCTCATGTGTATCATTCATTATACCTGCATGATATCATTATGTTTTCTTACTGTGAGGTAAATGTGTACATAGTGGCATTATTTTTTTGTCTGTGCTATGATGTAAGATATGACAACAATGTAGCATGCGCACACAGGGATAGTGTAGCCCTAAAACTTCCCAGACCCACTATCACTGCCTACTTGTATCCTATACGGACCCCACAACTGGTCGATGGTCCCTATACTACGTATGTGATGGAGCAACACACAAACAGGGAACAAACAAACAAACACAATAAAAGTAGTAGTACCAGGGTCATTAGCAGATGGACAACGAATTGCCAAGAACGCCAGAAGCAAACAAGAAAGCCAGACACGCCAGAAGTAAAAAACCAGGAGAGCAATACAAGACCAAATCGCCAGAAACCAAAATAAAGTAAATACAATCGTGACTCACTATACAAAATTTACTAATGCGAATGCTACTTTATGACTAAGTATGGCACTAACGAATGCTACTTTATGACTAAGTATGGCACTAACTTTATTATTTGTGCTTTCATAGTGCTGCTGCACTGTGTTTGCTTTTTCTTTTGTCTTTTCAGCCATGGCGACATGCACCTGCGCACTGGAATGTGCTGAATATCCCCCAGTTCTTTCTTTGCTGACTCCATTGGTCGTGCACTCCTAACTAACCTGTCTGTCCCATAGGCTGATTTTAATTAGTGCATGTATAAAGCTGTAGCCTGCTCTCCCTGTAAGTATTGGAGGCCGTTTGGTACCAGGAGAGGTAAAATATAGTGTGGGCTCAGCATGCATGTGGACCATGCATTTCCTGAATTTAATGGAGGCCATTGTGGCACCAAAAGAGGCATAATATAGTGTGTGCTCAGAATGCATGTGGAACCTGCATTCTCTGAATTTAATGGAAGCCACTAGGGCACCAGCGGAGTTAGTATTTAGTGTAGGTTCCTGTCCTTAAAAGATCACCTTTTATTGGTATGCTTATAAAATAATATTACTAACTTGACTAGGTATTAAAATTCCAGTGCATCACAGTCCTCACTCATCTATTTAGTTTGCTATAGAGTTTCACAGCGCCCCCTTATTAGGTGCAGGGTACAGATCACTACTAGTCAGCTGGCTGCGCGCTGCCAGCGTACTGTAAGTTCAGTATTGCGATTCCCCTTATGCTGTTTGGGGCTGCGTCGTGCACTGTATTAAAAGTTAAGCCTCACGCTGCCCCCCGACATGTTTCGCCGTGACCGGCGTCTTCAGGGGTTAGGGCAGAGTGTGAGCGTGTCTCCTCCCGGATGGCTTATGAGACCTTCGTTTGTGATGTCATCGGTGTACGTACCGCCCGTGGGCGTGATTGGGACCTCTGGTTGGGACCTGATAGGTGGCGTGCCGGAACTGCATCCTCCCACCGGCTCCGCCTATCTACGTTCGACCCAGACTTTCATGACGTCATAGGGTTGCGCCGCGCCTGTACTATGGACTTAGGTTTTTTCAGCCTTCGCCCTACTGCGCATGCCTGTAGTCTTTGTTCCCCGCGTTTAGAATTCATCATACTGCGCTTCTCACGGCGCATGCTCTGGGACTTAGAATAGTTTGGGGGCCGATTAACTGCGCATGTCCATCGACTTAGTTCATCTGCGCTCCAGTTTCACATCCTGCGCTTTCCACGGTGCGCACTCTGGGACTTCATCTTTTATTCGGTCTACCTATCTGCGCATGCTTATTGACTTCGTTCCCATCTTTCCAGTTTTATAGATGCTGCGCTTGTCTCAGCGCATGCCCTGGGACTTAGTCTCTAGCATTATCGATCCTGGTTAACAGATCTATACAGACTACTCCACTTATGTAAGTTATCAATGTCCAGGGTGCATATCTTTGTAATTACTGTAGCCTTATATGTTAGCCCTATGTTTTCACATACCCTTTTAATTTGCTGTTTACCTTCTGTGTTTTGGCTATCTAGTTCAGCACTCATCAGGCACCTAGTCGCCAAGATACCCATCCTATTGTCTGGGTGGACTTGCAGGATGGGGGCATAGATCTGAGGGCTAGTGCAGACTTCAGGCTACTTCTATATTTCTTACAATGTATACTTACTTATGATGGGTTCCCAGTAATCACAGAAACCCATATCTGGGCTGGGTATCCATACTCCACATTGTCTTCTGAATTGAAATGTCTGGAGTCATGGGTAAGGATCTGTCCAGATATATGTCCCTGTTTTTAGTTGTACCTTTATCCTCTATACTCTTGTCCTAGTCGATGTATGATCTACATATTGGTCCCTTATTTATACCAGGTAGCGATAAATTCATTTTGCTCATATTTCCTAATCAGTCATTATTCTGCGGCCTAGTAGGTGGATTTTTATATTGGTGAGCTATGTGTATCCTAATTGTCATTGGATTCATCATAATCACCTCCTGACTTACAGGATGAATTTATAATGTTGGTGAAACACTCACTGTTTAGCCTCTATTAGGGTCCGTATTTTGGCCTACCAGTTTCTCTAAGCTTTTCCCTCAAATGAGGTCCCCTTCATTTTCGTATCATTATTACATTATTCCTAGGTCTACCATCCGGTAGGTTGCTCCATTTCCTTTACATATTTTCATTATTGTTTTACATATTGTTGATGTTTTGATTATTAATTTTCCATTTTTTTATCCTAGGTGGGGGTTCGTATCTACAGGAAGGACGAATATGTGAAGCCTTCGTTCAGGCCCTTTGGAGCCAGGCTCTCAAGCAGGTAAATCCACTTTGTCTCCTCCTGTTGGAGTTTTTTTTTATCTATATCTCCTTTTTGTGGGCCTGATTTTACTCTCATCAGTCCCCAAAATTTAAAATCTGTACTTTTGCCTCTGTGTTTCTCTCTCATGTGTCTGGCTAGGCTGGTGTCTTCTCCCGTGTTAATGCTGCTAAGGTGTCTCGAGATTCGCCTTCTTAATTCCTGAGTAGTCTTCCCAACATATAGCTTAGGACATTCACATTTTATGACATACACCACTCCTTTTGTCTTGCAGTTGATGTAGTCCCTTATTTCATAGTTTTTTCCATTCGTTGGATTTATGAATGTTTTTGTCACTTTCATCCGACCACAAAAGGTGCAGTCCCCACAGGGATATGATCCCTTGTGGTTCAGCCAGGTCGTTTTCGTGGCTGTTCTATGGGATTGATAGTGGCTATGGACTAGCATCTCTCTCAAATTGCGTCCTCTTCTATATGTTACTGCTGGATATTTTGGTATCACATATTGTAGATCAATATCGGCTTTCAGAATGTGCCAGTGTCGTCTCAGGATTTGTTGTATGGCTCTATGTTCTGTGTCATAGGTTCCTATGCAGCGTATGATTTTCTCACCTTGTTGTTGGGGTCTACCTGCCAGTAAGTCCAATCTTGCTACCTTTTTTGCCTTATTGTATGCTCTATGCAGGAATTTCTTAGAATAACCTCTATCATAAAATCGTGAATAGAGTACTCTGCATTCTTTTTCAAATGCCTCCTCTGTGGAGCAGTTCCGTCTGGCCCTAAGGTACTGCCCCACAGGGATCCCTTTCTTTAAGGGATCAGGGTGAAAGCTTTGCCAGTGTAGCAAATTATTTGTAGACGTCGGTTTGCGATATATTTCAGTTTGGATACTGCCGTCAGGTTGCAAAGTAAGTTTAAGATCCAAAAAATTGAGAGTGCTCTTGTGAATTTCTGCTGTAAATTTCATACCAATTTGGTTTTCATTAAGTTGGCTAACAAATTGGTGAAATTGTGTTACGGTGTCATCCCAAAAAATTAAAATATCGTCAATATAACGACCCCAAAATAATATGTGCTGTATGTAACTATCCATAGTGTCAGTGGATACTACTCTATCTTCCCACCACCCTAGAAATAAATTGGCAAAGCTGGGTGCACAAGTTGTGCCCATAGCGGTTCCCGTGGTCTGTAAATAATATTTACCATTGAACATAAAATAATTGTGCTCCAACAAAAACTTTAAAAGTGAAATAACAAACTCATTGTGCTCATAGAACTGTGTTCCTTTGGTATTCAGATAGTATTAAACTGCTTGTATTACCAGATGGTGTTGGATACTCGTGTATAATGCCTCTACATCGAGGCTAGCAATGAACGTATGTGAATTTACTTGGATCTCCTGCAACCTGACGACAGTATCCTTGGTGTCTCTAAGATACGACGGCAGTGTCCTCACAAATGGTGAAATGACCTGTTCTACATATTCACTAATGTTTTCACATAGGCTTTGGTTACCCGAGACTATAGGTCTACCTGGAATTGGTTCCCTTTGTTTGTGAATTTTCGGGATGGCATAAAAGGTAGCTATGGTAGGCTGTGATCTTAACATGACCTTGAATTCTTCTTTTGTGATTAGATTCCAATTTCCTATCTTTGGCATTTTTTTAAAGTTTTTTTAGTTCCAACACATATTTTTCAGTGGGATCTGTACTTAGTTCTTTATATGTGCTGTTCTCATTAAGAAATTTCATTATCATCTGTTCGTAATATTTCTTCTCCAGGAGGACAATATTCCCTCCTTTGTCCGAAGGTTTTATGACTAGATTGTCATTATCTATTAGATCCCTCATTGCTTCCTGTTCTTCTGTAGACAGATTGCTATGCATATTTCTTTTTGAGGCTTTGATTTTTTGTATATCCCTAGTGACCACGTCCACAAAGGTTTGAATGTTCGCATATTTCCCGAATGGGGGGGGGGGGGATTTGGATCTAGGAGTCAAGGTACTGAAAGGTGGTGTGGGGGCTATTTGTTCGCCTTCCCCTTCTCTCAATAGTAGCTCGAGGGTATCAACTGCTTCTCTTTCACATCTCTGCATCCTTTCCATCTCATGCTCACTGGAATTAAATTCCTTATGCAGGGCTAATTTTCGAGCAAACAAATTAATGTCCTTGACCCACAAGAAGCAGTTGAAAGTGAATGGAGTGAATGAGAGGCCTTTTTGTATGAGACTTATATGTGCTGGTTTCAATACTAGCTCGGTTTTATTAATTATCTGCATGGCTCCCTCACTATTTGTACTCTGTACTACATTGCCTCCTAGATTACCATCCTCCAGCTCTACTGATCTTAGGTTTAGATCTTCTGATTGTAGCCCCATTTCTCTCTGTCTCTCAGTTGGACTCCCATTCCTAAAAAACCTTCTGATGTTGTGTTTTGAGGTGGTTGAGTAATATTTGTGGACGTGGTATATGAGGATAATTGCGGAAATTGTGAATAGTATACTGGCAAGTGTGACGCCTGTTCTTGGTGAGTATGGCACGATTCTATTTACTTTATTATTTGTGTTTGCAGAGTGCTGTTGCATTGTGCACATCTTCCCACTACTGCGACATCACTGTGTATTATTCAGGTACCATGACATTACTGTTTGCATTATGCTTGTGCATTAGGAAAACAAAGGCTTCATTGGGCCTGTGACTTACCAGAGAATCAGGAGCATGCGGAGGACACCAGCATGCAATAAAACAGGGGTAGCCTGGCCCTGTCAATCATGACAAGGCAGAACGCGGCAGAGCTTCAGTGCACTGAAGGACACTGCCCCGCCAGTGGTGCACTTAACTCCTTATTTGCATTGCATAAGCATAAAAAAGATGAATATCAAGACTTTGCAGCAACAGATTTCATAGCAAAAAGCATGTTACTAATACATGGGGGCAGCCCTACTGGAAATTATTTCATTACAAAGGGATTTTAAAGCAGGCAGACTTCCTTTAAATATTAATATGCAAATATGTTATGCAAATGGACCATATATAATGATTACTGAATATATTTTCATCCCTGGAATGCTTATACATCGATGTCTCTATTGAGATTGGTGAGATCATGCCCTGCTGTATATATAATGTATATATTTATTATGTGCTTTATATAGTTAGTCATTTCAACCGCAACCATGAATAATTCTTGGCCAGCAGTGATAGCTCAACCTAAAGTGAAACGTCATGCAATTCAAATGTTATTAGTTGTCAAAATATATCTCCATGACACACTATTGTGGTTCAGTAATACATGGCATATATCTCTATAAAGTCAGAGTAATGGCTCAGACCTGCGTACAGTAGTCACATGGCTGAAACGTGATGAGGAATTAGGATTTCCATCAGGCTTCCACATATTAGACTCTAGTGGAGCAGCACAATAAATAGAGGAGAAGAGAATGATATGCAATCTGCTCTATAAATATAGCATTTGAAATTCTCAGACTCTAGAGTCAGTTGTATACATTAATAATGAAAGCGCTCTTCTCTGAAGAAGTTATACAGGAGTAAAAGGTATCATTTTTTATTTG
Organism: Bufo bufo; assembly: GCF_905171765.1. NCBI lineage: Eukaryota > Metazoa > Chordata > Amphibia > Anura > Bufonidae > Bufo > Bufo bufo. The sequence goes on from NC_053391.1 coordinate 455,198,840, forward strand.
ATGTCTTCATAGAGTATAAAAAAGATTTTTCAAAATGTACAAGTACGCTTACTGCCATTGACATTTCATATCATATACAAGGGTTGGGAAATGTCTGAAATTTAAAAAAGTTCTGAAAATATATAGAGTAGGAGTAGTGGTGCACAGAAAAAGGAAGGCCAACATTATTGTGCTGCTTTCCAAGAAGTGGACTGATGGTTGTAAAAATGTGTTTTCCTAGGGTCAGTGGGTTCTGACTGCCAGGACCCTCAGAATAAGGCCTCATTCACATTTCCATTTTTCACTGACATGTGTGGATCAGTGAAAAATATCACGGAGACATGCACTACTCTGATCAGTGATGTGGACCAAACACATCCATTGAAGTCGACAGTCCATAAAAATCATGGACACAACACAGACGGCATCCGTGTTTGGTCCATTTTTTCACTGATCACTGATAGGAGATGCTTTGGAAAATAATTTGCAGCCGAGGATTGTCTATGGAATACAGATGACACATGGAGGACAAAAAAAACAGACAACTTCTCGGATGGCACACATGTAATTTTTCATTAACGTCAAACAGACATTGAAATTTGAACGAGACCTTAAAGGGGAGGAGTGCTGGTGCAGAATTTCTTCCCTTTCAGAATTGTTCCGCTAAACAGAGGTGCAGTAGGGAACTGCAGCAGCTCCCATTCACAGGTACAACTTTGAATGGGTGTCACGGCTGTATGTGAGCAACAAGAGCATACACAGTTAATAGAGCTACTGACCGGACCCAAACTAGGGAGGATAAAGGGTGACCCCTGTCAGACCCTCAAAGCTCTCCCTATGCTGCTAAAGCACATGCCCGGATCCAAAAGGTGGAACGGGGCATGCCCACGTACCTAAGACTGATGACCACTGTAACCCCTACAATAGTGGAAGGGGCACGGCCACCGGTGCCCTGCTCAGTATATGGAGGGAACCGTGGCCGCCTCAGATCCAGTCAGAAAATAAACAGGTACACAACAATGTCTGCACACTTAGCTGAAGGGGCTGCAGCCGCAGAGAAGATGGATCCAAAGACAGCTGGCAATATCCGGAGTGCTTGCTGCAGCAGAACACAGGTCCAGTGAAATGAAAGCTAACAAGTGAAGATACTCAAGCAAGAGCTACAACTCAAATGAGAACTATAATCCACAGCCTAGAAAGGAGGAGGGGTGATTTAAAGGGAGGGAAATCAAACGCAGGAGGAACAGCTGGAAGGACTCCTCCAAGCTCTAGTAGTGACATCATCACAGGGGTGGAGAAACAGAGCTGTGAGAACGTCTCAAAACTCTGGTAGTGACAGTACCCCCCCCCCCCCCCCTCTACGGGTGGACTCCGGACACCCAGGACCCACCTTCTCAGGATGAGCCCTATGAAATGCCCTGATGAGGCGAGTGGCTTTAATGTCCGACACCGGAACCCACATCCTCTCCTCAGGACCATAACCCTTCCAATGAACGAGGTACTGAAGAGAACCGCGGACAATGCGAGAGTCCACAATTCTGGAAACCTCAAACTCCAGATTGCCATCAACCAAAATCGGAGGAGGAGGCAAAGAGGAGGGTACCGTGGGCTGGACATATGGTTTTAAGAGAGATCTGTGAAAAACATTATGTATCTTCCAAACCCGTGGAAGATCAAGACGGAAGGCAACAGGATTGATGACTGACAAGATTTTATAAGGCCCAATAAACTTGGGACCCAATTTCCAGGAGGGAACCTTCAGTTTAATATTTCTTGTAGACAACCACACCAGATCACCCATATTCAGGTCCGGACCAGGCACACGTCTCTTATCAGCCACACGCTTATACTTCTCACTCATCTTTCTAAGATTACTCTGAATCTTTTGCCAAATGGTAGACAAAGACGAGGAAAATCTCTCCTCCTCAGGTAAACCAGAAAGAGCCCCTCCCGAGAATGTCCCAAACTGCGGATGGAACCCATATGCACCAAAGAATGGTGACTTATCAGAAGATTCCTGACGACGGTTGTTCAGAGCAAACTCAGCAAGAGGGAGAAATGAACACCAATCCTCCTGGTTCTCTGCCACAAAACAGCGCAAATATGTCTCCAGATTCTGATTGAGGCGCTCAGTCTGACCATTCGACTGCAGGTGAAAAGCAGAAGAGAAGGACAGCCGAACCCCCAGGCGAGAACAGAAAGCCTTCCAGAACCTGGACACAAACTGCGTGCCTCTATCGGAAACAATATCAGAGGGAATGCCGTGCAATTTAACAATATGGTCGACAAAAGCTTGCGCCAACGTTTTAGCATTGGGTAAACCAGGGAAAGGTACGAAATGAGCCATCTTGCTAAAACGGTCCACCACCACCAGGATCACCGACTTCCCTGAGGAACGAGGAAGATCCGTGATAAAGTCCATGGACAGGTGTGTCCAAGGACGGGAAGGTATGGGTAACGGGAGAAGGGAACCTGAAGGCCGTGAACGAGGGACCTTAGCGCGAGCGCACGTCTCACAAGCAGCCACAAAACCCTCCACCGACTTACGAAGAGCCGGCCACCAAAATCTCTGAGCAATGAGATCTACCGTGGCTCTACTCCCGGGGTGACCAGCAAGAACAGTATCATGATGCTCCTTGAAGAGTTTGTGACGTAGCTCAGGAGGCACAAACAACTTCCCAGAAGGACAACGGGCAGGTGCCTCAGTCTGGGCAGCCTGGACCTCAGCCTCCAAATCGGAATATAGAGCAGAAACAACTACCCCCTCCGCCAAAATGGGACCCGGGTCCTCGGAGTTTCCTCCTCCCGGAAAACAGCGAGAGAGAGCATCAGCCTTCACATTTTTGATCCCAGGGCGGAATGTAACGACAAAATTGAATCTGGAGAAGAACAGAGACCATCTGGCCTGTCTCGGATTCATACGCCTGGCCGACTCCAAGTATGCCAGATTCTTATGGTCGGTAAAAACGGTGATAGGGTGCCTGGCCCCCTCCAACCAATGGCGCCATTCCTCGAAAGCCAACAACTCCCTATCTCCCACATCATAGTTTCTCTCTGCCGGGGAGAGTTTTTTAGAGAAAAAGGCACAGGGTCGCCATTTGGCAGGAGAAGGGCCCTGGGACAAAACCGCACCCACACCCACCTCGGAAGCATCCACCTCAACAATAAAAGGTAAGGAAACATCGGGATGCACCAAGACGGGAGCAGACGCAAAACTCTCTTTAATCTTAGAAGAAGCTGCAAGCACCTCCTCCGACTAAGAGGAAAAATCCGCCCCCTTTTTTGTCATGTCAGTAAGGGGTTTGACAACAGAGGAATAATTCAAAATGAACTTTCTGTAATAGTTCGCAAAACCCAGAAAGCGCATCAATGCCTTCTGATTCTCAGGAAGCTCCCACTCAAGTACAGCACGGACCTTCTCCGGATCCATGCGAAAACCAGAAGCAGAGAGGAGAAAACCCAGAAATTGAATCTCCGATGCCATAAAAAGACATTTCTCCAGCTTGGTGTACAATTTATTTTCCCGCAGAATCTGCAGAACCTGAAAAAGATGATCCTGATGGGTCTGAACATCAGGGGAAAAAAATCAAAATATCATCAAGATACACCAATACAAATTTCCCCATTAAATGGTAGAAAATACTATTAACAAAATGCTGAAAGACGGCCGGAGCATTCATCAGGCCGAAAGGCATAACGAGATTCTCGAAATGCCCGTTAGGAGTATTAAAGGCCGTTTTCCATTCATCCCCCTCTCTGACCCTGACCAGGTTGTACGCGCCTCTCAAATCCAATTTGGAAAAAACCTTGGCCCCAAAAATTTGGTTGAAGAGGTCCGGGATCAGAGGAAGGGGATAGGGATCACGAATCGTGATACGGTTCAGCTCCCTAAAATCTAGGCAATGTCTCAGAGAGCCTTCTTTTTTTTTAACAAAAAAAAACCCGCGGCAACAGGTGATTTTGAGGGACGAATATGCCCCTTATCGAGACTCTCGGAGATATAGGTTCGCATTGCGATTCTTTCCGGTTGTGAGAGATTGTAGAGGCGTGCTTTTGGCAGCTTGGCGCCGGGAATGAGGTTAATGGGACAGTCAAACTCCCGGTGAGGAGGTAGCTCCTGAACACCGCTCTCGGAAAACACGTCCGAGAAATCAGAGTGAAATGATGGCACAGTTTTAGTAGACACCTCTGCAAAAGTCGCTGTGAGACAATTTTCTCTACAAAAGTCACTCCACTCATTTATTTGCCTTCCTTGCCAATCAATAGTGGGGTTATGTCTAGTGAGCCAGGGTAACCCCAAAACTAGAGGAGAAGGCAATCCGTTAAGGACAAAACAAGATATATCCTCCACATGAGTGTCACCTACAGCTAGCCGGATATTGTGAACAATGCCCTTCAGGGATCTCTGTGAGAGTGGAGCAGAGTCAATAGCAAAAACAGGTATATCCTTTTCTAATGTGCAAACCTGAAAACCATGCATGGCTACAAATTGAGTGTCAATAAGATTGACGGCCGCTCCACTATCGACAAAAATCTCACAAGAAATGACTTTGCTCACTAGCACCACCCTGGCAGACAGGAGAAAACGGGAACTGCAGGTCAGAGGAAAAGCATCAATTCCTACATCAACTTTGCCCAAAGTAGCAGATGAAGCAGAATTTGATGATTTACCTTTTGAGGTATTTCTCTTATTATTGCTCTTAGTACAGTTCAAGAATCTCCTAGACGGACAAACATTTGCCAAATGAGCTATGCCCCCACAACAAAAACATAACATACTCTGAGGACTAAATCCTCTTTTATCAGGGGCAAGCCGACCTAGCTGCATGGGCTCCTCCTCAGAGGGGACCGAGACAGGATGAGGCCTCTGCACACTGAATGAGTCCGCACCACTGCCACTAGACTGACAATGGCTGGACAGAGAGGTCTCGTTTCGTTCTCTTAAACGCCTGTCAAGGCGTACCGCCAATGACATGGCAGACTCTAAGGACGTTGGTCTCTCATGGAAAGCAAACGCATCTTTCAATCTCTCTGAGAGACCATGACAGAACTGACTCCGGAGTGCAGCATCATTCCAACCTGAATCAGCTGCCCATCTCCGAAATTCAGAACAATAAAGCTCCGCAGACAGTTTGTTCTGGCATAAAACACGTAAGTTAGATTCGGCCAGAGCAACACGATCCGGGTCATCATATATCTGCCCCAGGGCCACAAAAAATCTTTCTACGGATCGAAGGGAGGGATCCCCTGATGGCAGCGAAAAAACCCAAGTCTGAGCATTACCCCTGAGCAGGGAGATGACAATCCTCACCCTCTGCTCTTCATTACCAGAGGAGTGGGGACACAAGCAAAAATGGAGTTTGCATGCCTCTCTGAAGCGAACAAAATTCTCACTGCCCCCGGAGAACGTTTCCGGAAGTGAGACCTTTGGCTCGCAACAGACTCCATGAGCCGGAGCAGAGCCCAATGCTTTAAGCTGAGACATAGATTGACGGAGATCCGCTACTTCCAAAGAAAGACCCTGCATGCGGTCAACCAGGCCAGAAAGCGGATCCATGTCAAAAAGGACGGTTTTGGTGGATTATAATGTCACGGCTGTATGTGAGCAACAAGAGCATACACAGTTAATAGAGCTACTGACCGGACCCAAACTAGGGAGGATAAAGGGTGACCCCTGTCAGACCCTCAAAGCTCTCCCTATGCTGCTAAAGCACATGCCCGGATCCAAAAGGTGGAACGGGGCATGCCCACGTACCTAAGACTGATGACCACTGTAACCCCTACAATAGTGGAAGCGGCACGGCCACCGGTGCCCTGCTCAGTATATGGAGGGAACCGTGGCCGCCTCAGATCCAGTCAGAAAATAAACAGGTACACAACAATGTCTGCACACTTAGCTGAAGGGGCTGCAGCCGCAGAGAAGACGGATCCAAAGACAGCTGGCAATATCCGGAGTGCTTGCTGCAGCAGAACATAGGTCCAGTGAAATGAAAGCTAACAAGTGAAGATACTCAAGCAAGAGCTACAACTCAAATGAGAACTATAATCCACAGCCTAGAAAGGAGGAGGGGTGATTAAAGGGAGGGAAATCAAACGCAGGAGGAACAGCTGGGAGGACTCCTCCAAGATCTAGTAGTGACATCATCACAGGGGTGGAGAAACAGAGCTGTGAGAACGTCTTAAAACTCTGGTAGTGACAATGGGAAGCAGCACTGAACAGGATTGCCAACTGTCCAGAAATTTCTAGACAGTCTGTAAAAATAGCCGACTTTTTTCCTGCCCAGGAAAAAAAATAGATGTGTCTGTAATTTTTTTGAGGCTGTTGGTTCATAAATATATTATTTTGGTGATAATTCTGATCATTTTACAGCTCACAGCAAATTCTGGTAATGAGTTCCTATCAGTAGAATGTGCTATAAACCTATATTAATCATAATACAGTCCTGAAAAATGGCAAAAAATTATATTTAGCATGGCTGGATCTTAACAAGGTTCCAAGTAGAGCTTCAACATGCAACAAGAAGAAATGGGAGTGAGACAAAACATTTTTTGAGAATTCAATTTAATGAAAACAACGAATAAACAAGGCTGTTTTTCAGCTGATCAAAAGTTTAGGACCACACCTCCAAAAAAAAACTAAACCACCCCAAAACAGAAATCCAACTTCCAAACATGAACTTAGTAATGAGTAGCTCCGCCGTTATTGTTTATCACTTCAAAAATTTGTTTTGGCATGCTTGATGCAAGCGTTTCCATGAGGTGAGTGGGAACATTTCTCCAAGTGGTGAAGACAGCCGCACGAAGGTCATCTACTGTCTGGAACTGTTGTCCATTTTTGTAAACTTCCCTTGCCATCCATCCCCAAAGGTTCTTAATTAGATTTAGATCAGGGGAACACGCAGGATGGGCCAAAAGAGTGATGTTATTCTCCTGGAAGAAGTCCCTTGTCCTGTTGAAAAACCCAGTCGTTACCACACAGACGAGGGCCCTCTGTCATGAGGAATGCTCTCTGCAACATTTTTGACGCTACTGCTCTTCCTGAAGCTCCATTGTTCCACTGAAGGAAAAAGCACCCCAGACCATTATGGCGCCCCCTCCACTGTGGCGCGTAGAAAACATCTCAGGTAGGATCTGCTTGTCATGCCAGTAACGTTAAAAACCATCAGGACCATTAAGGTTAAAAAAAAATTCAGCAGAATAAAACTTTATTCCACCTTTGAATGTCCCATGTTTGGTGCTCTCTTGCAAAGTCCAAACGAGCAGTTCTGTGGCGTTCAAGGAGACGTGGTCTTTGAAGACGTTTTTTGTTTTTGAAGCCCTTCAGTCTCAGATGCCATCTGATGGTTGTGGGACTGCAGTCAGCACCAGTAAGGGCCTTAATTTGGGTCAAGGATCGTCCAGTGTCTTGACGAACAGCCAATTGGATCCTCCGGCTCAGTGCTGATGAAATTTTTTTGCGTCTTCCACTTGACTTTTTTGTTCCATAACCCTCAGGATCATTTAAGAATTTAAGAAATTCCAAATGATTGTCTTACTGCGTCCCACCTCAGCAGCAATGGCACGCTGTGAGAGACTCTGCTTATGCAGTTCAACAACCCAACCACGTTCAAAAAGGGAGAGGTTTTTTGCCTTTGCCATGACAACGTGTGACTACCTGACAGAAAATGACAATGAATCCACATCTTTGCACAGATTTGGCCTTTTAAAGGCATGTGGTCCTAAACTTTTGATCAGCTGAAAAACAGCCTGTTTCAGTTTATTCGTTGTTTTCATTAAATTGAATGCTCAAAAAATGTTTTGTCTCACTCTCATTTCTTCTTGTTGCATGTTGAAGCTCTACTTGGAACCTTGTTAAGATCCAGCCATACTAAATATGATTTTTTTGCCATTTTTCAAGTGGTCTTAAACTTTTGATCAGGACTGTATTTATCATTCATTATGGTTTTCCAATTTGTCCATAATAAATGCCTGATGTCTGTGATTTTGGGATAAGTTGTCCAGAAAAATTCTGGTTGGCAACCCTGGCACTGAACCAGCGGTATATATTCCATGGGTTGTGCCTGGTATTCTAGTTCAGCTTCATTGAAGGGTATAGGCAGTGCTGTAATACTACACAAAACCCGTATACAGGTGTTACACTGTTTTTGAAGGAAAGCCACAATATCTTTCTAATCCTAAATGAGAGATATATGGAATTACTTATCATGATAGCTATCAATGAAATTACGCATTTTTTGTAACTGAAAAAATAACCAGGGATTTTCTATTTTTTTATTTATTATTATTATTATGTAATTGTAATATCTCTATTAAATTGTAAACAAATGTCTGTAGACTTGAAGAATACCAGTACATTTGTTCATTCTGTTGGGGCAAAGACCCCAATGCCGGATGAGCGGTGGACTCCGAATAATTCTAACTAAGACTCTTATAGAGAAACTGTGTCTGGCACTGATATGTAACAATGCATCTGCAGTACCCCAAAATAGGGTACTTGCAAAGTTGTTTTCATTATTTGATGTATTATATTACCAGCACAGTTCTGCATGGATTAACAATCCTGATTCTGCCCTTGAAGAAGGTTTGGGGATAGACCTAGGTTCACCCCCTAGTTTAGTGAGAAGTCTAGTGTTAGCTGAGGAAAAGAGAGTAGCTACATACATGTATTCACTAATCAGAAGACTAGGCCTGAGCTCTAAAGAATCACTATCTCTGAGAAATCTCAATCAAGAAAGCCATGTCCACTGTACAGTACTTCAGAAAGAGAAGGGAATGAATTGGAAGGTCCAGAATCTGCATGGCCAAGCACTGGACTGCTGTATCTTTATACTGTACCCGTCAGCCTTAGAATTACAGAAAAGTTTTTGCAAGTACTTTATCGTCAGCCTTAGATTCTTCATTGAGAGATGCATAGAGGGCAGGGGTTTGGTACTGTCTGGAGCTGTGTTTTGATACCATTGGATGTAATACAATTATTCTGCACTTTACTAAACAGACTTGTCTATTTTCTACAGCTGGCCTGGTTACTTACTCCTGCCCATACACTGGCCATAGCACCTACATCTCCTGCCTTACACCTGTACCAAACCCATAACACCAAGGGCACCCCAACTACAATCAGGCAGGAACCCCAACATTATGGTGTGCCCCAAGGGAAGAAAAGGTGCATCTTCCTGTCACTGCCAAGCCCTAGGGAGCTTCAGTGTGAGGATTGCCACTGTGATTTATGTGAATAATCGTAGCAGCCAGAGCCACTCCTAGTCCCATCCTCCGCTCCTGCTGGACCACGGCACTGCACATGTGCTTTGTATCTGGTGGTCTTATGGGGCACTGTAATTAACACTCCTTGGAAACTTTGTGCCTGGCATTTTACTGCAATAACAATGATTCCTTCTCAAGTCACTTAGAACTGGCCTGTGTAATAGGCCAGTGCTAACTAGCATTGATTTATGTGTTTATCGTTAAAGGGGTGTCACGGAACCATGAACCAGACGTACAACAAGGGATAAGTGAAAATAAGAAGGCTTTATTTAAAATAAAGCTGTAAAGCAAAAGTCCGAACGGATGGCGAAACCGAAGCAGAGTCTTTGCGAAGCCAGAGGTCAGGAACCAGAAGGGTAGTCAGACGAAGCCAGGATCAGGAACCAGCAGGGTAGTCAGACGAAGCCAGGATCAGGAACCAGCAGGGTAGTCGGACGAAACCAGGATCAGGAACCAGCAGGGTAGTCGGACGAAACCAGGATCAGGAACCAGAAGCAGCAGCAGTCTAGAAGCATGTGAACACAGGAGGACCAAGCAAGGAACTGAAGCCACAGACCTCCTATATATATGAGCTGGGCATCCAGCTCCTCCCAGTGGGAAGGAGGAGCCGCAGGGTGGGAGGCTACAAGAAACCCAGAAACCAAGATGGCCGCCAGCACATGTCAAACGAAGGAGAACAGCAAGAAGGTAAGACCATGACAGTACCTCCCCCTCAAGGGCCCCTCCTCCGCGGAGTAAAGAACGGTTTCTGAGGGAAGCGTGCGTGGAAGGCTCGGAGCAAGGCAGGAGCATGGACATCTGCGGAGGGAACCCAGGAACGCTCCTCTGGACCATAACCACGCCAATGGACCAAAAACTGCACCCGACCGCGGACCAGGCGTGAGTCCAGGATATTGCTCACCTCATACTCCTCACGATTACCCACTTGGACCGGACGAGGCCGAGGAACCGAGGAAGTGAAACGATTACACACCAGTGGCTTCAACAGGGAGACATGAAACACGTTGGAGATCCGCATGTCAGGAGGAAGCGCAAGGGCATAGGCTACCGGGTTTACCCTGCGAAGCACTCGGAAGGGACCAACAAAGCGAGGCGCCAGCTTGGGAGTGGGCACTCGAAGGTTAAGGTTGCGGGTGGACAACCATACCCGGTCTCCGACCTGGTAGGAAGGAGCAGGCGCTCGTCTGCGATCAGCCTGGAGTCTCTGGCGCTGCGCAGAGACCTCAAGGGACTTCTGGATCAGTACCCAAGAAGCACGTAGGACGGAAAGGTGATCCTCCACAGCCGGAATATCCTGGGGAGAGAATACCTCCGGTAACACGGCAGGTTGGAACCCATAATTGGCCATGAAGGGAGACGTCCCAGAGGAAGAGTTCACCGCCGTGTTCCTGGCAAACTCAGCCCAAGGCAGGAGGTCAGCCCAATTGTCTTGGTGATCGGAGACATAGCAACGAAGGAATTGCTCCAAGGCCTGATTGGATCGTTCTGCGGCCCCATTGGACTGAGGGTGGTAGGCCGAGGAGAAGGAGAGATGAATCCCCAACTGGGAGCAAAAGGCGCGCCAGAACCTGGACACAAACTGACTCCCCCGATCCGACACAATCTCCTTGGGCAAACCGTGCAACCGGAAGACCTCCCTGGCAAAAATCGTGGCCAACTCTTGTGCAGAGGGTAACTTCTTGAGAGGAACACAGTGGCACATTTTGGAAAACCGATCCACAATCATGAGAATGACCGTATGGCCTCGGGATGCAGGGAGGTCCACAATGAAATCCATCCCCAGGTGTAACCATGGGCGCTCCCCGGTGGCTATGGGTTGCAGAAGGCCCAACGGAAGGTGCCGAGGGGACTTACTCTGGGCACAAACGGAGCATGCCGCTACATATGCGGCGATGTCGGAACGTAGGAAAGGCCACCAGAACAGCTGATTCTTTCCAGGATGCCCCGCGGTCTTGGAGTTATGGTAGGTTCGCAACAACCGAGTGCGCAACTCCTCAGGCACAAAATATCTGCCGTTGGGTCTCCCAGAGGGAGCACCAGATTGAGCCGCCAAAATCTGCTCACCCAGGAGAGAGGTCAGGCTGGTGCGAATGGCGGCCAAGATCTGATTCGGAGGTATGACCGAAGTCGGAATCGACTCCTCCCTGGACTGCTCGGAGTACTGCCGTGATAAGGCATCCGCCCTGATGTTCTTGGAACCGGGTAGGTAGGAGACCACGTAATTAAAACGTGACAAGAACAGAGCCCATCTGGCCTGACGTGGTGTCAATCTCTTGGCCTCAGAAAGGTAGGTCAGATTCTTGTGGTCCGTCAGGGTGAGGACCGGAACCACCGAACCCTCGAGCAAGTGCCTCCATTCTTTAAGGGCCTGCACGATGGCCAATAACTCCCTGTCACCAATCTGATAGTTGCACTCCGCGGAAGACAGTTTCCGGGAGTAAAACCCACAAGGAAGCAGAGGACCCTCTGGTGTTCTACGCTGAGACAGAAGGGCGCCTACTCCCGTCTCAGACGCGTCCACCTCGAGGACAAAGGGCAACCCAGGGTTGGGATGCGACAGAATCGGAGCCGACACAAAGGCGGACTTTAGAGCCTCAAAAGCTCGGATGGCCTCGAGCGGCCAGACCTGGGAATTACTGCCCTTCCTGGTCAGATCCGTGAGAGGCTTGGCTAGCATGGAAAAGTCCCTGATGAACTTCCGATAATAATTGGCGAAGCCCAAAAAGCGCTGCAGGGAACGAAGACCACTGGGCTGGGGCCACTGTAAGACAGCCGAAACCTTCTCAGGATCCATGGAGAACCCCTCAGCGGAAATGATGTAACCTAAGAAGGTTACCTGGGATCGGTGAAATTCGCATTTCTCAAGCTTACCGAACAGCTTGTTCTCCCGTAACCGTTGCAACACTCGTCTGACATCCAGAATGTGGGCCTCCATGGATTCAGAATATACCAAGATGTCATCCAAATAGACCACCACACACTGCTGCAACAGGTCACGGAAAACATCGTTGATGAATTCCTGAAAGACTGCGGGCGCATTGCACAACCCAAAGGGCATAACCAAGGATTCATAATGACCGGTCCTGGTGTTAAACGCGGTCTTCCACTCATCGCCCGCCTTGATCCTTACCAGGTTATATGCCGCCCTCAGGTCGAGTTTGGTAAAGACCGTGGCCCCTTTAAGGCGATCGAACAGCTCGGAAATCAAGGGTATCGGGTAAGCGTTCTTGATCGTGATGCGATTGAGACCCCTGTAATCGATGCAAGGCCTCAACTCACCGCCCTTCTTTTTCACAAAGAAAAATCCAGCCCCTGCCGGGGACGAGGATTTGCGAATGTGTACGCGTGAAAGCGCCTCCCTCACGTACTCCTCCATGGCCTCATTCTCCGCTACCGACAGTGGATAGACTTTGCCACGAGGAGGAACGGCACCAGATTGTAACTCTATGGCACAATCGTATGGGCGGTGCGGAGGTAGGGCAACCGCGCGCACCTTATCGAATACATCCCGGTACTCCTCGTATTCAGGAGGCAACAGAGAGTCCGAGGAAGTACACAGCAACTTGACAGACCCATGGATGCAACTAGCCCCACACTGCGGTGACCACGAGAGGATCTCGGCCGATCTCCAATCGAAAGTCGGATTATGCTTCCGGAGCCAGGGGTACCCCAAGACCACCGAGTAGTGTGGAGATGAAATAACCTGGAGGCAGACCGACTCTCTGTGAACGGCACCAATGGCTATCCCCACTGGAAGGGTCTCATGAGTCACGTGTGGCGGCAGAAGGGGTCTGCCGTGTATCGCCTCAAGAGCCAGTGGGGAACCTCGAGCCTGCAGAGGAATGGAATTGGCGGCAGTGAACACATTATCAATGAACAAACCACCAGCACCAGAGTCCACCAACGCCTGGGTCGTCACCGAGCCCCCGACCCAGGAGAGGACAACAGTGATCAGTGGTTTGTCAACACGGGAAACCGGGGACGAGGAGACTCCACCCAAGATCTGCCCCCGACAGGATCTCAGGTGCGAGCGTTTCCCGGACGGTTCGGACATGCCAACCGAAAATGCCCACCGAGACCACAGTACATGCATCGGCCCTCGCGTCTCCGGAGTACCCTCTCCCCCTCGGACAGGCGAGCAAACCCCAGCTGCATGGGTTCACCCCCAGACAAGTCATCCCCAGGAGGCGTGGGAGGAGAGGGAGGCACGGGTGGGACAGCAAACGTAGGCGCCAATCTGTTAGAAAACCTCCGCAGGCTCTCCTTAAAGGAAGGTCTCTCCCTGAGTCTGGTGTCAATCAAAATCAGGAAAGAAATAAGAGACTCGAGCTCCACTGGTAGGTCCTTAGCTGCAACCTCATCCTTCAAGGCATCCGAGAGACCATGAGAGAAAGCAGCGACCAGAGCCTCATTATTCCAGCCCACCTCTGCTGCCAGGGTACGAAACTCAATGGCGTATTCAGCTACGGATCGTGAACCCTGTCTGATGGACATAAGGAGCTTCGCAGCAGAGGCAGCACGAGCCGGCACATCGAATACCTTCCGAAGAGAAGCAACAAAACCGGAAAACTCGGCAACCACCGGATTGTTGTTCTCCCATAAAGGGCTGGCCCAGGCCAAGGCCTTGTCCGAGAGCAGCGAGATCAAGAAGCCCACCTTTGATCTCTCAGTGGGAAAGGCATGTGGCAGCAACTCGAAATAAATGCCCACCTGGTTAAGGAAACCTCGGCACTGAGTTGGCTCTCCCCCAAAGCGCTGTGGAAGAGGGGCAGAACCGGTCATACCCCGAAACACCGCAGGTGCAACAACAGGTGTCGGGGTAGACTCTGGCGCAACAACCGGAGCGGCAGTAGGAGCGGGCCCAGGAGCGACAACCGACCCATCGGCAACGGGAGCGAAATGAGCCGTGCGTTCAAGCAGGGTTTGCAACGCCACAGCGAACCGACCCAACAGGTGATCCTGCTGATCAAGTCTGGCAACCAGCGTGGGTAGCGAGGATGGCCCTGTACCGTCAGAATTCATGGCTTGGTCCTAATGTCACGGAACCATGAACCAGACGTACAACAAGGGATAAGTGAAAATAAGAAGGCTTTATTTTCAATAAAGCCGTAAAGCAAAAGTCCAAACGGATGGCGAAACCGAAGCAGAGTCTTTGCGAAGCCAGAGGTCAGGAACCAGAAGGGTAGTCAGACGAAGCCAGGATCAGGAACCAGCAGGGTAGTCAGACGAAGCCAGGATCAGGAACCAGCAGGGTAGTCGGACGAAACCAGGATCAGGAACCAGCAGGGTAGTCGGACGAAACCAGGATCAGGAACCAGAAGCAGCAGCAGTCTAGAAGCATGTGAACACAGGAGGACCAAGCAAGGAACTGAAGCCACAGACCTCCTATATATATGAGCTGGGCATCCAGCTCCTCCCAGTGGGAAGGAGGAGCCGCAGGGTGGGAGGCTACAAGAAACCCAGAAACCAAGATGGCTGCCAGCACATGTCAAACGAAGGAGAACAGCAAGAAGGTAAGACCATGACAAGGGGTTTTCCGAGGTTTTGATACTCATTGACTATCCTCAGGATAGGTCATCCGTATCTCATCGGTGGAGGTCCAACACCCAGGACCCTCTCGATCAGCTTTTTTAAGAAGGCACAGGCATTTCCTGTGAGCGCGACAGCCTTTTCCGTGCTTACCAAGCACAGCGCCATACATTGTATAGTGACTGTGCTTGGTATCATGCTCACGGGACTTCAGTGAATAACTTTGGGATTTTTCAACTGAAAAACTATTTTCAAACTTGTTTCCAAAGTCGGCTTTGTTACCGAGATACCAGCCGGTATGGAAGCCGACTTTGAATACCTGTTTTAAAATGTTTTTTTAAGTTTAATAATCAAATACAAAGTTATTCACCAAAGTCTCGTGAGACTTCAGTGATAACTCATTTCCCCTCGCCAGAGCCAATACATTTTAATGCTGTATGGAGACAAATCTCCGTACAGCATTAAAACGACGTTTTGAGCGAGGCGACTTCAGATGTAGGATCCGAAGCTTGCCTCGTTCATCCCTAGATCAGTATCAAAATCACGGGAAAACCCCTTCAGGCTACATGCACACGAACGTTGTTTGTTTCCATGTCCGTTTTTTTTTTGCAGATAGGATGCGGACCCATTCATTTCAATGGGTCCGCAAAAAACCATGTGCTGTCCGCATCAGTATGTCTGTTCCGTAGCCCCGCAAAAAAAATAGAACATGTCCTATTCTTGTCCGTTTTAGGCATTGTTACAATGGATCCGCAAATAAAAACGGATGGAATATGGATGTCATCCGTTCTTGTTTTTTTTGCGGATCCGCAATTTGTGGACCGCAAAACAGATACGGTCATGTGCATATAGCCTTAATCTGTACTCGTCCTGCCAAAACATCAGTCAGTCTAGACATGCACCAGACTTATTACAGTGCCTCAGGCTAGATTATATATTTGGTGCACGGCTAGACATTTTTCTAACTCTACACTGCGTGCAGAATTATTAGGCAAATGAGTATTTTGACCACATCATCCTCTTTATGCATGTTGTCTTACTCCAAGCTGTATAGGCTCGAAAGCCTACTACCAATTAAGCATATTAGGTGATGTGCATCTCTGTAATGAGAAGGGGTGTGGTCTAATGACATCAACACCCTATATTAGGTGTGCATAATTATTAGGCAACTTTCCTTTCCTTTGGCAAAATGGGTCAAAAGAAGGACTTGACAGGCTCAGAAAAGTCAAAAATAGTGAGATATCTTGCAGAGGGATGCAGCACTCTTAAAATTGCAAAGCTTCTGAAGCGTGATCATCGAACAATCAAGCGTTTCATTCAAAATAGTCAACAGGGTCGCAAGAAGCGTGTGGAAAAACCAAGGCGCAAAATAACTGCCCATGAACTGAGAAAAGTCAAGCATGCAGCTGCCAAGATGCCACTTGCCACCAGTTTGGCCATATTTCAGAGCTGCAACATCACTGGAGTGCCCAAAAGCACAAGGTGTGCAATACTCAGAGACATGGCCAAGGTAAGAAAGGCTGAAAGACGACCACCACTGAACAAGACACACAAGCTGAAATGTCAAGACTGGGCCAAGAAATATCTCAAGACTGATTTTTCTAAGGTTTTATGGACTGATGAAATGAGAGTGAGTCTTGATGGGCCAGATGGATGGGCCCGTGGCTGGATTGGTAAAGGGCAGAGAGCTCCAGTCCGACTCAGACGCCAGCAAGGTGGAGGTGGAGTACTGGTTTGGGCTGGTAACATCAAAGATGAGCTTGTGGGGCCTTTTCGGGTTGAGGATGGAGTCAAGCTCAACTCCCAGTCCTACTGCCAGTTTCTGGAAGACACCTTCTTCAAGCAGTGGTACAGGAAGAAGTCTGCATCCTTCAAGAAAAACATGATTTTCATGCAGGACAATGCTCCATCACACGCGTCCAAGTACTCCACAGCGTGGCTGGCAAGAAAGGGTATAAAAGAAGAAAATCTAATGACATGGCCTCCTTGTTCACCTGATCTGAACCCCATTGAGAACCTGTGGTCCATCATCAAATGTGAGATTTACAAGGAGGGAAAACAGTACACCTCTCTGAACAGTGTCTGGGAGGCTGTGGTTGCTGCTGCACGCAATGTTGATGGTGAACAGATCAAAACACTGACAGAATCCATGGATGGCAGGCTTTTGAGTGTCCTTGCAAAGAAAGGTGGCTATATTGGTCACTGATTTGTTTTTGTTTTGTTTTTGAATGTCAGAAATGTATATTTGTGAATGTTGAGATGTTATATTGGTTTCACTGGTAAAAATAAATAATTGAAATGGGTATATATTTGTTTTTTGTTAAGTTGCCTAATAATTATGCACAGTAATAGTCACCTGCACACACAGATATCCCCCTAAAATAGCTAAAACTAAAAACAAACTAAAAACTACTTCCAAAAATATTCAGCTTTGATATTAATGAGTTTTTTGGGTTCATTGAGAACATGGTTGTTGTTCAATAATAAAATTAATCCTCAAAAATACAACTTGCCTAATAATTCTGCACTCCCTGTATACCAATTCAGCTGCCTTATTTTGAGACAGAATTTTACACCATAATTCACAATTTTGGTGCACAACTGTGCATATTTGGCTTTGTTCCTTTCCTGAGAAGCCACGACCTGTTACCTGTAAGTCACTTCCCCTTCTCGCACTAGGCACAGTAAACCTAGATGCACCGAATAGTTCCACATTTAGGCACCATTATGTCAAAATCAAGATCAAGTACTCACATTATTTAAATTCGGCCATTATGTTTCCACAGCATAATAGAGATGGAGCTAAAAAATGGAGTAGGTCAACCTGCAGTCCCAGGTAAACCAACGATAAACAAACATATTTGATTTTGACTGCATCTGAATTTCTATTTTGAACCAAAATGTGGTGCATTCTTGTTATATAATGTCGCATCACATTTTAGGCAGATTTAGTATAAAAGTGTGCCTCAGTGTCTAGTGTCCTGCAACATGCACCTGGACTGGACTATGCTGACGGCATTAGTAATTATGGCCATTTTATGTGCCAAATAAATCCAGCTCTGCTGTAGATTTGCTGCATATGTTCACAGAATCTAATCCTAACACCAACATTTGATGGTTTTAGCCATTTCCCATCATCAAAATTACAAGATTATTATTTCTATCATAATATCCCAAAATTGTTAAATGTGTTTTGCATTTTTTTTTTTAAACAGCTTTGGTCCACAAATGTCAGCAGCAATCAACACCTAAAACATGACCACAAATGAGTTGTATCTGGAATATTATACAAAAATACCCTTTTTGTCTTTCAGAAATACATTTAAATGTAATATATTCCAGTAGCATAATGTGCATTGACCTTTTAAAATTGAGATGATTGCATAGTGCTTTTACATGAGTTGCAGAAATAGGGCAGGGGGCCAATTCTCAACTAAAGTGTGTAAACTCTGTTCTGCAATGCATTCATTTGTTCACTACACGCATACCTGATTGTATATAAGATTGTTATTTCAGAAATTAAGATGTTTAAATTTAATTAGATTAATTTGTACTATACCTGCATTTCCCAAACTATAACAATCCTGGAGCACGTTTTCTTAAAGGGGTTTTCTGGTTTGTATCAATATCCTTTAGAATAACCATTTATGAAGGTAGCTGTAATTTTGTAATTTTATTGCGCCGATTTTCCTTTCTGGGCTGTGGTGATGGTGTGTCCATACACCGGCAGTGTCTATGTAACTAGCTGGGTTGCAGGAGCTATAAACTAGCTGGGTGTTGTTAGCGGTGCTGGAATAAGGAGAAGTGCATCATGGGTTTCGTTGGATACAACGCTAGGAAGTGCTATATAAAAGATGTAAAGAAACCAGAGTGATTTGTCTACATTTTGAAATTGAAAAAGAAAAAACAAGGGGAAGATGTACATGAGGAAATCACCTACATTAGCATATCTGTTATAAACCATAGTAATCTTGGAAAACCCCTTTAAGGCTAGTTTCACTGGGTAAGGTGGTCAGCGCAAAGGGTGCAACATCCTGGCCATCCTGAACCTGTGGGAAATAACACATGTTCCATGCACGGCTTTCTAAAACAGTACACTGGCTTGCACAAGGCACTGGAAATGTCCAGGAGACTGTCCCTCTTTTCAGCCATTCTCACGCGGTGTGGAACTCATGGACTTGCAGCGACAGAATAGTCTGCAGCTACAGCGCTTAATCCGCGACATTCCAACTCACTGGACCACCCCAGCTGGGAGGATGTGTTGTTTCCTTGCTGGGCAGTGGTAGCTTATGCAGCTCATGCTGCAGTTGTCCATCATCCCCCTCATATGTACCTTAGAACAGACGCTGATGGTCATGCAGCAGGGAGTGACAGAGGAAGAACCCTAACGCATCTTACTGTCTTCCCCGTAGCTGTTGGGGACTCAAAAGTAGAAACTCCCATGGAGGAGAAGGATGAGCAGGAGTTGGATAATGATGACACCCAATTGTCTCAGTGGGTACAGAATTGGAAAGAACTGGCTCCTCGGGCACGCTGGCAAGAATAACGAGATGTATAGTCGTTTTCATGCAACTTTGACAGGCGTATCATTGACATCAAGCAGTCTGGTGTTTACTGGATAGCCATGCTTTTAGACCCTCTCTATCAAAGCAAAATGAGGGAATATTTCCCTCCTTCCGACAGGGAGGCCAAATTACTTTATTACCAGGAAACACTGTGTACGCAGCTTGGTGCACCTTTCAGCAAGCAAATACCTGCCGCCAGCATGTATGAAAGGGAGGCCCCATCTCCGCCACCTGCAGACTCCCTTCCCTCCTGCCTCCCAAGCAGCAGCAGGAGCAACAGCCAGTTCAGTCTCCTCTACATAGCTTATTCAGGTGCTGCACCAGGCTGAGACCAATCAGCAAGCGCAGACCTCCTGCCTCAGCACCCAAGTTTAGGCCTACCTAAACTCTGGCCTGTCTCCTGCACATACCATGCTCCCTGACTGGAACAGTGGTCCAAACTGACACAGCATTCTTTCTTCCTTTTTTTGGTTGGACAACCTCCAACGTCAACTTGGAGAGGGTTTTTAGCAGTACAGGGGGCTTGGTGACACCCAAATGGAAAAAGTTGTCCTCTGCCAGTGTGCAAAACATCACTTTTGTCAAAATGAACCAAGCCTGGATTCGGGAGGATTTTCGCACTGGCCTTGTTAAAGGTGCCCCATCTTGGCACTTTTATTGTCTGACTGCCTGCCTACCATCATGTTGCTTGCCTATCATCATGTTCCGCATTGCGGCAGCTACTGCCTCCATCATGCCGCTACCGCTGCCAAAAAATGATAGAAAATTAATTAAAACCACACACAAATGTACACTCACCTAAAGAATTATTAGGAACACCATACTAATACGGTGTTGGACCCCCTTTTGCCTTCAGAACTGCTTTAATTCTACATGGCATTGATTCAACAAGGTGCTGATAGCATTCTTTAGAAATGTTGGCCCATCTTGCAGTTGATGGAGATTTGAGGGATGCACATCCAGGGCACGAAGCTCCTGTTCCACCACATCCAAAAGATGCTCTATTGGGTTGAGATCTGGTGACTGTGGGGGCCATTTTAGTACAGTGAACTCATTGTCATGTTCAAGAAACCAATTGGAAATGATTCGAGCTTTGTGACATGGTGCATTATCCTGCTGGAAGTAGCCATCAGAGGATGGATACATGTTCTCATTCTGTTTACGCCAAATTCGGACTCTACCATTTGAATGTCTCAACAGAAATCGAGACTCATCAGATCAGGCAACATTTTTCCAGTCTTCAACAGTCCAATTTTGGTGAGCTCGTGCAAATTGTAGCCTCTTTTTCCTATTTGTAGTGGAGATGAGTGGTACCCGGTGGGGTCTTCTGCTGTTATAGCCCATCCGCCTCAAGGTTGTGCGTGTTGTGGCTTCACAAATGCTTTGCTGCATACCTCGGTTGTAACGAGTGGTTATTTCATTCAACGTTGCTCTTCTATCAGCTTGAATCAGTCGGCCCATTCTCCTCTGACCTCTAGCATCCACAAGGCATTTTTGCCCACAGGACTGCCGTATACTGGATGTTTTTCCCTTTTCACACCATTCTTTGTAAACCCTAGAAATGGTTGTGCGTGAAAATCCCAGTAACTGAGCAAATTGTGAAATACTCAGACCGGCCCGTCTGGCACCAACAACCATGCCACTCTCAAAATTGCTTAAATCACCTTTCTTTCCCATTCTGACATTCAGTTTGGAGTTCAGGAGATTGTCTTGACCAGGACCACACCCCTAAATGCATTGAAGCAACTGCCATGTGATTGGTTGACTAGATAATTGCATTAATGAGAAATAGAACATGTGTTCCTAATAATTCTTTAGACTAAACAATCCCTTTGAAAGGTCTCATATCTCATGACATAGGCACTTTATACTAGAGAACTGCATTATCGGCAAATTCCTCATATTACTCTAAAAATGAACACTTGCAATCTACTGTTTGCTGTGTTTGCCAAAAAAAAGGAAATAGACCACCCTAAATCATTATTTTATTTTCTATATTTTATAACATCTTCCACTCTTGGTAAATATTCTAACAACTTGGAAAACCCTTTAAGCAGTTACAAGATAGAGCTTCACTTTAACAATAAAGACAAAAACAACTTTTTCATTTATTCAATGACTCCATTCCTCAACACATCAATACCTACAGCCTTAGACACAATCGAGCAGGAAGTACAGTAGCTGGCAGATGACAGCTACTACATCATCTATGATTTGTAAGACCACATAAATGCTACCGATGTAGATTACACATTAAGCTGTCACCTTACCTTTATATTTCTTATAAAGGTACCACTTGAAGAACATTTCCACCTGGAACCTTTCAGTAAATATATATAATAAGGCCTGTAGTTTGTCTTTTTAGCCATTTCTTACTTCTTTATTCTCTATGTGCTTCATAAGTGACAAGGAAAATAGCAGTCATCACAATGCAGGTTGCACATTTTTTCCAGACTCCTGTAAGAATACATTTTTGTGTATGGATACTTTGCTTGCTAGGCAAGCCTATAAGGTAAGGGGGGCTACTTGCAGGTGGCCCACACTTGCCCCTGTTCATATTTGTGCTGTTATTGATATTATTGTATCCACCATTTGGTGTACAGTTAATATTTGCTGACTGTACTGTTCAATACTATGTATCTTATATAGTCCAGGTACCCCCTGGCACAAGCAATAAGAGGCAGTGAATAGTTGCCTCAGTAGTATCCCCATTTTTGTTAGTTGAAAACACTAGGGAAGGCATTTGTGAATGCTATACTGCAGGAGGTGGAGGTGTCCGTCAGAAGGGGTCATTACCTAGTGCACTGCTCTGACCTGACAGTAGACATTGCCATGTCTGTAAGTGGGGCAGAGGAGTATCAATATAACCATGTCTGTTTGGAGCCTATGGTGAGTGTGTGCACAGGAGTTGCATATGAGACAACAAGACTTGATAATATTAGAATTGTTTTCTAACACCATCAATCCAGAAAATAGAGGAGAGAGGCCGATATAGAAACAACGAGAACAAATAAGAAGCAAGGGTAATATGGTAGTGAGTGTCCAGGTGGTGAGTAGTTGAATACCTTAGAAAGTGTGGGTAGCCCACCTCAGTCCTTCACTCACCTGTAACCGAGTAGGGGAAAACCTATTGTAGATCAATTGTCCATGTTCCCACAGCATTCTGCTATCTTAGAAGGGCTTGAAACAATCAACTCTTAGGTGGGCATGCTGTGATATGGGGTAACTTCCCTTAGACATGTGGTAGCACAGAAGGTTCCTGGAGGATTTGTGTTATGGCAGACTGCTGATAATTCTACAACTGTTCAAGAGTATTTGCCGATCAAGCATGAGAAAAACCAAGTTTATTAAATTAGTTAATGTGACGGCAATAATTAAACCTGCTGTAAAAAGCAGTGGAAAAACATGACCGCAAAATCCACACAAGTTCTATCCAGATTTTGATGTCTATTTTGTTGCAGATATGCCACGGATTTCACCCTATGCATTTCAAAGGATGAAATAGGCAGTGAAAACCCGCAGCATAAATTGTCATAAATGATTCGAATTTAAAATCCACACAGCAGCCCAAGTACGGCACTTTTGGGGGAATTGCACCAAAATCTCTGACTTTTCCACGCTCACAGCACTTTTCCAAGGTGGCAGGAAAAACGGATGTGGCATGGGCAGTGACACGTTGATTTGTCAAGCTTATATATTTTCACGTTTGCTTTACATAGGATTAAAGCTCCTGATCCAAAGCCAATAGATTAGAAGTCCAATTAATACCTGCTCAATGAAACCATCAGGAGGTTGCATAAAGGCCAATAATAACACATTAGAAGTGAGCGGGATTTTAACCTACATTTGACTCTGTCTCTGAAATATAGTTAATCGGACACTAAATATATAAATGATAGGTTACTTCATTCTATGAGCTTTGATATTTTATTCCAGTATATAATTTTTGTTAAATATTCTAGAAAGGGCAACGAATCATGACATTGTACATTCCTTCCTTTGAGATATAGCTATCATCAATTTCTAAATGCAAGAGCTCCCAAGAAAATCCAGTTTGTGTCACTTTCAACTCTTAGACATTTTTGCATTTAGATGAGAGACAAGGCCATAACTCAATGAGCTGTGAATCTACCTGCGGAGAACTGTACTTCAGTGTACAACTAGAAAGAATAGCATTAGTTCTAGTGTTAATCGAGCACCGTAGTGCTCGGGTGCTTGGGCCGAACACATTGGGATGTTCGGATGCTCGACCAAGCACCCGAGTATGATGGAAGTCAATGGGAGAACCCGAGCATTAAACCAGGCACCCCCTGCTCTGAAGAGGGGAGGGTGCCTGGTTCATAGGAAAATGTCAGAAATTGATGGAAACACCAGCGAAATGGTTTAGGAACAACATGGGGAGGATATCTGGATGCATCTTGGACTCCCAGGTAGAGATGGCCTTGCGGTTCGCCAGGCGGTCATTTTGTGGCGAACTTTGGTCGTTCGCGATTCACCGAACATGCGAACACGATATTCACACGCACCATATTTTTTTTGCATAGCGTTGAACTTTGACCCATGACACATTCATCAGGTGGGACAGGACAGCAAATTAAGATGTTTCAGCACATGGACACACCCCCTACCCTATAAATAAACCCTATCTGGCAGCCATTTTAGATTCAGTTTTTTGCAAGTGTAGGGAGAGGTTGCTGTGTGGAGCAGGGACAGACTGTTAGGGACACCAAATGCTAGCTATCAGGGCCACAAAAGTCCTTTTAAGAACTGGTATAGGTGTGCTATCGATTGGTGTGACATACTGAGGGGTGTTATATACTTATAATATACTTTCTAACATAGAAAGTATATTATAGTGCATTTGCATTGTGCAGCAGATGTGTGAGGTTCTGCAGCAATACTGAAGCTAGATAGAGGGACAAACGTTATTGAAATAACTAATTGCAACTGTTGTGATATACTTGTTGACCCCCAAAAAAAACTGAGGGGTGTGATATAACTATAATATACCTTCTAACATAGAAAGTATATTATAGTGTATTTGTATTGTGCAGCAGTTGTGTGCAGTTTTGCAGCTAGATAGAGGGACAAACACTATTTGAAGTAACTAATTGCAACTGGTGTGATATACTCATTGCTCCCCCAAAAAAAAAAACTGATTGAGGGGTGTGATATACCTATAATATACCTTCTAACATAGAAAGTATATTATACTGCATTTGTATTGTGCAGCAGTTGTGTGCGGTTCTACTGAGATACCGCAGCTAGAAAGAGAGACAAACTCTATTGGAATAACTAATTGCAACCAAAAGGTCTGAGGGGGTCTCCATAGTTCTGGGTCCATAGTCCGTAGGAAGGAAGCTAACCTTCAGGCTTCTCCAGCAGCGCCAGTGACGGTTCAGTTCGTCACATGGGGTTTATGCCGACTTCAACAAAATACTGACTATGGGGTTTGATATACCTACATCCATAAAATACTGATTGAGGGGTGTGATACACCGGCTTCCACAAAATATTGATTGAGGGGTGTGATACACCGGCTTCCACAAAATATTGATTGAGGGGTTTGATACACCGGTTTCCACAAAATATTGATTGAGGGGTTTGATACACCGGCTTCCACAAAATATTGATTGAGGGGTCTGATACACCGACTTCCACAAAATATTGAATGAGGCCTGCGATACACCGGCTTCCACCAAACATTAAATAAGGGGTTTGATTTACCAGCTTCCAGCAAATACTCATTAAGGGGTTCTATATACCTGTTTCCACAAAATACTGAAAAAGGGGATTGATATACCAGCTTACACCAAATATTGATTAAGGGTTTTAATATTCTGGCTTCCACCAAATACTCATTAAGGGGTTCTATATACCCGTTTCCACAAAATACTGATAGAGGGGATAGATATAATTTTACAGTTGGTAAACTGGTGTGTGACAACGTGGCCAATCTGCTGAGCACGCTGAAACAGGGCAAAATGACACACGTGCCATACATGGCACACGTCCTGAACTTAGTCATGCAGCGATTCGTTGCCAAATACCCCGGAGTCCAGGATGTCTTGCAGAAGGCCAGGAAAATCTCTGGCCATTTTAGAAGATCTTACACGGCCATGGCTCGCCTTGCTGATGTTCAGCGGCGACACCACCTGCCCGTCAGACGTCTGATTTGTGACAGCCCGGACTGGAACTCCACCTTGTATATGCTTGATAGGCTGCTCCAGCAGCAACGTGCCATTAACGACTACCTGTACGAACTCATCAGCAGGACAGGTTCTAGGGAGCTTGGTTTCTTTTCACCGCGCCAGTGGCTGCTCATATGCGACGCATGCAGACCTCTGCAGCCAGGGCGCCATCAGTGACATCATACTTTACGCCTTCTTTCAGGAGCGTGCATTGCGCCATGTCATTGATCACGCCGTCGAGGATCAGGAGCTGGAAGATGAGGAAGTCGCAATGCTCAATGAATTCCGAGGGGAAGCTACTCCATCCAAGACAAGTCAGCAGGAGTCTGAAGAGGAGTCAGAAGAGGATGGTGCGTGGGGGGAGGAGGAAAAGGAGGAGCAAGAAGAGCACGCTTTAAACTTTTCGGGGGATCCCTGGTGTTGTCCGTGGATGGGGGGAGGAAACCGAGGATGACATTCTCCTGGGCGATGAGCAGGGCGCCAGGGCACTCCACCGCTTCCAATTTAGTGCAAATTGGGGCCTACATGCTCCAGTGTTTGAAGAGGGACCCCCGTATAAAAAGCATAAAGGACAAGGACCAGTACTGGGTGGCAACGTACTTAGACCCCCGGTACAAACACAAAATGGCAGACATGTTTCCAGCATCAAAGAGTGCTGTCAGAATGCAGCATTTCTAGGCCTTGCTGTGAGAGATGCTGAATTCTGCTGTTGCGAGCACTGGCAGAGTAATTCCCACCCACAGAGAAACAGTTGCGGGTACCAAATCTACCGCACATGCAAGAAGAGGGTGGTTTGAAGATGTGTTGGTCACTTCGGATATGAGATCATTCTTGCAGTCAACCCATCGACAGCTGCCCTCCAGATCCAGCCTCAGGGAACGCCTAGACCGACAGGTGTTCGACTACATCGGGTTAACGGCCGATGTGAACGCTCTGAGAAGCGAGGAACCCCTGGACTACTGGGTGTGCAGGCTTGACCTGTGGCCAGAGCTGGCACAATTTACCATGGAACTCTTGGCTTGCCGCTCGTTGAGTGTCCTGTCCGAAAGGACGTTCAGCACAGCAGGGGGGATCGTGATCCACTAGCCCACGACAGTGTGGACTACCTCACATTTCTAAAAATAAATTAAGCATGGATCTCTGAGGAATTCAACACCTGTGATGACCATGTTTAGATGAATTTCCTCATGCCAGCCCACACATACCTGCCACCACCCAGAACAAAGAATGGTCCCTGTCTTATGTAAATAGAGCAACATAAAAGGCCTTTTCTGTCCGGTGAATGCCTAATGTTTGGGGCCTATACTCCACTGGCCTGCAGTAAAATTGGTATCCAGTGACCATCTAATATACCTCCAGCCACATAATCACATGATCTTTTTTGTCCGGTAATTGCCTAATTGTTGGGGCCTCGGAGGAATTTAACACTTGTGACGACCACGGGTTTTCGAATTTCAACTATTATCATTTGGGGTTTATTCAAGAGGGGGGATTTCGTTAGCCATGTTTTTAATCCAATTTAATATTTTTAGTTATTTTAAACATATGTATTTGACATGTATTTGTACTGGCCTACAGTAAAATTGTTATCCTATGACCATCTAATATACCTCCAGCCACATAAT
Source organism: Bufo bufo (assembly GCF_905171765.1). NCBI lineage: Eukaryota > Metazoa > Chordata > Amphibia > Anura > Bufonidae > Bufo > Bufo bufo. Next base: position 455,225,990 of record NC_053391.1, read on the forward strand.
CACTTGATCTTTTTGTCCGGTGAATGCCTACTGTTTGGGTCCTGTACTCCACTGGCCTGCAGTAAAATTGATATCCAATGACCGTCTAAGGATCCATTCACACATCCGCAAAATGGGTTCGCATCCGTTCCTCAATTTAGCAAAAAAATAGAACATGTCCTATTCTTGTCCGCAATTGCGGACAAGATTAGGCATTTTCTATTAGGCCTCTTTCACACGGGCGTTGCAGGAAAAGGTGCGTTGTGGGAACATGCGCGATTTTTCCGCGTGAGTGCAAAACATTGTAATGCGTGCATGAGAAAAATCACGCATGTTTGGTACCCAAACCCGAACTGTTCTGTAGATTGTATTATTTTCCCTTATAACATGGTTATAAGGGAAAATAATAGCATTCTGAATACAGAATTCATAGTAAAATAGCGCTGGAGGGGTTAAAAAAAAATAATAATAAATTTAACTCACCTTAGTCCACTTGATCGCGCAGCCCGGCTTCTCTTCTGTCTCCTTCTTTGCTGATTGCAAGAAAAGGACCTGTGGTGACGTCACTCCGGTCATCACATGGTCCATCACATGATCCATCACCATGGTAAAAGATCATGTGATGACCGGAGTGACGTCACCACAGGTCCTTTTCCTGCAATCAGCAAAGAAGGAGACAGAAGAGAAGCCGGGCTGCGCGATCAAGTGGACAAAGGTGAGTTTAATAATTTTTTATTTTTTTTTAACCCCTCCAGCGCTATTTTACTATGCATTCTGTATTCAGAATGCTATTATTTTCCCTTATAACCATGTTATAAGGGAAAATAATAATGATCGGGTCTCAATCCCGATCGTCACCTAGCAACCGTGCGTGAAAATCGCACCGCATCCGCACTTGCTTGCGGATGCTTGCGATTTTCACGCAGCCCCATTCACTTCTATGGGGCCTGCGTTGTGAGAAAAACGCACAAAATAGAGCTTGCTGTGATTTTCACACAACGCACAAGTGATGCGTGAAAATCACCGCTCATGTGAACAGCCCCATAGACATTAATGGGTCCTGATTCAGTGCGGGTGCAATGCATTCAACTCACACATTGCACCCGCGCTGAAAACTCGCCCGTGTGAAAGGGGCCTTAGGGTCCATTCACACATCCGTGTGTGTTTTGCAGATCCACTGTTCCTCAAAACAAGGACACCGGCAATGTGTGTTCCGCATTTTGCGGACCGCACATTGCCGGCACTTAATAGAAAATGCCTATTCTTGGCCGCAATTGCAGACAAGAATAGAACATGTTCTATTTTTTTTTTTTTCAGGATCAGAACTGCGGACCCGGAAGTGCGGGTCTGCATCTCTGGATCCGGGCGGCACATCGTGCGTCCCCATAGAAATAAATGGGTCCGCAATTTCATTCCACAAAATTCGGAACGGAATTGCGGACATATGAAGCTTTAAAGTGCTGGCAATGTGTGGTCCGCAAATTGCAGAATGCGCATAGCCAGTGTCTGTGTTTTGCGGATCCGCAATTTGCAGATCCGCAGAACACTTATGGACATGTGAATGGACCCTAATATAGCTCCAGCCACATAATCACTTGATCTTTTCTGTACGATGAATACATAATTTTTTGGGCATATAATCTAACTGGCCAACAGTAAAATTGTTATACGGTGACCGCCTGATGTACCTCTAGCCACATAATCACTTGTTCTTTTCTGTACGGTGAATGCCTAAGGTTGGGGCCCTATACTCCACTAGCCTGCAGTAAAATTGTTATCGAATGACCGTCTAATATACCTCCAGCCACATAATCACTTGATGTTTTCTGTCCAGTGAATGCCTAATGTTTGGGGCCAATACTCCATTGGTCTGCAGTAATATTGATTTCTAATGACCGTCTAATATACCTTCAGCCACATAATCACTTGACTCAGAGGAATTCAACACCTGTGACGACCACGTGTTATCGAATTTCACCTATTATCATTTGGGGTTTACTCAAGAGGGGGGATTTTGTTAGCCATGTTTTTAATCCAATTTTATATTTTTAGTTCTTTTAACCCATTAGGGACACATGACGTACCGGTACGGCATGTTTCCCGAGTCCTTAAGGACACATGACGTACCGGTACGTCATGTGTTATTCCGATCACCGCCGCATGTGTTATTCCGATGATTGAGCAGGCACCTCGGCTAAATGCGCGGGGGGGTCCCGTGACCTCCCCGTGTCGGCGATCGCCGCAAACCGCAGGTCAATTCAGACCTGCGGTTTGTGGCTTTTACCTGGTGCGGCGGTGGTGCCATCGGGTCCCCATGGGGCTGTGGGGGGGACCCGATGGCATGGAAGGCAGCGCGATGCCTTCCTGAGGCATCTGCGCTGCCTTCCGGTGAAGAGCCTGTGAGATCCAGCCCCCTGGATCTCACAGGCCCCGGAAGCTGTATGAGTAATACACACAGTATTACTCATACAGCCAATGCATTCCAATACAGAAGTTTTGGAATGCATTGTAAAGGAATATACCCCCAAAAGTTCAAGTAACAAAATGGGACAAAAAATAAAGTGAAAGAAAAAGTTAAAAAAATAAAGTTTTCCCCCAAAATAAGTTTCAAGTAAAAATAAACAAAAATGTAATTTTCCCCAAATAAAGTAAACAAAAATTGGTAAAAAGTAGAGGGGAAAAAAAAGTATACATATTAGGTATCGACGCGTCCGTATCGACCGGCTCTATAAACATATCACATGACCTAACCCCTCAGATGAACACCGTAAAAAATAAAAACTGGGCTAAATAAACCATTTTTTGTCACCTTACATCACAAAAAGTACAACAGCAAGCGATCAAAAAGGCGTTTGCCCACCAAAATAGTACCAATCTAACCGTCACCTCATCCCGCAAAAAATTAGCCCCTACCTGAGACAATCGCTCAAAAAATAAAAAAAACTATGGCTCAGAATATGGAGACACTAAAACATCATTTTTTTTGTTTGACGATAAATAAAAAAAAGTATACATATTTGGTATCGCCGCATTCGTGACAACCTGGTCTATAAAAATATCACATGATCTAACCTGTCAGATGAATGTTGTAAATAACAAAAAATAAAAACTGTGCCAAAACAGCTATTTCTTGTTATCTTGCTTCACAAAAAGTGTAATATAGAGCAACCAAAAATCATATGCACCCTAAACTAGTACCAACAATACTGCCACCCTATCCTGTAGTTTCTAAAATGGGGTCACTTTTTTGGAGTTTCTACTCTAGGGGTGCATCATGGGGGCTTCAAATGGGACATGGTGTCAAAAACACCAGTCCAGCAAAATCTGCCTTCCAAACACCGTATGGCATTGATTTCCTTCTGCGCCCTTCTGTGTGCCCATACAGCGGTTTACGACCACATATGTAAACTACAGAATCAGGGCCATAAATATTGAGTTTTGTTTGGCTGTTAACCCTTGCTTTGTTACTGGGAAAAATGGATTAAAATGGAAAATTTGCCCAAAAATTGAAATTCTGAAATTGTATCTCTATTTTCCATTAATTCTTGTGGAACACCTAAAGAGTTAACGACGTTTGTAAAATCAATTTTGAATACCTTGAGGGGTGTAGTTTCTTAGATGGGGTCACTTTTATGGAGTTTCTACTCTAGGGGTGCATCAGGGGGGCTTCAAATGGGACATGGTGTAAAAAAAAAAACAGTCCAGCAAAACCTGCCTTTCAAAAACCGTATGGCATTCCTTTCCTTCTGCGCCCTGCCGTGTCCCCGTACAGCGATTTACGACCACATATGGGGTGTTTCTGTAAACTACAGAATCAGGGCCATAAATATTGAGTTTGGTTTGGCTGTTAACCCTTGCTTTGTAACTGGAAAAAAATTATTAAAATGGAAAATCTGCCAAAAAAGTGAAATTTTGAAATTGTATCTCTATTTTCCATTAATTCTTGTGGAACACCTAAAGGGTTAACAAAGTTTGTAAAATCAGTTTTGAATACCTTGAGGGGTGTAGTTTCTAGAATGGGGTCATTTTTGGGTGGTTTCTATTATGTAAGCCTCGCAAAGTGACTTCAGACCTGAACTGGTCCCTAAAAATTGGGTTTTTGAAACATCCCCAAAAAATAAAATTACATTCCCCATATGTCTACTTCATGTTTGGATCATTTTGGGAATGATAAGTAATAACTATTTTTGGAGGTATTACTATGTATTATAGAAGTAGAGAAATTGAAACTTGAAAATTTGCATTTTTTTATTTTTTTTATAAATTTGGTATTCTTTTATAAATAAAAATGTTTTTTTTTTTACTTCATTTTACCAGTGTCATGAAGTACAATATGTGACGAAAAAACAATCTCAGAATGGCCTGGATAAGTCAAAGCGTTTTAAAGTTATGAGCACTAAGTGACACTGGTCAGATTTGCAAAAAATGGCCTGGTCCTTAAGGTGAAATAGGGCTGAGTCCTTAAGGGGTTAAACATGTATTTGACATGAATTTGTACTGACTTGCAGTAAAATTGATATCCAATGACCGTCTAATATACCTCCCAGCCACATAATCACTTGATCTTTTCTGTACAGTGAATGCCTAATGTTTGGGGCCTGTACTCCCATGGCCTAAAATAACAATGTTCCAGGCTCCAGCAGGCCACATTTTTGAGAATTACCCTTTAAGACCCATAAATGGCCCATGATTAAAATACATATTTGTTGTGGGAATTTTTGTTATTGATCCCCCTCTAGTATGTCACTGTCCATGTTGTTGGACTATTTGTGCACTTCTAGTAAGTATTTGGTGGCTGCAAATATGACCTGAAGGTTTTTCAGGCTTGCCTGCCATTTAAGTGAATGGGGCCTGCCATCACTACTCCCAGGTCGCTGCTGGGAATGATGTTGTCCGATTAGTACGCCACCTTTACAGACTGACAATAATACGCACAAAACCGAAGATGAAATCAATTTTAGAGGAAAAATTGTTAGGAAACATTCTTTCCTGTATATTTACTTGTATATAAAGTGCAAGTTCCGCCAAAAATGTTGTTGATTTTCGGAACTGGGGCCATGATTAAGAGGGACGGCGGGTGGATCCGTATTGCGCCGCTAGAGATGAATATTCGTGGAGCGGCGCAAGACAGATTGATAGCTCTTTGTCGATTCTGTGGATGCTGGTACATGGCCGTTCTGAGTTGGTGGAGCGATTTGTCTTGTTAATTTCGATAACCAACGAGACTCCTCCGTGCTAATTAGTTACGTGACCCCCGGCGGTGAGGATTGTGTTGATCAGACTCTTATGGGAGAGTGCCTGCTGCTTAGCTGACCATCGAGAAAATTATGGTTGAAGGCCTGCAGGTGAGCTTGCCATCGAAAACATTATGGGCGAGGGCCTGCTACCGCTTTGTTGACTCTAGATAACTTCTGCCCGATCGCACGTCCCCGTGATGTCGATGATCCATTTGGATGTCTGCCCTATCAACTTTCGATTGTTCTTTTATGCGCCTAACATGGTGACCACGGGTAACGAGGAATCAGTTTTTGATTCCAGAGAGGGAGCCTGAGAAACGACTACCACATCCAAGGAAGGCAAGCAGAGGGGGTGAAAATTACCCACTCCTGACTCGGGGAGGTAGTGACGATAAATAACAATACAGGACACTTAGAAGGCCCTGTTATTGGAAAAAGTAATACAAAATTACAGGGAATGTCACTGGTATTTAGGATGAGGAAACATTATACAGGAGAGGTACCACAGGTAATGTCACTGTTCTCAGCGTCTACGCAAAAAGTACACTGTATGTCACAGATATGCGAGGGCCTGCAGGTGAGCTGACCATCGGAAACATTATGGGCGAGGGCCTGCTGCCACTGACTCTAGATAACTTCTGCCTGATCGCACATCCCCGTGATGTCGATGATTCATTTGGATGTCTGCCCTATCAACTTCGATGTTCTTTTATGCGCCTAACATGGTGACCACGGATAATGAGGAATCAGTGTTCGATTCCAGAGAGGGAGCCTGAGAAACTGCTCCAACAGCTAAGGAAGACAAGCGGGAGACAACGTCTATTGAAAAATAAAAATGTATGTCACAGTAAAATTTTAAAAGCGCACACGTTACACAGCAGATGTGGGCCTGGTCAGGTCACTGTCAGAAGAGGACATCGTCTATTGAAAAATACAATTTTATGTCACAGAAAAAAAATTGAAGCGCACACGTTACACAGCAGATGTGGGCCTGGTAAGCTCACTGTCAGAAGCAGACACTGTCTACGGAAAAACTGCAGTGGATGTCACTGACATTTTAGGGATGCACACACTTTAAACAGGAAATGTGGTGCAGATAATTTAACTGTCCGCAGCGGACACTGTCTATGGAAAAAGTGCACTGGATGTCACTGATATTTTACGGATGCGCTCACTTTACACAGGAGATGTGACACGAATAATTTAACAGGTCGCAGCAGCCTATTACACTGTATTTTGCTCAAGATGTGCTAAAAATATATATCGCTGCTGTGACACACAATAGTCCTTAAAAGAACTTTTGGGTCTCTGAAAAGTTTTTTCTATAAAAATCTTCCTATTACACTCCCTACACTGTCTGTCCCTTCCTATGCACAGCTCTCCCTACCACTGAGCAATTTAGCGCAGGTTGCACTACAAACATATATTGCTGCTGTCACACACAATAGTCCTTACAAGGACTTTTGGGTCTCTGAAATATTTTTAGACAGAAATAATATTCAATTACACTCCCTACACTTTCTGTCCCTTCCTACGCTCAGCTCTTCCTGACTTTGAATGAGCCGAACATGCGTCATCGGGTGCTATAGAGCACCCGATGACGCGTACCGGCCAGCCAATTACTGTAATGCCAGTAGCCAACATGGCTACTGGCATTACAGTGACGGCAGTACTTACCTGCACGTTTATTGGCTGCTTAGCAGTTGCAAAATATGCGGGGAGGAGACTCGAGCATTGCACTCGAGCACATCTGGTACTCGGCCGAGTACCACCATGTGCCGAGCATAGCGATGCTCGAGCCGAACTGGTATTCGGCTGAGCATGCTAGCTCAACACTAATTAGTTCTATGAAATAAGCGCTAAAAAATCCACTCTTCTTTTTACAGTTTGTTAAGTCTAAACATATGACAAAATTCCCAAGATCCAAGGTGGATGTCTGCTGCACATAGATTGTTTGCCAAATCCATCTTAAGCGGCTTGCTGTTTATTGATTGCATTTGCCTTTTTAAGATGTTATCATATCTCAGCAGTCAGCAACCCACCACAGGATATTAACTCACACAGGAGATCAAAGAAATGATGGCTTTGTCTAAGTCGTTAAGAATCCTGTTTCTTTTAGTGCTTAAAAAACAAAGAGAGCAAATAAATATAGATTTACAAGGGGGATTTGCAATGAGACAACACAAATAAAGCACTAGCATGTCGACTGACTAACACTAGGAAGATGTGAATGCTGTTATACAGTCCTGATCAAAAATTTGAGACCACTTGAAAAATTGCAAAAAATCATATTTAGCATGGCTGGATCTTAACAAGGTTCCAAGTAGAGCTTCAACGTGCAACAAGAAGAAATGAGAGTGAGACAAAACATTTTTTGAGCATTCAATTTAATGAAAACAACGAATAAACTGAAACAGGCTGTTTTTCAGCTGATCAAAAGTTTAGGACCACATGCCTTTAAAAGGCCAAATCTGTGCAAAGATTTGGATTCATTGTCATTTTCTGTCAGGTAGTCACACGTTGTGATGGCAAAGGCAAAAAAACTCTCCCTTTTTGAACGTGGTCGGGTTGTTAAACTGCATAAGCAGGGTCTCTCACAGAGCGCCATCGCTGCTGAGGTGGGACGCAGTAAGACAGTCATTTGGAATTTCTTAAATGATCCTGAGGGTTATGGAACAAAAAAGTCAAGTGGAAGACCCAAAAAAAGTCATCAGCACTGAGCCGGAGGATCCAATTGGCTGTCCGTCAAGACACTGGACGATCCTCGACCCAAATTAAGGCCCTTACTGGTGCTGACTGCAGCCCCATAACCATCAGACTGCATCTGAGACTGAAGGGCTTCAAAAACAAAAAACGTCTTCAAAGACCTCGTCTCCTTGAACGCCACAGAACTGCTCGTTTGGACTTTGCAAGAGAGCACCAAACATGGGACATTCAAAGGTGGAAGAAGGTTTTAGTTTAGTTGTTCAGTGGAACAATGGAGCTTCAGGAAGTGCAGGGGCGTCAAACGGCCGCTGGCTATGTCCAGATGTTGCAGAGAGCATTCCTCATGACTGAGGGCCCTCGTCTGTGTGGTAACGACTGGGTTTTTCAACAGGACGCTACAGTACACAATGCCCGCAAGACAAGGGACTTCTTCCAGGAGAATAACATCACTCTTTTGGCCCATCCTGCGTGTTCCCCTGATCTAAATCCAATTGAGAACCTTTGGGGATGGAAGGCAAGGGAAGTTTACAAAAATGGACAACAGTTCCAGACATTAGATGGCCTTCGTGCGGCCGTCTTCACCACTTGGAGAAATGTTCCCACTCACCTCATGGAAACGCTTGCATCAAGCATGTCGAAACAAATTTTTGAAGTGATAAACAATAACAGCGGAGCTACTCATTACTGAGTTCATGTTTGGAAGTTGGATTTCTGTTTTGGGGGGGGTTAGTTTTTCTTTGGAGGTGTGGTCCTAAACTTTTGATCAGCTGAAAAGCAGCCTGTTTCTTCGTTCTTTTCATTAAATTGAATGCTCAAAAAATGTTTTGTCTCACTCCCATTTCTTCTTGTTGCATGTTGAAGCTCTACTTGGAACCTTGTTAAGATCCAGCCATGCTAAATATGATTTTTTGCCATTTTTCAAGTGGTCTTAAACTTTTGATCAGGACTGTATAATGAGATGATGAGATGTGATGAGGTGCTTTACACAGTCTGTTATTGAAGCTGTTCCTTCCAACATCTAAACTAGGGAAGAAAGAAAACTCAGACCACTCCTAGATGAGCAAGAAGAGAAGCATATGAAAGTTTGTATGGGGGTGGCAGCACCCACCTCACATCTTAGTTTTGCTGCATACAGTACAGTCTGTTGATGGAATTTAACTGTTAAGCATTGTAAGAAGGCACAAGGGACCATTGTTGATGCTAGATATGTGTCACCAAGGTTCCTGGCCTCAGTGAAGTACAGTAAGAGCCAGTATTTCAGGTGTCAGTGGCAGTAGGTGGTTGACACTTTATTATTTAGTATAGCTGTGAATAGCTGATCTGGGACGGATCTTACTGGGAGTAGTTATAGTACTGGGTTGGTGACTACTCCTCATGTTCCAGGCTGGGTTTTGACTGGCCTACAAAACATCCAGCAGTGTCAGGTGGTGGGAATTTTCCCCTGTCTGACAGTGGAGCTCTGTGGAGTGCTGTGTTGGATCAGAGGCTAAGCTGGAGTTGCAGTGTCTGAAAGGCTGACCATACCTGTGTTCTTCTATAGCGGAAGAAATCCACGGCACTCCTTTGGAAATGGTGAAAAAACAAGTGTATTTATTCACACATATCACAGTGATGTTTCAGTCTCCTCACGGAACCATTCTCAAGCCAAGTGAATTTAAAAGTGCAAGTGCATCCATATATGTCACATGATTAATTAATGACCAATATCACAATAAACCAATCCATACTTTGTATACATGTGTCAACATGATTGTGGATTCATATAGTTCATACAAGTGCATCAATGTGTATATATGAGACAAAATGCAAAAGTGCCTATATTATAAATAGGGTTAAGCGAACCCAAACTGTAAAGTTCGGGTTCGTACCGAACTTTAGGATTTTTGGACCCCGGACATGAACCCGAACATTTCAGTAAAAGTTCGGGTTCGGTGCTTTCTTGGCGCTTTTTGAAAGGCTGCAGAGCAGCCTTTAACTGCGTTTAACTGTCTGACCTTAGAAGCCACCACAGCTTTGCCTACTAATGACATGGCTGTGATTGGCCAGTGTAGCATGTGACCCAGCCTCTATATAAGCTGGAGTCACGTAGCGCTGCACGTCACTCTGCTGTGCTTAGTGTAGGGAGAGGATGCTGCTGGTGATTTCAGGGAGAGAATAGGACTGAATCTTTGCTCAAAAGCTGAATCTAACTCAGCGATCTACATACATGGTGTTTTGTGGGTCCAGGGCACAATTTTTTTTATCCTGCCCTGAGCCCAGTGACCGAAAAAAAAATTACTTTTATAAGTCAGTTAGGTGGACGGCGGCGGCGGCCATTTTATGCAAGCTCAGTGCACTAGCACTGCATCTGAGCTTTTGGGACATTGAAAATCAAAATTTTTTGGGCAATTTACAACATCTGGTGCATTTGCAGGGTTAGTCAGTGTGCAATGTAAGCTAGAAATACAGCCATAATTTTCTGGGTTTTAAAAAACACCCTTTTTTTTGCCAAAAAACACTATTTTCCAGATCTGCAAGTGTTAAATTCAAGTTTAATATATACAGTTTTCATATTCTGTTACAAAAAAAAACAAAAAACTTTTTGGGCAATATACAACATCTGGATTAGTCAGTGTGCAATTTAAGCTAGAAATACAGCCATCATTTACTTGATTATTAAAAACACATTTTTTTGCCAGATTCCACTATTTTTCTGGCCTTGCAGCATCAGCACGTGTGAAATTCCAGGGTTATATACTGCTGTCAGTTATTAAACAAACACCCGTTTGGGCAAAAAAAAAATAGTTGGCAGCCTTTGCTGCAGATGTCATTGTAAGATACCGCCTGTATATGCTGTCTTTCTATTCAGTTATTTGAAATAAAGCCATTTTGGGCACAATTCTTTGATAGCGTCCTAGTGTGGATCAGGGCGTGTGAGATACACCCTTTAAATACAGGGGTTCTATTCAGGTATTTGAAATACAGCCATTTTGGGCAAACAAAATTAAAAGAAGACCTAGACTGGTTCAGGGCGTGTGAGATACACCCTTTAAATACAGGGGTTTGATTCTTTTATTAAATAAACACCTTTTTTTGTGCAAAATACAACATTTTTCAGGCCTTGCAGCATCAAGACGTTTGAAATTCCAGGGTTATATACTACTGCCATATTCAGTTATTAAACAAACACCCGTTTGGGAAAAAAAAGTTTATTTGGCAGCCGTTGCTGCATATGTCATTGTGAGATACACCCTTTATATATTTGGGTTATATTCAGATATTTGAAATACCGCCATTTGGTGCACAAATCTTTAATTGAGGCCTAGTGTGGGTCAGGCCGTGTGAGATACACCCTGTATATACAGGGCTTATATTCTTCTATTAATTAAACACCCTTTTTGGGGCAAAATACACAATATTTCAGGCCTTGCAGCATCAAGACGTTTGAAATTCCAGGGTTATACACTCACCTAAAGAATTATTAGGAACACCATACTAATAGAGTGTTGGACCCCCTTTTACCTTCAGAACTGCCTTAATTCTACGTGGCATTGATTCAACAAGGTGCTGATAGCATTCTTTAGAAATGTTGGCCCATATTGATAGGATAGCATCTTGCAGTTGATGGAGATTTGAGGGATGCACATCCAGGGCACGAAGCTCCTGTTCCACCACATCCCAAAGATGCTCTATTGGGTTGAGATCTGGTGACTGTGGGGGCCATTTTAGTACAGTGAACTCATTGTCATGTTCAAGAAACCAATTTGAAATTATTCGAGCTTTGTGACATGGTGCATTATCCTGCTGGAAGTAGCCATCAGAGGATGGATACATGTTCTCATTCTGTTTACGCCAAATTCGGACTCTAACATTTGAATGTCTCAACAGAAATCGAGACTCATCAGACCAGGCAACATTTTTCCAGTCTTCAACAGTCCAATTTTGGTGAGCTCGTGCCAATTGTAGCCTCTTTTTCCTATTTGTAGTGGAGATGAGTGGTACCCGGTGGGGTCTTCTGCTGTTGTAGCCCATCCGCCTCAAGGTTGTGCGTGTTGTGGCTTCACAAATGCTTTGCTGCATACCTCGATTGTAACGAGTGGTTATTTCCGTCAACGTTGCTCTTCTATCAGCTTGAATCAGTCGGCCCATTCTCCTCTGACCTCTAGCATCCACAAGGCATTTTTGCCCACAGGACTGCCGCATACTGGATGTTTTTCCCTTTTCACACCATTCTTTGTAAACCCTAGAAATGGTTGTGCGTGAAAATCCCAGTAACTGAGCAGATTGTGAAATACTCAGACTGGCCCGTCTGGCACCAACAACCATGCCACGCTCAAAATTGCTTAAATCACCTTTCTTTCCCATTCTGACATTCAGTTTGGAGTTCAGGAGATTGTCTTGACCAGGACCACCCTCTAAATGCATTGAAGCAACTGCCATGTGATTGGTTGACTAGATAATTGCATTAATGAGAAATAGAACAGGTGTTCCTAATAATTCTTTAGGTGAGTGTATACTGCTGCCATATTCAGTTATTAAACAAACACCCGTTTGGGCAAAAAAAGGTTTATTTGGCAGCCTTTGCTGCATATGTCATTGTGAGATACACCCTTTATATATTTGGGTTATATTCAGATATTTGAAATACCGCCATTTGGTGCACAAATGTTTAATTGACGCCTAGTCTGGTTCAGGCCGTGTAAGATACACCCTTTAAATACAGGGGTTTGATTCAGGTATTTGAAATACAGCCATTTTGGGCAAACAAATTTAATTGAGGCCTAGTCTGGTTCAGGCCGTGTGAGATACACCCTGTACATACTGTCATTATATTCTACTCTTAATTAATCACCCATTTAGGGCAAGATCCTAAATTCGAGAAATATGAGGAGAGCGTCAAGTAAGGGACGTGGCCCAGGTCGTGGTGCTGCTGGTGGAGCTTCTGTTGCAGGGAGAGGACGTGGTCGATCTGTGCCAGCTACACACACAAATGAAAACCCTTCCTCAGGTGCGAGTAGGCGACAGAACCTGCAGCGGTATTTGGTCGGGCCTAATGCGGCTCTACGAATGGTGAGGCCTGAACAAGTACAGGCGATAGTACAGGGTGGGCCATTTATATGGATACACCTTAATAAAATGGGAATGGTTGGTGATATTAACTTCCTGTTTGTGGCACATTAGTATATGTGAGGGGGGGAAACTTTTCAAGATGGGTGGTGACCATGGCGGCCATTTTGAAGTCGGACATTTTGAATCCAACTTTTGTTTTTTCAATAGGAAGAGGGTCATATGACATATCAAACTTATTGGGAATTTCACAAAAAAAACAATGGTGTGCTCGGTTTTAACGTAACTTTATTCTTTCATGAGTTATTTACAAGTTTCTGACCACTTATAAAATGTGTTCAATGTGCTGCCCATTGTGTTGGATTGTCAATGCAACTCTCTTCTCCCACTCTTCACACACTGATAGCAACACCGCAGGAGAAATGCTAGCACAGGTTTCCAGTATCCATAGTTTCAGGTGCTGCACATCTCGTATCTTCACAGCATAGACAATTGCCTTCAGATGACCCCAAAGATAAAAGTCTAAGGGGGTCAGATCGGGAGACCTTGGGGGCCATTCAACTGGCCCACGACGACCAATACACTTTCCAGGAAACTGTTCATCTAGGAATGCTCGGACCTGACACCCATAATGTGGTGGTGCATCATCTTGCTGGAAAAACTCAGGGAACGTGCCAGCTTCAGTGCATAAAGAGGGAAACACATCATCATGTAGCAATTTCGCATATCCAGTGGCCTTGAGGTTTCCATTGATGAAAAATGGCCCCACTATCTTTGTAACCCATATACCACACCATACCATCAATTTTTTTGTTCCAACAGTCTTGGAGGGATCTATCTAATGTGGGTTAGTGTCAGACCAATAGCGGTGGTTTTGTTTGTTAACTTCACCATTCACATAAAAGTTTGCCTCATCACTGAACAAAATCTTCTGCGTAAACTGAGGGTCCTGTTCCAATTTTTGTTTTGCCCATTCTGCAAATTCAGTGCGCCGATCTGGGTCATCCTCGTTGAGATGCTGCAGTAGCTGGAGTTTGTAAGGGTGCCATTTGTGAGTAGCTAATATCCGCCGAAGGGATGTTCGACTAATGCCACTCTCCAGTGACATGCGGCGACTGCTACGCTGTGGGCTCTTGCTGAATGAAGCTAGGACAGCCACTGATGTTTCTTCATTAGAGACAGATTTCATGCGTCCACATTTTGGCAAATCCAACACTGAACCAGTTTCACGAAACTTAGCAAGCAGTTTGATAACTGTAGCATGGGAGATGGGTGGTCTCGTAGGGTGTCTTGCATTGAAATCTGCTGCAATGACCCGGTTACTGCGTTCACCAGACATAAACACAATTTCTATCCGCACGTGTTAACCTCGGCGACATGTCAATGGCTGTAAACAAAGAGAAACGTGTAAATAACTCATGAAAGTATAGAGTTACGCTAAAACTACCCGCGTTCACAGGATCGGAAGGTAAGCGAGTGGATCTCCAGCCTGCCAGCGGCGATCGTTCGCTGGCAGGCTGGAGATGCGATTTTTTTAACCCCTAACAGGTATATTAGACGCTGTTTTGATAATAGCGTCAAATATACCTGCTACCTGGTCCTCTGGTGGTCCCTTTTGTTTGGATCGACCACCAGAGGACACAGGCAGCTCAGTAATATGTAGCACCAAACACCACTACACTACACCCCCCCTTGTCACTTATTAACCCCTTATTCACCCCTGATCACCCCTGATCACCCCATATAGACTCCCTGATCACCCCCCTGTCATTGATCACCCCCCTGTCATTGATCACCCCCTTGTAAGGCTCCATTCAGACGTCCGTATGATTTTTACGGATCCACTGATACATGGATCGGATCCGCAAAACACGTACGGACATCTGAATGGAGTCTTACAGGGGGGTGATCACCCCATATAGACTCCCTGATCACCCCCCTGTCATTTATCACCCCCCTGTAAGGCTCCATTCAGATGTCCGTATGTTTTTTACGGATCCACGGATACATGGATCGGATCCGCAAAACACATACGGACATCTGAATGGAGCCTTATAGGGGGGTGATCAATGACAGGGGGGTGATCACCCCATATAGACTCCCTGATCACCCCCCTGTCATTAATCACCCCCCTGTCATTGATCACCCCCCTGTAAGGCTGCATTCAGATGTCCGTATGTTTTTTACGGATCCATGGATACATGGATCGGATCTGCAAAACACATACGGACATCTGAATGGAGCCTTATAGGGGGGTGATCAATGACAGGGGGGTGATCACCCCATATAGACTCCCTGATCACCCCCCTGTCATTGATCACCCCCCTGTCATTGATCACCCCCCTGTCATTGATCACCCCCTGTAAGGCTGCATTCAGATGTCCGTATGTTTTTTACGGATCCACGGATACATGGATCGGATCCGCAAAACACATACGGACATCTGAATGGAGCCTTATAGGGGGGTGATCAATGACAGGGGGGTAATCACCCCATATAGACTCCCTGATCACCCCCCTGTCATTGATCACCCCCCTGTCATTGATCACCCTCCTGTAAGGCTCCATTCAGACATTTTTTTGGCCCAAGTTAGCGGAAATTTTTATTTTTTTTCTTACAAAGTCTCATATTCCATTAACTTGTGTCAAAAAATAAAATCTCACATGAACGCACCATACCCCTCACGGAATCCAAATGCGTAAAAAAAATGTTATATTCCAGACTTCTTCTCATGCTTTAGGGCCCCTAGAATGCCAGGGCAGTATAAATACCCCACATGTGACCCCATTTCGGAAAGAAGACACCCCAAGGTATTCCGTGAGGGGCATATTGAGTCCATGAAAGATTTAAATTTTTGTCCCAAGTTAGCGGAAAGGGAGACTTTGTGAGAAAAAAAAAAAATAAATCAATTTCCGCTAACTTGTGCCAAAAAAAAAAAATTCTATGAACTCGCCATGCCCCTCATTGAATACCTTGGGGTGTCTTCTTTCCAAAATGGGGTCACATGTGGGGTATTTATACTGCCCTGGCATTTTAGGGGCCCTAAAGCATGAGAAGAAGTCTGGGATCCAAATGTCTAAAAATGCCCTCATAAAAAGGAATGTGGGCCCCTTTGCGCACCTAGGCTGCAAAAAAGTGTCACACATCTGGTATCGCCGTACTAAGGAGAAGTTGGGCAATGTGTTTTGGGGTGTCATTTTACATATACCCATGCTGGGTGAGATAAATATCTTGGTCAAATGCCAACTTTGTATAAAAAAATGGGAAAAGTTGTCTTTTGCCGAGATATTTCTCTCACCCAGCATGAGTATATGTTAAAACACACCCTAAAACACTTTGCCCAACTTCTCCTGAATATGGCGATACCACATGTGTGACACTTTTTTGCAGCCTAGGTGGGCAAAGGGGCCCACATTCCAAAGAGCACCTTTAGGATTTCACAGGTCATTTACCTACTTACCACACATTAGGGCCTCTAGAATGCCAGGGCAGTATAACTACCCCACAAGTGACCCCATTTTGGAAAGAAGACACCCCAAGGTATTCCGTGAGGGGCATGGCGAGTTCCTAGAATTTTTTATTTTTTGTCACAAGTTAGCGGAAAATTATGATTTTATTATTTTTATTTTTTTTCTTACAAAGTCTCATATTCCACTAACTTGTGACAAAAAATAAAAACTTCCATGAACTCACTATGCCCATCACAAAATACCTGGGGGTGTCTCCTTTCCAAAATGGGGTCACTTGTGGTGTAGTTATACTGCCCTGGCATTTTAGGGGCCCGAATGCGTGAGAAGTGGTTTGAAATCAAAATCTGTGAAATCCGAAAGGTGCTCTTTGGAATGTGGGCCCCTTTGCCCACCTAGACTTCAAAAAAGTGTCACACATCTGGTATCACAGTACTCAGGAGAAGTTGGGAAATGTGTTTTGGGGTGTCTTTTTACATATTCCCATGCTGGGTGAGAGAAATATCTTGGCAAAAGACAACTTTTCCCATTTTTTTATACAAAGTTGGCATTTGACCGAGATATTTATCTCACCCAGCATGGGTATATGTAAAATGACACCCCAAAACACATTGCCCAACTTCTCCTGAGTACGGCAATACCAGATGTGTGACACTTTTTTGCAGCCTAGGTGGGCAAAGGGGCCCACATTCCAAAGAGCACCTTTCGGATTTCACCGGCCATTTTTTACAGATTTTGATTTCAAACTACTTCTCACGCATTCGGGCCCCTAAAATGCCAGGGCAGTATAACTACCCCACAAGTGACCCCATTTTGGAAAGAAGACACCCCCAGGTATTTCGTGATGGGCACAGTGAGTTCATGGAAGTTTTAATTTTTTGTGACAAGTTAGTGGAATATGAGACTTTGTAAGAAAAAAAAAATCATCATTTTCCGCTAACTTGTGACAAAAAATAAAATATTCTAGGAACTCGCCATGCCCCTCACGAAATACCTTGGGGTGTCTTCTTTCCAAAATGGGGTCACTTGTGGGGTAGTTATACTGCCCTGGCATCCTAGGGGCCCTAATGTGTGGTAAGTAGTTTGAAATCAGAATCTGTAAAAAATGGCCGGTGAAATCCTAAAGGTGCTCTTTGGAATGTGGGCCCCTTTGCCCACCTATGCTGCAAAAAAGTGTCACACATATGGTATCGCCGTACTCATGAGAAGTTGGGCAATGTGTTTTGGGGTGTCATTTTACATATACCCATGCTGGGTGAGATAAATATCTTGGTCAAATGCCAACTTTGTATAAAAAAATGGGAAAAGTTGTCTTTTGCCAAGATATTTCTCTCACCCAGCATGGGTATATGTAAAATGACACCCCAAAACACATTGCCCAACTTCTCCTGAGTACGGTAATACCACATGTGTGACACTTTTTTGCAGCCTAGGTGGGCAAAGGGGCCCACATTCAAAAGAGCACCTTTCGGATTTCACCGGCCATTTTTTACAGATTTTGATTTCAAACTACTTTGCACGCATTTGGGCCCCTAAAATGCCAGGGCAGTATAACTACCCCACAAGTGACCCCATTTTGGAAAGAAGACACCCCAAGGTATTTTGTGATGGGCATAGTCAGTTCATGGAAGTTTTTATTTTTTGTCACAAGTTAGTGGAATATGAGACTTTGTAAGAAAAAAAAAAATCATCATTTTCCGCTAACTTGTGACAAAAATAAAAAGTTCTATGAACTCACTATGCCCATCAGCAAATACCTTAGGGTGTCTACTTTCCGAAATGGGGTCATTTGTGGGGTGTTTGTACTGTCTGGCCATTGTAGAACCTCAGGAGTCATGACAGGTGCTCAGAAAGTCAGAGCTGCTTCAAAAAGCGGAAATTCACATTTTTGTACCATAGTTTGTAAACGCTATAACTTTTACCCAAACCATTTTTTTTTTTTACCCAAACATTTTTTTTTTATCAAAGACATGTAGAACAATAAATTTAGAGAAAAATTTATATATGGATGTCGTTTTTTTTGCAAAATTTTACAACTGAAAGTGAAAAATGTCATTTTTTTTGCAAAAAAATCGTTAAATTTCGATTAATAGCAAAAAAAGTAAAAATGTCAGCAGCAATGAAATACCACCAAATGAAAGCTCTATTAGTGAGAAGAAAAGGAGGTAAAATTCATTTGGGTGGTAAGTTGCATGACCGAGCAATAAACGGTGAAAGTAGTGTAGGTCAGAAGTGTAAAAAGTGGCCTGGTCATTAAGGGTGTTTAAGCTAAGGGGGCTGAGGTGGTTAAAGTCATTTCCCTATCCACATTTGTTTGCCATGCTCTTAACCACATTTTGATGCCATTTGCAGCCCTCTAGCCCTTTCCATGACATTTTTACAGCCATTTTAGTGCTCAAAAGTTCGGGTCCCCATTGACTTCAATGGGGTTCGGGGTCAAGTTCGGGTACCGAACTCAAACTTTTTTTTCTGAAGTTCGGCCGAACCTGAACATCCAGGTGTCCGCTCAACTCTAATTATAAACATTAAAAACTGCTTGACCATCTAAATAATGTCAACAATTCATAGATTTTTACATCCGGGTGGAATCATTGTTATAACTGTCAAATAATGACCATATCTGTACATGTAAATCGCGTGAAGCAGTGCCAAGACCTTGGCGTTCTCCTCCTGTCATTGCACATGCTCCGCCTCTAGTGACTCATCATATGCTCACCAACAGCGGTCGCCATCTTGTTTAAGGGCAAAGTTGTGGGCAACATAGTATACATTAGAGATGAGCGAATTTTTCAAAAATTCAATTCACCAGTTCGCCAAATTTTTTGGGGAAAATTAGGTTTGATCACAATATATTTGCGGCAAATTACATTAAAAATCGCCTATTTCCTGGCTGCTGAGAGCCATTATAGTGGTGTAGAACACTGTGCCTTGTAGTAACACGCATAGGGAGTCTGCTTTGGTAGTGAAATAATACTGTGAGTCTGTATGACATGCAGATTACAGGCGTCGCTCTTAGAATCACTGCACACTTCGCTTATTAGGGCAGTCATTGGGCCAAAACTGATGAAATAACTCAAGTATGAACTCAGCCATACAGGTCAATCTTAGCCTGTTCTATTAAACGCTTAGACAAGTAGAGTTCCCCGACAGAGTGGAGAGGATGTCAGCAGTAAGTTTGTGTTGACATCACTGATTAATTTGCCCTTCCTCTGATTCGTCAGAACAATAACCCACAAAAAATGGATCCTGTCTGTGGAGCATACGCCTTCACTCGGTCAGCATATGCTCAATAATCCATCAGTATTGCTAATGCCCAAAAAAAACAGGAGTGGATGTAAAACAGAGATGACACGTGAATGGAATATTTGCATGTCTTCTGTATTTTCTACCCACTCCTGCTTTTGGCTACCAAATCATAAGCCAATTGTGATGGGACTATACAGGCCTTACAGCTGCTACACAGACAGGATCCGTTGTATGTCTCATTTTTCCTTCCTTCTGACAGATCAAAAGAAAGGTCAAATAAATCATGATGTCAGCCAGGCCGAAAGGCAAGATAGTGGCCCAGTCATGAAGTGGGGAGGGTGGGAACAGCATGAGTAGTCCACAGAGTGGACCTATGACATATTGATGAGGGGGAAGCAGCATCAGGATACAACACAGTAGCAAGGTGACATAGTGTGGATATGGCAACAGCATCAGGAGACCACAGAGTGGCAAGGTGACATAGTGTGGAGATGGCAGCAGCAGCAGGAGGATAACACAGAGTGGTAAGATGACATAGTGTGGAGATGGCAGCAGCAGCATCAAGATACCACAGAGTGGCAAGGTGACATAGTGTGGAGATGGTAGCAGCATCAGGAGGGTACCACAGAGTGGCAAGGTGACATAGTGTGGAAATGGCAGCAGCAGGAGGATACCACAGAGTGGCAAGGTGACATAGTGTGGAGATGGCAGCAGCAGGAGGATACCACAGAGTGGCAAGGTGACACAGTGTGGAAATGGCAGCAGCAGGAGGATACCACAGAGTGGCAAGGTGACATAGTGTGAATATGGAAGCAGCAGGAGGATACCACATAGTGCCAAGGCGACATAGTTTGAATAAGGCAGAAGCAGGAGGATACCACAGAGTGGCAAGGTGACATAATGTGGAGATAGCAGCAGCAGGAGGATACCACAGAGTGGCAAGGTGACATAGGGTGCAGATGGCAGTAGCAGCAGCAGCATCAGTATACCACAGAGAGAAAAGGTGACATAGTGTGGAAATGGCAGCAGCAGGAGGATACCACAGAGTGGCAAGGTGACATAGTGTGGATATGGCAGCAGCAGCAGAAAGATACCACAGAGTGGCAAGGTGACATAGTGTGAAGATGTCAGCAGCATCAGGATACCACAGAGTGCCAAGGTGACATAGCGTGGAGATGGCAGCAGCAGCAGGAGGATACCACAGAGTGTCAAGGTGACATAGTGTGGAGATGCCAGTAGCCGGAGGATACCACAGAGTGGCAAGGTGACATAGTGTGGAGATGGCGGCAGCAGCAGCAGGAGGATGCCACAGAGTAGCAAGGTGACATAGTGTGAATATGGCAGCAGCAGGAGAATACCACAGAGTGGCAAGGTGACAGTGTGGAGATGGCAGTAGCAGGAGGATACCACAGAGTGGCAAGGTGACATAGTGTGGAGATTGCAGCAGCAGCAGGAGGATACCACAGAGTGTCAAGGTGACATAGTGTGGAGATAGCAGCAGCAGGATACCACAGAGTGGCAAGGTGACATAGTATGGAGATGACAGCAGCAGCAGGAGGATACCACAGAGTGGCAAGGTGACATAGTGTGGAGATGGCAGTAGCAGCAGCAGCATCAGGAAACCACAGAGTGGCAAGGTGACATAGGGTGGAGATGGCAGCAGCAATGAAATGTCTATATATTTTTCCTTTTTTGTACTAAAATAGGCCACTAAACCCTTTCACAAATAAATGCACCAGTGAAGTGCGTATATTTTTTCCTTTTTGTACTGAAATAGGACACTATACCCTTTCAACAAATATAGCTGCAGAAGTGAAATGTGTATATATTTTTCCTTTTTTTTTACTGAAATAGGCCACTAAACTCTTTCAACACAAATAACTGCAGAAGAGAAATGTTTATATATTTTTATTTTTCCACAGATATAAGCCACTAAGGGCTTTTTAACATAGCACTTGCACCCCAATTACAAGATCAAATTGCTAGAATGCCAGAGCTGTATAATGGCTATTTGGATCCCCAAATAATGTTTCCCTGCACTTGTAAGGCTACTTTCACACTAGCGTTCGGAGCGGGTCCGTCTGATGTTTCATCAGACGGATCCGCTCCTATAATGCAGACGTTTGCATCCGTTCAGAACAGATCCGTCTGCATTATAACTTAGGAAAAATTTCCAAGTGTGAAAGTAGCCTGAGCGGATCCGTCCAGACTTTACATTGAAAGTCAATGGGGGCGGATCCGTTTGAAGATTGAGCCATATAGTGTCATCTTCAAACGGATCCGTCCCCATTGACTTACATTGTAAGTCTGGACGGATCCGCTCGCCTCCGCACGGCCAGGCGAACACCCGAACGCTGCAAGCAGCGTTCAGGTGTCCGCTCACTGAGCGGAGCGGAGGCTGAACGCTGGCAGACGGATGCATTCTCAGTGGATCCGCCTCCACTGAGAATGCATTAGGGCCGGACGGCTGCGTTCAGGGCCGCTTGTGAGCGCCTTCAAACGGAGATCACGAGCGGACACCTGAACGCAGGTGTGAAAGTAGCCTAAATCCCTATCCTTTCCCTGCACTTGTGAATCGCTTTTCTGGCACTGTCCCTAGTGCCATCTGACGTCTCTCCCTGCACTAAGATGCTGTGAAATGATTCCTCCCTATCCTTTCCCTGCACTTCTAAATCCTTTTTTCATTTTTTTTAAACATAGAAGTTTTTCCAATTGCTGTCCCTAGCGCCTTCTCACGTCTGTCCCTGCACTCTGAATGTTGGAAAATGTCTGACTCTAAGATGGCCACCGTATTTATAGGGCTTTGACATCACATGGCTGGCTGCTGATTGGCTGCATGCATGGCATTATGGGTCAGCCCGCCTTCCCATATTTGCGAATCGTTACCACAAAGCACGAGAAAATTCGCATTCGTTGTGAATAAAATTTTTCCTGAAATTCTGATCGAATTGCACTTTGTCAGCTTCGATTCGCTCATCTCTAGTATACATGCTCCAAAGTAATACAGCCACCTGATACAGGTCCAGACCAAGGAAGACCGCATCGCAAATTGCGATACACTCTCCTCATTTGCGCTCTCGGTCAGATCAACTGTGTTTTTTAGAAACACAGTGACCGGAACTGACAGAGCCAGACCAATCAATTCAGGCATCACTGCATTTAATTAACCCCTCACAGGCTTTAAATAAGTACATGATGAATATTGCATTTGCAGCCGCTGCTGGTGGTTAGTTAAAAAAGAAGGATCTTCATAATGAAATTTATAAAATATATATATGACAGCATGGGCGTTGCTAGGGTCTTAAGACATCTAGGGCACGAGCCCACATGAAGCCACACCCCCACCCCATGAAGCCATGCCCTCATCGCCACCGGGGGGGGGGCCTTCACAGTAGTTATCAACCCCTTTCAGCAGTTCCCCTTGAGTGAATGGGGGACAGCTGAATGGGGTTAATAACTACAGTGAAGGGCCTAGCCATCTGGGCAACCCCACAGATCATCCATAACAGTGTCATCCACAGATCCCCCTCCCCGCCGCTCACAGGAGTATGCATTTATAAACTGTAATCCGTATCCTGCAGTAACTTTAACTTTAAATCAACGCTCTTCTCTTTACTACCTTACACTCAGCTCCAGACAGTAACAGGCAGTGCGGGTGGCATCGCTCACTCACTGAGGTCACGTGCCTGCGCCGCCTAGTGGGAGGAGCAGGCATGTGACGTCAGTGAGTGAGCGCCTCCCGCACTGCCTGTTACCGGAGCTGAGTGTAAGATTGTAAAGAGATGAGCGCTGATTTAAAGTTACTGCAGTATACGGATTACAGTTTATAAATGTATACTCCTGTGAGTGGCAGGGCCAGTGTAGAGTAGAGCAGGAGAGTCAGAGCGGAGAGCGCTGTAACTTCTATTACGGCCAGAGCGGCGCCCCCGTCGGCCCTGCATTCAGGGCACTGGACAAAACATCCAGGGCTCCAGCCCCAAATGTTTTGACCTAACGACGCCCCTGTATGACAGTATGACACTTGATAACCTACCCTACGTCGTGGTTTTTCCATACTGTCAAAAATAAAGAAAATACAGACAGTCACAAAAATTAAGAAAACAAAAAACAAAGAAATCACTTTAATTCACTAGCTGCAATAGCAAGGTTGGCAAGATTCGATAAGCATCAAATAGGAAGGAATACTAACTCATCATGCCTACTGTAACTCTAAAGTCAACATTTAGGCCCTTTGGCTTCAAGAAAAGACAAAATATCTGCATTAATTGACATTTTTTGAGGAGGGATAACCTATTCCCCCGTCTCTGGGCATTTTTACTTAGTTTTGAATCATAAATATCAGTTCCTGTTCCTTATGTCCTTTTTCTATAAAGTCAATGAATGAAGAAAAAAATGATAGCGGCACTCACCCGGGTGTAACAAAAAGGTATCTATAATCCTTGTAAGGCAAGTACAAAGGTATCTATAATCCTTGTAGGGCGGATACAGGCGTGTGTGCTGAGTGATCAGCTGGCGACGGCCGTTTCGCGCACCTTGCGCTTCCTCTGGCCTCTGATGTCATCACGCTACCTGTATGCTCCCTTTATAACAGGGTCTTCAGCTGTCTAGAGAATCTCTGATGCTGGAGCGAATCAGTAATCAAGCTCCGAAGCAATGGCTGAAACATTAAATACAAGTACCGGACATAGTATCATCCCTAACAAACATACACAATCACTGCATAGGCTAATCTAGATACATGTCAACTTACAAGTGTACACTTAACTCATTGCGGTCATTTAACCCTAGTGGCCCCGTCGCCTTAGTGTGGACAATCCAATCAGCCTCCCTCTGCATTAGGAGGCGATCCCTATCCCCACCAGCAGGTGGAGCAGGTACATGTTCCAAGGCTACAAACTGAAGGCATTCCACATTGCCATCATGCATTTTCTCCACGTGCCCAATCAATCTGGGACATCCTTTTCCTGATTTAACAGAGTTTATGTGCTCCCTAAATCTTTCATACATAGGGCGAATCGTCTTCCCTATGTAAAAAGAACCACAGGAGCACAACACCAGATATACTACATATTTGGCTCTGCACGTGGTGCACTGCACGAGTCCATGTCTTATGCCAGCAAAAAAGACAAACCTGCCTTTTATTATATGTTTGCAAAAAGAGCAATTGCCACATCTGTGGCTGCCTACTGGAGTGTTCTCAGTCAGCCAGTTTTTTGTTCTAGTGTCCCTCAATCTACTCCTCACTAATTTGTCTCTGATTGTATGACATCTTTTAAAGGTGATAAGTGGCTTCTTTTCTACTAAGTCCTGTAATCCCTCCTCGTTTTTAAGGATCTCCCAGTTCTTGAATATGGCCTGCCTAATTATATCCGCCAAGGGACTATACTTGAAGGTAAAAGCAAATCTATCCGTATTATTTTTTGATACATTATCATTTTTACTTTTATTTTTATTTTTGCCTTCAAGCAGCTCTTTCTGAGTGAACCGGCCTGCCTTAGTTAATGCCACGTCTAGAGCGCTTTCAGGGTACCCCCTCTCCAATAGTCTATTCTTAAGTTCTAGGGCCTGTTGTCTATAACCTGTCTCTGTACTATTTATGCGCTTCAGCCTAATAAATTGGCCATATGGCACTGCCCGTTTTACGCTACGTGGATGATAACTGTCATGGTGCAGCAGGGAATTGGTGGCCGTGGGCTTACGATAGCCCTTAGTGACTAGTGTGCCGTTCTCTATAGTGACCATGACATCGAGAAATTCTAGTGATTCACCTCCAAAATTCATGGGGAATTTCATGTTCATGTCGTTATGGTCATTAAGGAAGTGCACAAAGTCTTCACATAACTGCCTAGGGCCCTGCCACACCATGAACACGTCATCCACGTAGCGCAAAAATAATTTTATGTATCGAAGATACGGGTTTGAAGTGGAGTATATAAAACGATCCTCAAAAACTGACAAAAATAAATTAGCAAAGGTACAAGATACCAGCGTGCCCATGGCCGTACCATGGATCTGCCTGTACCAGCATCCCCCAAATGTAAACACGTTATTGCTTAGAATCAGAGATTCTCTAGACAGCTGGAGACCTGTTATAAAGGGAGCATACAGGTAGCGTGATGACATCAGAGGTCA
The DNA here is from genome assembly GCF_905171765.1 of Bufo bufo. NCBI lineage: Eukaryota > Metazoa > Chordata > Amphibia > Anura > Bufonidae > Bufo > Bufo bufo. The sequence goes on from NC_053391.1 coordinate 455,251,803, forward strand.
GAGGAAGCGCAAGGTGCGCGAAATGGCCATCGCCAGCTGATCACTCAGCACACACACCTGTATCCGCCCCAGCCTGCTGTTACTTTGTACTTGCCTTACCAGGATTATAGATACCTTTTTGTTACACCCGGGTGAGTGCCGCTATCATTTTCTTCTTCATTCATTTGATTATTACCGTGAACTTTCTTGCCGATAGCAGAGCACCACTGAAGGGTGCTCGTTGACTGAGCTACTTAGTTCCCACCTCTGACTTGGCTGGAGATGCTTGCAGTGCCGCCTCACCTTTCTACATTTACTGTCCTTTTTCTATGAAGTGTTTAGACACTGGTAAATCCTTTCTTTTATTCCTAATCGTTTGTCTATGATAAATGAGTCTGGTTTTAATGTCACAAGTGGTCTCCCCCACATACAACAGTTTGCAGGGACACCACAACACCTATATTACCCAAGAAGACTCACAAGTTAAATAATGATTAATCTCGAACCTCTCATCAGTATCAGGGTGTATAAACAAAGAACCCTTAACCATTAACCCCTTCAGGACCCTGCCATTTTTCACCTTAAGGACCAGGCCATTTTTTGGAAATCTGACTTATGTCACTTTATGTGGTGATAACTTTAAAACACTTTTACTTATCCAAGCCATCCTGACATTGTTTTCTCGTCACATATTGTACTTCATGACAGTGGTAAATTTGAGTCAAAATATTTCCTTTTTATTTATAAAAAAAATACCAAATCTTCCAAAAATCTGGAAAAATTCACAATTTTCAAAATTTCAGTTTCTCTGCTTTAAAAACACCTCCTACCTCCTAAAATAGTTATTACTTTACATTTCCCAGATGTCTACTTCATGTTTGGATCATTTTGTAAATTACATTTTCTTTTTTTGGGACGTTAGAAGGCTTGGAAGTTTAGAGCAAATCTTAAAATTTTTAAGAAAATTTCCAAAACCCAATTTTTAAGGACGAGTTCAGGTCTGAAGTCACGTTGTGGGGCTTACATAATAGAAACCACCCATAAATGGCCCCATTTTAGAAACTACACCCTCAAGGTATTCAAAACTGATTTTACAAACTTTGTTAACCCTTTAGGTGTTCCGCAAGAATCAAAGGAAAATGTAGATGAAGTTTCAGAATTTCACTTTTTTGGCAGATTTTCCATTTTAATAAATTTTTCCAGTAACAAAGCAAGTGTTAACAGCCAAGCAAAACTCAATATTTATTGCCCTGATTCTGTAGTTTACAGAAACACCCCATATGTGGTCATAAACTTCTGTACGGGCTCACAGCAGGGCGCAGAAGGAAAGGAACACCATATGGTTTTTGGAAGGAATATTTCACTGGGATAATTTTGAGTTGCAATGCCACATCTGTAGACCCCCTGATGCACCCCTAGAGTAGAAACTCCAAAAAAGTGACCCCATTTTGGAGACTACGGGATAAGGTGGCAGTTCTGTTGGTACTATTTTAGTGTACATATGATTTTTGGTTGCTCTAAATTGCACTTTTTGTGAGGCAATTTAACAAAGAATTGCTGTTTTGGCACTGTTTTTATGTTTTGTTTTTTACAATGTTCATCTGAAAGGTTAGATCATGTGCTATTTTTATAGAGCAGGTTGTTACGGATGCGACAATACCAAATATGAATACCTTTTTTAGTTGTTTGTTTCAGTTTTACATAATAAAGCATTTAAAAATATATATATTTTTTTGTGTCTCCATATTCTGAAAGCCATATTTTTTGGGCAACTGTCTTTTTTTCAGTATGAGATGATGGTTTTATTGGCTTTTTTTACACAGTTTTTTTTTTACGGTGTTCACCTGAGGAGTTAGTTCATGTGATATTTTTATACAGCAGGTTGTTACAGATGCGGTGATACCTAATATGTATACTTTTTTTATTTATTGATGTTTTACACAAAAAAAGCATTTTTGAAAAAAAAAAAAAATGTTTTAGTGTCTCCATATTCTGTGAGCCATGTTTCTTTGTTTTTTTGGGGGGTGATTGTTTTAGGTAGGGTCTCATTTTTTGCGGGATAAGATGACGGTTTAATGGGTACTATTTTGGGGTGCGTATGAATTTTTGATCTCTTAGTAGTACAGTTTTTGTGATGCAAGGGTACTTTCATACTAGTTCCATCATAGTGGCTCAATACCGGAAAAAAACTGATCAATTTTATCCCCATGCGTTTGGAATGGAGAGAAATCCCTTTAGGATGCATCAGGATGTCATCAGTTCAGTCACTGAACGGCGTTTTGGATGGACGAAATACCGCAGCATGCTGCGGTATTATCGCCATCCAAAATTACGGATCAGTTGCAGAAATGCCAGATTCGGCATTAATTTACATTGAAATGCATTAGTGCCGGATCCGGCATAAAAAATACCGCAATGCCGGATCCGTCCTTCTGGTCTGCGCATGCGCAGACCGGTAAAAAGGTGAAAAAAATAGAAACGGATCTGTTTGTCCGTATGACAAACGGAGAGACTGATCCGTTCTTGCAATGCATTTGTGAGACGGATCAACATCCGGATCCGTCTACAAATGCTGTCCGTTTGCATGCAGATTGCCTGATCCAGGAGGCAGTTCCGGCGACGGAACTGCTTGCCGGATCACTCTGCCGCAAGTGTGAAAGTAGCCTAAGGTGACAAATAATGGCTTTTTTGACACCGTTTTTATCTTTTTTACAGTGTTCACCTGAGGGGTTAGGTCATGTGATATATTCTAATAGACCTGGTTTTTACGGACACGGCGATACCTAATATAGCTACTTTTTTGTTTTTTTCACTTAACACAATAAAAGCATTTTTGGAACAAAAAAAAATCATGTTTTAGTGTCTCCATATTCCTAGAGCCCTAGTTTTTTGTAATTTTTGCCCGATTGCTTTATGTAGGAGCTCATTTTTTGCGGGATGAGGTGACTTTTGATTGGTACTATTTTGGGGGACATACGTCTTTTTGATCGCTTGGTGTTGTACTTTTTGTAAAACGCAGTGCAGAAGCAGCCTGATGGCTTGGTGCACCACCACCCCTCTCTGCCAACAACGGCGATTTTTGGGAATAGCAGTGCAGCTCGAACACTTGAGTGGACTAGCACCATAGCTGCCACCTGTAGCATTGGTGAATGGAGGGGGTTACTGGGCAAGTTGCGCTGTGCAGTGTCTGTTACTGCAGGAAGCAAGCCACAACTTCGGTCTGGTTTGCCCTCTGTCCTACCCAGCTGTGGTCCTGTGGCCTTGCTATCTACTTCTCAATCCCTTACCCCTCCCTTGACCTGGCCACGGTGGAGGGGGTGGACCTGCGCACTCTGATGCCATTTACGAATTGGTTCCTTGCAGACTGGCATGTCCCACAGCTGTATGTCACTGAGAGGGACAAGCCTGCTACAGAATGGTTGTAGTGAGCTGGTTGTGGCTGTGCCTTAGCCACCCCCCACCTTCCCTCATGCAAGTGCCGCAAGAATTATGAGGATGAACGCCATGAGGACAAGGCTTCAGAAAATATGGATCAAGCCCAAACCTGGAAGACCACCAGCAAACAAACAGGAAGCCATACGGAATGTGGAGGACACAAGCGGACGGAGCACAAGACGCCTGCAACGTGCCAGTCCGCAGGGGTAGACCATGTACAGTTCACAGTGGGCCGAAAGGGTACAACAGTTCATCGGTTACTCACGGTTTAGCAGATGCCTCCCTGGACCAGCAGTGCAGTGAAGGGGAGAACAGCACTGGATTCTCCGGGGCACACTCTATTACAGGGGACACTGGCCAGGTGGTGATTGAGGTGCCCTTGATGGTGATGGGTTTCTGAGTGCTTGTGCGGCTGGGTCCCGGAATTAAGTAATGTTGTGATGCCAGCACCTTGATGGTGCAAAATGTTGAGAGTGGTAGTAGTATGGAGATAGAAGAATGAGGCAGGTTTGGATCCAACTGAGAACTTTACTATAACCAGGTTCTTGATAACAATTTGCATCCAGTAATAAAACAGTCTCTGATACACATGCAAGTTTGATGTGATGAATCCCAGTTACAGGCTGTACTTGTAGTTATGTCTCAGGCTATAGTAGGTAATTGTGTACTCACTGATATTCAGCTCTTTGCCTTGCTTCAGTCTCAGTTGAGGTAGTTCAAGTCTTTTTCTTCTGCACACAAGTGATGCAACAGAAATCTTATCTGTCCTTAGAATAATGGTGAGGCTGCCGGAAGCTAATAAATCCTTCACCTAGATGCAAAGTCGCCTAGAGCCTAGTGTAATGGCTTTGTCCTTCCTTTGTCTTTTCCACAATAAACTTGACCAAAATCCACTTGCTACTCCGGAAGAGTGAATGGTAGAATACAGATTTTACCTCTGCCTATCTTCCTGGCTTGACACTGAGATACAAATTGGCTCCTCTGGGCCGTGGAGCCCAAGAGAGAGCTGAGAGGAGAGGGGAACTCTCCTTCCCCCTTGCTCCTCACTCCATCTCCTTCTTCAAATCCCACACCTTCTCAACTCACTAACTAGGCCTGAACTGTGCTATAAATACTGTGGTGCTACCCCCATCTAGTGGTGGAATGCGTGTAGTGCACCTGACAGCCTGGTAACAGGGATTTCACATAAGAATGTAATACAGCATAATATAACATGCAACACAATAAGCTTTTGCAGTGCCCACATACACTAGTGGGATGCTGCACACTCCTGGATGATAATGGAATCACCAAGATGCAATGGAAAGGTACACCCCAAATGGAACACTGACAGAGAGGGAACCCAGCCTCGGGAGCCTAGGCCCAAGCCACAGTAAGGGGGTGACATGAACCAGTGCCAGACCTTTGGAGCATGGTTGACACTCCACCCAGAGACGGAGAGACGGATCCGTTCTTGCAATTCATTTGTGAGACTGATCCACATCCGGATCCGTCTACAAATGCTGTCCATTTGCATGCAGATTGCCTGATCCGGCAGGCAGTTCCGGCGACGGATCAGGCAATCTGAAAGTGTGAAAGTAGCCTAAGGTGACAAATAATGGCTTTTTTGACACCGTTTTTATTTTTTTTACGGTGTTCACCTGAGGGGTTAGGTTATGTGATATTTTAATAGACCTGGTTTTTACGGACAAGGTGATACCTAATATGTCTACTTTTTTAATTTTTTTCACTTTTAACACAATAAAAGCATTTTTGGAACAAAAAAATCATATTTTAGTGTTTCCATATTCTGAGAGCCCTATTTTTTTTTTTTTTTTGCCCCGATTGCTTTATGTTGGCGCCAATGTTTTGCAGGATGAGGTAACGGTTTGATTGGTACTGTTTTGGGGGGCATACGCTTTTATGATTGCTTGGTGTTGCACTTTTTGTGATGTAAGGTGGCAAAAAAAAATCTTGTTTTAGCACAGTTTTTATTTTAATTTTTTTACGGCATTCAGGTGAGGGGGTGGATCATATTATATTTTTGTAGAGATCGGTCATTACGGACACAGCAATACCCAAAATATCTGGATTTCTTTTTTTTTTTTACAATTTTATGTTTTATTTTTTTATTTTACTTGAAACTTTCTTTTTTGTATTAAGAGAAAAAACACTTTTTCTTACTTTTTTTTACTTTTTATTTTTGTCCCAACTTCTGGGGTCTTATTCCCTCTGCAATGTATTACAATACATCCTGTATTGTAATATATTGCATGTCAGCTTGTATGCTGACAGCCTGCCTGTGAGACCCAGCCCAAGGGCTGGATCTCACAGGCTTCTATAGAAGGCAAGCCCCGATGCCTATGGAAGGCATCAGGCTTGCCTTCTCTGCCATCGGGTCCCCGCCACTGCAGCGCGGGAACCTGATGGGGAAGTGGAGGGTACCCATACCCTCCGTGAACCCTCTGCATGCCGTGGTCTGCTTTGACCATGGCATACAAGGGGTCAGTCCGCAGTGTAGAAGTAGGTGAGTCTCCCTTGGGGCGAAGAGGTCTGCACCACGTGTCGCAGTTTACCAGGAGGTCAATCGTTGCATGGAAGGTGATGAGTCCCCCTGGGACAAGGATGCCCGTGGCTGACCGGGGAGAACAAGAGTCCCTAGCGGCCTGGCACCGCCACCTACCACCTATCTAGAAGAACCATAAGGGAGAAGTATTGACTGGAGAATGAAGAGTTGAGTGAGCCTAGACCTGCAGAGAGAGAACGCAGCACTGCCTGAGCTCAGTCCAGCATCAACCGAATGCAGTGCAGAAGCAGCCTGATGGCTTGGTGCAGCACCACCCCTCCCTCCCAACAACAGCGATTTTTGGGAATAGCGGTGCAGCTCGAACACTTGAGTGGACTAGCACCATAGCTGCCACCTGTAGCATTGGTGAATAGAGGGGGTTACTGGGCAAGTTACGCTGTGCAGTGTCTGTTCCTGCAGGAAGCAAGCCACAACTTTGGTCTGGTTTGCCTTCTGTCCTACCCAGCTGTGGTCCTGTGGCCTTGCTATCTACTCCTCAATACCTTACCCCTCCCTTGACCTGGCCACCACAGTGGAGGGGGTGGACCTGTGCACTCTGATGCCATCTACAAATTTTTTCCTTGCAGACTGGCATGTCCCACAGCTGTATGTCACTGAGAGGGACAAGCCTGCCACAGAATGGTTGTAGTGAGCTGGTTGTGGCTGTGCCTTAGCCACCCCCCACGTTCCCTCATGCAAGTGCCACAAGAATTACAAGGATGAACGTCATGAGGACAAGGCTTCAGAAAATATGGATCAAGCCCAAACTTGGAAGACCACCAGCAAACAAACAGGAAGCCATACGGAATGTGGAAGACACAAGCGGATGGAGCACGAGACACCCCTGGATGATAATGGAAAGGTACACCCCAAATGGAACACTGACATAGAGGTAACCCAGCCTGGGGAGCCTGCGCCCGAGCCACAGTAAGGGGGTGACATGAACCAGTGCCAGACCTCTGAAGCATGGATGCCACTCCACCCAGGGACTGGATGCCACAGAGTGCACACAGACATCACAGTGAGTTGCACACCCAAGAAGACACAAACACCTGGTGAGATATGCCCCAAGTGGACCCACCTGACCAACAACAGACAAGGAGAAGGGCATCAGACCCTGATCCGGAAATCCAGGGACCTAATGTGCCACATTCCAAGCTGGGGACTGTCTGCAAACTTAGTGGAAATGAGGAAGGTGAACACTGAACTACCCACAAACTCTAAAAGGCCACCAGATCCGTCACATACTCACGCCCTACCACACACTCTTTCCAAGTCCTCCTAAGTAGTTGGCACTGGTGGTACCCAGGGTTGCCTATAGTGTCCCTTTAGGTGCGGTTTTTGCACTTGTCACAGTGCTCCTACCTGGATATCCGGAACCCCAAGCGTGGTCATCCACAGCGATGCAACTGAAATGGTTAGGTGGTGAAGGATGAGGGTGAAAGAACTTGAGTCCAGACTTTTATTGTAGTTGAACACAGCTTTACTTGAGTAAACTTTCATCAAGGAACAATCTTCAAAACTTTATCTTGGTTATCAGCAGGTTTCGGCATAAGTTTTGGCTGGCAAACAATCAGCTCTGCTACATCTGTACTCCAGCTCTGCTATGTTAGCTGGGTCAAATAGAAACTTTCTCTCTTCTGCTGAAATTAGCTTTCAGTAGTCTGGCTTTATCTTTATATTGATCTGTATCTTTTATCTTTATCTTTACCCAGAGAATCTTTCCTCCTGGCTCTGAAGCTCTTTACTTCTCTCTCTTTTGCCTAGTAGAGCAGACAGTGCTCTGCTGGTTAGCACACAGCCATCCCCTTACAGGGGGTAAGCTGGACATAACCTCTCTCCAATATGGGGTAGGGTAGACTGATTTCTGCAGGTTCATCCAGGAGGGACGAGGGCCTGCTGCTTCCCCATACAGGGGTAAGCTACTCTGACATTCACTAACACTGAACTCCTCCCTCTCTAGAGAGGGCTGGAATGGTACTAGAAGGTTCCTCTCCAGGGAAACTAACTCTGCCAAGATTGCTGCCATCAGCTTGTAAACCAGGTACATTACACTTAAACAGTCATTTGCAAGGAAAATAACCATACACATTTTGCAGGACATGGCAATAAGTAGGCAGGATGACACAGGGTACACCATAGGATAGTGATGGGGTGAAAAGAGTGGCAATGCCCCCTTGCGGGGCGTTACACACACACACTGCCACCAGTAATCAAAAAAATAAAACATCCTTTATAAAACACAATAATTAAAATGCATATATAATAGGCAGACACACAAACCACATATAAAGTGCCATGTTGTGGTCTAAACCAGTAAATAATGCGGAAATGTTAATTTCATAAGCACCAATATACATTACAAGAAAACCAACAACCCTAAATAAGTTAATGATAGTAATACAGACTGTGGCAATGTGAACAGTGATGTGTACGGTGAAGCCCTGGAAGGGGTGTATATCTCATCTAGGTGAGATAAGCAAAGTCCAGGAAGATGGTGCTGGCTTCAGCAAACCTAGTTGCTGAAGCTATTTTCCTTATTTGTTCAGGGCTGTATTTTATTGGATTGGGATGGTAGGTTTGGTAGTGGGACCTCCCAATCCATCCCCTCATTCCACCTGAGGTGATCGCAGGTGAGGCCTGCTGTAACCAGGGCGACATAAAGCACCTCCCAGTGTGTCAGTCTGGGGAGAGAGTGAACTTGGGATACAGAGACCTGCCGAGGCTCTGTGTGTGTTCTCAGTCAGGGGCCACGAGGCTGTGTAGCCGAATCTCTTCCCTGTGGGGAACTGTGTGTGGTGTGGTGTAGTGACAGCCTGGAGGCTGCTGGTTGATTGGCTGAGAAAGCCACACCTGAGACAGTGTGTGAACTGTGCTATGTAGGTGAGTCAGGGAGACACGTTATCTGTATTAGGTAGAGCCTAGCCGGGCAAGTGTTTATTATTTTGTGTGGATGTCACACGTGTTTAGGTGAAGCTGCGACTTCATGATGACCTGTATTGGTTGGAGTGTGTAAAATAAAGCACGAGTTTGGACAGTATATCCGTGTCTGGCGAAGTAACCTGTGATGACGACCCCCGGAAGTAAAGTGATCCCTTACAAGACCCAGAGTAACAGACACCAACACTCATTTTGTGTTGCTTCCTCAGAGGGCTATCTATATAGGGGCAGTACACTCCTTAAAGGGGTTATCCTATGAATAATGTAAAAAATTTAAATCAAACATCCTTTAGTATATGACAACCTCTTTCTAACAAGGCCAGAACCAGCACTGTACCTCACATGAATCCAGAGATTCCCCATTCATTGCTATGCTAGATTTCTATCAATCTGAAAGATCAATGGGAGTGTCTTTTCTGCAGCAGCTCAGGGGGCATTTCTCAGCTCTCCCTATAACAACTCAGGAGGAAGTTAACCTCCTGCGTCACACTAACGCCGAAAGGTGTCAGTGCGGCGGCACTCTCAGGTCTCGATGACGCCTATTGGCGTCATCTCGTGAGACCCGAGATTTCGCGTGAACGCGTGCAGACATGCGCGCGCGTTCACAGGGATGCGCAGCTGAGGAGTTGATCTACAGCCTGCCAGCAGCGATCATTCGCTGGCAGGCTGTAGATGCGATTTTTTTTAACCCCAGAAAGGTATATTAGACGCTGTTTTGTTAACAGTGTCTGATATACCTGCTACCTGGTCCTCTGGTGTGGTCCCTTTTGCTTGGATCGACCACCAGAGGACACAGGCAGCTCTGTAAGTTGCACCAATCACCACACTACACTACACCCCCCCCCCTGTCACTTATTAACCCCTTATTAACCCCTTATCACCCCATATAGACTCCCTGATCACCCCCCTGTCATTGATCACCCCCCTGTAAGGCTCTATTCAGACGTCCGTATGTGTTTTGCGGATCCGCGGATCCGCAAAACACGGACACCGGCAATGTGCTTTCCGCGTTTTGCGGATCCGCACATTGCCAGAACTATATAGAAAATGCCTTTTCTTGTCCGCAATTGCGGACAAGAATAGGACATGTTCTATATTTTTGCGGAACGGAAGTGAGGACCCGGAAGTGCAGATCCGCAATTCAGGATCTGAGCGGGACAAAGTCTGTTCCCATAGAAATGAATGGGTCCGCAATTCTGTTCCGCAAAATGCGGAACAGAATTGCGGACGTGTGAATGGGGCCTAAGGGTCCCTTATCCCCTTATCACCTAAGGGTCCCTTATCCCTTATCACCGCCAGTTAGTTAGCTACTTGTTAGGTAAATAGCGCCCAGCCCACCGCACCGCAGTCACTGATTAGTCGCTGATTAGCGTCATCGCTGTCGCTAATCAGCACTAGTACTATATAGTATCTGTAAGTGATCAAGACTGATCGCAATCAGATCTATATCAGTACATTAGGGTCACCTTAGGCTCTACAAAAAAACGCAGTGTTCGCCCGATCAGGCCTGATCTTGTGCGCACACGTGTATTCAGTCCACCCCACCACAGTGACAGAATTATTTTTTTCTGATCACTGCAAAAACACCGTAAAATCGCTGCGGCACTATAAAGATCACTTTTGAGGGGCATGGCGAGTTCATAGAAGATTTTTTTTTTGGCACAAGTTAGCGGAAATTGTTATTTTTTATTTTGTTTTTTTTACAAAGTCTCATATTCCACTAACTTGTGACAAAAAATAAAATCTTACATGAACTCACCATACCCCTCACGGAATCCAAATGCGTAAAAATGCCCTGTGAAATCCTAAAGGTACTCATTGGAATTTGGGCCCCTTTGCGCATCTTGGCTGCAAAAAAGTGGCACACATGTGGTATCGCCGTACTCAGAAGAAGTAGGGCAATGTGTTTTGGGGTGTATTTTTACATATACCCATGCTGGGTTAGAGAAATATCTCTGTAAATTGAAAACTTTGTATGAAAATTTTTAAAAGTTGGCATTTACAGAGATATTTCTCACACACAGGATAGGTATATGTAAAAATACACACCAAAACACATTGCCCTACTTCTCCTGAGTATGGCGATACCACATGACACTTTTTTGCAGCATAGGTGCGCAAAGGGGCCCAAATTCCAATGAGTACCTTTTAGGAGGGCATTTTTAGACATTTGGATTCCAGACTTCTTCTCATGCTTTAGGGCCCCTAAAATGCCAGGGCAGTATAAATACCCCACAAGTGACCCCATTTTGGAAAGAAGACACCCCAAGGTATTCCGTGAGGGGTATGGTGAGTTCATGTAAGATTTTATTTTATGTCACAAGTTAGTGGTATAAGAGACTTTGTAAGAAAAAAATATATATATATATATCATTTTCCGCTAACTTGTGCCCAAAAAAAAAAACTTCTATGAACTCGCCATGCCCCTCACAGAATACCTTGTGGTGTCTTCTTTCCAAAACGGGGTACTTGTGGGGTATTTATACTGCCCTGGCATTTTAGGGGCCCTAAAGCGTGAGAAGTAAATGCGTAAAAAATGCCCTGTGAAATCCTAAAGGTACTCATTGGAATATGGGCCCCTTTGTGCACCTAGGCTGCAAAAAAGTGTCACACATGTGGTATCGCCGTACTCAGAAGAAGTAGGGCAATGTGTTTTGGGGTGTATTTTTACATATACCCATACTGTGTGTGAGAAATATCTCTGTAAATGACAACCTTTTTCATTTTTTTATACAAAGTTGTCTATCTACAGAGATATTTCTCTCACCCAGCATGGGTATATGTAAAAATACACCCCAAAACACATTTCCCTACTTCTTCTGAGTACGGCGATACCACATGTGTGACACTTTTTTGCAGCCTAGGTGCGTAAAGGGGCCGAAAGTCCAACGAGTACCTTTAGGCTTTACAGGGTTGCTCACAATTTAGCCCCGCCCAAAATGCCAGAACAGTAAACACACCCCACAAATGACCCCATTTCGGAAAGTAGATAACCCAAGGTATTCACTGAGGGGCATAGTGAGTCCGTGGGAGATTTTTTATTTTTTTTTGCCAGAAGTTAGCAGAAATGGAAACTTTATTATTTATTTTTTTCCTCAGAAAGTGTCATTTTCCGCTAACTTGTGAAAAAAAATTAAATCATACATGAACTCACCATGCCCCTCTGCAAATACTTTGGGGTGTCTTCTTTCTAAAATGGGGTCATTTGGGGGGTGTTTATACTATCCTGGCATTCTAGCACCTCAAGAAACATGACAGGTGCTCAGAAAGTCAGAGCTGCTTCAAAATGCGGAAATTCATATTTTTGTACCATAGTTTGTAAACGCTATAACTTTTGCGCAAACCAATAAATATACACTTATTGGATTTTTTTTATCAAAAACATGTAGAACAATAAATTCTGACACAAACTTGTGTAATTATATTTGAACAATTTTACCAGAAAAAGTTAAAAATACACTTTTTTTTTTAAAATTGCTTTCTATTTTGATTAATATCAGAAAAATGAAAAATCTCAGCAGCAATCAAATACCACCAAAAGAAAGCTGAATTTGTGAGAAGAAAAGGAGGTAAAATTCATTTGGGTGCCAAGTTGCATGACCGAGCAATAAACCGTTAAAGTTGTGAAGTGCCGATTTGTAAAAAAGGGCCTGGTCACTAGGGGCGGTATAAACCTGTGGTCCTTAAGTGGTTAAAGGATGAAACTGAGCATGTGTGGCCTTCTCAGTGAGCAGGACAAAGAAATAAGAATAAAACAAACAGTGGTGCTATACAGATACATTTTATTGAATAACTCAGTGGGTATGCACAATTTCAAATTTCATGCAATTACAAAAGTATTCAGATGCAGGGGCTGGTTTGACAACCCCTTTAAATGTTCTCCAGGACCCGATCCTAATTCCCTAAAACGTGTTAACAATTAGTTGATTTGCTATGTGACTTACTTTCTCCTAAGAGCCTTAATCTTGTTGTCTCATATAATTTTACATTATGTCTTCACAACTGTGCATTATAAACCATGTTAAATGTTTATTGTTGCAATTTCCATGTTCACCAGCAGGTGGCAGCAATTTGTTAGTAAGGACTTAAGTTCAGTTTAGTATTTCTAAGCTGGAATAGTTCATTCCAGCTTGGCTCCCCCTCTGTGAGCAGAGTGGGCTGTGCCCACATCCTGCAGCTTGGGTGGAGAAGGAAGTTAGAGTGAGTGTGCCAGCCCCCCCTGTTGGGGAAGGCTGTGTGTGTTAGGAGCTCCCAGATATAGGGAAGAAAGCCAGGATCTTGTCTCGGCTGAGACATTGATCAAATCCACAGCCTGAGCCCTCCAGCCTCAGCTGGATGAAACAGCAGACAACCTCCAGTTCCAGGAAGAAAGCATACCCTGAGATGATAACTGAGAGTAAAGTCCAGAGACCCAGGAGAAGTCATAATTCCTCCTCAGCTAGTCAGTCCCCATACAGCAGAAGATAGAAAGTGCAGAAGCCAAATTCCTGCCACAGTATAGAGATACAAAGCAGACATCCTTTCCTGCAAGCTCCAGGTTGATAGAGCAGAAGATAAGTTCCTGCCAATCATTGCCAAAACCTGCTGGGACCTAAGGCAAAAGCTGTACCTTGCTTGGATGAAAGTTATCTTCAGTAAAGACAAGTTTGAACTTTACCAAAGGTCTGGATCTCAATGTCTGCTGCAAAATCCCTCTATTACTCCTCCTATCACTACACTCAATTTATTGCAAGTGAGCCAGGAGTCCAGCCATACCCAGGTAGGAGAGACAGTTGACACAATTACCACTACCATACAGAGACATTACACCACTCTGGCATTCCTAACCTGGGACGTGAGTTATAACACCTTTTGAAGGGCCCTGTGATAGTACCCTGCGCACGCTGCAATTGGCATCACGAACAAAACATAGACTATCATCTACATAATTTAGCGTCAGTGTGTATACTCCGTATCCTGCTCATTGTACATGTCACAAGTGCACCTAAAATAGACTGCTAAAGAGTAAAGATGTATGCGCAATGCACAGACATGGCAAATAGCCGGCTCGCAAAACATTCCTGTGCCTGAGATAGACTATTAAAAAATAAAAGCATAAGTGCAATGCACGGACGGATCAATTAGCCAGCACACGAAACAGACCCACCATATCCACTGAAGGATTAATAAAGTTTATCTTATGTGATTGTAGGAGCAGGAATTGAATCACAATTGACCAGAAAAGAAAAACAATTGATCAAAAAATGTTAAGCATAAAAAAGAAGCCTGACTCGCGTCCACCGATTTCCAGATGCTGCTGCTCTGACGTTGTTTTGATCTCCGCTGAACTCCAATTCACGGATCCCTTATCAAGTGCTGTAAGTACCAGGAAAGGCCTGTCCAACCTAACGGTGGCTGAGGCGGGTCATAACTAAGGCCATTGATTTGCTAAATGATTGGCTGAACAGGTCTTTCCTGGCACTTCTGGAGTATTAGGCTGGGACAGGAAGTGGAGTGCATTTGGAATTATTTTTTTTTATTCTCACAACTAAACCCCTTTAATCATGAACACAGTAAAGATCACAGAATGGGTAGCATGATGGAAGGATAAGTACTGATGAAAGTCTCTTCTTTTCACAGGATAGTTGGTAGAGAAAATTTAAATGGGTTCTCCAGGCTCTCCTATATTGATGACCTATCCTCAGGATAGGTCATCAATATCAGATTGGTGGGGGTCCAACACCTATAACCTCTGCTGATTAGCTGTATGAGGAGATGGAGCGTGCACATGCCGTCTCCCTACTCCCTTCCTGCTTGCTGCCTTCCTACTCCCTTCCTGCTCCCTGCTTGCTGCTGCTTTGCCATAGACATACCAGCAGTGAGCACTGCGTGTGCCATCTCCTAATACAGCTGATCAGCAGGGGTGCTGGGTGTCGGACCCCCTCCGTTCTCCTGAGGATAGGTCATCAATATAGGAGAGCCCGGAGAACCCCTTTAACTAAAGAATGGAAAACCCTTTTAGGCCTTATTCACACGTCCGTTGTTTCTTTCCTGATCTGTTCCGTTTTTTGCGGAACAGATCTGGACCAGATCTGGACCCATTCATTTTCAATGGGTCCTGAAAAAAAATCAGACATTGAGCTGTCCGTTTTTTTTCAGGACCCATTGAAAATGAATGGGTCCAGATCTGGTCCAGATCTGTTCCGCAAAAAACAGAACAGATCAGGAAAGAAACAACGGTCGTGTGAATGGACCCTAAATGTTACTTCTTTTTTATTGACATAAAAGTGTGAAAACTGTATTTTAAGACACAAAGCAATTGTAACAGCGGCTGCTGTGCCGCTGTTTCCCTGCTTACCGCCGCGGTCCTGGGCACCGTGTTCAGCAGTGATCTGCTGCCAGTGTTTCCTTTCAGCTATGGCCACAGCATGCTTGCTGCTCGTTTCCTGCAGCATTTACTTAAGGGCCGGCCTGCATCACTTCCTGTGTTTTATGGGTTGGATCATGTGAACTTGCCAACCAATCCTAGCCCTCCTGCACATATATAAGTGGCTCAGCCCCCTTCCAAGATGCCTCAGTGTCAAGGTCCTTGTGTCCTGCTAAGGTTCCTGATATCCGCTTGTGTTCCTGTGTTCCTGACTTGTACTTGTGTTCCTGGATTCTTCTACCCGTTTGATCCCTGCCTGTCTGCTTGCCTTGACTCTCCTGTGGCCACCCCAGATTGCCTGACCTTTATCTATGCCGCCTGCCCTGACCTATTGCCTGTCTGACTTTGCCTCTGCCTCATCCTTCGGTCCTGCACTGTTGCTCCTGGTAATGACTCAGCCTGCTGACAACGCCTGTACCTCTGGTACCTTTCTCAGGTACCTCCTGGTCCACCTAGACCAGCTGCATCAAGTACCTATCCTCCTCAAGAAGTAGCGACCTGGTGTTCCCCTCGAGAAAGTCTATCCCCACCATCAGGGGTACTGTGAAGATTGAGGGGTTCACTTAGACAACGCCCTTAGAGGAGGTAGGACACGTGGAACAGTGGGTTCACACCCGCTGGTTTGTGACAGTAATTCTCATTTCGGAACTGTAATTCCTGTAGTTTAAGAACAAAATTTGGGCCGTGCAACACTTATCAGTATTTCTTAGCTTAACTTCTTCAATCTCTTCTTGTCACTGAAGTAATAATACAGTCCTCACATAAAAATGAACAAGTAAACAGATGATACATATAGCAGTCTATCAGTAAAATCAAACTTCAATTCAAATGAAACCCAGCTTCTCAACTACCTCTAGCCAAACACATTTTCAGGATTCACAAAACAGAATCTCATTTTTAGGCAAAGATTACCACCCACACACTTATAGATAAATGTGGTTCTTGCTCACTGTTATAACTTCAATTATTCACTTTAAAGCAAATTGTCAGGGAACTGCAAAATGTCAGGGGAACACACCATCCCGAAATAGTCTGATGTTAAATAAAATATGATATCACTGTAATGCATTATAAGTTATTAAAAAATCACTTAAAGCATAAGCTATGATACATGTAGATGGATAAGCTACCAGAAAATGAAAAAAAGAACACCTGGAAAACAATGCAATTGAGCTGCGACCGAGAAAGTATAAACTGCTAGTGTTGCTTGGTCAATGATCACACAACCAAGGTTGGTGAGTTGGTCAGTCCTATAGTCTTAATACCCAAGCTGGATGGGACGTTACGGTTTTGTAACGATTTTCATAGGCTGAACTAAATATCTAAATTCGATGCATATCCCATGCCTCGGGTGGATGAACTTATTGAAAGGTTAGGCCAAGCCCGGTGTTTTTCTGATTTGGACCTCACCAAAGGGTACTGGCAAGTACTCTTGACGGAGGCTGCCAAAGAGAAAACTGCCTTCATTACACCAGAGGGGCTGTACCAATATAAGGTGTTACCCTTCAGTCTGCATGGCGCCCCTGCCACTTTTCAACGTCTAATGGACATTGTGCTTTGTCCACATCGGCGATACGCCTCGGCTTATCTGGATGATATTGTCATTCACAGCACCGACTGGGAAAGTCACCTGCCCAAAGTACAGGCCGCAGTGGACTCCCTTCGAAAGGCTGGTCTAACAGCTAAACCCAAAAAATGTGCAATAGGGTTAGAGGAGACCAAATACCTAGGGTATGTCATTGGGTGCGGAGTCATTAAACCCCAAGTAAACGAAATAGAGGCGATAAGGAATTGGCCCCAACCTGTCACCTCTTGGCAAGTAAAGTCATTCCTGGGAATGGTGGCTATTATATGAGGTTCGTTCCCCATTTTGCCACTTTAGCAGCTCCATTGACAGGGCTCTTGAAGGGATGAAAGTCCGTGGTGATCCGCTGGAATGACCAGGCGGAAGAGGCTTTCTCCGCTTTGAAGTCGGCCCTGTGTGGGTCTCTGGTTTAGGTGACGCCCGACTTCAAAAGGGAGTTTATAGTACAGACCGATGCCTCCGAAGTAGGCCTTGGTGCTGTACTGTCTCAGGAAGTCAACTCGGAGGAGCATCCCTTTATTTTCCTCAGCCCTAATCTCACTCCAGCCGAGACTAGGTACAGTATAGCAGAGAGAGAGTGCCTGGCCATCAAATGGGCACTCGAGTCTCTCCACTATTATCTGTTGGGGAGAAAGTTCCGTCTGGTGACCGACCACTCCCCTCTCAAGTGGATGAGCCAAGCCAAAGAGAGGAATGTTCGGGTCACCAGGTGGTTCTTGTCTTTACATAACTTTAAGTTTTCCGTGGAACATAGGGCAGGCAGGTTACAGGGAAACGCGGATGCTCTGTCCCGTGTACACTGTCTGACAAGTGTTCACCCCCTCAGGGTTGAACAAAGGGGGGAGAATTGTAGGAAGGCGCAAGGGTCCTTTATTGAAGGAAGGTATGTGTCACTGAGATTACTGGCCTCGGTGAGGTAAGAGTCGGTAATTTTAAGTGTCAGCGGCAGTTAGTGCTGACTGACACTATTTGTTAGTTAGTATGGCCGTAGAGCCGATCCAGGCCGGCTCTTACTGGGAAAAGCCAAAGTGCAGGGTCGGTGGCTTCTCCCCACGCTCCAGGCCGGGTTTTGGCTGGGATATAAAAACCCAGCCAGCAGTCTCAACTGTGTGACACCCAGGATACCAGGTGAACGTTATTTTGTTTTTTCTGGGTGAACAAGCACCAAGCCTGAAAAGGGACTGTTATGTTATATTATGTGTGTGATTAAACACTGAAGATTGATTTAAAACCTGGTCCATGGAGGGCGCATGCGCGCGGCTTGCGACAGGTCATGCTTCCGTGAGCGCAGCTCCGCTCATTGACTTTACCCTGATCATAGCGCCTTTTATCGGGCTCCAACACGCCTCAAACCCAATGCAAGGAACCCCGAAAATGACCCGCACTAAAGGAAGGTCGAGAATCCCGGGTACTCCTGCCTCATCGCAGACCTTACCGGAGTTATTCCGGCAGACCAGACAAACTGTCATGGCGGACGCAACACCAGCACCTGCTAGTCCCGAGTCTTTGGATGGAGGTGAGCCCTCACCGGACAGATCAGAGCACAGTACAGGTCAGGATGACCTATATAAGAATATTGCAGCCTTATTTAAGGCAGAATTGTCACAAGCCGTCTCTGAATTTTCCCGCCAAATACTGGACCTGGGCAACAGGGTCTCGGATTTAGAGACAAGGGCGGACGACATGGCCGATGCATTGGACCATGACAAAGAGGACATAAACAGTCACTCAACCCAGCTTGCGGAGCTGGAACTTAAAATAGAGGACCTTGAGAACAGGTCCAGAAGGGGGAATCTACGGGTCATAGGTCTCCCTGAGACCTATAGTGACTTACAATCTACTCTCACCACTTTGTTTACTGCTCTGCTGCCTCAAGCAGATCCTAGTTCCCTTAAAATGGATAGAGTCCACAGGGCTCTAGGGAAACCACGATCTGGGGACCTCCCGAGAGATATCATCCTTAAATTTCATCACCCGGAGACGAGGGATAAAATCCTAGCAGCTGCAAGGGAACTAACTACCCTACCCAGTCTCCCGACGTCGGTCCACCTCTACGCGGATCTAGCACCATCCACACTTCGCAGACGCCGTGAGATGAGGCCGGTCACTCAGGCCCTACAAAAGGCACAGATCCGATATCGATGGGGTTTTCCATTCAACCTATCATTTCAACTGAACTCTCGCATGCACACGATACACTCACCAGATGAAGGTATGGATGCTCTACAGCGAGCAGGAATCCCCTGCGAAGTTCAAGCCACTTCATCTTCCTCACCGAAGCCCCAGAGACCGGCGAGAGTCTGGACCAGGGTTCCTCTGGCCTCCGGTGGTCCGAACAGGACGAAGACCTCCTGAACTTTATAAGCTGTTGCCGGTATTAACCAAACCTTCTATAGTAGGTTGTTTCGGGGACTCTTTTTACTTAATCTCAGGATCATATGAGGCCAGTTTTGTTATTGCAGGGTCTCGATGATACGGATTATCATGTTGTCCCTAACCTTGGGGAGTTATGGGATAGGGAGGTTGGCCTATGTAAGGTTATCTCTCTGTCTGCATATCCCTTTTGCTAATGCTCTTTGTTCTGGGCTCAATAGCTCAGTTTATTTTCTTTGTTTTTTCTACACTTATTTGCGGTTTATTTGTAATGTTATCTCACTCTTGGAATCTTTAAACGAGGTTACTACCTTATATATGCTGGTATACAGGGTTTTGGGAATGCAACTATTCGTGGGAGCGGTTGACGTCGGGCACTCATTTTTAAGCTATACTCATTTCTCCTCTCTCCATTATGTGTAAACTACTCTCTCATAATGTGAGGGGTTTTCAATTCTCCTCAGAAGAGAAAGACAGCTTTCTTATCGTATCTTAAACATCTGCCCGACGTCATCTGCTTGCAAGAAACGCATTTTACACCTACGTCTCACCCGAAACATTTCCACCCACAATACACTAGATTTTATTCCTCATCATTTACCTCAAAATGTCGGGGAGTAATTATCCTGATAAAAAACTCCTTCCCTTTTTCTATTACTCAGACATGTATTGACCCAGAAGGGAGGTATGTAATTCTTATAGGGACCTATGGAGAAGACTCACTTTGTCTAGTCAATACCTACGCCCCGACAGATGATCCTATCGCTTTCTTTATGAAAATGAGCAAGGTGATTGATAGCCTCACGTTCAATAAGTTAATATGGTGTGGAGATTTCAATTTTACCATTCATCCTGTACTAGATCGTACTAATCCACCAACAATACCACGACCGACGACACAGACTACTAAGATTAGTCAGGTTCTCCAATCCCTGTCCCTAGCTGACACCTGGAGGGAACATAATGGTTCCCAAAGAAGCTACACTTATTATTCTCCGGCCCACCAAATGTACTCAAGGATTGACATGATACTAGCATCCACCTCTCTTCTTTCCTCCATGTCTTATGCTAGGCATGTGGTTTCGTCATGGTCAGACCATGACATGGTCATTTCAGAATTTCAGACTCCCCAACAATGTCGAGGCCCGTTTCAATGGAGACTAAACGAGTCTCTTTTGACCCATCCTGATTTATACACTCAACTACAAGAAGAACTTACAAACTTCTTTACTGACAACACTTCCACTGAGATTGACCCAATGACTCTGTGGTTGACCCATAAGGCCTATATGAGGGGCTGTTTAATAAGTAAAGCCATCAAAAAAAAGAGAGAACGTACTAAAGCCCAGGCAGACCTGGAAACCAGACTAGGCAAGCTGGTTTGGGCCCACCAGCGATTGCCATCCCTATATCTGCTTAAAGAGATAAAAGATACTAAACAGAAACTTAACATGATCCTGACAAATAATACAGAAAAGGCCCTTAGATGGACAAACTCCTTCTACTACAAATATGCAAATAAACCAGACAAACTGCTAGCCAATCAACTTAAAGCTAAACAAAGGATTAACCATGTATTTAAAATAAATACAAGATCTGGTCAAACTACCTCTAATCCTGACACAATATATACCACGTTCCAAAAATTCTATACCCAACTTTATTCTGCCCCTACGACAGAATCGGACCTACAGGAAGATAGCTTTATATCATCTGCGAACTTACCGGTATTATCCCCCGAGTCCCAGTTAGGACTTAACAACCCCATTACAAATGAAGAAGTGGAACATGCCATCAAATCTTTAAAATTAGGCAAAGACCCAGGCCCCGACGGATATTCAGCCCTATACTATAAAAAATTTGCCACCTTACTCGCCCCTCATATAGTCAAGTACTGCAATCACCTCTTGCAAGGAAATACACCTCCGGGAGAATTTTTGAAAGCCTCGATCACAGTTATTCCTAAACCAAACAGAGACCCTTTGCTTACTTCTAACTACAGACCTATATCGCTCCTAAACATTGATAATAAACTTTTCACCTCCATTTTAGCTAACAGGCTCAATAGGCTACTCCCCAACTTAATCCACAAGGACCAGGTTGGCTTCATCCCAGGCAGAGAAGCCCCTGATAACATTAGAAAAATACTTAACATCATACATATGTCTAATAAAACCAAAGTCCCATTAGCCCTTTTGGCCCTTGATATTCAAAAGGCATTTGACACTGTCACTTGGCCATATTTATATAGGGTTCTCTCAGCAGTGGGAATCAAGGGTCCCTTTCTTGCCGCTTTACAAGCTCTTTATTCCAACCCAGAGGCTTCTCTTAAACTGCCCACTACAAAAGTTTCACACATCCCAATTAGACGAGGTACAAGGCAGGGATGCCCTCTTTCACCGGCATTATTTGCACTGGCTATAGAACCCCTAGCAGCCCACATAAGATCCAACCCTGATATTAAAGGATTGATGATTGGAGGAAAGGATCACAAACTAAGCCTTTTTGCAGATGATCTTCTTCTTTCTATTACCAATCCCATTATCTCCTTCCCTTCTCTATTAAAACTCTTAGAGTCATTCACCAAAGCTTCTGGCCTCTCCATTAACCATTCTAAATCGGAACTACTTTGGTGTAACACGCCTGCTTCCACTAAAACAATGATACATCAACACTTTCCTTTTCAACACAGAACCCATCATATTTCCTACTTAGGTGTACTACTGCCAAATGCCCTAGATTTGGTTTACAGAACTAATTATCTACCTATGTACCGTAAGATTCGGCAAGATTTAGCTTCATGGCAATCATTACAAACCTCATGGGTAGGCAGGATAAACATCATCAGAATGGTGATCCTCCCCAGACTCCTATACTTATTTAGGGCCCTACCAGTACCTGTCTTATTAGGGGATCTTAGATCTATCCAGAAAGATGTCATGAAATTTATTTGGAGTAACAAACGCCCACGTATCCCCAAAGCTACCATGTATAAGCATAAGACTCAAGGGGGTTTGTCTGTCCCAGACTTTGTAAAATATTACCAAGCAGCTAGAATGGCCCAAATGTTTCTGACTCATCTAACTCCACGTGAACACCCGTTATGGATCTCGATTGAATGTTCTAAACTTAACCCCTATACCTGGAAAGCACTGACCTGGGACACCTCTACTATCCCTCAGACTTTACGAGTCGACTCTCCTCTGTCCTACTACTCCCTGTTACTCTGGAGGTCAGTTAGATTCAAATTTGCTCTTCAGTCCAAGCCATCCCCGCTACTAAACATCATAGGGAACCCAGTCTTCTTGCCGGGCCTTCAACATCGTAATCTTGAATGGTGGTCCAATAACCAACTCTGTGCTCTACACAAATTCACAGTTAGAGGTAAATTGATGACGCTTGCAGATTTTAAAGACAAATATTCTCCTCCTGACAATGTCTATTTGGTCATGGGGCAAATATTTTCATACTTAAAATCTGTCCAAATCCCTACTCAAAAAGTGGAATTTACTGCTTTTGAACGCTCTATTACATACTCACTATACAGACAAGACCTATTATCAAGGGTTTATGGAGCCCTCAATACTATTCCTGAAGGCCAGAAATTGTCTTATATGAGGGCCTGGGAAGAAGATCTGCATCAAGAGTTTTCTCCCTCCAAATGGTCCCAGCGATCACAGACCCTATCTAAAGGTTCTTGGCAAGTCACACTAGCTGAATCCTCCATAAAAGTGTTGCATAGAACTTACATGGTTCCTACACGACTTCACTATATCTATCCTGAAGTATCACCTATGTGCTTCAGAGGATGTAGTGAGGAAGGCTCAATGCTTCATATCTGGTGGTCTTGCCCCATAGTGGAGAGGTTCTGGAACCAGATAGTGAGTCTGATTTCTTCAGTCCTAGATTTTACTTTTCCTTTAACAGTGCCATTTTGCCTTCTAGGGGATCAACCCCATAGGCTATCCTATGCAAAATTTAAACTTGCCCAATTTATTTTACTTGCAGCTAGAATTCATATAGCTTTTAAATGGCGATCAGACTCATTGTCCTTCCAGGCTGTCCTAGATAGAATAAATAAAATATTGATGTTCGAAAAATTGGCGGCCATCCGCACAGATTCATTTTCCACTTTTGAAAAGGTATGGGAACCCTGGTTTTCTTCATCTCATTCTTTGGGCCTACGTCAGGTTGTCTCTCTGTAAGAATGTGTTTCTTGTGAACTGAAAACAGGAGGATTAACCTCCTGCTCCATTTCCCAATCCCTAACTATATGTAACCCTACTACATTGTACCCAAGAGATGTTTTACTTTCATGTGTTAATTTCTTTTGTTTTTTATACCATTATTGTCATGGTGTTTTCTTTTTATATGCAAAACTCAATAAATACCTTTTGAAACATAAAACCTGGTCCATTGCCTCTATACTGTGTCCGCTAACTTGCCTACCAGAGCGAATCCCCACACACTGTTAAATGCAGGGGGAACTAAAAGACAGACCTTTTGTTCCTGGTGGGACAGAATACACAGTTGCTCTTCTGCCTACCTGACTGAAAGTCATGCTGTCCTGGCAGGTAAGAGAACCCATATTTAGGGCAATAAACAGGCCAAAAGCGATTTAATTCATATCCCTGTAATCAGCAAAGGCTGCAGGTGATGCTGTGTGAGTAAATAACACACTGCACAAATGTTAGTGGAGTACACTGACGTGTCACATGGCGCCAGTGTATGGTGAATGTGATTGTTATAGGATCTTATGTTAATATATTACATTATACTGCACTATTTGCCTCCTATGATGCAGATTGAGTAATAATGGATCTGCACATGGGTAATCGTTAATTATTTTATATAAGGACGTTATACCTGTATATTAGAATGTTATTATTAAATAGATAGATGTGTATTAATATGTATAGACAGAATACACAGTTGCTCTTCTGCCTATCTGACTGAAGGTCATGCTGTCATTGCAGAACATGTTTCAATAAAAGCACTTCCAGTTTAACCCAGCCCGCTCCCTTCGCACATTGGAATAATTGACCATACTTTCAGCATATGGGCAACATATTCACCACACAGAAAAGATTAAGGGATTATGTGGCTGGAGGTATATTAGACAGTCATTGTGTAGTGTACGGGAACTGTAATACCCGTCACTACCAAAGTGTCACTTGGTGTGCTGTCATCCCTCCTAATTATGGGGAAGTTGGTATATGTCAGTTTTATAAAATGTCATGTAATGTATGTATTTTCCTGTTACTGAAACATGCATGTACAGGCTTGCTAGGGGTGTCATTCCAGCTTCTAGTCAATAGAGGGAGCTAGGGAGCCCTAGTTTATATAAGGCCCAGTCAGGGAAGTGCAAGGCAGACGGAGTCTAGTGTCTGTAATCTACAGTTGGAGATTAGACAATGTCTGAGACAAGTCCAGGCCTGAAGCCTGCTGTCCAGGAGAAGATTCCCTCCTGAATTCCCATATGCAGAAACAGGAATATGTTAGCTCAAGAGCCTGAGGAAGTTTCCAGAAGCTGAGAGAGACAGAGAAGCAAAGATCAGGAAAGCAAGAGGTACTCAGAAAGACAGAGGAGGTACTGATTAAAGCTATAGCCAAGGATATAAAGCCAGACCTAGGTTAATGGGCCTTGGTGAAGATATGCTATATTCCAGGATCAGACAGAATTAGAGTGCAAGCTCCTGTGCTGCAAGTCCTGTGTTCAACACTCTGTAATCACCTTGCTGTAACTGAATTGCCTGCATCGACCGAATTGCAAAATCGACTGTATGCCAAGGAACTGCGATTCCAATATTGTCTCTGCTTGAAAACTACTAAAGTTGGAGTTCTGTTTTAATACTACGTTTCCTCAATTTATTCCTGCATCCGCAAACGGCGTGCCACCGTTTACTTGGCACTGGCGTCACGAACTATTTCTACCTATACCTGCCCTTGCAGAGAGTCAGCTGTACCAGGTTAGTGTATATTGCACTACATCACCCAGAAACACCTATTGCACACAACTTGAGTACGCTGCACCTCTCTTTTGGTGTCACGAACAGGATACGCACGCTTTCCAGTGCAAGAAGCGTGAACTTTGTGCCTTATACAGTTGCCCTGTGACCAAAGTGACAAATTGCCTGTTTTATTAAAGTGGACTTTGTGGACTGAAAATCTACCCAAAGTGTACCTAAAACCTCCAAAAAGCGCTGTGCAGTGTTGCGCTATCAAGAGGAAGAAAATCGCCGCATTGGAGTGTGGTTTTGTGGACTTTTTACAATCCTGCTTGCTGTCAGTGAATAGACAGCGTTTATACCCAAAGATGGCTGCCGGGCTTGCTGAATTTACTGCTGCGTCACCTTCATCCCGAAAAGGCGGGAAAAATTGGCGCCTTTCTGAGGAAAAAGCGGGAAGAAGGTCAAGGTCAGGCGCCACGGCTTATCTGGATATTTGCATGTCTGCCAGCATGGACACCGCCTTCCATATACTGGAATACCTGGGGGGCGGCCTCCCAGTGCAGTGGGAGGAGCTGGCTACTCTAATTGACGCGACCCTATCGCTCTCCTCAGAAGGATCGAGCATGTTGGAAAGTGAGCAGAGTGTTACTGCAGCGTCCGCACCTGAAATTGCAAAGATGACTGACATCGGTGTAGAGCCAGAAGAGGCTCCACCGGCCTACTCTCCGGGACCGGAGCAACCCGCCTGCCGCCCAAGGGAGAAAGAACCCGAGCTCTACTATGGCTCGTGGAGGGACTTTTTCCAACCATCTTTCAAATGGTCCTCCCTGATGGCGGAGATCCGAGAGGCCGCTATAAAGCGGAATACAAAGACTAAAATCCTCTATGAAGAACTAACTAAGACAATACATGAGAAGCATACGCACACCCAACCCCGCCTGGAAAGGAGAAAGGGAGTGGTGCTGTCATTTGACAAATCCCGTGGCTACGGGTTTATCCAGGACTATCTAACTGGCAGAGACCTCTATGTGAATCGAAGGTCTGTCAAAAGAGACTACCTCCCTTCGTACCAGCACAGCCTCCGCGAGG
The DNA here is from genome assembly GCF_905171765.1 of Bufo bufo. Taxonomy (NCBI): domain Eukaryota; kingdom Metazoa; phylum Chordata; class Amphibia; order Anura; family Bufonidae; genus Bufo; species Bufo bufo. Next base: position 455,278,106 of record NC_053391.1, read on the forward strand.
GAGAGGAAGTGGAGTACACCCCTGCCGAGAGCCTACGAGGCCCTTATGCGACTGCCGTGACCCGTCCCAAGCGTGCATCTGAGGACTGGGAGGCAGAAGAAGGAGAAGACTACTCTGGCTGCGAGCGGGAACCGGAACGCTCTCCAGAGCCGGCCCATCACGCCTTCCAGGAGCGGAGCTCCTTCATTGGGCCTAATGTCTTCTGGCAGCCAACCGTGTTGGAGAAATGGGTGAGCCCCTATCCTTCCCCCGAGCTGCCTCGTCAGGAGAAGACCATATCAGAGCTGGAACAGTTAAAAGGACTTAGTGCTACCTTTGAAAACATCCGGATGGGTCGGAGACCAGACGCATCGCCTGAACCTGCAGAGGCCGAGTCCGCGCCATCGGTGACTGTACCTGCGCCGGCGGCGCCAGCAGAGGACAGCGACTCCGACACAGAGAGCATCGGTGAGCAGATCGTCCGGCTGGAGGAGAAGTTGCGGGAGTTGCGCAAGATACACACCGCCAGGATCCGGACACCGCCAAGGAAGGATGAGGTAAGGGTGCCTGTCACCACCCGTAGACCACCTTCTGTTGCCACCGCTCCGTCAGTGCCCCAGACCGGACCCGCGATTGCCGTAAACTGCTGCACCCAGAGCACCGGACCGCTTGCTGCGGTGCCAAGCGCATTACACCCTGCAGTGATCATGCAAGGACCGGCACGGTCCACCAGAGGGTTCACCCCTAGGCCTAATGGGCCAATACCTATTAGGGGCCCCTTTACCCTACAGCTGCCCCCTGACACAGTTATGTGGGCACACCCTCCTGTAGAAGAATACTACAGACGATACCTGCCAGCGGAGCCAAGTGGTTATGATATGCCACTGTAATCAGCCTGCTAGGCCTTTGATTTATTTCACTGCAGAGGTTTGATGTTAACCCTTCCAGGACAGAAGTCCTGCGTTTCTGGTCCTTTGTTGCGGCTGCCAGTTTGTCCACGGCTCAGTGGTAGGTGTTGACCACTGAAATCACAAAGTCAGCAAGGCCACGTTTGTTTCCAGGATCTCCTGCCTGCTTTTGTTACCCCACGCCAAGTTGTGCCTGTTCCTTTAGTTGCACCTTTTACCCTTCACCCCCTTTTCAGGTTGATCAGGGGTATTACAGCACTTGTCTTTGCTGTCCTTTTATTGTGCAACTTCATACTAAGGAACCGTGCCCGGAGACAGACTCAAAAGTACCTGAGCCTCTGAGATTCTTATTCTTTTAAAAGTAATGTGCCCAGAGATGGACTCCACCGCATGAGAGCCTCTGTGATTAATAAGAAATAACCTGGGTACGGACTCATGTTTGTTCTTTGAGCCTCCAAGAACTTTTATACTGTTTTATCCATTTTGCTGTTCTATCATGGACTTATTCATTGTCATGGACTATCCTGGTTATAATGTTACGCTGTGCCAGGTCAGCGCCCCCGTTCCATTCACTATCCTGAGAGAAGAGAACGACGCCCCTTGTCACTACCCTTCACTTTTGCCAATTGGACCTGATGTAAATGTAAATGCAGATGAATTACATGTATGTATGCCTGCATGTCTCTATTTTCTATTTCAGGTAGAGATTCCAGTTGGGCGACCCATGATGGAGTACGAGGTCGTACTCAGCTTAAAGCAGTGGGGTATGTAGTGTACGGGAACTGTAATACCCGTCACTACCAAAGTGTCACTTGGTGTGCTGTCATCCCTCTTAATTATGGGGAAGTTGGTATATGTCAGTTTTATAAAATGTCATGTAATGTATGTATTTTCCTGTTACTGAAACTTGCATGTACAGGCTTGCTAGGGGTGTCATTCCAGCTTCTAGTCAATAGAGGGAGCTAGGGAGCCCTAGTTTATATAAGGCCCAGTCGGGGAAGTGCAAGGCAGACGGAGTCTAGTGTCTGTAATCTACAGTTGGAGATTAGACAATGTCTGAGACAAGTCCAGGCCTGAAGCCTGCTGTCCAGGAGAAGATTCCCTCCTGAATTCCCATATGCAGAAACAGGAATATGTTAGCTCAAGAGCCTGAGGAAGTTTCCAGAAGCTGAGAGAGACAGAGAAGCAAAGATCAGGAAAGCAAGAGGTACTCAGAAAGACAGAGGAGGTACTGATTAAAGCTATAGCCAAGGATATAAAGCCAGAACTAGGTTAATGGGCCTTGGTGAAGATATACTATATTCCAGGATCAGACAGAATTAGAGTGCAAGCTCCTGTGCTGCAAGTCCTGTGTTCAACACTCTGTAATCACCTTGCTGTAACTGAATTGCCTGCATCGACCGAATTGCAAAATCGACTGTATGCCAAGGAACTGCGATTCCAATATTGTCTCTGCTTGAAAACTACTAAAGTTGGAGTTCTGTTTTAATACTACGTTTCCTCAATTTATTCCTGCATCCGCAAACGGCGTGCCACCGTTTACTTGGCACTGGCGTCACGAACTATTTCTACCTATACCTGCCCTTGCAGAGAGTCAGCTGTACCAGGTTAGTGTATATTGCACTACATCACCCAGAAACACCTATTGCACACAACTTGAGTACGCTGCAATTGGATATTAATTTTACTGCAGGCCAGTACAAATACATGTCAAATACATATTAAAAGAACTAAAAATATAAAATTGGATTAAAAACATGGCTAACGAAATCCCCCCTTTTGGAATAAACCCCAAATAATAATAGGTGAAATTTGATAACACGTGGTCATCACCGGTGTTGAATTCCTCCGAGGCCTCAACAATTAGGCATTCACAGTACAGAAAAGATCAAATGATTATGTTGCTGGAGGTATATTAGACGGTCATTGGATATCAATTTTACTATAGCCCACTGGAGTACAGGCCCTAAACATTAGGCATTCACCGGACAGAAAAGAACAAGTGATTATGTGGCTGCAGGTATATTAGACGGTCATTGGATAACAATTTTACTGCAGGCCAGTGGAGTACAGGCCCCAAACATTAGGCATTCACCGTACAGAAAAGATCAAGTGATTATGTGGCTGGAGGTATATTAGATGGTCATTGGATATCAATTTTACTGCAGGCCAGTGGAGTACAGGCCCCAAACATTAGGCATTCACCGTACAGAAAAGATCAAGTGATTATGTGACTGGAGGTATATTAGATGGTCATTGGATAACAATTTAACTGTAGGCCAGTACAAATACATGTCAAATACATATGTTTAAAAGAACTAAAAATATAAAATTGGATTAAAAACATGGCAAACGAAATCCCCCCTCTTGAATAAACCCCAAATAATAATAGGTGAAATTCGATAACACGTGGTCGTGGTCGTCACAGGTGTTGAATTCCTCCGAGGCCCCAACAATTAGGCAATCACTGTACAGAAAAGACCAAGTGATTAAGTGGCTGGAGGTAAATTAGTATTCACAGGTTTGAACATAATCCTGTTCATGGGATTCTATAGTAGAAAATGGTTATCAACTTGAGAGTTCACAGCAAAACCATCATTCTAAAATATAACTTTTAATAATAATATATAAAATAGTCAATACAACCCTCTAATATAATTTTGTAATAGATAATAAAGTGAAAAAGGAAAATAAATCAAAAGCTAGGGTCAGATTGATGTTAGCAATATATTAGTAGATGTTAGTAGAACCTACTTGGGGGTAATGGCCCTACTTCTGGCCCTAGTGAAGTGGCCCTGCCTAATTACGGAATAGCCGCCCCGATAGGGGCGATCCCGTTTCTCGTGCCTCCTATTGTCCCTGGTAGGCCCTGTCACGGGGTGGATACCTATGTAATGAGGGACCCTATAGAATGACCTGGGCTAGTCTACACACAAAAAAGAAAAAGAAAAATTATTGAACGTATATAATTACCCTGAATGGGTGACAAACAACCTTTGTATTAAGTTGATAAGAGAAGAAATTAATAAATAGTAGAAGTGAAGTGTCCAATTGTCCCTACGCGTTTCGCCTGGTTGGTGTCAGGCTCATCAGGGGACATAATTGACAAAGAGTACCTATCACCAAGAAGTATTACAGATATCAATACATATATATAAATGTATTTTCTTTTTGTTTTTCCTTTAGAGATACACAAACAGATATCAGATATAAAACCAGATAGGCCAATAGCTAGGAACAGTACTGATCAATCAATTCAGTGAGACTATCAGATTACTTTTAGATAGGCCAATAGCTAGAAACAATAATAATACTGATCAATCGATTCAATGAGATTATCAAAAAACTGATTATTAGCAGCAGATAGTCAGTAAAGGAGTGTGAATAGGAGTTTTCAATGATAGTGATAGAAAAACAGCCAAATTATTCACATATCTCACGCTTAAAGATGTAGCCAGACTGGGATATACCAAATCATATATCTAGGTATCAAATCCTCAGTCAACCTAATAAGAGCTATGCCTATAAATTAGAGCCACACCACAACATCAAGAAATCATGCCTCTGACAGATGTCAGATAGGACACATAAATACATTTGTCAATTGTAGCAACATGATGTTAGCTGTGTAATCAGCTCTAGATGATAACAGCCGATATACATCAAAAGTTACACATATAAAGCATCGCCAATCACTATGCGGTATCAAGCAATAGCGGATAGAGTCCGCCGATAATACTTGCATGCCCTTATGTGGCTTAGATAGATAAGTGGTGGTGTCCGTAGATGTTGATGCCAGTATTAACAACGAAGTGACCCAGAGTGGTGGCGTCCGGCAGATGAGCGGCGAGGTTATGCCGGCGTGTCTGCTTTTTAAAGCCACGACTTCCGGGTATCGGGTCACATGACTAGTCCACCTGATCGTGATGTCGGAGAGCGTCCGACGTCAGACGCAAGCACCCAGCTCTCGGTGGAACATGAGAGGGGTAACGTCTGACATCAGGTGCATCATGTGACCGCTCTGCGTCTGTTGTTACTTCCGGGTGTAAGATGACAGGGAGTCCCATGTGATCGCAATGTCAGATACCCGGAAGTCGTGGCTTTAAAAAGCAGACACGCCGGCATAACCTCGCCGCTCATCTGCCGGACGCCACCACTCTGGGTCACCTCGTTGTTAATACTGGCATCAACATCTACGGACACCACCACTTATCTATCTAAGCCACATAAGGGCATGCAAGTATTATCGGCGGACTCTATCCGCTATTGCTTGATACCGCATAGTGATTGGCGATGCTTTATATGTGTAACTTTTGATGTATATCGGCTGTTATCATCTAGAGCTGATTACACAGCTAACATCATGTTGCTACAATTGACAAATGTATTTATGTGTCCTATCTGACATCTGTCAGAGGCATGATTTCTTGATGTTGTGGTGTGGCTCTAATTTATAGGCATAGCTCTTATTAGGTTGACTGAGGATTTGATACCTAGATATATGATTTGGTATATCCCAGTCTGGCTACATCTTTAAGCGTGAGATATGTGAATAATTTGGCTGTTTTTCTATCACTATCACCATTGAAAACTCCTATTCACACTCCTTTACTGACTATCTGCTGCTAATAATCAGTTTTTTGATAATCTCATTGAATCGATTGATCAGTATTGTTATTGTTTCTAGCTATTGGCCTATCTAAAAGTAATCTGATAGTCTCACTGAATTGATTGATCAGTACTGTTCCTAGCTATTGGCCTATCTGATTTTATATCTGATATCTGTTTGTGTATCTCTAAAGGAAAAACAAAAAGAAAATAAATTTATATATATGTATTGATATCTGTAATACTTCTTGGTGATAGGTACTCTTTGTCAATTATGTCCCCTGATGAGCCTGACACCAACCAGGCGAAACGCGTAGGGACAATTGGACACTTTACTTCTACTATTTATTAATTTCTTCTTTTATCAACTTAATACAAAGGTTGTTTGTCACCCATTCAGGGTAATTATATACGTTCAATCATTTTTCTTTTTCTTTTTTGTGTGTAGACTAGCCCAGGTCATTCTATAGGGTCCCTCATTACATAGGTATCCACCCCGTGACAGGGCCTACCAGGGACAATAGGAGGCACGAGAAACGGGATCGCCCCTATCGGGGCGGCTATTCCGTAATTAGGCAGGGCCACTACACTAGGGCCAGAAGTAGGGCCATTACCCCCAAGTAGGTTCTACTAACATCTACTCATATATTGCTAACATCAATCTGACCCTAGCTTTTGATTTATTTTCCTTTTTCACTTTATTATCTATTACAAAATTATATTAGAGGGTTGTATTGACTATTTTATATATTATTATTAAAAGTTATATTTTAGAATGATGGTTTTGCTGTGAACTCTGGAGGTAAATTAGACAGTCATTGGATACCAATTATACTGCAGGCCAGTGGAGTACAGTCCCCAAACATTAGGCATTCACTGGACAGAAAAGGCCTTTTATGCCGCTGTATATACATAAGACAGGGACCATTCATTGTTCTGGGTGGTGGCGAATATGTGTAGGCTGGCATGAGGAAATTCAATTAAATGTGGTCGTCACAGGTGTAGAATTCCTATGAGATCCATGCCTACGAGGCAAGTGCGCTTATCGGTCACGATCCCCCCTGCTGCGTTAAATGCCCTTTCGGACAGGGCACTCAACGAGGGGCAAGCCAAGAGTTCCATGGCAAATTGTGCCAGATCTGGCCATAGGTCAAGCCTGCACACCCAGTAGTTCAGGGGTTCATCACTTCTCAGAGCGTCCACATCGGCCGTTAACCCGATGTAGTCGGACACCTGTTGGTCTAGACATTCCCTGAGGCTGGATCTGGAGGGCTGCTGTTGATGGGTTGGCTGCAAGAATGATCTCATATCTGAAGTGACCAACACCTCTTCAAACCACCCTCTTCTTGCATGCGCAATAGGATTGGTACCCGCAACTGTTTCTCTGTGAGTGTAAACTCCTCTGCCAGCGTCCGCAACAGCAGAATGCAGCATCTGTCGCAGCAAGGCCTGGAAAAGCTGCATTCTGACAGTCCTCTGTGATGCTGGTAACATGTCTGCCATTTTGTGTTTGTAGCAGGGGTCTAAGTACGTTGCCACCCAGTACTGGTCCTTGCCCTTTATGTTTTATATACGGGGTCCTTCTTCAAACACTGGAGCATGAAGGCCCCCATTTGCACTAAATTGGAAGCGGTGGATCGCCCTGGCTCCTGCTCTTCGCCCAGGAGAATGTTGCCCTTAGTCTCCTCCCCCATCCACTGACAACACAAGGGATCCCTGAAAAGTTTAAAGCCTGCTCTTCTTTCTCCTCCTCCCCCAGGCACCATCCTCCTCGGACTCCTCTTCAGACTCCTGCTGACTTGTCTCAGATTAAGTAGACCCCCCGGGAATTCATTCAGCATTGCGACTTCTTCATCTTCCAGTTTCTGCTCCTCGACGGCTTGATCAATGACACGATGCAATGCATGCTCCAGAAAGAAGGAGTAAGGTACGATGTCACTGATCGTGCCCTGGCTGCGACTGACCAGTTTGGTTATCAGCCACTGGCACGGTGAAAAGAAACCAAGCTTCCCAGAACCTGTCCTGCTGCAGAGTTTGCACAGGTAGTCGTTAACGGCACGTTGCTGCTGTAACAGCCTATCAAGCATATACAAGATGGCAGGACATGTGCCATGGACGGCACGTGTGTCATTTTGCCCTGTTTCAGTGCGCTCAGCAGATTGGCATCATTGTCGCACACCACTTTACCATCTGTAAAATTGAGCGGGGTTAGCCACTAAGCGGCCTGTGACCGCAGAGCTGAAAGCTTGGCTTCCAGGCACAACAGCCACAGCACAGCATGGCAACGTCTCACCTGGCACGTCAAATAGGTTCTGGGGAGCTTGGGGGGTGCAGCGGAAGAGGCGGTAGCAGTGGAAAAGGAGGAGTCAGCCGAGGAGGAGACGGAGGATGGAGTAGGAGGAGGAGAAGAAGAGGCAGGCCTGCATGCAATCCATCGCAATAACACCAAATCCACATGGGTGCCACAGGTTGCATGCTTGGCAGCCGTCAGAAGGTTCACCCAGTGGGCAGTAAAAGTTATGTACCTTCCCTGCCCGTGTTTGCTAGACCACGTGTCCATGGTCAGATGTATCTTGGCACCGACACTGTGTGCTAGAAATACATTCACTTCGCTCTGACATGCCCTTCTGGGTGAAATATTTCCTTCCGGGGACCTTCCATTGCGTTGTGCCAATGAGTCCACCATTTTATATGGCAGTAGTTGGCGGGCTAGCAGTTCCAACAAGCCAGCGGTCAGCCATTGGGCAAGAGGGTTATCCGGTGTTATCAACTTTTTACGTTCGAACATTTGGGCAACGGAAGCCTGCCTTTTGCCAGATGAAGGTGGAGGAGAGGACAATTGGGAGGAGAGAGGAGAAGGAGAAGAGGCAGGACGTGGAGCGCCAGGAGTGTGGCTTTGTGGATTCTGACGGTGTTGCTCTCATTGGGCTCTGTGATGGGAGGCCAGGTACCTTCTCTGATTATCCCTAGGTGAGTGTTGGGCTTACCGCGACTTATGCATTGACAGCACAGGCTGCAGATGGCAACACTATTGTCAGCAGCTGACACGTTAAAAAAAGCCCACATTGCGGAGCCATGTGCCGACGTCCTGGGAGCACCAGATGTGACCGTGCATGGTGGATGGCTCGCACAAGATACATTTGCAGTCTGCTTTTTGCCTCTGGTGCACTGCGAGTTCTGCCTGCTTCTCCTCCTTCTACCCCCTATCTGCTGCTCAGTCTCTCCCTCTAAACTCCCCTTCTCTTCCTCTCTTGTAGGCACCCACGTGACATCCATCGACACGTCATCATCGTCACCTTCACCACCACTCACATTAGTGATCTCGGAGTAGGCAGCAACAGCGGGGACCTCCGTCCTTGAGCTGATCTGGGTACTGTCGTCAGACCGCTGGGTGGCGGCCATTGCTACCTCCTCTTCCTGATCCGATGCCAAGAATGGCTGCAAGTCGGTAAGGTCTGGGAATTGATGGGGAAATAATTCCTCTGACTCGAGTGGAGGGGCTATGGTGGTGGTGTCTTTGGGGGTGCACACAGCAGAGAGTGAAAACGGTGCAGATACAGAGGATGGGGAGGGTGCAGAAGTGGAAGGCTGAGTGAGCCACCCAACCAACTCTGGTGGGTTCTTTGACATAATCGCACGAACCTTCTCCAACTTCCCACTTAGGCTCTGGCCTGGTGCACCTGCCCAACCCCTACCACCCCTGCGGAATGGCCTGCCTCTTCCTCTGCCTGTCATTTTCAAAATGATCCTGTGACAAAGTCCCTATAGAAGAGCAGTATTTGTGGAAGCAGGTATACTGCAGGCCTCAATCAATATTTGGTGGAAACCGGTATATCAATCCCCTTGTAGCGGAGTGCTAGTGCGACATAGGCTTTCTCCACCGGTATTCCAAGGGTTACTTCAGGATCAGGTTATTAGCACAGGAAGCACAGCATCAGTAGTAAATAAAACCATCCACGAATATCCCATCACTCTTCCCAATAACTGGATGACACACAGTATCAGGAGCAGGACACTGTTTAATGCCACATACATAACTTTTATGCCACTCTCTCATGCAAGGGAGACACCTACAGAAAATTATCCATTCTTCAATCACAGACTGGTTACAGCCCACACATCCCCTCCACTCAGCCTGAGAAGTAATTCAATCAACAGTCCAGTTGAGACTTACATTATTGCCATTGTGTTTCAGCACAACCAGACGAATGCTCAGCAGGTTGCTGATTACTTTTTGTCTTACAAGTAATGAACAATAGGGAATTAAACATAACATTGCAAATCCAATCAACAGTCCAGTTGAAACATCAATTGCAGCCAAACGCAATTCGCTACACCCCTCTATCAGTATTTTTTGGAAACAGGTATATAGAACCCCTTAATAAGTATTTGCTGGAAGTCGGTAAATCAAACCCCATAATCAATATTTGGTGGAAGCTGGTGTATCGCAGGCCTCAACCAATATTTGGTCGAAGCCAGTATATCAATCCCCTCTATCAGTATTTTGTGGAAACAGGTATAAAGAACCATTTAATGAGTATTTGCTGGAAGCTGGTAAATCAAACCCCATAATCAATATTTGGTGGAAGCCAGCATATCAATCCCCTCTATCAGTATTTTGTGGAAACAGGTATATAGAACCCCTTAATGAGTATTTGCTGGAAGCCCTTAAATCAAACCCCTTAATCAATATTTAGTGGAAGCCGGTGTATCGCAGGCCTCAATCAATATTCAAGAATTGCTTAATCACATGATTTCTGCCATTCGCAGTCGATGTTATTGTTTTGCAGACCCTCATGTGATTACAGAAAATGCATTTTTTACTTCCACATTTAAATCTTCCCTTACATGAAAGCCAAACTGGACGAGTGGTGGGCCTGTCATAAAAAAGACTGGGGCTAATTTTTTGTCCCAAGGTGGGCACTCTCCGGGCCACACATCTCAGCCCTGACTGGGCTCCTTCCCTCCACTCAGTATCAAAGTTCAGGATCGGTAGATGTTTCTGTACAATCTGACAGATATCTGTAAATTCCTCACTGTAAATAGTTAGAAAAGTGGTGGGTTGTTTTTTGTTTTTTCTTCACCCTTTTTATCTGGAAAAACCAAATGTTCTCTAGTAAGGGACAAGGCCCATTTTTTTGCTTTCTGTATGGACTGAAATGTATATTGTCTCGCTAATAATCTGTTGGTTATCTTTTCTGCTTCTCCAATGAAGATGGACTCAGTGGAGCAGTTTCTTCTCACTCTTAACATCTCCCCTCTTGGGATATTATTTATCACATGTGGGGGATGGCACGGTGTTGCCTGCAGAGTGGTGTTTCCTGCAGTATCCTTCCTAAATGTGGACATTATGATTTTATTATTATTATCAATATCTCCAGACAGACAAAAATCCAGAAAAACTAGTTTTTATTATGGTGAACACTAAATTTAATGGACTCCACACCATGATTAAAAAATTCCTTTAAAGCTGGTATGTCTGCCACATCGCCTCGCCAAATCATCAATATATCATCGATATAACTTCCATACCACTTCATATATTTAAAAAATGAATTTGTGTCTGCAAAAAGAAAACATTTTTCTATCACGACCGGCGTGCCGATCACATACGTGACACAAAGGGAGGGAAAAGGGAAGGCCCTGTCCAAGGGAGAGGGAAAGGTGGTGACCCCTAACTCACCTTGAGGCTGGCAACTGACTGCCCTGACGTCCCTAGACGGGTTTCTCACCCGTACGCCGATCACGTACCATGGCTTTCCCTAAGATGAGCCCTAAGTAGTGAATAGGGCGGTGGGGACACTAGTCCTCACCACTAACACTAAAGGAAAACACCAAGGAGAGGACAGATGTAAGATGAAGAAACAGCCACTGATTCTTGAATGCTGTTTCTGAGACTGTCATTCTGTTTTTCTGCCACAAGAGGCTGCTGTTTCCCCACACAGCGAAGTTACTGCCGGATCTAGATATGCAAAACAGATGATGACTCATGCTGCTGTGTGCCAGAGAGAGAGGAAATGGTGACATGAGGAGACATGCTTGTGCAAAGGCTGAATACAGGATCCAGTGCCATCCTCAGGTCCGTGGGACTTGGAGCGGTCAAAGTGACTGATGCCTGTCAGCAATGCAGATGTTGCCAAGGGAGAAAGGATCAGTTGCCAGAAGGTCAGTTGGACCGTGGAGTGTGGTTACAGACCCTGTGAGGCCTCATGGTGGATGGAAGGACCTGCGAGTTGGTGTAAGTCCCCATCGGATAAGGACCAGGCCAGGGTCAGCGATCCAGAAGGCTTCCCAGAGAGAGAGAGAGAGGACTGGGTCCTGGAAGGCTGGAAGAGCCGTGGAATGGTTAGAGCTACCAGGAGAGGTGGAGTTGCTCAGCTTGGAGAAGAAGAAGTCCGCCATTTTGTGAGCTGCATGAGAGAACCGTGTGGATCCGGATTCTGTTCGCAGGAATGAGTATCGGCGTCAGGAAGCTGATCGGAACAGAGGGTCAGAGAACAAGTTCTGCAGGGTCACATGTCATGGCAGGGACTTGCTGTCAGTCTGGAGCAACCAGTAAACACAGGACATATCCAGGTCAGTGACTTAGCGGCACAGTTATTGACTTATAGGCTCTGCCGTGTGTGCCATCGGTCAGGTCCGTTACCCTGCGGCACAGTATCGACTTGCAGGCTCTGCTGTGTACGCCGCTTTGGGTACGGTTTTTCTGTTGGGCTGGTACCGTGACTCTGAGCCTGGGGTATAGGGTATTCCGGACACTCCACTGTTGCTACACTACAAGGCCACTCCAGCGTCCGGGCTGGGAGTACTCAGGACACGTGAACAGTGTCATTTGGGGGCAAGAGAAAGGAATGTGACGTGTTCATTGTATTTGATATATATGTGATATACACTCACCTAAAGAATTATTAGGAACACCTGTTCTATTTCTCATTAATGCAATTATCTAGTCAACCAATCACACAGCAGTTGCTTCAATGCATTTAGGGGTGTGGTCCTGGTCAAGACAATCTCCTGAACTCCAAACTGAATGTCAGAATGGGAAAGAAAGGTGATTTAAGCAATTTTGAGCGTGGCATGGTTGTTGGTGCCAGACGGGCAGGTCTGAGTATTTCACAATCTGCTCAGTTACTGGGATTTTCACGCACAACCATTTCTAGGGTTTACAAAGAATGGTGTGAAAAGGGAAAAACATCCAGTATGCGGCAGTCCTGTGGGCAAAAATGCCTTGTGGATGCTAGAGGTCAGAGGAGAATGGGCCGACTGATTCAAGCTGATAGAAGAGCAACGTTGACTGAAATAACCATTCGTTACAACCGAGGTATGCAGCAAAGCATTTGTGAAGCCACAACACGCACAACCTTGAGGTGGATGGGCTACAACAGCAGAAGACCCCACCGGGTACCACTCATCTCCACTACAAATAGGAAAAAGAGGCTACAATTTGCACGAGCTCACCAAAATTGGACTGTTGAAGACTGGAAAAATGTTGCCTGGTCTGATGAGTCTCGATTTCTGTTGAGACATTCAAATGTCCGAATTTGGCGTAAACAGAATGAGAACATGTATCCATCCTCTGATAGCTACTTCCAGCAGGATAATGCACCATGTCACAAAGCTCGAAACATTTCAAATTGGTTTCTTAAACATGACAATGAGTTCACTGTACTAAAATGGCTCCCACAGTCACCAGATCTCAACCCAATAGAGCATCTTTGGGATGTGGTGGAACGGGAGCTTCGTGCCCTGGATGTGCATCCCTCAAATCTCCATCAACTGCAAGATGCTATCCTATCAATATGGGCCAACATTTCTAAAGAATGCTATCAGCACCTTGTTGAATCAATGCCACGTAGAATTAAGGCAGTTCTGAAGGCAAAAGGGGGTCCAACACCGTATTAGTATGGTGTTCCTAATAATTCTTTAGGTGAGTGTATACTCTCTATACTTGCTGTTGTAATATCTGTTTATACCACTGTTCAGTAAAGTTAATGTTTTTGTACCAAGAGCTGGTGTCCGTGTCGCTTTCCTTATTCCATGACTTCGCTGTATCCTGGGGGTCCCTCCCCGGTTCACGGTCTTACACAGACAATACAGACAAAACATAGTCCCAGGTGGGCGACAACAGCGGACAACAAAAGCCCAACAGGGATCCGGAGGGTAACGCTCTGGAACGACAACCAGAAATCACAGCTACACAGCTCCAGTGGGTCAGTATAGAAGTCCAGGCAGGAAGCTCTATATCTGGCAACCAGAGAAGTGGGAGGGAGAATATAAGGAGGTTGGGAGTGACGGACAAGAAACAGCTGAGGAGAAGAAGCTACGGATCCCTGAGTGAGACAAAAAGGATTGCAAGGCAAACACAGAAAGCTACCATTAAGAAACAGCGCGATCTTTAGACATAGAGCGCGCAGCCACCAGCTGCGACTTCCTGACTCCGGGTATAACGGAGTCAGACGTGGCTCTTGACACCGTCGTGACAGTACCCCCCTTTCCACGAGGGGCCTCCGGACACTTAGGATCAGGTCTCTCAGGATGAGAAGCATGGAAAGCCTGAACTAACCTGTTGGCGTTTACCTCTGACGCTGGAACCCACATTCTTTCCTCAGGAACGTAACCCCTCCAATGCACCAGATATTGAAGAGAGCGGCGGACCCGATGAGAATCAACAATTTTGGATATTTGAAACTCCAGATTACTATCAACAATAACAGGAGGCGGTGGCAGCGGTTAAACATACTTTTTGAGTAACGACTTATGGAAGACGTTATAGATTTTAAAAGTCTGAGGTAACTCCAGGTGAAAAGCCACGGGGTTAATGATGGCTACTATTTTGTAAGGACCAATGAGAGTGAGGTTTCTCTGAGACAGAGGAGCAGAATCAATAGCGAATATGGGAATAGGTCTCTGTAGCGTACAGAGAGACAAACCCATAGTGCGGGCAAAATGGGCATCTATCAAAATTACCCCTGCTCCACTGTCTAGAAAGAAAGAAATAGTCTCCGTCTTAACACCGAAAACAACAACCGCTGGCAACACAAATTGAGACGTTCGTATGGAGGAAACATATACCCCCCGGCTGACATCCTCCACACAGCCTGGGGTTAGTCGTTTTCCGACGGTCTTTTGTTTTTGAGTAAGGAAGGACAGACATTAATGAAATTACCCCTCCCCCCACAGAAAAAACAAACCCCACGCCTACGGCAAGCCTCAGGAGGACAGACCTGACGAGTAGTTCCTCCTAGCTGCATAGGCTCGTCTAGGTCCGTACAGACTAACTGCTGCTTGGGAGGGGTTACCAATTGCTCAGGGTTTTTCAATCTGTCCCTAAGACATCTATCTATTCTGATAGAAAGGGACATAACAGCATCAAGGGAAAAGGGGGTCTCCTACAGCGCAAGCGCATCCTTAACCCTTTCGGATAACCCAGAGCAGAACTGACTCCTGAGAGCCGGGTCGTTCCACTGGGTATACGTAGCCCACCTACGGAACTCTGAGCAATACTCTGCTGGACGATCTCCCTGTAGGAGTCTCCGTAACTTCCACTCAGCCAGGGCGACTCGGTCAGGGTCATCATATATGAGACCCAAGGCCCCAAAAAATTCATCCACTGACCGTAGAGCCTGGGAATCAGTGGGTAAAGAGAATGCCCAGGATTGCGGGTCCCCCTGAAGCAGGGAAGTAACAATCCCCACCCGCTGTTCTTCATTACCAGAGAAGTAAGGGCGCAGCTTAAAATATAACTTACAGGCCTCACGGAACGTCACAAATTTGTCCCTTCCCCCAGAAAATCAGGAAGAACAACCTTGGGTTCCGCAGCAACCTGGTTACCCATAGCAACCGCTGGGCTTGTGGTCTGCTGCAATTGCTGCTGTTGCTGGAGGACCGACGCCTTCAATCCTGCCACCTCCAAAGACAGGACTTGAAGTTGCTTTGTCAAAGCAGCAATAGGATCCATACTGGATTCTAAATAGGCAGAAAGAAAAAATGTTGTTTTTTTTTTTCTTCTCTTTCTACCTACACAAAATAAGGGCCAGATATAATATCACGACCGGCATGCCGATCACATACGTGTCATGAACCGGCAGGACAGGTAGTGAATCCTCTGCACCAGAGAGGCGATGGCGCGGGTTGTACTAGAGGACCGGTTCTAAGCAGTTACTGGTCTTCACCAGAGCCCGCCGCAAAGCGGGATGGATTTGCTGCGGCGGTAACTACCAGGTCGTGTCCCCTAGTAACAACTCGACCTCTCTGGCAACTGATAAGGCGTGGTACACAGGGAGAAGGCAAGAGCGTAGTCGGACTTAGCAGCGGTCAGGGCAGGCGGCAAAGGTTCAAAGGCGAGTGGACGGTAGCAACGGGTACGGCAACAGGTAAGGCAAACTAACATTGTAGGGAACGCTTTCTCTGAGGCACAAGGCACAAAGATCCGGCAGAAGGCTGTGGGAGGAGAAGGTATAAATGGGCAGTGCACAGGTGCAGCCTAATTAAGTCAGCACTGCCTCTCACAACCTTAACCCTTAATAACCCCTTTGGGCCAGGCACCAATCACTGGTGCACTGGTCCTTTGAATCTAAGAGTCCCCGCGCGCGCGCGCCCTAGAGAGCGAGGACGCACACGCCGAGACGCTGGAGTGTTGCCTGGGGACATACGCTGTGAGCGCTCCGAGGCCAGCAGGGGACCCGGAGCGCTCAGCGTAACAGTACCCCCCCCCCCCTTTGGTCTCCCTCCCTTTTTGGTACCGAAGAACTTGCGGATGAGACTGCGGTCCAGGATGTTCTCCTCCGGCTCCCATGACCTCTCCTCAGGACCGCAGCCCTCCCAGTCAACCAAAAAAAATCTTTTCCCCCGGGAGATCTTGGTCGCCAAGATCTCCTTGACAGAGAATATATCGGAGGTACCGGCGACAGGGGTGGGAGAAACAAGCTTGGGAGAAAAACGGTTAAAGATAGCAGGTTTAAGAAGGGAGACATGGAAGGAGTTATGGATTCGGAGGGAGGGAGGAAGATGGAGCTGATAAGAAACTTGATTGATACGACTCTTGATTTTATAGGGTCCCAAGAAACGAGGGCCCAACTTGTAACTTGGGACCCTAAATCGGATGTACCTAGAGGAGAGCCACACCTTGTCACCGGGGCGAAATTCCGGTGGAGATCTGCGTTTCTTGTCAGCTTGAACCTTCATACAGGCGGAAGCCCTGAGGAGAGCAGCGTGGGTTTCTCGCCAGATGGAGGAAAAATCCTGTACAAGACTGTCAACGGCAGGTACAGAAGAAGGAGTGGGAGACTGCGGAAGCGGTGGAAGAGGATGACGGCCAAAAACTACAAAGAAAGGAGACTTGTTAGAGGCAGAGGATTGTTTGTAGTTGTAGGAGAACTCCGCCCAGGGAAGTAGATCAGCCCAGTCGTCATGGCGAGAGGATACAAAGTGACGCAGATAGTCACCCAAAATCTGGTTCACCCGTTCTACTTGGCCGTTAGATTGAGGGTGGTACGAAGAAGAAAATTCCAATTTAATCCCGAGCTGGGCACATAGAGCCCTCCAGAATTTGGAGACGAATTGTACCCCACGATCCGAGACAATATGTTTGGGAAGGCCATGGAGACGGAAGATGTGTTGGAAAAATTGTTTGGCCAACATGGGTGCAGAGGGTAGACCGGGCAGGGGTACAAAGTGAGCCATCTTGGAGAAGCGATCCACCACGACCCAAATAACGGACTTGCCATGGGAGGAGGGAAGATCAGTAATAAAGTCCATGGTGATGTGAGACCAGGGAACTTCAGGAACAGGTAGAGGTAAGAGGAGACCCGCTGGTCTCTGGCGAGGCGATTTATCCCGGGCGCAAATCATACAGGCCTGAACGAAGTCCGAGACATCTTTCTCCAGAGAAGGCCACCAGTACCTTTGGGAGATTAGTTGGAGAGACTTTAGCACCCCTGGATGACCGGCAAAAGGGGAGGCGTGGCCCCACTTGAGAATTCGCAGCCGCTGACGTGGAGGTACGTAGGATTTGCCAGGAGGAAGAAGGCGCAGGTCCACGGGAGCGACTGTAATAAGGCGTTCTGGAGGGATAATATATCGAGGTGTTAACTCGTCGCCCACCACATCAGAGGAGCGAGACAGAGCATCTGCCCTAATGTTCTTACAAGCCGGACGGAAATGGATCTCAAAGTTAAAGCGGGCGAAGAACAGAGACCAACGAGCCTGACAGGGATTTAATCTCTGAGCAGACTGGAGATAAGCCAGGTTCTTGTGGTCCGTGAAGATGTACACAGGATGTGTGGCGCCCTCGAGTAAATGTCTCCATTCCTCCAGTGCCAATTTAATAGCCAGCAGTTCCCTGTCCCCAATGGAGTAATTTCTCTCTGCGGAAGAGAATGTTTTTGAAAAGAAGCCACAAGTTGAAATCTTGCCCCGGGAAGACTTCTGGGTGAGGACGGCTCCGGCTCCCACCGAGGAGGCATCCACTTCAAGAGAGAAGGGCTTGGTGGAATCTGGTCTAGAGAGAACGGGTGCAGAGGCAAAGGCGGATGTCAGGGACTGGAAGGCTTCCTCGGCTTGGGAAGGCCAGGATTTGGGGTTAGCTCCTTTTCTAGTGAGGGCCACGATAGGAGCTACCAGAGTGAAATAGTGAGGGATGAATTGCCTGTAGTAATTCGCAAAGCCCAGAAATCTTTGTATGGCTCGGAGACCAGAGGGACGTGGCCAATCCAGAACCGCCGAGAGTTTGGCTGGGTCCATTTGAAGTCCTTGGGCTAAGATAATGTATCCCAGGAAAGGCAGGGAGGTCTGTTCAAATAGACATTTTTCAAGTTTAGCGTATAGGCGATTTCTCCTGAGACGAGTAAGAACTTGTTGCACATGGACCCGGTGTTGATCCAAATTGGAGGAAAAGATGAGGATGTCATCCAGGTATACGACCACGCAGGTGTAAAGTAAGTCCCTGAAAATATCATTGACGAATTCCTGGAAGACAGCAGGTGCGTTGCAGAGGCCGAAGGGCATCACCAAATACTCAAAATGGCCGTCCCTTGTGTTAAAGGCGGTCTTCCATTCGTCTCCCTCACGGATACGGATCAGATTATAGGCCCCTCGGAGGTCCAATTTAGTGAAGATCTTAGCCCCTCGGAGACGATCAAATAGCTCAGAGATTAGAGGCAGAGGGTAACGGTTCTTGATGGTAATTTTATTAAGACCTCTGTAGTCAATGCAGGGGCGGAGGGAGCCGTCTTTTTTTGTCACGAAGAAAATACCGGCCCCAGCAGGAGAAGAAGATTTTCTTATGAATCCTCTCTGTAGGTTCTCACGTATATAGTCGGACATAGCAAGAGTCTCAGGAGGTGAGAGAGGATAAATTCTGCCCCGAGGTGGAGTAGAACCGAGTATCAGGTCGATCGGGCAATCATAGGATCAGTGAGGAGGAAGAACCTCAGCTTGTTTCTTGCAGAAGACATCCGTGAAGGAATGGTATGGCTTGGGCAGCCCAGAAGGCGGATAAACTTGCGGGTTCTGTTTGACCAGAGCAGGCTTGAGACAGCGGTCCGAACAGGAGGAGCCCCAACGCAGGATCTCACCAATGGACCAATTCAGGACAGGACTATGACGTTAAAGCCACGGCAGACCCAGGAGGAGTTCGGAGGAACAGAAGGGAAGGACAAAGAACTCTAAAGTCTCGGTATGAAATATTCCGATGTCCATCTGTAGAGGCTGGGTACGGAACTGCACGGTGGCTGAGAGTCTCTCACCGCTAACAGTAGAGATGAAAAACGGCTTGGGTAGACGGATTACTGGAATACGGTACTTGTCAACCAAGGAGGCGTGAATGAAGTTGCCAGCTGAACCGGAATCCAAGAAGGCGGCTGCGGAGAAAGAGGACTTGGAAGAGATGATCAACTGCACGGGTATGATGAGACGTGGAGAGGAAGAATCCACACCTAGCAACGCCTCTCCCACGCTTACTAGGTGCGAGCGTTTCCCGAACGCGGTGGACGGAGAGGACAATCTCTAAGGAAGTGCTCGGTACTGGCACAGTACAGACACAGGTTCTCGTTTCTGCGGCGGCTTCGTTCTTGCGGAGTCAAGCGTGACCGATCCACCTGCATGGCTTCCACGGCGGAAAACCCAGTAGCGGGTTGAGGTGGATGCGGAAAAAGGGGAGCCAGACGAGGAAAGCGTCTAGGACGAGCTTTTTCCTTTTCAAGGAGGAGTTCCTCCTGTCTTTCGGCGAAACGTTTGTCTATCCTAGTGGCCAGCAAGATGAGGTCACAAAGAGTGGAAGGAAGCTCACGTGCAGCCAGAACGTCCTTTACTTCACTGTTAAGTCCTTTCTTGAAGGTGGCACAAAGGGCTTCATTGTTCCAGTTCAGCTCAGAGGCCAGAGTGCGGAACTGAATGGCATAGTCACCCACGGAA
The DNA here is from genome assembly GCF_905171765.1 of Bufo bufo. Classification (NCBI taxonomy): domain Eukaryota; kingdom Metazoa; phylum Chordata; class Amphibia; order Anura; family Bufonidae; genus Bufo; species Bufo bufo. The sequence continues at coordinate 455,298,013 of NC_053391.1, forward strand.
GAACCTCCTTGGGTCAAATTTAGTAAGGTAGTCTCTGCGGAGGTAACCCGGGCAGGCTCCTCAAAAACATTCCGGAACTCTAGGCAGAAGCTCTGGACGGATGCGGTGGCAGGATCTGTGCGGTCCCATAGTGGTGTAGCCCAGGCCAGGGCCTTCCCGGACAGTAAACTGAGAATAAAGGCTACCTTGGCTCGCTCAGAAGGAAACTGGTCGGACAGAAGCTTGAGGTGGAGAGAGCACTGCGACAAGAACCCACGGCACTGCTTAGGATCTCCGTCATATTTGTCTGGTAGGGACAAACGGATTCTGGAACCGGTGGTAACTGCAGGCGGAGGTGATGCAGCAGGAGCAGACGGAGGAGCTGGCTGTTGCAGAGAAGGCAGGAGCTGCTGCAACATAGCGGTCAACTGGGCCAGCTGTTGACCCTGCTGGGCCACAATGGTGGTGAGGTCCTCCAGGCTTGGCAGGGGAACATCAGTGGGATTCATGGCCGGATCTTACTGTCACGAACCGGCAGGACAGGTAGTGAATCCTCTGCACCAGAGAGGCGATGGCGCGGGTTGTACTAGAGGACCGGTTCTAAGCAGTTACTGGTCTTCACCAGAGCCCGCCGCAAAGCGGGATGGATTTGCTGCGGCGGTAACTACCAGGTCGTGTCCCCTAGTAACAACTCGACCTCTCTGGCAACTAATAAGGCGTGGTACACAGGGAGAAGGCAAGAGCGTAGTCGGACTTAGCAGCGGTCAGGGCAGGCGGCAAAGGTTCAAAGGCGAGTGGACGGTAGCAACAGGTACGGCAACAGGTAAGGCTAACTAACATTGTAGGGAACGCTTTCTCTGAGGCACAAGGCACAAAGATCCGGCAGAAGGCTGTGGGAGGAGAAGGTATAAATGGGCAGTGCACAGGTGCAGCCTAATTAAGTCAGCACTGCCTCTCACAACCTTAACCCTTAATAACCCCTTTGGGCCAGGCACCAATCACTGGTGCACTGGTCCTTTGAATCTAAGAGTCCCGGCGCGCGCGCGCCCTAGAGAGCGAGGACGCACACGCCGAGACGCTGGAGTGCTGCCTGGGGACATACGCTGTGAGCGCTCCGAGGCCAGCAGGGGACCCGGAGCGCTCAGCATAACAATACGTGACACAAAGGGAGGGAAAAGGGAAGGGCCTGTCCAAGGGAGAGGGAAAGGTGGTGACCCCTAACTCACCTTGAGGCTGGTACCTGACTGCCCTGACGTCCCTAGACGGGTTTCTCACCCGTACGCCGATCAGGTACCATGGCTTTCCCTAAGATGAGCCCTAAGTAGTGAATAGGGCGGTGGGGACACTAGTCCTCACCACTAACACTAAAGGAAAACACCAAGGAGAGGACAGACAATACAGACAAAACAAATAGTCCAAGGTGGGCGACAACAGCGGACAACAAAAGCCCAACAGGGATCCGGAGGGTAACGCTCTGGAACGACAACCAGGAATCACAGCTACACAGCTCCAGTGGGTCAGTATAGAAGTCCAGGCAGGAAGCTCTATATCTGGCAACCAGAGAAGTGGGAGGGAAAATATAAGGAGGTTGGGAGTGACAGACAAGAAACAGCTGAGGAGAAGAAGCTACGGATCCCTGAGTGAGACAAAAAGGATTGCAAGTCAAACACAGAAAGCTACCATTAAGAAAAGCGCGATCTTTAGACATAGAGTGCGCAGCCACCCGCTGGGACTTCCTGACCCCGGGTATAACGGAGTCAGACGTGGCTCTTGACACCCTCATGATATTTTCCCACCATACCATAAAAATGATTGCTATGGAGGGCGAGAATTTTGCCCCCATAGACACACCTGACACCTGGAGATAAAAATCCCCATTAAACATAAAAAAATTATGTTTAAATAAAAAATCTACTGCCATGCATTTAAAATCCTGAAGTTCCAGCTTGTAGTCCCTGTATGTCAATAAAAACCAATTTCACCCCTTCAACCCCGGGCCTGTTTTCACCTTCCTGCCCAGGCCATTTTTTGCAAATCTGACATGTGTCACTTTATGTGGTGATAACTTTAAAACGCTTTTACTTATACAGGCCATTCTGAGATTGTTTTCTCGTCACATATTGTACTTCATGACAGTGGTAAAAATAAGTAAGAAAAAAAAAACATTTTTAGTCATAAAAAAAATACCAAATTTACCAAAAAATTTAAAAAATTTGCAAATTTCAATTTCTCTACTTTTATAATAGATAGTAATACCTTCAAAAATAGTATTTACTTTAACATTCACCATATGTCTACTTCATGTTTGGATCATTTTGAAAATTACATTTTATTTTTTGGGGACGTTAGAAGGCTTAGAAGTATGGAAGCAAATCTTGAAATTTTTCGGAAAATTTCCAAAACCCACTTTTTAAGGACCAGTTCAGGTCTGAAGTCACTTTGTGAGGCTTACATAATATAAACCACCCAAAAATGACTCAATTTTAGATACTACACCCCTCAAGGTAAACAAAACAGATTTTACAAACTTTATTAACCCTTTAGGTGTTCCACAAGAAATTTCAGAATTTTACTTTTTTGGCAGATTTTACATTTTAATACATTTTTTCCAGTAGCAAAGCAAGGGTTAACAGCCAAATAAAACTCAATATTTATTACCCTGATTCTGCAGTTTACAGAAACACCCCACATGTGATCGTAAACTGCTGTACGGGCACACGGCAGGGCGCAGAAGGAAAGGAACGCCATATGGTTTTTGGAAAGCAAATTTAGCTGAACTGGTTTTTAGATGCCATGTCCTATTTGAAGCCCCCCTGATGCACCCCTACAGTAGAAACTCAAAAAGTTATCACATTTTGGAAACTACGGTATAAGGTGCCAGTTTATTGGTACTATTTTGGGGTACATATGTTTACCTGAGGGATTAGGTCATGTGACTTTTTTTTAGAGCAGATCATTACGAACGTGGCAATACCTAATATGTCTACTTTTTCTTATTTATTTAAGTTTTACACAATAATAGCATTTTTGAAACCGAAATAATGATATTTTAGTGTCTCATAGTTTGAGAGCCATAGCTTTTTTATTTTTTGACTGATTCTTTCAGGTAGGGTCTCATTTTTTGCCGGATGAGGTGACGGTCTGAATGGTATTATTTTGGGGGGATACACCTTTTTGATCACTTGCTGTTGCAATTTTTGTGATAAAATGTGACACAAATAGCTTTTTTTGACAGTTTTTTTTTTTTTTACGGTGTTCATCTGAGTGGTTAGGTCATCTAATATTTTTATAAAGCTGGTTGTTACGGACGTGGCGATACCTAATATGTATATTTTTTTTGGTATTTCACTTTAGCACAATAATAGCAGTTTTGAAAAAAAAAAAGATGTTTTAGTGTCTCCATGTTCTGAGAGCTAAAGTTTTTTTTATTTTTTGGGCGATTGTCTTAGGTAGGGGCTCATTTTTTGCGGGATGAGGTGACGGTTTTATTGATACCATTTTGGGGGGCATATGCCTTTTTGATCGCTTGATGTTGCACTTTTTGTGATGTAAGGGGACAAAAATGCCTTTTTTTTACACTTTTTTTTTTTATGGTGTTTATCGGACAGGGTGGATCATGTGATATATTTATAGACCCAGTTATTATGGACACGGCGATACCTAATATGTGTGGGTCTTTTGTTTGTTTTTCTGTTTTTTATTATAAAATAAGGGGAAAGGGGCATTTTTTTTCTTTTTTACTTTATAAATTGTATTACTTTATAAATTTTATTAAAAACACTTTTTTTAAACTTTTTTTTACTTTACTTTATTTATGACATTCACTTTTGGGGGTCTGATCCCCTCTGCAATGCATTACAATACATCTGTATTGTAATGCATTGCCTGTTAGTGTATGACACTGAGTCATACACTAACAGGTTGCCTAGGAGACCCAGCCTGAGGCTGGATCTCCTCGGCTCGCGTAGAAGGCAGTTCCCGATGCCGTGCAAGGCATTGGGCAGCCTCTGCATGGCATCGGGCTGCTTTGGGTCGCATCGGGTCCCCGCCACAGCAGCGCAGGGACTCGATGCGAACGTTCACTTGACACAAACCTCTTCTATGTCACAGTCAGCGCGCACCGCGGCATAGAAGGGGTTCATCCGCCGTCATCGGCTTTTACAGCGATGCCGGCGGATACAGCAGGGGCCCGGCTACCACGGACTGCCGGGCCCCTGCAGTGATTGTGAGCGCGATCACTATGACGTACTATTACGTCAAATTGCGTGAAATTAGTGGTCCCCATGACGTAACAGTACGTCAAAGGACCGGAAGGGGTTAAAGCTATAATAGCAAGCTGGTGAGGGATATTGGTATACAGGTGAAACTCTAAAAAATTAGAATATCGTGCAAAAGTCCATTTATTTCAGTAATGCAAATTAAAAGGAATTGCATTAATGCATCATAAAATTTAAATATTTGTGAAAAGGTTCAATATTCTAGGCTCAAAGTGTCACACTCTAGTCAGCCAATTAAAGGGTACCTCAAAATTGAGACTTTAGGGTTTCATAAGCGGTAAGCCATAATCATCCAAATTATAACAAATTTCATATCTCGCTTTGCATGTAATGAGTCCATCTCATATATCAGTTTCCCCTTTTAAGTTGCATTACTGAAATAAATTAACTTTTCATGATATTCAAATTTTCGAGTTTCACCTGTACAGTGATACTCATCCCTAGTACTCCACACATAATCATGATGTCAATCAGAATTTCCAAAAGACTGTAGTACTGTACGAGTGTCTTTCAAATAACCAGGTATATGCGGAACCAGAGGATGAAGGAGTGAGTCCACCCATTCTGACAATCTCTCAGAATATGAACCAATACCTGCCACAATTGGTCTCTGAGGGGAAGGAAACACTCCTTTATGAACCTTCGGTAAGGCATGGAAGATAGAAATAATAGGATACTCTACATAGGTTTTATTTATTTCCTTTTTAGTCAAAATCGCAAGAGTAAAACCCTTAGACAGAATGTCTTGTAATTTATGCTGATAAAGGAAGAGGGGGTTACTCTTCAGTAGCAAATAAACCTTTGTGTCCTGCAACATCTTCAAGATTTGTGATTTACAGTATAGACACTACTTTCCAAGACAACCACAGCTTCCCCCCTTATCAGCTTCCTTCACCACTATATCTGGTCTTCTCATTAGATCCCTTAATGCATGATATTCCTTTGAAGACATATTATTCTTTCTTCTATATATACCATCACCATCAGCATTATCATCATTACTTTAAATTCTATCATATAGTGCACAGAGATCCTTTTCCACCACATCCTGAAAACGATCAAGAGCAGGGAATGTGGATTGAACAGAATAAAAATCCTTATTCGAGATTTTAAAGGCCTTTGATTTATTCTGTAAATGTTCCCCCTGCCCCTACATTTCCTGGAGAGATGCCACATGTGCTAATTCTGCAAAATCCAAAGCTGGCAGCGGGGGGTTCATATTCCCTGCAATAACCTCTTCCGATGATTCTAGGGATAAAACTTTTTCAGCCTGGAAGTGTTTTTTTAAGTTAGATTTCTTGCTAATCTGTTGACATCGATGATTGTCCGATACAGATCAAAGTGGCACATTGGCGAGAAAGACAAGCCTCTTTTTAGCAAAGCCTCCTGTCCATCAGATAGGGTGGTAGATGATGGATTTATAATTTGAAATTCATTTATTCCGTCTTGTTGCAGGATGGATACTTGAGTCCTCTTACGGTGCTTCCTCCCCGCCCGTAGTTTTTTGCCATAACTCTCCTTCTTTGACCATCTTTATCCAGTTTCTTTTGTGGAAGATTGGCATCAGAATGTAAAATGGAATTAGCTGTTTCCACAGCTGAATCAGAGGACTCCATCTCCGTAGAGCTGAAAGAAACTTTGGATGCGCAATTTTTTTTTCTAGAGTGTGACATTCTCCTTAAAATTAAGCGAGGAGTATTGGCTCTCGCTACCGGCCAAGTGTAGACCGTATTTGATCTATAGTCAATCAGGTCTCTATTAAATTTGTCTTGTTTGAATTGTATGAGACCTTCTTATAGTTGCTGTTCACTGTCTTCTCCTCTCCTTGGTGTGCAGGCCTAGTCTCTATTCCCATTTACCTTTGGTGTTCAGTGGGAAGTTCCCCCACTCCCCACCGTGACACTTAATACAGGCGTTCGGGTGTCCGCAGAGGATACATTTGGACCAGGGGGCATGTTTTTATAGTACTCTACTGAATGAGTTGTACCAACTGTATGGGATTGAGCGTTCCCGCACCACCCTGTATCACCCCCAGGGAAATGGGGCATGCAAGAGATTCAACCGCAGCTTGCTCCAGATGCTGCGGACTCTGGATGACAGCCAAAAGGCTCAGTGGCCCGAGTACCTACCTGAACTGATGTGGGCCTATAACAACAGGGTACATAGTAACACCGGATACTTCCCACATATGCTTGGGAGAGCCGGATGGGAGATTGAAGAGCTCCACATGCCCGATCCGATGGAGACACCAACGATAAACACCACACCGCCGGCTGAGAGCGATTCACCAGGTTTTGTGAGAGGGCACCTGGGACAAGTGGTACACCCTAACCCAAGACCAGTGCAGAGGGATGGGTATGCCCCGGGTGATCGAGTGATGGTCAAAGCCAAGCGGCCTTATGGGAAGTTGGATGGGCAGTAGGAGGCGGTCCCATACATGGTGAAGAGGAGGGTAGACCCTGCCATCCCGGTCTATGAGAAAGAGCCAATAGGGACTGGGGGCCCTCACGAAACTTGCACTGTAACATGTTTGGGCGTTGTTATTTTGATGAGCCAGTGTGCGTGGAGGAGATGCCTCCTCCTGCTCAGAGTACAGAGGAAATCCCCTTAGAGGAGGAGGAGGAATGGTGGGTTGTTCCTGCCCTGGTACCTGCAGAGGCTCAAGCCCTGGCAAGTTTGCCACCCAGGGAAAGTGTCCCTCTCCCATTAAATGTGCCTGAGGTCCCCAGTGCTTCTGAGCCTTTCACTCTACGAAGGTCAACAAGGCCCAATGCTGGTGTGCCCCCACAGCGTTATGCCCAGGATGAGTTAGTATGGGAGGGTTGCCCAAGACAACAACCTCTAGTGGGGTGGCATGTGAGATGGGGAAACAGCTCTCCTTGTCTGAACACGGTTTGTGTGATGAAATTAAATGTTCTGGACTGACATTCTGCTGTTTGGCCACAAGATGCCGATGTTTCCTAAAACAGCTACAGACTGCATATATATCTCCATATACATGAGAGAGGTGGGGGTTTACACACAGAGTCTGGAGGGGAAAGCAGCAGTCATCTTAGAAGGAGGCTGTGAGAGACACTGAGGAACTGTTTGAGCAGTGAATCTGACGGCATCCAGGTGTGAGAGTGACCAGTGCTGCTGCTGAAAGAAGCTGATCGTGTCCAAGGCCCTGATCCTGTCCAGAGGAAGGAAGATTGCGGCCAGGAGCGCTAATGAGAGCAGAGGAACAAAGCAACATACACCACATGCTTGTTGGAGAGACGTTTGTTCTGTTCGGAGTCACCAGTGGATGCAAAGCAGACCCGGGTCGGTAAGATCGTGCACGCACCTCATCACAGTGTTGGCGCCTAGAGACTGAGACCAGGCCTGTAGTTAGTTAAGTTAGTTAGGGTTTCTGTTTAAATCCCCTTAAACTTAAGCCAGGCTGGCATTTTGCACGAATACTCAGGCATGTGCTACTCAGGAATACTCAGGCATGTGCTACAGGACCAATTATGGGAGAGGGAATACTGTAGATTTGTGTAAGATTGTAAGCTGTTGTGCTGCACCGCAGGCCAGCCCGTACCACGCACCCATACAGTGATTCTTGTTCTTTTAGGGTAATAACAGGTCTGGTGTGGCAATTTAGTTGTGCCTGCCAGTAGGTAAATTACTGCCTTTTTCTCCTGCATCTATCGGAGGGTGCCGTGCTGTGCAGCACAAGGGTCTCAGCCTTCGGGCTTGGTGTATGTAAATTGATTGTATGTTCTCAGCATTTGTGGTTGTGTTTATTGCCACATTTAAGTAAAATTCTGTTTTGGCAAAAGCTGGTGTTGGGGTTGCTTTCCTTGTTCTTGACTTCACTGTATCCTGGGGAGCCCACCCCAGTACACGGCTTACATCAGGCTACCACTCTAGCATGGTAGCGATCATACAGATGCCGGATATTCTCTTGTGCTATGTCATTCTAAACTCTTTCAACTTGGATTCATAGTTCAGGCAAGATGATTGTTGGCTGCTGTGTGTGAGAGATCTATAGCCCCATCCAGTCCTGGACATTCTTGATGGTGGAGAGATCTGCCGATTGAGCTGTGCAACTGGATACCCTGAAGAGCACACTGTGTGGGTGGGCATTATCTTATTGGAACACAACATCAAAAAAGGTAGCAGGACTGGATCCATGATGTCCTGGACTTACCGAAGGCTGGTCAATGTTCTCCCCATGAATACCAGACAGGAACAGCCTTGGAATCTAATGGTGCCACACAGCACACTATGACACCTGGTGTTGGTCCCGTGTGTCTCCACACTTGCATGATGGCACTCTCCATCGCTCTTGCGAACTCTGATGGGAAGTATTTACTAAAAAAAATATGTCAGGAGAGCAGATACTGTAGGTCTTCTTTAAATGAATTTAAATCTTGCTATGACTGCATTTTACTTCAAAGAGTAAGGCTCCTATGTTCTCCTCATATTCGTGACAGATGTGGGGTTACTTGTATAGCGTCTACTTGAAGCGTGTCTAGATAATCACTGTTTAATGATATATCATTATTTCTGCTTCACTTCACCAATATCTTGCTCCTGCAAGCATTATGAAAAGGTCAGAAACACAGATGTTTTGCTTCCTAAATTCATGGCATGAGATGCTGTCTTGCACTATGAATTCATGAAGGCAATATTATTTAGTTGTATAATGTACACAGACATAGAAATGCATGTAATAAAATTGTAGTAATAAATCTGACTCTAATGTGGCTTCCGTCTATATTCTGGAAGGAAATGATAAGCTCTTCCTAGTGTATAACCTAAACAGATATGAAGGTGCCTACATAAACAGTAGTGACGAACTTCAGCATTGCAATGTGGTATTAACCCCTTCTACCCCAAGCCAGTTTTCACCCTGAGGACCAAGCCATTCTTTGCAAATCTGTCACTTTATGCCATTCTAAGATAGTTTTCTCATGACACATTGTAATTCATAACAGTGGTATATTTGAGTCACTATATTTCACCTTTATTTATATAAAAATCACAAATTTACCAAATATTTTGAAAAATTCGCAGTTTTAAAAATTTCTGTTTTTCTGCTTTTAAAACCAGATAGTAATACCTCATAAAATGGTTATTACTTTATTTCCCATATGTCAACTTTATGTTGGCATCATTTTGTAAATGTCATTTTATTTTATTTTTTTAGATGTTAGATGGAGAACAATTTTGGATGCAATTTTAAAATTTTTCAAGAAAACTTCATAAACCTGCTTTTTAAAGGACCAATTCAGTCAAGAAGTCACTTTGTGGTGCTTGCATAGTAGAAACCACCCATAATTTACCATTTTAGAAACTACACCCCTCAAGTTATTCAAATACAATTTTACAAACTTTGTTAACCCTTTAGGTGTCCCACAAGAATTAAAGGAAAATAGAGTAGAAATTTCAGTTTAGGGGGTTGATGAAGAGGCTCCCTCTGCGATCCTCTTATATGCTGCATTCAGCCTTGATGCTGCATTCAGCCGTGGCATATAAGGGGTTAATCTGCCGGCATCGGCATTTACAGTGATGCCGGCGGATATAGTAGGGAGGCGGCTGTCAGTCACAGCTGGGCCTTTGCATTGATCAGACCCGCACAGCTCCGGTGCTCACCCGATCATCATGACTTACTACTACGACAATTTGTGAAGTCACTTCCTGCTGTGACATAATAGTATGTCACATGTTGCCAGAGGGTTAAACAGCACCTGTCATAAGATTTGTACCTATAAAAATGGCTGACCTGTTGCATCTGCTGAGAAAAATTACTTTTTAACATATGAAAATGAGCCTCTGGGAGACAACGGGGGCGTTGTTGTTACACCTAGGGGCTCTGCTCTCTCTGCATCTGCCACGCCCTCTCCACTTTGGTTGATGGCCAGACAGTGAAAACGTCATCATGCCTACCAGGCCCTGTCAATCAAAGTGCAGAGGAAGCGGCAGTTGTAGAGAGAGCTGAGCCTCTAGGTGTAATGGCAACGCCCCGTTACTCCTAGACGCTCATTTGCATATATTAATGCCTTCAGCTGCCAAGCGTACATGTAACAGGTCAGCCAGTTTCATAGGTACAAATCTGCTGACAGATGCACTTTAAAGAGGTTGTCCACTCCTATACAAGTGATGAGGATAGGCCATCAATTGTAAAGAATGGATTATCCCTTAAAGATTAGGGGAACAATTACTTTTTCACTCAGGTCTAGTTGATTTTGGGTATCTTTTTTCCTTTCTTGCAGTTAATGTCATTATCATTTAAAACTGTATTTCTTGTTTATGCAGGTTGCCTTCGTCTTATAGTAAATATTATTCAATGTGAATAATAAAATTGGTAAATTATTAAAATATAAAAAAAATGGATTACATTTGTGCCAGACACTGTACATACATCAATATTCAGGATATCTATGCAGCAGAGGTATTTAAATAGCTTGAAAAAATGAGAACATAGCTTAGTAACTGGATTATAGGGGATTGTATATGCTTAGTTTGATGGCTAACTTAATTGATACAGCAAAATGAATATTGATTGTTTTCACAGAAAAAAATCCTATTCTCAACCATATGAATGTTAATCCATTCCTTACAGAAAAACCACTAATTGTTTAGGGTTTTGGTCCTTGGAGGAATATATCTAAAGCAACAAAGCAACTCATCGGACAGTGTTTGCTTAGATATGTTGGTGCGATTACTGCAACATTCACGCTTTTGTTGCTGAGCAAGAGCAGTATTATAGTTCTTAATAAAGCTGGCCAGGTGTCTCAGTTCTTATCTGTATTAAATGTGTTATGGGAATGTTAAAAGAGGACCCGTCACCACCAGATGCAACGCAATCTGCAGGCAGCATGTTATACAGCAGAAGTTGCTGAGCTGATTAAAATATAGCTTTGTAGGAAGCTTTTTCAATAATGCTTGTAATTTATACATTTATCTCTCTGCTCTTTCTGAGCTCAAGATGGCCCATTCGTCAGTGATTGATAGCATTCTCTGTGTAAATGTGTATACAGACATAGCTATCAGTCAATGATAGCTGTACACGGGGAGGTGTTATCAGTAATTGATAGCATTCTCTGTGTAAGTTTGTATACAGAGATAGCCGTCAGTCACTGATGGTTGTACACAGGGAGGTGTTATCAGTAACTGATAGCATTGTCTGAGTAAATGTGTATACATAGCTGTCAGTCACTGATAGTTGTACACAGGGGACGTGTTATCAGTGATTGATGCATTCTCTGTGTAAGTGTATATACATAGATAGCTGTCAAACCCTCCCACTTGGCCGGACCTATAAAGGAAAGATTACTTGCCTGCTTCCTAGCTCCTGGCTCCTTCTCCTACAAGCCTGTGATGCTCAGCTGGGATCCCTCAATGTCAACATCAAGTTTGAAATCTCCGCAGCCAATCACTGGCTGTGGTGGTGACTGGCTCACTTGACGTCATGACAAATGGTCACATAATGCAAGGGGATCCGGCTGCGGTAATGTCAAACTGGATGTTGACATCAAGGTAGCCCAGTGGATTAATGCAGGCCTGAAGGAGAAGTAGCGGGGAGCCAGCGCAGGGAAGCAGGCAAGTTATTTTTCCTTTACAGGTCCCGTCAAGTGTAGGGGGGTTTGCCAAACTCCCTCCCCCCCCCTCGCCTCATTCTAGCACAACTCCTTTAAAGAACCTGTCACTATGAAAAGCAGTGCATTTTGCAGGCAGCATGCTGTAGATTAGGAGGAGCTGAGCAGATTGATATTGACTGAATCTTTTTCCACAAACCTATATATGAATCTGCTCAACTCCTTCTGCTCTATAGGATAGCAGCACAGGCTTGTAGCTCATAGTTCATACATAGGCTTGTATACATAGGGGCACATTTATTAAGACCAGCATTTTAGACACCAGTCTTAATAAACTCCTAAGCTGGTGGTGGTTCCAACAAAGTTATGAATAGGTGTCGGCCTCTTCATAACTTCGGCGGATCCACCGCTGTTTCTAAATTTAAGACAGCTTCCTAGCTGACTTACATTTAGACCTTCCAGGCATAGAAAATGGGGAATGAGACAGGCCTGCGGGCCAATCCCCTTCCCCACTTATTTAGACCTGGCATGAGCGGAGAGAAGTCGCGCCGGAATCTATGCCTGAAATGCACCTAATATAGGTGTATTTCAGCTTAATAAATGACCCCTGATATAAATGATATCTGATATCCGTTTCTTGTTAGGATGTTGGAAGCCCCTCTCAATCTATCTCAACTATCCCTTGGAGTATAATACTGTTGTTGGATGGTGCTTGTCCTGGGACTACCTACTGTCAAACAGGGAGAGATAGCTCTTTCATTTAGTGTTTGACCTAATCACATGGGTGATGCAGAGACCACAAACTGTGAAATATTTTCAATGTAACCAACTGATGAACAAGAGCGTGGTGTTAGTTTTAAAATCTATGCAATTGTAAATGAAAGGCACAGGGTTGAAGCCTCTGCTTGTGCAATCAAGCTGGAGTAGGTCAAGTGCATGTTGTCAGAGACATTGTGGACACCATGGAGAGAAGAAGAAAGATTTTTTTTAAATGCTTCTGAGCTCTTTTACTCCCTAATGTCATCAAAATAGGCTATTTTACCTTTTAATCAACTTAGCCAGAGGACTCCCAGTTAGCAACTGTATTGTAAAACATACATTTCCAGCAAAGGCATTATGTGACTTTTTAGGGGAAATTTGTATAAAAAATTAAATATAAATATATATAATTATATATAAAATAATAAATTTAAATATATTAAAAAATCTGGTGAGATAAGCAGTTAATTTTAGAGAATTGGGAAAAAAATCAAAAATAAAAATTCAACTTTTTGCACGTCAAGACTAAACAGGGAAAAAAAAATATATATATATAAAGCTGAGCGTGTGTGTGTGTCCGCTAAAGTAATCTGCACTGTTGCATTTACAATCACGAAATTCGGCACACAGGTACATCAGGTGTCCGGGAAGGTTTAAGACCGGGTCTCAGCTCTCTAGCACGTACCATTATTCTCAAAAAATGCATTGACCAATAGAAGTCTGGTCACATGACCCTTATCAGCCAATAGAAGCTCGCAGGCCCTTAGTCTCTAAATACACACAGTTTTAAACCAGGTTTCCATAACAACCGAGCCATTTTTCTTCACTGCTGTAAGTCAGCTTTAAAAGGGCAGAGCGCTGTGGATGACACTGTTAAGGGAGCTGAGTGCTGTGGAGGTCACAGTTCAGGGACAGATAGGGTGGCCATTCAGGCCACCCTCCATAGACGAACTTAAAAACCCCGACCCTGCTAAGCCACGCCCGCGACCCAGTTATGCCACACACCCTCAAACCCTGCAGCCGACGGGGATTGAAAAAATGAAGGCAAAAATCAACTTCTGTCAGCTGCAGGAGTGGGAGGGAGGGTGACTTTCTCCTTGCAGCTCAGGCTCAGAAACCACAGTGCTGCTGTCTGAGAGTGAGCTGTTCAAAAGGACATTCCTGTGTCCGTCCAGGCCCTGTGGCGGATGGAGGACTGGGAGTCTGAAAGCCGGACTGTCCGCCCTAAAACCAGACCTCTGGCCACCCTAGGGGCAGGCTGCTGTGGAGGTCACAGTTAAGGGGACGGTCCACTATGGAGGTCAGTGTTAAGGGGCAGATTACTGTAGAGGCCACTGTTAAGGGGGTGGGGTGTTGTGGAAATCACTGTTAAGGAGATGGGGTACTGTGGAGGTCACTAATAAAAGGGCAGCTGCTGTGAAGGTCACTGTTAAGGGGTCAGGAAGCTGTGGTGGTCACTGTTAAAGGGGCAGGCACTGTGGAGGTCTCTGTTAGGGGGCAGGCAACGGTGGAGGTCACAGTTAGGGGGACGGTCCGCTATGGAGGTCACTGGGGGGCGGGGTGTTGTGGAGGTCACATTTTAAGGGAATGGAGCTCTGCAGAGGTCACTTTTCATATACCAAAGGGAGAGAAACAGAACATCCACATGCTATGCTTTGATCTAAATAATCTCGCTTATCCGCACAATATTTAGTGTTCAGCCCCTTATACTGTTAGCTATACAAGAGGCATTGGTGTACATTTTGATCAAAAGGCATAAGCCTGCTCACCGCATCAAGTTTGCCTCTTAGAGTGGGACCTACTTTAAACTAGACGCGGCACTGCCCTAGTAGGCGGCAGGACCCAGAAGTCAAGCAACAACCCTGCTGTATGACTATGCCACCCATGGCACTGGGTCCTACCGATCCACCAGCACAACGCCACAAAAACAAAGGCCACCACGCAGTACTGCACCATCTGAACAGTTGTCTAACACAACATGTCCTATGCTATCAGGAACTCCAACTGAGAGCTAGCGTATACATGTAAGTGTGACTGGACCTGCTGGCTCCCAGTTGGAGTTCTTGATAGCATAGGACATGTTGTTTTAGACAACTGTTCAGATGGTGCAGTACTGCGTGGTGGCCTTTGTTTTTCTGGCGCTGTGCTTGTGGGTCAGTGGGACCCACTGCCGTGGGTGGCATCGTCAGATAGCAGGGTTGCTGTTTGACTCCTGGGTCCTGCCGCCAACTAGGGCAGTGCCGCGTTGTCACTGCGCTGTGCAGCGCCTAGTTTAGACTAGGTCCCACTCTAAGAGGCAACCTTGACACGTTGAGTGGGCTTATGCCTTTTGATCAAAATGTACACCAATGCCTCTTGTACAGCATGCAGTATAGGGGGCAGTACACTAAATATTGCGCTGATAAGCGAGTTTAATTAGATCAAAGCATAGCATGTGGATGTGCAATCCAGTTCTGTTTCTCTCCCTTCTTATCTTTGGTATGTTTGGAGGTCACTGTTAAGGGGGCAGGATATTGCGGAAATCACTGTTAAGGAGATGGGGTACTGTGGAGGTCACTAATAAAGGGGCAGCCACTGTGGAGGTCACTGTTAAAGGGGAGTGCTCTGTGGATGTTACTGTTAAGGGGAAGGCCGCTGTGTAGGTCACTGTTAAAAGGATGGGCACTGGGTAGGTCACAGTTAAGGGAGAAGGGGACTGTGGAGGCCACTATTAAAGGGGCAACGGGGTACTGTGAGGTCACTGTTAAGGGAGCGGGGTACAGTGGAGGTCACTGTTAAGGGAACGGGGTACTGTGGCAGTCACTGTTAAAGAGGCAGTCGTTGTGGAGGTCTCTGCTAAGGGGGCCAGGAATGGTGGAGGTCACAGTTAAGGGGACTATAACCTGTGGTCAATGTTAAGGGGCGGGTGCTGTAGAGGTCACTGTTAAGGAGGCGGGCCCCTATGGAGGTCACTGTCAAAGTGGTTGGGGTGCTGTGGAACTCACTGTTAAAGGGGCAGGCTGCTGTCAAGGTCAAAGTTAAGGGGGTGGGCTGCTGTGGAGGTCCCATTTTAAGGAGATGGGGAACTTTGGGGGGGTCAGTGTTAAGGGGTTGGGGGCTGTGAGGGTCACTTTTAAGGGGGTGGGGTACTGTAGATGTTACTGTTATAGTGGATACTGTTCATATCTTTTAACGACACACACAAACATTAAATGAAACAGATGAAATATACCTGTGCAAAGCCGGGTCCTTTAGCTAGTGTGTGTATATATATATATACAGTACAGACCAAAAGTTTGGACACACCTCATTCAAAGAGTTTTTTTTTTTTTTCATGACTATGAAGGCATCAAAACTATGAATTAACACATGTGGAATTATATACATAACAAACAAGTGTGAAACAACTGAAAATATGTCATATTCTAGGTTCTTCAAAGTAGCCACCTTTTGCTTTGATTACTGCTTTGCACACTCTTGGTATTCTCTTGATAAACTTCAAGAGGTAGTCCCCTGAAATGGTCTTCCAACAGTCTTGAAGGAGTTCCCAGAGATGCTTAGCACTTGTTGGCCCTTTTGCCTTCACTCTGCGGTCCAGCTCACCCCAAACCATCTCGATTGGGTTCAGGTCCGGTGACTGTGGAGGCCAGGTCATCTGGCGCAGCACCCCATCACTCTCCTTCATGGTCAAATAGCCCTTACTTTCAAAGTTTTCCCAATTTTTCGACTGACTGACTGACCTTCATTTCTTAAAGTAATGATGGCCACTCATTTTTCTTTACTTATCTGCTTTTTTCTTTCCATAATACAAATTCTAACAGTCTATTCAGTAGGACTATCAGCTGTGTATCCACCTGACTTCTCCTCAACGCAACTGATGGTCCCAACCCCATTTATAAGTCAAGAAATCCCACTTATTAAACCTGACAGGGCACACCTGTGAAGTGAAAACCATTTCAGGGGACTACCTCTTGAAGCTCATCAAGAGAATGCCAAGAGTGTGCAAATCAGTAATCAAAGCAAAAGGTGGATACTTTGAAGAACCTAGAATATGACATATTTTCAGTTGTTTCACACTTGTTTGTTATGTATATAATTCCACATGTGTTCATTCATAGTTTTGATGCCTTCAGTGTGAATCTACAATTTTCATAGTAATGAAAATAAAGAAAACTCTTTGAATGAGAAGGTGTGTCCAAACTTTTGGTCTGTACTGTATATATATATATATATATAGAGAACAAAGAAGTAGGACTGCACTCCAAGATAGTGATAAAATCAGCAAGTGGTTTATTCACCCATAATATGGCAAGTCTTGCGACGTTTCGGCTCACAAGAGCCTTCCTCAAGCATGGTAACAGTGAAAGTGAGAGCATTATAAAGGCATTTACAAAGTGTCCAACCCATAAGGGTGTGGTTACAATCAATTACAATTGCAAACATACGATGCATAGCAATACAAATAAAGTGCATGTGCATAAAGTGAGCAGTGGTATACAATTCATGACTAAGGGATGCCATCCCTACAAAGTGTATTAAAATGTATGTGATACTTCATCTAAGCTAAAATCACAATTATATAGGTGATAATATGATGAAGGTGGATCACAGAAGTCAAACCGTAGGAAGCAATGGGGCCCGCACATACCATGGTGTTCTTTGTGCGTCTCCAGGTCCTCATTGCGCATGACCACACTGACATCATCCGATGCATCACAGTGTAAAGGTCAAGCGCTCGCGCTCTGCCTGGGTCGACATGAGAGCGCCATTTTACATAAGGGAAATACACCTAAAGGTTACGTACAGGTTATCTATTTAACTGTTGTCCACACGGAACAATCATATCTCCGACCGCTGCAGGGATCTCCTACATATATCAGCAAATGGACAGGGGTCCCGTCCAAATGGGCGGGACACCTGACCAAGGCGCCACTACAAGCACAATTGCCAAAAAAATAGCAGTCGTAGAGGGATGATCCCTCAATTGTACCAACAACCTTATCTTGTTAAAATATAATGACATATCTGGAGTAACGCATTAATAAAAGAACGCTGATGTCCACCTCGGGTCGCATAGCTTCCAAAGGGTCTGATTCTAGGATCCACATCCAATTTAGTGAAAATATAAAATCCTAAAAAGCAGAGAAAAAATATTTTAGTTTCAAAATAGATCTTTTTCATAATTGTAGATAAATCTTTCACGGTTATCAAGCACCAATATACAAAAATGAGAAAGACAAAGCGCAAACATGCCAAGGGACCGGGGGTCAGCCACAGATCCTAGGTCTCTCACCTGAACTCAATATTGAGACCCCTGGGATGCAGGCTATCCAGATCATATATCCAGCGTAACTCTCTTTTCTTCAAGAGTGTCAGGCGATCACCACCTCTTCTAGGAAGCCTGACCTGATCAATGATCCAGCATCTTAGATCACGCTCGGAGTGTCCGAGGGATCCAAAATGTCTGGACACTGGTAGGTCAGTACGTTTCTTCCTTATTGAATTCCTGTGGTTATTCAACCTTACTTTCAATTCTGTGGAAGTTTCCCCGACATATAATAGGTTACAGGGACAAGCCAACACATAAACTACATATGACGAGGAACAGTTTAGATGGAACTTTATCGGATACTCTTTGTTGGTAAGCGGGTGTGTGAAAGATCTAGTTTTACATATATATCGACAATTGACACAACCGAGACACGGATAACATCCAAGTCCCGGCTGTGTCAATGTCCGCTGTATGCTGGTTTTCTTTGGACCTGTATCCGCTCTGACCAAGTGGTCTTTAAGATTTTTGTTTTTACGGTACGATAAAAGGGGCGGAAGCTTAAACTCTGGTACATCTTTAATAGACCTGCTTAGGATACCCCAGTTGTCCTTCAGGATACGTCCTATCTCCATACTACATCCAGAATATGTGGACATAAATGGTATCCTCTGAGTTTTTTTAGAGGTGGTATGTGTTATTTCAGTATTTATATGTAGGATTTTGTTCTTATGTGCATCTAATAATCTGCGAGGATAACCCCGCTCCCTAAACTTATCTGACATCGTATCCAGTGTAGTCTCCAACTCAGTGTGGTCTGAAACAATGCGTTTCGTACGGAGGAACTGCGAATGGGGGAGGTGTTTAACCAGGCTGCGTGGATGATTGCTTTCATAACGTAGGATAGTATTTCTATCTGTCGATTTGACATATAAGCCTGTGCCAACCATACCATCAATTAGCTTGACGTTCGTGTCTAGAAATGACAATTGCGTTTTAGAGTATGATATAGTATACTGAAGATCAGGATCTATATCATTCAAATATGTGTGAAACTCCCTCAATTGTAGTTCAGTGCCCGACCACAGGAGGAAGACATCATCTATGTACCGCCACCATCTAACAACATGTTGAAAGTGGTGGGATACATAGATAAAGTCCTCCTCCATGTGGCGCATATAAATATTTGCGTACGTTGGGGCCACATTGGACCCCATCGCAACGCCGCGTTTCTGATTAAAGAAGATATCTTGAAACAAGAAATAATTGTTTTCAAGAACCAATCTCAATAGGGTATTTATAAAACATTTTGCATTCTGTGTTATGGGTGAACCATCCAAGTATTTATTGACTGCAGAGATGCCCTTCTCATGCCCTATTGACGTGTATAAGGAAACAACGTCAAAGGACACGAGAGTGACACCGTGCAAGTCGCCAGCTTCAACTGACCTCAGTTGTTGTAGAAAATCGCCTGTGTCTTTAATGTAAGACTTTCCGGCCATTGAAAAATCCCTCAATATCCTATCAAGAAAGATGGATATTCTACTGAAAACAGAGTCAGAACCAGATACGATGGGGCGACCGGGGGGGTCCACAAGACTTTTGTGGACTTTAGGTAGTACATATATTACAGGAGTGATGGGGGATCCCACCGTCAAATACTCCCTCAATCCCTCATCTATGATACCCCCGGCCACCGCATCGGAAAGACTCTTGTTGATTATGTTCATAATGCGAAATTTCGGATCGCTCTGCAATACACTATATACATTTACATCATTCAATTGTCGTTCAATTTCTCTGATGTATTTGTATGTGTCAAGAACAACTACCCCGCCGCCCTTATCAGCTGGCTTAATGGTTAATAGGGAGTTGTTCTTGAGTTCGGAAAGGGCCTCAATCTCTGCAGTGGTCAGATTAGGATTGCATAATCGTGCCTCATCCCCTGATGTGGATTTCAGCATTCTGACGTCTCTCTGAACTGCAGAGATGTAGGCCTCAACCGCAGGTTCATCTATATTAGGAAAAAAAGCACTTTTGTTAGTTAAATTCAATCCTTTGAGTGAGAATTCGCTGGAGCATATTTGTGTATTTGCAAAACGTCCCTTAAAGAACACTTTCAATTTAATCAAACGAAAAAAATCATTCAAATCCATCTCTAGATCAAACCAGTTTACCTTAGTGCTCGGGCAAAAAGAAAGCCCCTTGGATAAAACACTTAGCTGGGCATCTGTTAATTCGACTGATGATAAATTAAAGACTATTGTCTCTTTCTCTGTGATGGCGTCTTTGTTGATTGTTGTCTGGTTCTGTTGTAACGTTGTTTTCCCTTGTCTTCTGTACCGGCGACCTCCTCTCCTGGTTCTGGATCTTTTCTTTTCTTTATGTCCGAGTCCACCCCTAAAAAAGCTTTATCTTCATCTATAGGGAGTTGTGTAAACCTTCTCCTTGACTTATTGTCACGATTAAAACTCGTAGATGGCTGATCAGTTTGCCATGTATAAATGTCACCTCGCTTATAATCATCTGCATCACGTGACCATTTGTTTCTTTTCCCCTCCTCCAGTTCCATCTGAAACTTATTAAGCTGATTTTTGACTTCCTCTTTATATAGTGCGAGGTCATCAGCAGGCATTTGTAAACATAATGTCCGTTCAACCTCCACCAGATCATCAGAGAGTGAAGCGACTTCTGTTTGAAGAAACTCAATGTTTAATAAAATATAATCAAGCGAATATCTGTTTGATAGTGTTCCAAAACGTTTACAAAACAGATCATTATTCGGAAACAGATTTGGGCGTAAATTTGAACGCATTCCCCTCGGGATTCTTTTATCTTTATAGTACTGTCCCAATGTGGCCATATGCAATTTCATTGCTATAAGTCGCCTAGATAACGCGACATACTTGCGTTTGAGTTCCTTGGCAGTTGGAGCCTGTAGAAATGAGGCATCGCCCTCAATCCCCCGCATGATGCGGTCGACCTCCTCAGCAGTATAGGTGCCGCCATTGGGTGTTTCCGTGTTTGACATGGTAAATTCTCCGGGTGTGCTCACTCGCAATGCCGATATTGTAGAGAAGAAAAAGTCCAGTGGGAGCACCAGCCAGCATGTGGGTGCAAGGTCCAACGTAGGGTAACGGCAATCCCCAATGGTATAGAGAACAAAGAAGTAGGACTGCACTCCAAGATAGTGATAAAATCAGCAAGTGGTTTATTCACCCATAATATGGCAAGTCTTGCGACGTTTCGGCTCACAAGAGCCTTCCTCAAGCATGGTAACAGTGAAAGTGAGAGCATTATAAAGGCATTTACAAAGTGTCCAACCCATAAGGGTGTGGTTACAATCAATTACAATTGCAAACATACGATGCATAGCAATACAAATAAAGTGCATGTGCATAAAGTGAGCAGTGGTATACAATTCATGACTAAGGGATGCCATCCCTACAAAGTGTATTAAAATGTATGTGATACTTCATCTAAGCTAAAATCACAATTATATAGGTGATAATATGATGAAGGTGGATCACAGAAGTCAAACCGTAGGAAGCAATGGGGCCCGCACATACCATGGTGTTCTTTGTGCGTCTCCAGGTCCTCATTGCGCATGACCACACTGACATCATCCGATGCATCACAGTGTAAAGGTCAAGCGCTCGCGCTCTGCCTGGGTCGACATGAGAGCGCCATTTTACATAAGGGAAATACACCTAAAGGTTACGTACAGGTTATCTATTTAACTGTTGTCCACACGGAACAATCATATCTCCGACCGCTGCAGGGATCTCCTACATATATCAGCAAATGGACAGGGGTCCCGTCCAAATGGGCGGGACACCTGACCAAGGCGCCACTACAAGCACAATTGCCAAAAAAATAGCAGTCGTAGAGGGATGATCCCTCAATTGTACCAACAACCTTATCTTGTTAAAATATAATGACATATCTGGAGTAACGCATTAATAAAAGAACGCTGATGTCCACCTCGGGTCGCATAGCTTCCAAAGGGTCTGATTCTAGGATCCACATCCAATTTAGTGAAAATATAAAATCCTAAAAAGCAGAGAAAAAATATTTTAGTTTCAAAATAGATCTTTTTCATAATTGTAGATAAATCTTTCACGGTTATCAAGCACCAATATACAAAAATGAGAAAGACAAAGCGCAAACATGCCAAGGGACCGGGGGTCAGCCACAGATCCTAGGTCTCTCACCTGAACTCAATATTGAGACCCCTGGGATGCAGGCTATCCAGATCATATATCCAGCGTAACTCTCTTTTCTTCAAGAGTGTCAGGCGATCACCACCTCTTCTAGGAAGCCTGACCTGATCAATGATCCAGCATCTTAGATCACGCTCGGAGTGTCCGAGGGATCCAAAATGTCTGGACACTGGTAGGTCAGTACGTTTCTTCCTTATTGAATTCCTGTGGTTATTCAACCTTACTTTCAATTCTGTGGAAGTTTCCCCGACATATAATAGGTTACAGGGACAAGCCAACACATAAACTACATATGACGAGGAACAGTTTAGATGGAACTTTATCGGATACTCTTTGTTGGTAAGCGGGTGTGTGAAAGATCTAGTTTTACATATATATCGACAATTGACACAACCGAGACACGGATAACATCCAAGTCCCGGCTGTGTCAATGTCCGCTGTATGCTGGTTTACTTTGGACCTGTATCCGCTCTGACCAAGTGGTCTTTAAGATTTTTGTTTTTACGGTACGATAAAAGGGGCGGAAGCTTAAACTCTGGTACATCTTTAATAGACCTGCTTAGGATACCCCAGTTGTCCTTCAGGATACGTCCTATCTCCATACTACATCCAGAATATGTGGACATAAATGGTATCCTCTGAGTTTTTTTAGAGGTGGTATGTGTTATTTCAGTATTTATATGTAGGATTTTGTTCTTGTCGATATATATGTAAAACTAGATCTTTCACACACCCGCTTACCAACAAAGAGTATCCGATAAAGTTCCATCTAAACTGTTCCTCGTCATATGTAGTTTATGTGTTGGCTTGTCCCTGTAACCTATTATATGTCGGGGAAACTTCCACAGAATTGAAAGTAAGGTTGAATAACCACAGGAATTCAATAAGGAAGAAACGTACTGACCTACCAGTGTCCAGACATTTTGGATCCCTCGGACACTCCGAGCGTGATCTAAGATGCTGGATCATTGATCAGGTCAGGCTTCCTAGAAGAGGTGGTGATCGCCTGACACTCTTGAAGAAAAGAGAGTTACTCTGGATATATGATCTGGATAGCCTGCATCCCAGGGGTCTCAATATTGAGTTCAGGTGAGAGACCTAGGATCTGTGGCTGACCCCCGGTCCCTTGGCATGTTTGCGCTTTGTCTTTCTCATTTTTGTATATTGGTGCTTGATAACCGTGAAAGATTTATCTACAATTATGAAAAAGATCTATTTTGAAACTAAAATATTTTTTCTCTGCTTTTTAGGATTTTATATTTTCACTAAATTGGATGTGGATCCTAGAATCAGACCCTTTGGAAGCTATGCGACCCGAGGTGGACATCAGCGTTCTTTTATTAATGCGTTACTCCAGATATGTCATTATATTTTAACAAGATAAGGTTGTTGGTACAATTGAGGGATCATCCCTCTACGACTGCTATTTTTTTGGCAATTGTGCTTGTAGTGGCGCCTTGGTCAGGTGTCCCGCCCATTTGGACGGGACCCCTGTCCATTTGCTGATATATGTAGGAGATCCCTGCAGCGGTCGGAGATATGATTGTTCCGTGTGGACAACAGTTAAATAGATAACCTGTACGTAACCTTTAGGTGTATTTCCCTTATGTAAAATGGCGCTCTCATGTCGACCCAGGCAGAGCGCGAGCGCTTGACCTTTACACTGTGATGCATCGGATGATGTCAGTGTGGTCATGCGCAATGAGGACCTGGAGACGCACAAAGAACACCATGGTATGTGCGGGCCCCATTGCTTCCTACGGTTTGACTTCTGTGATCCACCTTCATCATATTATCACCTATATAATTGTGATTTTAGCTTAGATGAAGTATCACATACATTTTAATACACTTTGTAGGGATGGCATCCCTTAGTCATGAATTGTATACCACTGCTCACTTTATGCACATGCACTTTATTGTATTGCTATGCATCGTATGTTTGCAATTGTAATTGATTGTAACCACACCCTTATGGGTTGGACACTTTGTAAATGCCTTTATAATGCTCTCACTTTCACTGTTACCATGCTTGAGGAAGGCTCTTGTGAGCCGAAACGTCGCAAGACTTGCCATATTATGGGTGAATAAACCACTTGCTGATTTTATCACTATCTTGGAGTGCAGTCCTACTTCTTTGTTCTCTATACCATTGGGGATTGCCGTTACCCTACGTTGGACCTTGCACCCACATGCTGGCTGGTGCTCCCACTGGACTTTTTCTTCTCTACAATATCGGCATTGCGAGTGAGCACACCCGGAGAATTTACCATGACAAACACGGAAACACCCAATGGCGGCACCTATACTGCTGAGGAGGTCGACCGCATCATGCGGGGGATTGAGGGCGATGCCTCATTTCTACAGGCTCCAACTGCCAAGGAACTCAAACGCAAGTATGTCGCGTTATCTAGGCGACTTATAGCAATGAAATTGCATATGGCCACATTGGGACAGTACTATAAAGATAAAAGAATCCCGAGGGGAATGCGTTCAAATTTACGCCCAAATCTGTTTCCGAATAATGATCTGTTTTGTAAACGTTTTGGAACACTATCAAACAGATATTCGCTTGATTATATTTTATTAAACATTGAGTTTCTTCAAACAGAAGTCGCTTCACTCTCTGATGATCTGGTGGAGGTTGAACGGACATTATGTTTACAAATGCCTGCTGATGACCTCGCACTATATAAAGAGGAAGTCAAAAATCAGCTTAATAAGTTTCAGATGGAACTGGAGGAGGGGAAAAGAAACAAATGGTCACGTGATGCAGATGATTATAAGCGAGGTGACATTTATACATGGCAAACTGATCAGCCATCTACGAGTTTTAATCGTGACAATAAGTCAAGGAGAAGGTTTACACAACTCCCTATAGATGAAGATAAAGCTTTTTTAGGGGTGGACTCGGACATAAAGAAAAGAAAAGATCCAGAACCAGGAGAGGAGGTCGCCGGTACAGAAGACAAGGGAAAACAACGTTACAACAGAACCAGACAACAATCAACAAAGACGCCATCACAGAGAAAGAGACAATAGTCTTTAATTTATCATCAGTCGAATTAACAGATGCCCAGCTAAGTGTTTTATCCAAGGAGCTTTCTTTTTGCCCGAGCACTAAGGTAAACTGGTTTGATCTAGAGATGGATTTGAATGATTTTTTTCGTTTGATTAAATTGAAAGTGTTCTTTAAGGGACGTTTTGCAAATACACAAATATGCTCCAGCGAATTCTCACTCAAAGGATTGAATTTAACTAACAAAAGTGCTTTTTTTCCTAATATAGATGAACCTGCGGTTGAGGCCTACATCTCTGCAGTTCAGAGAGACGTCAGAATGCTGAAATCCACATCAGGGGATGAGGCACGATTATGCAATCCTAATCTGACCACTGCAGAGATTGAGGCCCTTTCCGAACTCAAGAACAACTCCCTATTAACCATTAAGCCAGCTGATAAGGGCGGCGGGGTAGTTGTTCTTGACACATACAAATACATCAGAGAAATTGAACGACAATTGAATGATGTAAATGTATATAGTGTATTGCAGAGCGATCCGAAATTTCGCATTATGAACATAATCAACAAGAGTCTTTCCGATGCGGTGGCCGGGGGTATCATAGATGAGGGATTGAGGGAGTATTTGACGGTGGGATCCCCCATCACTCCTGTAATATATGTACTACCTAAAGTCCACAAAAGTCTTGTGGACCCCCCCGGTCGCCCCATCGTATCTGGTTCTGACTCTGTTTTCAGTAGAATATCCATCTTTCTTGATAGGATATTGAGGGATTTTTCAATGGCCGGAAAGTCTTACATTAAAGACACAGGCGATTTTCTACAACAACTGAGGTCAGTTGAAGCTGGCGACTTGCACGGTGTCACTCTCGTGTCCTTTGACGTTGTTTCCTTATACACGTCAATAGGGCATGAGAAGGGCATCTCTGCAGTCAATAAATACTTGGATGGTTCACCCATAACACAGAATGCAAAATGTTTTATAAATACCCTATTGAGATTGGTTCTTGAAAACAATTATTTCTTGTTTCAAGATATCTTCTTTAATCAGAAACGCGGCGTTGCGATGGGGTCCAATGTGGCCCCAACGTACGCAAATATTTATATGCGCCACATGGAGGAGGACTTTATCTATGTATCCCACCACTTTCAACATGTTGTTAGATGGTGGCGGTACATAGATGATGTCTTCCTCCTGTGGTCGGGCACTGAACTACAATTGAGGGAGTTTCACACATATTTGAATGATATAGATCCTGATCTTCAGTATACTATATCATACTCTAAAACGCAATTGTCATTTCTAGACACGAACGTCAAGCTAATTGATGGTATGGTTGGCACAGGCTTATATGTCAAATCGACAGATAGAAATACTATCCTACGTTATGAAAGCAATCATCCACGCAGCCTGGTTAAACACCTCCCCCATTCGCAGTTCCTCCGTACGAAACGCATTGTTTCAGACCACACTGAGTTGGAGACTACACTGGATACGATGTCAGATAAGTTTAGGGAGCGGGGTTATCCTCGCAGATTATTAGATGCACATAAGAACAAAATCCTACATATAAATACTGAAATAACACATACCACCTCTAAAAAAACTCAGAGGATACCATTTATGTCCACATATTCTGGATGTAGTATGGAGATAGGACGTATCCTGAAGGACAACTGGGGTATCCTAAGCAGGTCTATTAAAGATGTACCAGAGTTTAAGCTTCCGCCCCTTTTATCGTACCGTAAAAACAAAAATCTTAAAGACCACTTGGTCAGAGCGGATACAGGTCCAAAGAAAACCAGCATACAGCGGACATTGACACAGCCGGGACTTGGATGTTATCCGTGTCTCGGTTGTGTCAATTGTCGATATATATGTAAAACTAGATCTTTCACACACCCGCTTACCAACAAAGAGTATCCGATAAAGTTCCATCTAAACTGTTCCTCGTCATATGTAGTTTATGTGTTGGCTTGTCCCTGTAACCTATTATATGTCGGGGAAACTTCCACAGAATTGAAAGTAAGGTTGAATAACCACAGGAATTCAATAAGGAAGAAACGTACTGACCTACCAGTGTCCAGACATTTTGGATCCCTCGGACACTCCGAGCGTGATCTAAGATGCTGGATCATTGATCAGGTCAGGC
The DNA here is from genome assembly GCF_905171765.1 of Bufo bufo. Lineage (NCBI taxonomy): Eukaryota > Metazoa > Chordata > Amphibia > Anura > Bufonidae > Bufo > Bufo bufo. Next base: position 455,325,239 of record NC_053391.1, read on the forward strand.
TTCCTAGAAGAGGTGGTGATCGCCTGACACTCTTGAAGAAAAGAGAGTTACGCTGGATATATGATCTGGATAGCCTGCATCCCAGGGGTCTCAATATTGAGTTCAGGTGAGAGACCTAGGATCTGTGGCTGACCCCCGGTCCCTTGGCATGTTTGCGCTTTGTCTTTCTCATTTTTGTATATTGGTGCTTGATAACCGTGAAAGATTTATCTACAATTATGAAAAAGATCTATTTTGAAACTAAAATATTTTTTCTCTGCTTTTTAGGATTTTATATTTTCACTAAATTGGATGTGGATCCTAGAATCAGACCCTTTGGAAGCTATGCGACCCGAGGTGGACATCAGCGTTCTTTTATTAATGCGTTACTCCAGATATGTCATTATATTTTAACAAGATAAGGTTGTTGGTACAATTGAGGGATCATCCCTCTACGACTGCTATTTTTTTGGCAATTGTGCTTGTAGTGGCGCCTTGGTCAGGTGTCCCGCCCATTTGGACGGGACCCCTGTCCATTTGCTGATATATGTAGGAGATCCCTGCAGCGGTCGGAGATATGATTGTTCCGTGTGGACAACAGTTAAATAGATAACCTGTACGTAACCTTTAGGTGTATTTCCCTTATGTAAAATGGCGCTCTCATGTCGACCCAGGCAGAGCGCGAGCGCTTGACCTTTACACTGTGATGCATCGGATGATGTCAGTGTGGTCATGCGCAATGAGGACCTGGAGACGCACAAAGAACACCATGGTATGTGCGGGCCCCATTGCTTCCTACGGTTTGACTTCTGTGATCCACCTTCATCATATTATCACCTATATAATTGTGATTTTAGCTTAGATGAAGTATCACATACATTTTAATACACTTTGTAGGGATGGCATCCCTTAGTCATGAATTGTATACCACTGCTCACTTTATGCACATGCACTTTATTTGTATTGCTATGCATCGTATGTTTGCAATTGTAATTGATTGTAACCACACCCTTATGGGTTGGACACTTTGTAAATGCCTTTATAATGCTCTCACTTTCACTGTTACCATGCTTGAGGAAGGCTCTTGTGAGCCGAAACGTCGCAAGACTTGCCATATTATGGGTGAATAAACCACTTGCTGATTTTATCACTATCTTGGAGTGCAGTCCTACTTCTTTGTTCTCTATACCATTGGGGATTGCCGTTACCCTACGTTGGACCTTGCACCCACATGCTGGCTGGTGCTCCCACTGGACTTTTTCTTCTCTATATATATATATATATATAATTATTTTTTTTTTAGCTTTTTTACATTAAAGTGGCTAACTTGCAGGATAACAGGCTTATATACTATGTTACTATGTAGTTCTACCTTTCATTAAAAAGTGGTTTGGGCAAACTAACAAACCATGATGATTTCGGATAGGGCTACAAAGCACAGCATAGGTAAAAAAAAATATATACCGGATATTAATGTTTGAAGAGAAGTGCAGCATATCAGTAGATGTTTTATGAGGATATACAGTGAGGAACAGAAGTATTTGAACACCCTTGCGATTTTGCAAGTTCTCCCACTTAGAAATCATGGAGGGTTCTAAAATTCACATTGTAGGTGCATTCCCACTCTGAGAGATAGAATAAATAAATAAAAATTCAGCAAATCACATTGTATGATTTTTAAAGAATTTATTTGTCTTGCACTGCTGAACATAAGTATTTGAACACCTGAACACAGCAAGAATTGTGTCTCTCAAAGACCTGTTACTGTACCTTTTAAAAAGTCCACCTCTACTCCACTCATTAAGGCTACTTTCACACTAGCGTTCGGGGTTCCGCTTGTGAGCTCCGTCTGAAGGCTCTCACAAGCGGCCCCGAACGGATCCGTAGAGCACCAATGCATTCTGAGTGGATGCGGATCCGCTCAGAATGCATCAGGATGGCTCCGCTTGGCCTCCGTTCCACTCAGCAGGCGGACACCCGAACGCAGCTTGCAGCGTTCGGGTGTATGCCTGGCCGTGCGGAGCCAAACGGATCCGTCCAGACTTACAATGTAAGTCAATGGGGACGGATCCGTTTGAAGTTGACACAATATGGTGCAATTTCAAACGGATCCGTCCCCCATTGACTTTCAATGTAAAGTCTGGACGGATCCGTCTGACTAACTTTCACACTTAGAATTTTTTCTGAACTATAATGCATGAAGAGGGCACTGGCTATTTGTTCAGTCCCACTAGCTCAACCATCATCCTACCCCCAACCCCACATCCTAACCAAGAAATAAACACACCACACCACTGCTTGGATTTAATCGGCCACAGCAGCCGTTTATTGAATACATACAAAATAAATAACATAAGTTAACCCCTGACGAGGGAGGTCCTAGAAGCCCCAATAACTCCATAAACACTGGAACACCTGCGTCTCCATCTTGCCCCCAGCCGTTGAACCCAGCTCGGAGGCAGCAACTGATGGAACGCGTAATTAGTTCCTACCAGCTCCTCAATGAGAGTCCAGCCCCTCCCGCGGGGCCCTCCCATCCTCAGGTACCACCATATTCCTCCACTTCAAGGACCTCCCCCGCCTCCACGACTGCCGCGACATATAACACAACAACGCTCTCCTCATTCCACCTCCACTAGGGTCGGGTGGGTGGGCGTTTGTCTCCCCTGGCCGCACTGACCTCACTTCCGCCTCCTTCCTCAGTCACTGCTCCGGCCACGCCCCCCGCCGTCCTGGCAACTCCCGCCTTACCTCTTACACCGCCCCCACAAACATCTTAACCCTTTCCTCACCAGTCCTTCACCGCCCGGCCTCTTCATGCGCGTCCTCCCCCACCGCTGCGCTCCAGTCCGGCCTGACTTGAAGAGGGCACTGGCTATTTGTTCAGTCCCACTAGCTCAACCATCATCCTACCCCCAACCCCACATCCTAACCAAGAAATAAACACACCACACCACTGCTTGGATTTAATCGGCCACAGCAGCCGTTTATTGAATACATACAAAATAAATAACATAAGTTAACCCCTGACGAGGGAGGTCCTAGAAGCCCCAATAACTCCATAAACACTGGAACACCTGCGTCTCCATCTTGCCCCCAGCCGTTGAACCCAGCTCGGAGGCAGCAACTGATGGAACGCGTAATTAGTTCCTACCAGCTCCTCAATGAGAGTCCAGCCCCTCCCGCGGGGCCCTCCCATCCTCAGGTACCACCATATTCCTCCACTTCAAGGACCTCCCCCGCCTCCAAGAACGCGCAGCTTGACAACCTCAACCCTGCGCGTCCCTCCACACCCGCAACGCAATTTCAACACCACTCTGGATCCCCAGAGCCCACAAATCCGTACCAACCGCATTCAGGTGCACTCCATCTGCTCTCCAAAATGCACCCTCGCCTTTCTCCAACACCTCATGCCGCACCACCACACCGCCATTCCTTGCCATAAACCGGCCAACTGCTCTGTTCACCTTAATCCGCGCCTTATTAAGGCTCTCCACTGACCTCGCACCTCTCCACACCTTCCGCGGCACAATGTCTGACCAAACTGTTACGATCCCCGGAAACAACGCCCAAATCCTGAGCAAGTCAAACTTGACGTCACGGACCAATTCCCTAAAAGGACGCTTACCCAAATCATTCCCCCCTACATGTAAAAACTAACACATCCGGAGGGCGATCCAATCGCACGAAATGATGCACTCCCGCAAAACACCACCCCACAACATACCTCTAACCCCTAACCACCTGACCGTAGCGCACTCCGGACTAAAACCCAACTGTCGCCCACTCGGCCTTACATCTGCTCTGATCGCACCCCAGAACACATAGGAGTGCCCCAGAATCCATACCAAAGCCGCCTCCGTCCGACCTGTGAACACACAAAAAAGAACAAATTAAAACCCACCTAACACCAACCGTACCACTACAATAGCGCTGGCCTCACATATGATTTGAACCGCACCGACTCCCAACGCCCAATCCTCCTAATCACCTCCTCACTGGCGCCCCACCTGGCTGCCTCAGTTGCCGCGCCAATTCTGAACGAATGACCAGAATACTCCTTGACCGGCACGCCCAAAAGCTTCAAACATTTTTTAAAAACCGCCAGGAACTGAAACCTGGACAAAAAGGAGCCATCCTCATGCCTAAGGAAAGGAACCTCATTATGCGGTAGCCCCGCACCGTAAGACCCTGCACACCGCACCGGACACATACTACAACCTGGTACCTGGAACAACGTAAAACGCTGCCCCCTGCCCTCCTGATCAGTTTTTGATCTCCGAATCCGGACATACACCCTATCCCCAGCTAACTCAACATCCTCACTCCTAAGTCCACCTGCTCTCCTCACACTGTCACACACCAACTCCCCCAAGCGAAAAGCACCGAAAAACGCCAAAGCAAATGCAGCCCTGAACAGCACTAACTCCCAATTGGAACTACAAACACAACTCAACCTCTCACCCATTTTCACCAGCAACTCGAAGGACACCGGCCTCCGATAATCCGGCACCCTGCCTGCTCCCCTACGCCACCCTTTCAACACCTGCCTAACCAAAAAACCCTTAGTCAAATCCGGCAACCCCCGCAACTTAAAGCCAAACGCTACCCCCGCAATCAAGTGGTTCACCTTTGACACCGACCACCCCTCACCCTTCAACTGTCCTAACAACATCAACAACCTCACATCACCATCCCCTACACCAGCCCCCCAGGACCCGTTCCAAGATTCCCAAGTCGCCCACGCCTTACCATACTCCCTCCAGGTACCCGGGCTCAACGAATCCCTCAACATCACCATCACTTCTCCTCCAGGATCCCCCACAGCCACGGCGGACACTCCAGACCTTCCGGTTCCGCCTCTGGCGCAAGAAGCCGAAACCGCTCCCACTGTAAACGAGAAAGAGAATCCGCCACTGAATTAGACACACCAGCCACATGTTCTGCCACCAACCACATATTAATCGACAAACATCGCAATACCAGAAACTGTAACAGCCTAACCACCGGCGGGGAAGATGCGGACAAACTGTTGATAGCCTGAACCACCCCCAAATTGTCACAATGAAAACGCACCTTCCTGTTTTCAAATTTCTCACCCCACAATACCACCGCCATCACAATGGGAAAAAGTTCCAACAACGCCATGTTCCTCACCCAACCCCGACTTACCCACGAATCCGGCCATACCCCCGCACACCATTGTCCTTGGCAATAAGCCCCAAAACCCACTCCCCCCGACGCATCGGTGTACAACTCGAACTCCACACTATCACACAACTCCGCCATCACTAAAGACCTGCCATTGTACTGACCCAAAAACTCTGCCCACACCCTTAAATCCCCTTTCAACTCCTTGCGCAACCTGATAAAATGATACGGCGCTGACACCCCCGCCGTAGCAGCAGCCAGTCGTCTACAAAAAATTCTACCCATTGGCATAATTTGACAAGCGAAATTTAATTTACCCAACAATGACTGCAACTCCCTCAGCCTAATCTTCTCCCTGCCCAAGGCCCTATCAATCTCCAAACGCAAATCCACCAACTTATCCAGCGGAAGCCTGCACTCCATCCGCTCAGTATCTATGACAATCCCCAAAAAACACAACTCTGTCACCGGCCCAAACGTTTTCTCATGCGCCAATGGTACCCCAAAACGCGCAAAAAACCGACTGCACCGTGTGCAGCAACAAAGAACACACCCGCGAATTCGCCGGCCCTAAACACAAAAAATCGTCTAAATAATGGATAACGGATGAACAACCTGAAACTTCCACCACTACCCATTCCAAAAACGAGCTGAAGGTCTCAAAATATGCACATGACAGAGAGCACCCCATCGGCAAACACCTATCCACGAAATATTCGCCATCCCAAAAACACCCAACAAACCCATGCTCTCCACGTGTACCGGAAGCAACCGAAAGGCCGCCTCCACATCCACCTTAGCCATCAACGCCCCCTGCCCCAACCGCCTCACCCATCTTACAGCCGCATCAAAGGAGGTATATACCACCGAACAAAGTTCAGGATCTATACCATCATTGACCGACGCACCCTTTTGGATAAGACAAATGATGAATGAGCCGAAACTTATTCGGCTCCTTCTTAGGCACCACACCTAACGGGGACACCCTCAAACCCAGAATCGGCGGCTCCTTGAAAGGACCCGCCATCCGCCCCAACTCCACTTCCTTCTTTAACTTTTCCGCCACAACCCCTGCGTGAACAAGCGCGGACCTAAGATTCTTAAGAACCGTAGGCCCCGCCGTAACCACTGATGGAATACGAAAGCCAAACCTAAAACCATCCCCCAACAACCCGGCTGCCACCCGATCCGGATATCTATCTAGGAACACCTGCATCTCTTCCACCCGCACCGGCGTCCGTCCCTTTTCCAGCACCATCACCCCCCCTATTCTTACCCCCTTTGAAGCAACGGTTAGCTCCATGGGCTCCCCCACACCCCGTGCACTCGTGCTTAAATTTGCACTTGGCACCAAATCTGCAACTTCCTTCATTAAAAAGGAAGCACAACCCTTTTGCCGATGCTGCTGCCAACGCCCCGGGGGATGACCCCCCGGACTCCCCCCGAAAGGACTGCCCAGCCCTAGGAGGCGCCGTCACCCTCAACCACAACCCAATATCCTTATGATCCCACCGGATATCAGGCCTCACCGCCTTACGCTGCCGGAACTGCTCGTCATAACGGAGCCAGCCCGCACCCCCATACACCCTATAAGCCTCTCCTATAGCGTCCTGGTAGCAAAAAAGCGCCGAACAGCATTCCGGCGCCCGTTCACCAATGACACTTGCTAATATGGCAAACGCCTGTAGCCAATTAGCAAAAGTACGTGGAATCAATCGATGCCTCCGCTTATCCTCTTCCTCCTTTTTCCCATCATCCTTCTTACCCCTATCCAGGTTAAACCTTTCCAACGGGAGCAGCGAGAATATCTCCACATACTCCCCCTTCCAGATCTTTTCTCTCACTTCCTGCTTTAAATGAGCCCCCAGCGGCCCCTCAAAGCACACGTACACCTCACCCCGAGCCCTATCATCCAACCTTTGCCCCTCCTCCTCCCCCCCCGCTTGCGTCTCCACTGACACCGACCCTGCCCCTGCCGTACCAACCTGCGTCCCTGACCCTAGCCCCGGCACCACTCCCCACCCCGGCAAAGGAGACCCAGCGCCAGCACCCATACCTGACAACCAACCCGCCAATCCCCCCAAAAAACTGCCCCAAACCTTTACCAAATTCACCCATGTTTTCACCCCCCCCCCCACCCGGGAAACCCTGAGCTAAAACAGATCCCCAACCAATCTCACCAGGCACCGCGGGCGCTGTGACTCCCGCTGCCGTAGATCCTGACTCCCGCCGTAATGCCACTTCACCCTCAAAGCTCCTGGACGTCGACGGCTGCTCCTCCTGGACCATCTGCACGACCCTCTGCACCACGCTGGCTGGACGCCTGGACGAGACCGCAGCACCCACCACCGCAAGGGGATCTTCCTCCACGCTGCTGGAATCTTCTCTGGGCCTGCCCTGGAACTCCTCTCCCCTCAGAGCAGCCCGAGGAACCCTGATACTATCTGACTGCCGAGTGGACCGCCCGCTTAAGGAAGGCCTGGGCCGGTCCACCGTCCCTGGTCCCGCATCCGAGTCGACTGCTGCAGGGAACGGGGGAAGGGGCGTCCCGCTCCTATCAGGGCCCCGCCGAGAATCGGGATTCCTCCCACGGCGAGAGCGGCTCGCAGGAGGCTGAGCGGCCGCTCTCCGCCGCCGAGGGTCCACAGGGGGGCTCCCTATTCGGCGCCGGGCCCGGGGGGTGATTTCAGGGCTTAGGCGTGCCGGCGGGATACTCCGCCGCAGCCGGGCAGCCCTAGCAATGGGGGTAGCCACCGGAGCAGGCGATACAATGCAGGCGCCCACCTGCTCCTGTAGCCAGCCAGGCCCCCTCACCTCCGCTTCTCGCCTCAGCCTCTCCAGCATCTCCTCCACCGACATCCCTGGCGCCGACATCATGAGGCCCGTCCTGCACGTTTGTCTCCCCTGGCCGCACTGACCTCACTTCCGCCTCCTTCCTCAGTCACTGCTCCGGCCACGCCCCCCGCCGTCCTGGCAACTCCCGCCTTACCTCTTACACCGCCCCCACAAACATCTTAACCCTTTCCTCACCAGTCCTTCACCGCCCGGCCTCTTCATGCGCGTCCTCCCCCACCGCTGCGCTCCAGTCCGGCCTGACTGACTGATCTGTTCTGAACGGATCCCAACGTTTGCATTATAGGAGCGGATCCATCTGTGCAGACACCAGACGGATCCGCTCTGAACACAAGTGTGAAAGTAGCCTAATCTAGCTTAGTAGCACCGGTCTGAGCTCTTTAAAGACACCTGTCCACCCCACAGTCAGTCAGTCGCCAACTACTACCATGGTTAAAATAGTTTGAAATTCTCCTGATTCCCAGAATGAAGAGATAGTATTAGGGCTCATGCACACAGCCCTAACTGTTTTGAGGTCTGCAAATTGCGGATCTTCAAAACACGGATACCGGCCGAGTGCATGTCGCCATTTTTTTTTTACTGCAGATATGCAGATATGTCCTATCCTTGTCTACACACCGGACAAGAATAGGACAAGTTCTATTTTTTGCGGGGCCATGGTACGGACTTGAGGGTGTGCTGTCCAGATCTTTTGCAGCCCCAATGAATGGGTCCACATCCGATCCGCAAAAAATGCCAAAGATCATGCCAAAAGTATGGCCATGTGCATGAGCTTTTACTCTACTGGGTGCCAATTCTTAAAGAGTTAGAAGTTTCCGTAATCTGAAATCACAATTAACCTTATACAGTATATTTACAATAAACCTGTACAAAAGTTTTTGATCATTTTTAATACTGTTCAGGGAGTATAGATTCCCTTTTCTGATGAAGATTTTTGTGATGCCACCCTAGCAATGTTTCTGTCTAGCTGAATGAATGACCCTAGAGGCTGCATTGTGACCCATTTAGTTACCCTTTAAAATAGCAGTGAACATTAAGGAATATAAAATCTTTTGATTCGAAGGAAAAAGAGAAAATGTACCCAACACACATGAATAACATCCTCAAAATGACAAACACTGTCTTTGAAAAATAGAAGAGGCGTCTAGAAGAGGAATATATACATTGTCACCAATCATTGTGATGGACATGTTCAGTGCTCCCTATTCTAAATTCTATCAACAGCCACTGCAAATCAAGTTTATAAAAGGAGAGAGGAGGGTAACAGTGTCTTTACATAAATGCTGAATATGAATCGGTATCAACACAGCATTTATGAGCGAGGAAAGAAGAGTGGTGGTGATATAAAGGAAAAAAAATACAGAACAAAAGGAAATATTGCCATAGAAATGAAGATAAAAGGAAATGTTTCCTGCCCACCTAAACTATATGCTGGTGAAAGAATCTTTTGCAATTTAACAAGTCAATAAAAAGGGTAGTGCTTGTGTCACAATAAGGGGCTTTTTTCGGAATGTTCCGTTCATGTATTGTATGACAGTTTCCAGCATTGTCATGGTAACTGGTAGGTGCACTCAGCTGCTAAAAAGTGAATGACTTTAGAAAAGAATTCCTGACATTACAAATGCAGATTATAATGTTAAAGAGAACAAGGATTGCGCTGGGGTCAGAGTTATAAGCACGGATATGGTGCACAGCCATACAGATGAAGAGTTTGCTGTAAATCTGTATCTAATTGCCCTTTAACATTCATTGTAATAATTGCAGAATTATAATTTAACAAGAAGACATTTTAATCTGAAAACTCTGTTTTTCATTGTTTCTTTTATAAAAATACATACGTACGTAAGAGCAAGAATGGCCTGGGTCACTAGCCTCGGTACCACCATTTTAAATGGCTCTTTCTATACTTCTAGTCTAAGTCTGCACCTTTAGTTTCTCTTAATGCTCTCAGAAAAAACATCTATTTCGGTGATGTCATCGGCGCAGGCGCACTGAGGGAGTTCTGAGGAGGCGAGCCTCCTCATCTCAGAGCGCCTCCGCAGAATGAACACAGGCGCGCGATTTTAAAAATGTCGACAGGGCTGGCCGGAGGAGGAGATCCCGGCTGGCCCTGTCAATCAACACGACGAGGGGGCGGTTTTCTGCAGCTGCTACTAGCAAGTAGCCGCCCTACTTGCTGGTAGAGACCTAATTTACATATTATAAAAGTTTGTTTTTAGAAGAAACTGCTGAATCAAAGTAACACCATTATATTTTCATATAAAGCAGGATAAGTAATTTAACTAGCCCAAAAAAAAAAAAATGACTTTAGTGGGGTGACAGAAGCCCTTTAAAGATAGGCTATTGCAGTACCCCATTGCAAAGAGGTATCTGCAATTTTGTTTGTAATGTTTGTACTGTTTGCAATGCTAATGTATTGTACTAGCATGTCTAAGCATGAGACATGTATGGCCAGAGTTAACCATTCTGCCCCAGCCCTCTCTGGAGCTTACGGTGTGGGCTGGCTCCATCCCTTAGTTCCAGAGTTCTCTAGTCAATCTAGCTGTAGAGAGGAAGGAGTTAGGAAGCAGTCTCCATGTGCTCCGCTCCCCCAGACTCCAGTTTCAAGTCTAGGAGCCTTCGGTACCTCCACAAGCTACAATGAATGAAGCAGGATGATCTAAAGGAGAATTGCATAGCTACAGTGTAGGAGTCAGCAAGGTAACCAGCATAAAGCATTCTAGACCATGCTGCTGTAGGGGGTAACATGTTAAGACACCCCCTACACCCCAGACATGGATACTACAGGCACGGTTGCCAGACTGTAATTGCTAGTTAGAGATCTCAGTTATAGAGGCTTTAGCAAGACAAAGATTAATCAGAGGCATTTAACATAAAGAGTACTCCAAACTACTATCAGGCATTTTGAGCTAAGAATAATTTTTCAATTGGTCTTTATTAAAGATATGGAGCTCTTTTTTCTGAACATAGCTGAGATGCTGTAGTAGCAGCCTCTGGATTTTCACTCTTTTGTCAGTTGGGGAGCTGACGGGCTTTTTTCTCCTAAAATGGCTGCTGCACGTGTGAGGACATGGAGAAAGGAACTCTGAGAAGGCGGGATCACCCATATGACATGCATGCAGCCAATCAGCAGCCAGCCCTGTGATGTCACAGCCCTACAAACAGCCATCTTAGATTCTGCCATTTACCAGTGTACTTAGTGCAGGGAGAGACATCTGCAGGCACTAGGGAACAGTGTTAGAAAAAACGTCATTGTGCTAAAAAACCGATTTATAAGTGCAGGGAAAGGATAGGGATGAATAATTTTTACAGCATTTATGTAGAACAGGGTTCAGTAGGGGAGGTTACAGACTGGGTAATACCAAAAATCTTGTAACCCCTTGCTGCACTGACTGGGGATCCAAATTGCCATTATACAGTTCTGTCATTCCAGCAAACCGTTCTTGTTATTGGGGTGCAAGTGCTGTTTGATACAGGCATTAACAGGGTTTATTATAAGGAAATATTTCTACATCTTATTTGCCCTTGTGCTGTGCAGTTATATGTTAAGCACTTTTTGCCGTATATTAGTGGCAAAAGAAAAATATATTAACCGTCCAGCATTGCACTTATCTCTTTAAAAGCCTTTTGTGTAGTGTAAAAGTAGAAAAAAATTAGGGCCTGATTGCCGTTCATCGGTGCAGTGATATATTCTACAGCTCTGTTTGCCGTGTATTAGTGGTGAAATAAAAATATATTCGCCGTCCAGAGTTGGACTTATCTATTGAAAAGCCTTTTGTGTAGTGTAAAAATAGAAAAAAATTAGGGCCTAATTGCCGCTCAGCTGTGCAGTGATATATTTTACAGTCCTGTTTGCCGTGTATTAGTGGCAAAATAAAAATATATTCGCCGTCCAGCATTGCATTTATCTGTTGAAAAGCCTTTTGTGTAGTGTAAAATTAGGGCCTAAGGCCTCATGCACCCAACCGTTGTTCATCCGCGGCCATGATCCGTGTTTCCTGTCCGTCAAAAAAATAAGACCTGTCCTATTTTTTTGACGGACAACGGTTCACGGACCCATTCAAGTCGACTGGGTCCGTGAAAAAACACGGATGCACACAAGATTGGCATCCGCGTCCATGATCCGTGGCCGTTGGCAACTTTCACACAGACGGATCACAGTATATTCTAACACAGACGCGTTCCCATAGTGATGGGGACGCTTCAAGTTAGAATATACTGAGAACTGTGTACATGACTGCCCCCTGCTGCCTGGCAGCACCCGATATTTTACAGGGGGCTGTGATCCGCACAATTAACCCCTCAGGTGCCGCACTTAAAGGGTTAATTGAGCGTATCATAGCGCCCTGTAAGAGATCAGGTGCTGCCAGGCAGGAGGGGGCAGACCCCCCTCCCCTGTATTTAACTCATTGGTGGCCAGTGCGGCCCCCCTCCCTCACCAATATTATATTCATTGGTGGCCAGTGCGGCCTCCCCTTTTCCCCCCCTTTCCTAATTAAAATCACCCCCCCATCATTGGTGGCCAGTGCGGCCTCACCTCTCCCCCCCCCCCTAGTTAAAATCACGTTCCCCCATCATTGGTGGCCAGTGCGGCCTCACCTCTCCCCTTCCCCCCCCAGTTAAAATCACGTTCCGAAGCCCCCATCATTGGTGGCCAGTGTGGCCTCACATCTCCCCTCCCTAGTTAAAATCACGTTCCCCCATCATTGGGGGCAGCGGAGAGTTCCGATCGGAGTCCCAGTTTAATCGCTGGGGCTCCGATCGGTAACCATGGCAACCAGGACGCTACTGCAGTCCTGGTTGCCATGGTTACTTAGCAATTTTTAGAAGCATTATACTTACCTGCGATGTCTGTGACTGGCCGGGCGCTCCTCCTACTGGTAAGTGACAGGTCTGTGCTATAGGCAATGTGCCGCACTTCTCTTTCAGTGACGTCATCGGCGCAGGCGCACTGAGGGAGTGCTGAGGAGGCGAGCCTCCTTCTCTCAGAGCGCCTGCGCCGAATGAAGACAGGCACGGGATTTGAAATGCTGACAGGGCCAGCCGGAGGAGGAGAGCGCTCGCTCGCCCTGTCAATCAACAGGAGAAGGGGGCGTTTTTTTTTTGCGGCGGCTACCAGCAAGTAGACGCCCTACTTGCTGGTAGTGAAGTCATTTGCATATTTTAAAAGATCGATTTTTAATGAAACAAAGCCACAGACAAAGGTAAGAGCCCTATATAGGGAATAGTCATTCAATAAGGATTTTAACGAGCCCAAAAATGAAAAATGTGTTTTGGGGGTGACAGAAGCCCTTTAAAGAAAAATCTGAAACCAAAAGTATCGAGGACTCTAGTACAGACATACAGTTGCAATAAAAAGTATGTGAACCCTTTGGAATGATATGGATTTCTGAACAAATTGGTCATAAAATGTGATCTGATCTTCATCTAAGTCACAACAGTAGACAATCACAGTCTGCTTAAACTAATAACACACAAAGAATTAAATGTTACCATGTTTTTATTGAGCACACCATGTAAACATTCACAGTGCAGGTGGAAAAAGTATGTGAACCCTTAGATTTAATAACTGGTTGAACCTACTTTGGCAGCAATAACTTCAACCAAATGTTTCCTGTAGATGCAGATCAGACGTGCACAACAGTCAGGAGTAATTCTTGACCATTCCTCTTTACAGAACTGTTTCAGTTCAGCAATATTCTTGGGATATCTGGTCTGAATCGCGTTCAATAAAAACATGGTAACATTTAATTATTTGTGTGTTATTAGTTTAAGCAGACTGTGATTGTCTATTGTTATAACTTAGATGAAGATCAGATCACATTGTATGACCAATTTGTGCAGAAATCCATATAATTCCAAAGGGTTCACATACTTTTTCTTGCAACTGTAGATTCCTCTGATACAGAGAGGCATAATAGGATCAAAGTACCCAATAGAGGACGTGGTAGGGGTAGTTTTCGACCCAGAGGAGGAAAATGATGGCAGAGAAGTGGCAGGGGATACACCTCATCCTCAATGGATTCTTCTGTTGCTGGTGGGGGGGGAGAGTACCCATGGGTTTTTTAGGGAAGGGAGGGGAGGATCAAGCAGGTCCTCCATATCATTTAAGGGACAGAGATCCCACACAGAAGGAAGAAAAATGCAAGTAAATGTAAAATGTATCATTAATCTCACAGATGAAGTGTTGACAGCATGTGAAATGGAGATTCTGTCTAAAGGTCTTTCCTTTGTACCAACTGTGAATTTTGACACATTTTCATGGGTTAAAGATCTGAGCCTCTTTACACGTAAACTAAGATGGCACAAGTTCTACAAAAACAATGACAGGGAGGAATGTGCTAGACTTGGTATCCCGATGGATTGTCTAGTGGATACTAGACTCCTCCTCTCCCTGAATGAGGGTCTAACCCAACAAAATGGGTTGGGCCCTTTCACTGAACTGCGCCCCAGGAGTAAAAAGATGCCCCCCCCCCCACAAGAGAACTCAGCAATTCATATTTTTTCTAGATTGGTTATTCAGGATTTAGAGAAGATAAGACCACAGAAAGATTCTAAATGTAACCTTACCAAACAAGAGAGGGACGCCTTGACTGGGCTACAAAGGGACAACAATATCATTGTGAAGCCTGCCGATAAGGGGGGAAACATCATGATTATGGACCACATCCTCTATAGTGGGATGTGTGGGTGTCTTCTCAATGATATTGGGTGCTATGGCCGCCTACAGGGCGATCCCTCTAATAAGTTTATCGAAGAATTGAATCAGATTCTTCTGACAGCTTTTGAAGAGAAATTGATTTCATCGGAAGAGTTGAAGTTTATGATTCCCAGAAATCCCCAGATACCAACTTTCTACGCACTCCCGAAAATCCATAAGGGAGTGGATCCATTGAAAGGGAGACCGATAGTATCTGGGGTTGATTCTTTCTCTCAGAACACTAGTATTTATATCGATCGTGTCCTGAGACCTTTTGTCTCTGCGTTACCCTCTTACATCAAGGATACGACGACGGATTTACTCTTGCGTATTTAGGATACTGCTGTAGAGGAGAAGACATTCTTGGCCTCTATTGATGTTGAGGCCCTCTACAGCAGTATACCTCATGAATGGGGTATTAGGGCAGTGGATTCCTTCTTGGCAACTAGGGGCATTCAGTTTAGGGCCCATAACTCTTTTAATATCTCTATCCTGAGATTCGTACTAACACATAATTTTTTTATTTTTAAGAATGTGTTTTACCACCAGCTCAGAGGCACCGCGATGGGTAGTCCCTGTGCACCAACTTACGCAAATTTGCTCCTGGGCTGGTGGGAGGACCAACTCGTGTTTAGTGATGTGGAGGAACCCTGGACCACCCACATTACCTTCTGGGGAAGGTATATTGATGATATCTTTCTATTGTGGGATGGTACAGAGGTTGCCTTTAGGTCATTTGTCACATCACTTAATCACAATCCAATCAGTTTGAGATTCACCTGTGAAATTAGTAACAGGGAAATCTCGTTCCTGGATATTAAAATCTATAAAAAGGATGGCATGTTGTGTACAGAAACGTTCAGGAAGCCAACAGCTACCAATAGCCTCTTACACTGGGGCAGTTTCCACCCCAACCCAGTTAAAAAAGGTATTCCGAAGGGCCTCAACATTCGTGACGCAATCGAGGGACCTAAGGGACAGGTTTCTGAATAGAGGTTACCCGGATGAGACACTGAAGAAAGCTTTTAAACTCTCCCTGGCCACAGATAGAGACTGCTTTCTAGACCCACAAAAAAAGGGTAGAGTACAGGATAAGGTTATAAGAGTGATCAGGACTTTTGATAACTCCCATGAGAGGATTTTTGAAATCCTTAGTAGACATTGGGGTATCCTTCGGACCAATAGGGCCCTCGTTGATGTACTCCCACAAAAACCGGGGATTACCTTTAGGAGGGGGAGATCGATCAGGGATCTTCTAGTACACAGTCTCTGTACTACACCCAAAATCGCAGGTACATGGCTTGATAGGAGATCGTTGGGAATGTTCAGGTGCAGTGGATATATTGCATGTCCATACATCAATGTATCTAAAGCTTTCAGAAGTGTCTCAACGGGTAGAATCTTTGAAATTAGGGATTTCGGCAATTGTAAAAGTTGTGGAGTGGTCTAGTTGATAACGTGTCAATGCCCCATGAATTATGTGGGTAAAACTAAGAGGGAGTTGAGGAGGAGGGTGCGAGAGCATCTTGGGGATATCAAACATAGACGAGACAAACCTGTGGCAAACCATGTTCATGAGTTCCATGGTGGGAATGCTAAATCCCTGGGTTTTCAGATCATTGAGATCATCCCACCCTCTCCATGTAAGGGGGATTGGGATAAGAGGATCTTACAGAAGGAGTGCCAGTGGATCTATAGATTAAAAACGTCCAGTCCGGATGGTCTGAATGAACAGCTATCATTTGGCTGTTTTCTATAATCCAGAGGCTCTCCTCCTCATCCTCATATCCAACCCACTTAGGCACAACTGTACTCTCTCTCTTGTTGTGTCATCTTTCTTTATTTTTATCTGTTGTGGTTCCTTTCCTCTTGATTATCTCCTCCTTCTTCTCCAAACAAAACCAGCTACCAATGGGAATTTTATCTATATCGTTATCCTTGCCATTCTATTAATTATCGGATCGAAAATGATCCTAATATATGTATCATATAGCCACAATTGGGTTACCCTTATTAAGGATGGTTGCCCTCTAAGTGGCTGAATGCTGTTTAAGAGTTAATGTCCGGTGAATTTGATGTCTCATTTTTCCCATCCTTGTTATATTTAATATTTTCCAACTCCCACCCCTTTCTGTCTCTCTCCCCCCCCCCCCCCCATACCTCTACCCCCTTGGGGCCTATACCGTCATGTCATTCCCGTTTCATAAATAGACCTTGAACACTATTGCCTTATAGAGTCTACCCCATGGCCACATAATTTAATATTTAATAAATTATGAAAGAGGAGCATAGTATAATAATAGCACTGTGACCGGATAGGATTGATTTGCATATCCACTCATGTGGTTTGGCATATCTATTTATGTGTTTTGGTAGCATATGGTCATCTCTGTTCCGATTGCAAGACATAATTGATCAGTATCTGTATGTATATTCCGGAGCATGAACTAAATAGGATGGTGTTATTTCAGGTCCGGGAGTAAAGTATCAGCCTATGAATCGCTTGGTGGAACGCATATGCGTTCCAGGGCTACTTCCGGTTTACGGAGCCTAACTACCTATGTCATTTCCTTGTCTGGTCGCCGGCTCCTAACGTCACTTCCGGCCTGTGGAACTCATTTGCGTTCCAAACCGGCGTCCTTATGGAATATCGTGCTACACTATGTTTAAGGTACCTCTGGACATTTATCTTACACTGCTCATTTATAATGGAAAACCTATAAAAGGACACTGAGAACTACTAAGCTAAAAAATATTGTTTTTATTGAGTATATAATTAAAAACATATACAAAGAGATAACAGACAAATGCAAAAAGTGCAGTACAATTTGGGGTGTGCAGTCTTCCTGTGGATTCGCTACCTTTTATATACGGTATGTGACCTTGCCTTTTCAGACAGCATGGTTGATGTAACTTGTTGCGGTTTTCTGCCTTTTGAACCAACATTGGTTATGTCTTTTCTATTATTTTCTGCAGCTTGCACATGCACTTTACTGTTTGCTGTATTTGGCTGAATATATATATATATATATATATATATATATATATATTCAAAAGACCCACATTGGAGAGTTGCTATTTCTTCTTCTGCTTATATTATATAGCATGCACTTGCACTTTACATTTGATGCTACTACTTGCACTCGCATCAATAGTGGATACCCTTTTCAATATATATTTTACTGTACATAGTAGTTTTTCTACTTATAGGCACCTACATTTAGGTCACTTACTTCATCATACTTTTGTACTTGATAGACTCTCCCAGGATTGTACTGCACTTTTTGCATTTGTCTGTCATCTCTTTGTATATGTTTTTATTTATATACTCAATAAAAACAATATTTTTTAGCTTAGTAGTTCTCAGTGTCCTTTTATAGGTTTTCTAGTTATTTTCTGAGTTAAGCTCTAGTTAGGGGCTTCATTGTTTCTTTACGCCATTCCTTTGTAACTTACTTTTGTACTAATCATTTATAATGGATCAGATGGGGGAATGCGCTCTCTATAGACATAAGTTCGGGCTTTTGTATTGTAGGCATAAGGGATTTGGTAATTGAAGGGGGGAGGGACTAACTGTAGGTGGATCCTTTATGAGGCGCCAAGTTTGGAACAGACATGGGGACACTGGTCATCTCTAGCCTGCATCTGGGCTCCTGTTCCTAGAGGGTCTCGATTGTGGGACACTGAATAGAAAATCTTCATTGTGAGATCTTGTTGCTGGAGCATCATTCTCCTCTTCCCCTGACGAACCAGTCGCAAGATACAACGGCTGGGGAAACGTAACGTTGGGAATTGTTTTTTTCTTCTACACTCACCTAAAGAATTATTAGGAACACCATACTAATACGGTGTTGGACCCCCTTTTGCCTTCAGAACTGCCTTAATTCTACGTGGCATTGATTCAACAAGGTGCTGATAGCATTCTTTAGAAATGTTGGCCCATATTGATAGGATAGCATCTTGCAGTTGATGGAGATTTGAGGGATGCACATCCAGGGCACGAAGCTCCCGTTCCACCACATCCCAAAGATGCTCTATTGGGTTGAGATCTGGTGACTGTGGGGGCCATTTTAGTACAGTGAACTCATTGTCATGTTCAAGAAACCAATTTGAAATGATTCGAGCTTTGTGACATGGTGCATTATCCTGCTGGAAGTAGACATCAGAGGATGGATACATGTTCTCATTCTGTTTACGCCAAATTCGGACTCTACCATTTGAATGTCTCAACAGAAATCGAGACTCATCAGACCAGGCAACATTTTTCCAGTCTTCAACAGTCCAATTTTGGTGAGCTCGTGCAAATTGTAGCCTCTTTTTCCTATATGTAGTGGAGATGAGTGGTACCCGGTGGGGTCTTCTGCTGTTGTAGCCCATCCGCCTCAAGGTTGTGCGTATTGTGGCTTCACAAATGCTTTGCTGCATACCTTGGTTGTAACGAGTGGTTATTTCAGTCAATGTTGCTCTTCTATCAGCTTGAATCAATCGGCCCATTCTCCTCTGACCTTTAGCATCCACAAGGCATTTTTGCCCACAGGACTGCCGCATA
Source organism: Bufo bufo (assembly GCF_905171765.1). Classification (NCBI taxonomy): domain Eukaryota; kingdom Metazoa; phylum Chordata; class Amphibia; order Anura; family Bufonidae; genus Bufo; species Bufo bufo. Next base: position 455,344,471 of record NC_053391.1, read on the forward strand.
CTGGATGTTTTTCCCTTTTCACACCATTCTTTGTAAACCCTAGAAATGGTTGTGCGTGAAAATCCCAGTAACTGAGCAGATTGTGAAATACTCAGACCGGCCCGTCTGGCACCAACAACCATGCCACGCTCAAAATTGCTTAAATCACCTTTCTTTCCCATTCTGACATTCAGTTTGGAGTTCAGGAGATTGTCTTGACCAGGACCACACCCCTAAATGCATTGAAGCAACCGCCATGTGATTGGTTGACTAGATAATTGCATTAATGAGAAATAGAACAGGTGTTCCTAATAATTCTTTAGGTGAGTGTATATGTTAGTGTGTTTAGATCTATGTTTGTCACTCAGTGTACTTTAGGATAGGGCGCTTTAGGGTATACTAGGTTAGGTACGAGGACAGGGAGCCGCTACCATTAAGGGGTGTCCCTGAGCTGAGCCTGTCTAGGGTCAAATAGGGAATTGTCTTGGTCATTTATTTTATACTATCTTCCATAAGGGTGACCTTGGTTATTGGGTATCATCCACCACGGACCTATTGTCATCACTTTCCCTGGGCCACCCCCCTTTTCATCATTTCTGGCTGTCCATTTAGTTGAGAATTACTTCATCTAACGTGATTTCAGCTAACCGTGAGTAAACACTGAGTATATCTAATGCTGAGTACAATTAGATAGTTCATGTTGTATGTGCTTTCTTGACCCTCTTTTTGTACGTAGGCCGGTTGCAGGCCAGTTTTTAAAGCAGATTTATTAAAAGGTATATTTTAAATTTGGGAAGGTGTTTATGGTTATATGGCTTTTTTCTTCCCTTATGGATATCTACTGATATAGCTGTTTCGTGTGGTACAATTCTCAGTGTGACCTAACAGGTGTATTTTGCAGACAGTCCTGGGGTCCTTTCTAAGTTCCTATGGTTAATTGTACAGCAGTTCCCTCTAATCACATCTCTGGGAAACATGGTGACCTAATCAATAAGAGGAATCCTTTTTGGTCATTCTACAGTCTCTTATTGCTTAAGCAATCAAAGGGTTGCATTACTGAAATTGTAGGTTCCTCCGGTCCCAATCATTAGCACAGAAGCCTGGCTGGCAGTAGACAGCCGCACATCAACTTCTGGGTCACATAGGACACACACGCAGGGCATACTCTACTGCCCAGATTCTACTTGTGGGAAATACTGGTCCCTTTATGCTAAAGGTAAACTAGTAAACACAGCTGTAAACTAAGTTGTAACATGAAGATGAAAGAATGCAGTGTAGATATAGTACAGCACGACCCCAAGACTAGGTGACTAGTGCTTCTTACTGTAAATGCCTAAATAACTCACAGGTTTGGAAATGGAGGAGTTAAAGAACAATTACTGAATAGAACTTGAAAGAGACCCCCACACAAAAACAAGCATCACATCAATGCAATTATGTTCCTTAGAAACACACAATCACACTAGCAGCGTATTGTCTAAATCAAATGTATTTTATGTATTTCACTGCATCTCTCATGCAATTTTCTCGTGGATACAAGAGATCACATGCCGTCTCCTTATGAAAGAATTTAGAAGATAATTAAAGCCTTCTAAAGCATTGGGTCACCATGGAAATGCGTTGGACGTCAGTCTCATACATAGTACCAATTGAGAACATCACTCACTGTTTGCACTCTGTTCCCATACTGTCCTGTTCCTTTTGGTTATTACTGTTCAAGTAGTTTTGGTTTGATAGGTTGTAAAAAACAATTCTAAACATTTTTAGTGTTTGATTTTTGCTTCTGGTTATGGATCTGATGCTGCTATAATGCTGGAAAGAATGTACAAAGCAGAAGGAAAATGATCGTATTGCTATATAACCAGTAATAGACCTGGGCGCTTACAGTACATACATAGACTCTAGTTAAAATACAATTACATTATATAATATACTGTCACCAGCCATAAATATAGGAATGTATGTGCCCTGACTTTGCGCGTTCCCAGATTTTATACCTTTTTCACTGTTGTCATAATCCCTAAATGCTTCATTGGGCTCACTTCCCAGATCTTACAATACATTTTATCGCATTCTACACCAGACAATCCTCCCAGATGCTGTATTTTGGACAGTCATATTGTGCAATAGTTGGAATACATTTAATCAAATTTTATACCAGACAATGCTCCGCGATGCAACGTTATAACGTGTATATATCTGCAGTCTCCAGTGAGAATGTTCAATACATTGCAATACAGTAATTCTTGGGTTAGCAACCAGAACTTTAAATCATTGTATATAGATATTAATTTGTTTTCTTGGAAAAAAAATGATTTTCTTAAAATTAAAGCTGTTGTCTGGCCCAACAAACAATTTTAGTTATAGCCCCCTAAAGTGTGTAAATGAAAGAAAAAGAGCCACTTGTCTATTCACATCCACTCTGTTCCAGCATGAAGTTCCCATCACCTGGCTACGGGTGGACTGGAAGTGTGACATCCTGTCCATGGTCATGTGTACCGCTGCAGTCATTCACTGGTTTCAGCATTGCTTTGACCCCAGGTGACCTCTCAGCCTTTGTGGTCACATGCCACTTGGGGGAATATCAATGCTGAGGCCAGTTAATGGCTGCAGCAGTGCATGTGACCATAGATGGGGACATATAGTTCCAGCATCTATTTCCAAGGCAGAATCTACTCCCAAACACCTGTTAGACGAGTATACGGGGTGTTAGACCCCCTGCTGATCTGACATTAAAATATAAGAATTCCGAAAACCCCTTTATGTGTAAATTCCCAAATTTGACTCTTCTCTGTTCACCCTCTACTACATAATTCCTCAGATCCTAATCCCTTTATTCAACAGTATCCACCAACACCCCTGTGCACTCAAATGTACCTCATATTTGTACCCACACATATAGTGGCTGTATTGTTTTTTTATAAAAGATGACTAAACCATTGAGCAAAACAAGTACGCTTAAAATTTTTCATCATCCTTATGTCCTCATAGATTGTAAGCTCCTGCGAGTAGGAACCTCACTCCAGTTGTTTAAATTGTTGTTTTGTTTGCTCATCTGAAATGTCTGATCTTGATTGTCTGTACATGAAAAATCTGATTTGTGCTGCTATATATATGTGGGTGTTATATAAATATATATGATGATATATTACTATTATTATTACATTTTCTACTGCTATGTACTATATGCATGATCAGACTGGCCCACGAAAGTGCCAGAGGGTCCTCAGGTGAGCCCAGTGTCTGATGTCTGTGCCCAAAAAGTCCAGGTGAAAAATCCCATTTGGAACTGCCTTTGGAGCTAATCATTCCCACAAAAGTCTATTTAAATTTATTAAACTTTTTTGATGATATAGGGATTAGGCTCAGAGAATAACACTGATTTATATAGTACTGTATGACGCTATTAATTAAGGCTTCTATGCAGTGGCGGATTACAATAGGGACGTTCGAGTCGGCAGCCCCCGAGCCCAGCACCACTGGGGGGGCCCAACGCCGACCCGAACGCCCACATACTATGGCGGGACACGGGAGACCATAGTTCCCTGCCACGCCGCCAATCATTAACATAAGCCCCAGGCCTAGTAGACCTGAGGCCTATGCGGTAGTGAAATCCCGACGTAGGTTTGCATGATGCCGTTTTTTTATTTTACGTGCCAACTTTGGGGGACATGGGGGGGACACAAAGGAGTACATGCAAAGAGACAGTACATCCGGGAAAATTGCAGTATGTGGACAAATTACTATGTGGAGGAAAAATATTATGTTGGGATTACTGTGTAGGGGGAAATTATTATGGGAGGGATTACTATGTGGGGACAAATTACTATATGGGGAAATGTGGGGGAAACGACTGTGTAGGGCAGTGTGGGGGAAATTACTGTGTGGGGGTAATGTGTTGGAAATTACTGTATGGCGCAGTGTGGGGGAAATTACTGTGTGGGGCAGTGTGGGTGAAATTACTATATGAGGGCACAGTGGGGGAAATTACTGTGTGGGGGTAGTGTGGGGGAAATAACTGTATGGGGCAGTGTGGGGGAAATCACTGTGTGGGGCAGTGTGGGGGAAATTACTATATGAGGGCACAGTGGGGGAAATTACTGTGTGGGGGTAGTGCGGGGGAAATTACTGTATGGGAGCAGTGTGGGGGAAATTACTGTGTGGGGGGAATTACTATATGGGATCAGTGTAGGGGAAATTAGTGTGGGGGAAGTTACTGTGTGGGGCAGTTTGGGGGCAATTACTGTGAGGGGCAGTTTGGGGGAAATTACTGTGAAGGGCAGTTTGGGGGAAATTACTGTGAAGGGCAGTTTGGGGGAAATTACTGTGAAGGGCAGTTTGGGGGAAATTACTGTGAAGGGCAGTGTGGGGGGAAATTACTGTGAAGGGCAGTGTGGGGGAAATTACTATGTGGGAGCAGTGTGGGGGAAATTACTGTGTGGGAGTAGTATAGGGGAAATTACTATATGGGACAGTGTGGGGAAAATTACTGTGTGGGGCAGTGTGGGGAAAATTACTGTGTGGGGCAGTGTGGGGGAAATTACTGTGTGGGGTAGTGTGGGGGGAATTACTGTGTGGGGGTAGTGTGGGGGAAATTACTGTGTGGGAGCAGTGTGGGGAAAATTACTATATGGGAGCAGTGTGGGGAAAATTACTATATGGGAGCAGTGTGGGGAAAATTACTGTGTGGGGCTGTGTGGGGAAAATTACTATATGGGACAGTGTGGGGGGAAATTACTATATGTGGCAGTGTGGGGGAAATTACTATATGGGGCAGCGTGGGGGAAACTACTGTGTGGGAGCAGTGTGGGGGAAATTACTGTGTGGGGCAGTATGGGGGAAATTACTATATGGGGCAGTGTGGGGGTAGTGTGGGGGAAATAACTGTACGGGAGCAGTGTGGGGGAAATTACTGTGTGGGGGGAATTACTATATGGGAGCAGTGTAGGGGAAATTAGTGTGGGGGAAGTTACTGTGTGGGGCAGTTTGGGGGCAATTACTGTGAGGGGCAGTTTGGGGGAAATTACTGTGAAGGGCAGTTTGGGGGAAATTACTGTGAAGGGCAGTTTAGGGGAAATTACTGTGAAGGGCAGTTTGGGGGAAATTACTGTGTGGGGGTAGTGCGGGGGAAATTACTGTACGGGAGCAGTGTGGGGGAAATTACTGTGTGGGGGGAATTACTATATGGGAGCAGTGTAGGGGAAATTAGTGTGGGGGAAGTTACTGTGTGGGGCAGTTTGGGGGCAATTACTGTGAGGGGCAGTTTGGGGGAAATTACTGTGAAGGGCAGTTTGGGGGAAATTACTGTGAAGGGCAGTTTAGGGGAAATTACTGTGAAGGGCAGTTTGGGGGAAATTACTGTGAAGGGCAGTTTGGGGGAAATTACTGTGAAGGGCAGTTTGGGGGAAATTACTGTAAAGGGCAGTTTGGGGGAAATTACTGTGAAGGGCAGTGTGGGGGGAAATTACTGTGAAGGGCAGTGTGGGGGAAATTACTATGTGGGAGCAGTGTGGGGGAAATTACTATGTGGGAGCAGTGTGGGGGAAATTACTGTGTGGGAGTAGTATAGGGGAAATTACTATATGGGACAGTGTGGGGAAAATTACTGTGTGGGGCAGTGTGGGGAAAATTACTGTGTGGGGCAGTGTGGGGGAAATTACTGTGTGGGGTAGTGTGGGGGGAATTACTGTGTGGGGGTAGTGTGGGGGAAATTACTGTGTGGGAGCAGTGTGGGGAAAATTACTATATGGGAGCAGTGTGGGGAAAATTACTGTGTGGGGCTGTGTGGGGAAAATTACTATATGGGACAGTGTGGGGGGAAATTACTATATGTGGCAGTGTGGGGGAAATTACTATATGGGGCAGCGTGGGGGAAACTACTGTGTGGGAGCAGTGTGGGGGAAATTACTGTGTGGGGCAGTATGGGGGAAATTACTATATGGGGCAGTGTGGGGGAAATTACTATATGGGGCAGTGTGGGGGAAATTACTGTGTAGGGCTGTGTGGGGGAAATTACTAAATGGGCAGTGTGGGGGGAAATTACTATATGGGGCAGTGTGGGGGAAATGACTGTGTGGGAGCAGTGTGGGGGGAAATTACTGTGTGGGGCAGTGTGGGGCAAATTACTATATTGGGCAGTGTGGGGGAAATTACTATATGGGACAGTGTGGGGGGAAATTACTATATGTGGCAGTGTGGGGGAAATTACTACATGGGGCAGCGTGGGGGAAACTACTGTGTGGGAGCAGTGTGGGGGAAATTACTAAATGGGCAGTGTGGGGGAAAATTACTATATGGGGCAGTGTGGGGGAAATTACTATATGGGGCAGTGTGGGGGAAATTATTGTGTGGGGACAGTGTGGGGGAAAGTACTATATGGGGCAGTGTGGGGGGAAATTACTATATGGGGCAGTGTGGGGGAAATTACAATATGGGAGCAGTGTAAGGGAAATTACTGTGTGGGGGTAGGGTGGGGGAAATTACTATATGGGGCAGTGTGGGGGAAATTACTGTGTTGGGGTAGTGTAGGGGAAATTACTATATGGGACAGTGTGGGGGAAATTACTGTGTGGGGCAGTGTGGGGAAAATTGCTATATGGGGCAGTGTTGGGGAAATTACTGTGTGGGGGTAGTGTGGGGGAAATTACTGTATGGGGGCTGTGGGGGGGAAATTACTGTATGAGGCGTGTGTGGGGGAAATTACTGCGTGGGAGCATTGTGGGGGAAATTACTGTGTGGGGCAGTGTGGGGGAAATTACTGTGTGGGGCAGTGTGGGGAAAATTGTTATATGGGGGCTGTGTGTGGGAAATTACTGTGTGGGGGTAGTGTAGGGGAAATTACTGTATGGGGCTGTGTGGGGGAAATTATTGTATGGGGGCTGTGTGGGGGAAATTACTGTGTGGGAGCAGTGTGGGGGAAATTACTATATGAGAGCAGTGTGGGGGGAAATTACTGTGTGGGAGCAGTGTGGGGGAAATTACTATATGGGACCAGTGTGGGGGAAATTACTGTGTGGGGGAAATTACTGTGTGGGAGCAGTGTGGGGAAAATTACTATATGGCACAGTGTGGGGAAAATTACTGTGTGGGAGCAGTGTGGGGGAAATTACTATATGGGACAGTGTGGGGGGAAATTACTATATGTGGCAGTGTGGGGGAAATTACTATATGGGGCAGCGTGGGGGAAACTACTGTGTGGGAGCAGTGTGTGGGAAATTACTGTGTGGGGCAGTATGGGGGAAATTACTATATGGGGCAGTGTGGGGGAAATTACTGTGTGGGAGCAGTGTGGGGGAAATTACTATATGGGAGCAGTGTGGGGGGAAATTACTGTGTGGGAGCAGTGTGGGGGAAATTACTATATGGGAGCAGTGTGGGGGGAAATTACTGTGTGGGGGAAATTGCTGTGTGGGGGTAGTGTTGGGGAAATTTCTGTATGGGGGGCAGTGTGGGGAAAATTACTGCGTGGGAGCAGTGTGGTGAAAATTACTATATGGGGCAGTGTGGGGAAAATTACTGTGTAGGGGAAATTACTTTATGGGGCAGTGTGGGGGAAATTACTGTGTGGGGCAGTGTGGGGCAAATTACTATATTGGGCAGTGTGGGGGAAATTACTGTGTGGGGCTGTGTGGGGGAAATTACTATATGGGACAGTGTGGGGGGAAATTACTATATGTGGCAGTGTGGGGGAAATTACTGTGTGGGAGCAGTGTGGGGGAAATTACTATATGGGGCAGCGTGGGGGAAACTACTGTGTGGGAGCAGTGTGGGGGAAATTACTGTGTGGGGCAGTATGGGGGATATTACTATATGGGGCAGTGTGGGAGAAATTACTGTGTGGGAGCAGTGTGGGGGAAATTACTATATGGGAGCAGTGTGGGGGGAAATTACTGTGTGGGGGCAGTGTGGGGGAAATTACTGTGTGGGAGCAGTGTGGGGAAAATTACTATATGGGAGCAGTGTGGGGGAAATTACTGTGTGGTAGCAGTGTGGGGGAAATTACTATATGGGAGCAGTGTGGGGGAAATTACTGTGTGTGGGAAATTACTGTGTGGGAGCAGTGTGGGGAAAATTACTATATGGCGCAGTGTGGGGAAAATTACTGTGTGGGAGCAGTGTGGGGGAAATTACTGTGTGGGAGCAGTGTGGGGGAAATTACTGTATGGGAACAGTGTGGGGAAAATGACTGTGTGGGGCAGTGTAGGGGAAATTACTATATGGGGCAGTGTAGGGGAAATTACTATATGGGGCAGTGTGGGGGAAATGACTGTGTGGGAGCAGTGTGGGGGAAATTACTGTGTGGGGCAGTGTGGGGCAAATTACTATATTGGGCAGTGTGGGGGAAATTACTATATGGGACAGTGTGGGGGGAAATTACTATATGTGGCAGTGTGGGGGAAATTACTATATGGGGCAGCGTGGGGGAAACTACTGTGTGGGAGCAGTGTGGGGGGAAACTACTGTGTGGGAGCAGTGTGGGGGAAATTACTGTGTGGGGCAGTATGGGGGAAATTACTATATGGGGCAGTGTGGGGGAAATTACTGTGTGGGGCAGTGTGGGGGAAATTACTGTGTGGGGCAGTGTGGGGCAAATTACTATATGGGGCAGTGTGGGGCAAATTACTATATGGGGCAGTGTAGGGCAAATTACTATATGGGGCAGTGTGGGGCAAATTACTATATGGGGCAGTGTGGGGGAAATTACTGTGTAGGGCTGTGTGGGGGAAATTACTAAATGGGCGGTGTGGGGGGAAATTACTAAATGGGCGGTGTGGGGGGAAATTACTATATGGGGCGTGTGGGGGAAATGACTGTGTGGGAGCAGTGTGGGGGAAATTACTGTGTGGGGCAGTGTGGGGCAAATTACTATGTTGGGCAGTGTGGGGGAAATTACTGTGTGGGGCTGTGTGGGGGAAATTACTGTGTGGGGGAAATTGCTGTGTGGGGGTAGTGTTGGGGAAATTTCTGTATGGGGGCAGTGTGGGGAAAATTACTGCGTGGGAGCAGTGTGGTAAAAATTACTATATGGGGCAGTGTGGGGAAAATTACTGTGTAGGGGAAATTACTTAATGGGGCAGTGTGGGGGAAATTACTGTGTGGGAGCAGTGTGGGGGAAATTACTGTGTGGGGGCAGTGTGGGGGAAATTACTGTGTGGGAGCAGTGTGGGGGAAATTACTATATGGGGCAGCGTGGGGGAAACTACTGTGTGGGAGCAGTGTGGGGGAAATTACTGTGTGGGGCAGTATGGGGGAAATTACTATATGGGGCAGTGTGGGCGAAATTACTGTGTGGGAGCAGTGTGGGGGAAATTACTATATGGGAGCAGTGTGGGGGGAAATTACTGTGTGGGAGCAGTGTGGGGGAAATTACTGTGTGGGAGCAGTGTGGGGAAATTACTATATGGGAGCAGTGTGGGGGAAATTACTGTGTGGGTGCAGTGTGGGGGAAATTACTGTGTGGGAGCAGTGTGGGGGAAATTACTATATGGGAGCAGTGTTGTGGAAATTACTGTGTGGGGGAAATTACTGTGTGGGAGCAGTGTGGGGGAAATTACTATATGGCGCAGTGTGGGGAAAATTACTGTGTGGGAGCAGTGTGGGGGAAATTACTGTATGGGAACAGTGTGGGGAAAATGACTGTGTGGGGCAGTGTAGGGGAAATTACTATATGGGGCAGTGTAGGGGAAATTACTATATGGGGCAATGTGGGGGAAATGACTGTGTGAGAGCAGTGTGGGGGAAATTACTGTGTGGGGCAGTGTGGGGCAAATTACTATATTGGGCAGTGTGGGGGAAATTACTGTGTGGGGCTGTGTGGGGGAAATTACTATATGGGACAGTGTGGGGGGAAATTACTATATGGGACAGTGTGGGGGGAAATTACTATATGTGGCAGTGTGGGGGAAATTACTATATGGGGCAGCGTGGGGGAAATTACTGTGTGGGGCAGTGTGGGGGAAATTACTGTGTGGGGCAGTGTGGGGCAAATTACTATATGGGGCAGTGTGGGGCAGATTACTATATGGGGCAGTGTGGGGGAAATTACTGTGTAGGGCTGTGTGGGGGAAATTACTAAATGGGCGGTGTGGGGGGAAATTACTATATGGGGCAGTGTGGGGGAAATGACTGTGTGGGAGCAGTGTGGGGGAAATTACTGTGTGGGGCAGTGTGGGGCAAATTACTATATTGGGCAGTGTGGGGGAAATTACTGTGTGGGGCTGTGTGGGGGAAATTACTATATGGGACAGTGTGGGGGAAATTACTGTGTGGGGGAAATTGCTGTGTGGGGGTAGTGTTGGGGAAATTTCTGTATGGGGGCAGTGTGGGGAAAATTACTGCGTGGGAGCAGTGTGGTAAAAATTACTATATGGGGCAGTGTGGGGGAAATTACTATATGGGGCAGTGTGGGGGAAATTACTGTGTGGGGGAAATTTCTGTGTGGGGGTAGTGTTGGGGAAATTTCTGTATGGGGCAGTGTGGGGAAAATTACTATATGGGGCAGTGTGGGGAAAATTACTGTGTAGGGGAAATTACTTTATGGGGCAGTGTGGGGGAAATTACTGTGTGGGAGCAGTGTGGGGGAAATTACTGTGTGGGGGCAGTGTGGGGGAAATTACTGTGTGGGGGCAGTGTGGGGGGAATTACTGTGTGGTGGTAGTGTGGGGGTAATTACTATATGGGACAGTGTGGGGGGAAATTACTATATGGGGCAGTGTGGGGGAAATTACTGTGTGGGAGCAGTGTGGGGGAAATTACTGTGTGGGAGCAGTGTGGGGAAAATTACTGTGTGGGGGCAGTGTGGGGGAAATTGCTGTGTGGGGGCAGTGTGGGGGAAATTGCTGTGTGGGGGCAGTGTGGGGGAAATTGCTGTGTGGGGGCAGTGTGGGGGAAATTGCTGTGTGGGGGCAGTGTGGGGGAAATTGCTGTGTGGGGGCAGTGTGAGGGAAATTATTGTGTGAGAGCAATGTGGGGGGAATTACAATATGGGGCAGTGTGGGAAAAATTACTGTGTGGTGGTAGTGTGGGTGAAATAACTATATGGGACAGTGTGGGGGAAATTACTATATGGGTCAATGTGGGGGGAACTACTGTGTGAGGTAGTGTGGGGGAAATTACTGTGTGGGGGTAGTGTGGGGGAAATTACTGTGTGGGGGTAGTGTGGGGGAAATTACTGTATGGGGCAGTGTGGGGGAAATTACTGTGTGTGGGTAGTGTGGGGGAAATTACTATATGGGACAGTCTGGGGGAAATTACTGTGTGGGAGCAGTGTGGGGGAAATTAGTATGTGGGGGCAGTGTGGGGGAAATTACTATATGGGAGCAGTGTGGGGGGAAATTACTGTGTGGGAGCAGTGTGGGGGAAACTACTGTGTGGGAGCAGTGTGGGGGAAATTACTGTGTGGGGCAGTATGGGGGAAATTACTATATGGGGCAGTGTGGGCGAAATTACTGTGTGGGAGCAGTGTGGGGGAAATTACTATATGGGAGCAGTGTGGGGGGAAATTACTGTGTGGGAGCAGTGTGGGGGAAATTACTGTGTGGGAGCAGTGTGGGGGAAATTACTATATGGGAGCAGTGTGGGGGAAATTACTGTGTGGGAGCAGTGTGGGGGAAATTACTGTGTGGGAGCAGTGTGGGGGAAATTACTATATGGGAGCAGTGTTGTGGAAATTACTGTGTGGGGGAAATTACTGTGTGGGAGCAGTGTGGGGGAACTTACTATATGGCGCAGTGTGGGGAAAATTACTGTGTGGGAGCAGTGTGGGGGAAATTACTGTATGGGAACAGTGTGGGGAAAATGACTGTGTGGGGCAGTGTAGGGGAAATTACTATATGGGGCAGTGTAGGGGAAATTACTATATGGGGCAATGTGGGGGAAATGACTGTGTGAGAGCAGTGTGGGGGAAATTACTGTGTGGGGCAGTGTGGGGCAAATTACTATATTGGGCAGTGTGGGGGAAATTACTGTGTGGGGCTGTGTGGGGGAAATTACTATATGGGACAGTGTGGGGGGAAATTACTATATGTGGCAGTGTGGGGGAAATTACTATATGGGGCAGCGTGGGGGAAATTACTGTGTGGGGCAGTGTGGGGGAAATTACTGTGTGGGGCAGTGTGGGGCAAATTACTATATGGGGCAGTGTGGGGCAAATTACTATATGGGGCAGTGTGGGGCAGATTACTATATGGGGCAGTGTGGGGGAAATTACTGTGTAGGGCTGTGTGGGGGAAATTACTAAATGGGCGGTGTGGGGGGAAATTACTAAATGGGCGGTGTGGGGGGAAATTACTATATGGGGCAGTGTGGGGGAAATGACTGTGTGGGAGCAGTGTGGGGGAAATTACTGTGTGGGGCAGTGTGGGGCAAATTACTATATTGGGCAGTGTGGGGGAAATTACTGTGTGGGGCTGTGTGGGGGAAATTACTATATGGGACAGTGTGGGGGAAATTACTGTGTGGGGGAAATTGCTGTGTGGGGGTAGTGTTGGGGAAATTTCTGTATGGGGGCAGTGTGGGGAAAATTACTGCGTGGGAGCAGTGTGGTAAAAATTACTATATGGGGCAGTGTGGGGGAAATTACTATATGGGGCAGTGTGGGGGAAATTACTGTGTGGGGGAAATTTCTGTGTGGGTGTAGTGTTGGGGAAATTTCTGTATGGGGCAGTGTGGGGAAAATTACTATATGGGGCAGTGTGGGGAAAATTACTGTGTAGGGGAAATTACTTTATGGGGCAGTGTGGGGGAAATTACTGTGTGGGAGCAGTGTGGGGGAAATTACTGTGTGGGGGCAGTGTGGGGGAAATTACTGTGTGGGGGCAGTGTGGGGGGAATTACTGTGTGGTGGTAGTGTGGGGGTAATTACTATATGGGACAGTGTGGGGGGAAATTACTATATGGGGCAGTGTGGGGGAAATTACTGTGTGGGAGCAGTGTGGGGGAAATTACTGTGTGGGAGCAGTGTGGGGAAAATTACTGTGTGGGGGCAGTGTGGGGGAAATTGCTGTGTGGGGGCAGTGTGGGGGAAATTGCTGTGTGGGGGCAGTGTGGGGGAAATTGCTGTGTGGGGGCAGTGTGGGGGAAATTGCTGTGTGGGGGCAGTGTGGGGGAAATTGCTGTGTGGGGGCAGTGTGAGGGAAATTATTGTGTGAGAGCAATGTGGGGGGAATTACAATATGGGGCAGTGTGGGAAAAATTACTGTGTGGTGGTAGTGTGGGTGAAATAACTATATGGGACAGTGTGGGGGAAATTACTATATGGGTCAATGTGGGGGGAACTACTGTGTGAGGTAGTGTGGGGGAAATTACTGTGTGGGGGTAGTGTGGGGGAAATTACTGTGTGGGGGTAGTGTGGGGGAAATTACTGTATGGGGCAGTGTGGGGGAAATTACTATATGGAGCAGTGTGGGAGAAATTACTGTGTGTGGGTAGTGTGGGGGAAATTACTATATGGGACAGTCTGGGGGAAATTACTGTGTGGGAGCAGTGTGGGGGAAATTAGTATGTGGGGGCAGTGTGGGGGAAATTACTATATGGGGCAGTGTGGGGGAAATTACTATATGGCGCAGTGTGGGGGAAATTACTATATGGCGCAGTGTGGGGGAAACTGCTGTGGGGGGGATTACTGTGTGGGGCAGTGCATGGAAAATTACTGTGTGGGATAGTGCGAGGGAAATTACTGTATGTGGGAAATTACTGTGTGGGAGCAGTGTGGGGGAAATTACTATATTGGGCAGTGTGGGGGAAATTACTCTGCGGGGTAGTGTGGAGGAAATTACTATATGGGCAGTGTGGGGGAAATTACTGTGTGGGAGCAGTGTGGGGGTAATTACTGTGTGGGGCAGTGTGGGGAAAATTACTATATGGGGCAGTGTGGGGAAAATTACTATGTGGGGGGTGAATTACTATGAGGGGATTACTATTGGGGGCAGTGTGGGGGAAATTACTATATGGGGGTAATATGGGGGCCTTGCTATTGGGGAAGCACTGTAGGGGTAATTCTATTATTTTTGGGGACACTATACAGGGATTATTGCCTGGAGCACAATATAGGGTGTTATTATTACTAGGGGCACTCTAGGGGGCATTATAGCTGCTGTAGACACTATAGGGACATTTTGGGTAATTTATCAAACTGGTGTAAAGTAGAACTGGCTTAATTGCCCATAGCAACCAATCAGATTCCTCCTTTCATTTTTGACAGCTCTTTTGAAAATCCAGTTGTACTTTACACCAGTTTGATAAAGGACCCCAATTATGTCTTTTAGGGTCACTTTTTTTTTTAGCAGTATAGTACCTGCGGCATTGGGGAGCACCACGGGCACAGTATTGGGAGCAGCAGCAGGATGACACTGTGGGGACACCAGGATGGGGAGGTTGATGGAAAAATTAAGAAATCTAACATGTCTGTATTACAAACTCTGTAGAGACGAGATGCGGATGAAAGAATTTGTCATGGCGGTCTAACGGAGGAGAAGAGGAAAGAGAAGGTCTACATGACAGGAGATGTCCCTTGATGTACGAGGTATGCGGTGCTGTATTCTCCTCCAAGTCTTTTTTATTATAATTATATGTATTTTAAATTTGGCGACCAAATTTTTCAGTTTAGGAGCCAATTTTTTTTTTTTTGTCTGGAGATGTCTTATGACCTAAGAGGAAAATGTGGCGCTCCTGAAGCACCGCAGCATCTTCATACAAAAAAAAAAAACTAAACTGAAATGGAGGGAGGGGCCCAAGTTGGTTAGACAGCCCCGGGCCTATCATTCACTTAATCCACCCCTGCTTTTATGGCAATATTATTTGGTGTCATATTCAAACAAAAGAGTCTTTAGGTGAGCTAAACCGGAGGTTTAGTTTACCAATTCAGGAGGTATGAATCGTCAAACTACACTATTACTCATCTCCTTTCTCCAGATTGCATTATTGATATTGTCTTTGCCTGCTGTAAACCAAATCTCTGAAAGGCGTTTCACAGAGTTGCAGCTCAGGCAAGCTTCCCCCCTAATTATTTGCAGAAAATAGAATAAAAAAAAAATAATCTACAGAAAATAAGAAAATGCAAAACAACATAAAAATACAGCGCTTTGCAAAAGTATTGACCCCCTTTGACTTTTTTCGTGTTTTGGTGCCTCACAACCTGGAATTAACATGGATTGTTTGAGGATTTGCATCATTTAATTTACAGAACATGCCCACAACTTTGAAGATTTTTTTTTATTGTGAAGAAAACAACAAATAGGACAAAATAACTGAAAAAGTCAATGTGCATAACTATTCACCCCCCTAAAGTCAATTCTTTGTAGAGCCACCTTTTGCGGCAATCACAGCTCCAAATCACTTTGGATAAGTCTCTATGATCTTGCCACATTTTACCACTGGGATTTTTGCCCATTCCTCCTTGCGAAACTGCTCCAGCTCCTTCAAGTTGGTTGGTTTGCGCTTGTGAACAGCAATCTTTTAAGTCTGACCACAGATTTTCTATTGGATTGAGATCTGGGCTTTGACTAGGCCAGGGATGCTCAACCTGCACCCCTCCAGCTGTTGTAAAACTATAACTCCCCCTTCTGTAGGATGCTAGCTGTAGGCTGTCAGGGAATGATGGGAGGAGTTGTAGCCGGAGGGCTGCAGGTTGAGCATGCCTGGACTTGGCCTTTCCAACACATTTACATGTTGCCCCTTAAACCAAGTGTTGCTTTAGCAGAGTGTTTGGGCTCATTGTCCTGCTGGAAGGTGAACTTCCGTCCTAGCCTCAAATCACGCACAGAGTGGTACAGGTTTTGCTCAAGAATATCCCTGTATTTAGCACCATCCATCTTTCCCTCAACTCTGACCGGTTTCCCAGTTCCAGCTGCTGAAAAACATCCCCACAGCTTGATGCTGCCACCAGCACGTTTCACTGTGGGGATGGTGTTCTTTGGGTGATGTGATGTGTTGGGTTTGCACCAGACATAGCGTTTTCTTAGATGGCCGAAAAGTTCAATTTTAGTCTCATCAGACCAGAGCACCTTCCTCCATACATTTTGGGAGTCTCCCACATGCCTTTTAACAAACTCACTACATTGCCTTTTTGTTTTTAGCTGAAAGTAATGGTTTTCTTCTGGCCACTCTGCCATAAAGCCCAACTCTATGGAGCGTACGACTTATTGTCGTCCTATGTACAGATACTCCAGTCTCTGCTGTGGAACTCTGCAGTTCCTCCAGGGTTACTTTAGGTCTCTGTGCTGCCTCTCTGATTAATGGCCTCCTTGCCAGGTCCATGAGTTTTGGTGGGCGGCCGTCTCTTGGCAGGTTTGCTTTTGTGCCATGTTCTTTCCATTTGGTTATGATAGATTTGATGGTGCTCCTGGGGATCATCAAAGATTTGGATATTTTTTTATAACCTAACCATGACTTGTACTTCGCAACAACATTGTCCCTTACTTGTTTGGAGAGTTCCTTGGTCTTCATGGCAGTGTTTGGTTAGTGATGCCTCTTGCTTAGGTGTTGCAGCCTCTGGGGCCTTTCAAAAAAGGTGTGTATATGTAATGACAGATCATGTGACACTTAGATTGCACACAGGTGGACATCATTTCACTAATTATTTGACTTCTGAAGTTAAATGGTTGCACCTGAGCTTTTTATGGGCTTCCTAACAAAGGGGGTGAATACATACGCACATGCCAATTTTCTGTTTTCTATTTCTAAACAATAGTTTTATTTATATATTTTTCTCATTTCACTTCACCAACTTAGACTATTGTGTTCTGATCCATCACGTAAAATTCAGATTAACAAAACATTGAACTTAAGGCTGTAATGTAACAAAACACGAAAAAGTCAAGGGGGGTGAATACTTTTCTACGGCACTGTAGATAAAAACAAGAATATATTTCAGTATAGATCGGTGAAAAAATACAATACATTCCATTTAAAGTGGCTCTCCGGGAATTAAGAAAATGAAAATATTTATATATTACTTTATCTCTTATATATATATAAAAATGAGTTTCTGTCTGTCTGTTCTTTATGCGCGACCAAACGACTGAACCGATCTTCACCAAATTTGGCACACAGGTACATCAGGTGTCCAGAAAGGTTTTAGACCGGGTCTCAGCTCTCTAGGACGTACCGTTCCTAAGATATTCCCAAAAAATGACCTACATTAGCGAATAAAAGCCTGCAAGTCTTTATCTTCAAATCCCAACTGCCATACACACAGCTTTACTCCAGGTTTCCATAACAACCCAGCCATTTTACTGCACTGCTGTAGGTCAGTTTTACGCTACGGCGACAGGAGGACAATAAGTGGCACGACACATAGGGCACAACTACGCTGCTACATGCATCCATCTTGAATGGATTTTTGCAACTGTCCTGTTGCAGTCAAAAGAATGTCACAGTGCGACACCATAGCCTATCATTATAAAAGTTGTTGAGACAAAATGTCGCAAGACACATGTCGTCGTATAGCCCTAGCATTAAAGGCGCGGGGCACTGTGGAGGTCACTGTTAAAGGGGCGTGTACTGTGGAGTTCACAGTTAAAGGGGCAGGCTCTGTGGAGGTCACTGTTAAAGGGGCGGGTGCTGTGGAGTTCACAGTTAAAGGGGCAGGCACTGTGGAGGTCACTGTTAAAAGGGTGAGTATTATGAAGGTCACTGTTAAAGGGGCGGGCACTGTGCACATAACTGTTAAAGGGGCGGGCACTGTGGAGGTGACTGTTAAAGGGGCGGGCACTGTGGAGGTCACTCTTAAAGGGGCGGGCACTGTGGAGTTCACTGTTAAAAGGGTGAGTATTATGAAGGTCACTGTTAAAGGGGCGGGCACTATGGAGGTCACTGTTAAAAGGGCGAGCATTCTGAAGGTCACAGTTAAATGGGCGGGCACTGTGGAGGTCACTGTTAAAGGGCCGGGCACTGTGCAGGTCACTGTTAAAGAGGAGGGTGCTGTGCAGGTCACTGTTAAAGGGGCGAGCATTGTGAAGGTCGCTGTTAAAGGGGCAGGCGCTGTTAATTGGGAGGTCAATGTTAAAGGGGTGGGCAATATGGATGTCACTGTTAAAGGAGCGGGCAATGTGGAGGTCACTGTTAAAGGAGCGGGCACTGTGGAGGTCACTGTTAAAGGGATAGTCAATATTAAAGGGACGGGCAATGTGGAGGTCACTGTTAAAGAGGCATGCATTGTGGAAGTCACTGTTAAAGGGGTGGGTACTTTGGAGCTCACTGTTGAAGGGGCAGGCACTGTGGAGGCCATTGTTAAAGGGGAGGGCACTGCGGAGGTTACTTAAAGGGGTGGGCACTGTGGAGGTCACTGTTAAAGGGGCAGGCACTGTGGAGGTCACTATTAAAGGGGCGTGCGCTGTGCAGGTCATTGTTAAAAGGGCGGGCATTGTGAAGCTTACTGTTAAAGGGGCGGGCACTGTAAAGGTCACTGTTAAAAGGGGCCTGCGCTGTGCAGGTCACTGTTTAAGGGGCGGGCACTGTGGAGGTCACTGTTAAAGGAGAGGGCACTGTGAAGGTCACTGTTAAAGGAGAGGGCATTGTGAAGGTAACTGTTAAAGGGACAGGCGCTGTGCTGGTCACTGTTAAAGGTGCAGTCGCTGTGGAGATCACTGTTAAAGGGGCGGGCACTGTGGAGGTCACTGTTAATGGGGTGGGCACTGTGGAGGTCACTGTTAAAGGGGCGGCCACTATAAAAAAATCAAATGCGGTCAGCTGACCAAACAATCTTTTTAGGGGTCCTATATGTGTATTAAAACTTTTAACTTTATTATTTACTTTAAAAAAAAATTACTCAGAGAAGACATTACTGAAAGGCGATTTTAAACTATCAGGCCACAGTTGCGGGCTTGAATGAGATACTATGTATCTTGTAATGTGGTCGCTGTCACTCGCTATGCACTCTATTTGGAAGGTCAATTACCTCACAAATAATCTGTAGCCATTGCTGGCACTCTATTGAATATCAAGTGCACGATACTGTGATTCCACTGAGAGGCGGTGCTGCTCCTCAAGAGGATATGTAATAGCACCACAGCTCCCCAGGTACAATACACTGTGGTGTGCTCCCAATGGTGGATTTAGATGTCCCTTAGGGCCCTATATGTAAGGGCTCCTATTAAACGTGGATATGGTTTATCCTCATATTCCTGTATAACAGACATCCATCATTCATTCATACCATCTAACACACAGGGAGACCAGAGATGATTAGCCTCCGGACATTCTCTCAATATCTAAAAAGCTGGACAGAATTAGCGACCCTAGTAGCTATAATTTCAGCCCTATACTGTGACCTGCCTAAAATACACAAACTATCACTACCCCACCCGACATGTTTTGCCACGAGGCGGCTTCGTCAGGGGAGTTGGGGTAATAGCCCACTATAAAAGTCACTGTTAAAGGGGTGGTCAATGTTAAAGGGGCAGGCACTGTGGAGGTCACTGTTAATGGGGAGGTCAATGTTAAAGGGGTGGGCAATATGGATGTCACTGTTAAAGGAGCGGGCAATGTGGAGGTCACTGTTAAAGGTGCGGGCACTGTGGAGGTCACTGTTAAAGGGATAGTCAATATTAAAGGGACGGGCAATGTGGAGGTCACTGTTAAAGAGTCATGCATTGTGGAAGTCACTGTTAACCCCTTAGGGACACAGCCTTATTTCACCTTAAGGACCAGGCCATTTTTTGCAAATCTGACCACTGTCACTTTAAGTGCTGATAACTTTAAAACGCTTTGACTTATCCAGGCCGTTCTGAGATTGTTTTTTCGTCACATACTGTACTTCATGACACTGGTAAAATAAAGTAAAAAAAATATTTTTTTTTGCACAAAATAATACCTAATTTACCAAAAAATTTGAAAAATTTGCAAATTTCAAAGTTTCAGTTTCTCTACTTCTGTAATACATAGTAATACCCCCAAAAATTGTGATGACTTTACATTCCCCATATGTCTACTTCATGTTTGAATTATTTTGGGAATGATATTTTATTTTTTGGGGATGTTATAAGGCTTAGAAGTTTAGAAGCAAATCTTGATATTTTTCTGAAATTTCCAAAAACCCAATTTTTAGGGACCAGTTCAGGTCTGAAGTCACTTTGCAAGGGTTACATAATAGAAACCACCCAAAAATGACCCCATCTAAGAAACTATACCCCTCAAGGTATTCAAAACTGATTTTACATACGTTGTTAACCCTTTAGGTGTTGCGCAAGAGTTATTGGCAAATGGGGATGAAATTTGACAATTTCATTTTTTTCCACTAACAAAGCAAGGGTTAACAGCCAAACAAGACTGTATCTTTATTGCCCTGACTCTGCCGTTTACAGAAACACCCAATATGTGGCCGTAAACTACTGTACGGCCACACAGCGGGGCGTAGAGTGAAAGGTGCGACGTTTGGTTTTTGGAAGGCTGATTTTTATGGACTGGTTTATTTACACCATGTCCCATTTGAAGCCCCCTGATGCACCCCTAGAGCAGAAACTCCCTAAAAGTGACCCCATCTAAGAAAGTACACCCTTCAAGGTATTCAAAACTGATTTTACATACGTCGTTAACCCTTTAGGTGTTGCACAAGAGTTATTGGCAAATGGGGATGAAATTTGGAAATTTCATTTTTTTGCCTTATTTTCCATTTTAACCCATTTTTTCCACTAACAAAGCAAGGGTTAACAGCCAAACAAGATTGTATCTTTATTGCACTGACTCTGCCGTTTACAGAAACACCCAATATGTGGCCATAAACTATTGTACGGCCACACAGCGGGGCGTAGAGTGAAAGGTGCGCCATTTGGTTTTTGGAGGGCTGATTTTTATGGACCGGTTTATTTACACCGTGTCCTGTTTCAACCCCCCTGATGCACCCCTGGAGTAGAAACTCCCTAAAAGTGACACCATCTAAGAAAGTACACCCCTCAAGATATTCAAAACTGGTTTTACATACGTCGTTAACCCTTTAGGTGTTGCACAAGAGTTATTGGCAAATGGGGATGAAATTTGAAAATTTCATTTTTTTGCCTTATTTTCCATTTTAACCCATTTTTTCCACTAACAAAGCAAGGGTTAACAGCCAAACAAGACTGTATCTTTATTGCCCTGACTCTGCCGTTTACAGAAACACCCAATATGCGGCCGTAAACTACTGTACGGCCACACAGCGGGGCGTAGAGTGAAAGGTGCGCCGTTTGGTTTTTGGAGGGCTGATTTTTATGGACCGGTTTATTTTTATGGACCGGTTTCAACCCCCTTGATGCATCCCTGGAGTAGAAACTCCCTAAAAGTGACCCCATTTTGGAAACTATGGGATAAGGTGGCATTTTTTGGGGGACTATTTTTAGGGTACATATGATTTTTGTTTGCTCTATATTACATTTTTGTGAGGCAAGGTTACCAAAAATTGAAATTCTGAAATTTCATCTCCATTTGCCATTAACTGTTGAGGAACACCTAAAGGGTTAATAAAGTTTGTATAATCAGTTTTGAATACCTTGAGGGGTGTAGTTTCTTAGATGGGGTCACTTTTAGGGAGTTTTTACTGTAGGGGGGCATCAGGGGGGCTTCAAAAGGGACATGGTGTCAATAAAAAAGGCCATCAAAATCGGCCTTCCAGAAACCATGTCGGTCCTTTCCTTTTGTGGCCTCCCTTTTACTGATACAGCAGTTTACGACCACAAATGTGGCATTTCTGTAAACTGCAGTATCAGGGTAATAAATATTAACTTTTGTTTGGTTGTTAACCCTTGTCTTGTTACCGGAAAAAACGGATTGAAATGGAAAAGTGCCAAAAATGTCGTTTTCGGCACCGTTTTTTTTTTTTTTTTAACCGTGTTAATCTGGGGGGTTAGGTCATGGGATATTTTTATAGAGGAGATTCTTACGGACGCGGCGATACCTAATAAGTCTACTTTTTTTACAATTATTTAGGTTTTTGACTATATTATCCTTTTTGATACAAAAATAAATTTTTTGTATCTCTAAAGTCTAGGTGTAATTTTTTTATTTATTTTTTATCCGATTATCTTATGTGGGGGCTTATTTTTTGCGGGACGAGCGGACGGTTTTATTGGCACTATTTTGGGGGCTATATGACTTTTTGATCGCTTGCTATTACATTTTTTGTTATGTTTGGTGACAAAAAAATTCTTTTTTTGCACCTTTTTTTTTTGACCGTGTTAATCTGGCGGGTTGGGTCATGGGGTATTTTTATAGAGGAGATTATTACTGACGCGGCAATACCTAAAATATCTACTTTTAATAAATTATTTTAGTTTTTTTGGGTGTCTCAAGTCTGAGAACCAATTTTTATAGAGGAAATTCTTACGGACGCGGCGATACCTAATAAGTCTACTTTTTTTACATTTATTTAGGTTTTAGACTATATTATCCTTTTTGATACAAAAAAATTTTTTTGCATTTCTAAAGTCTAAGTGTCATTTTTTTTTTTTTATCCGATTATCTTATGTGGGGGCTCATTTTTTGCGGGACGAGCGGACGGTTTTATTGGCACTATTTTGGGGGCTATATGACTTTTTGATCGCTTGCTATTAAACTTTCTATTATGTAAGGTGACAAAAAAAAATCTTTTTTTGCACATTTTTTTTTTTTTTTCCTTGACCGTGTTAATCTGGGGGGTTAGGTCATGGGGTATTTTTATAGAGGAGATTATTACCGACGCGGCAATACCTAATATGTCTACTTTTAATAAATTATTTTAGTTTTTTTGGGTGTCTCAAGTCTGAGAACCAGTTTTTTTTATCCGATGTCAGTGCTAAATTGGGATATAAATTTTGTACTCCATAGAAGTGTGATACTCCCTGAAGCAACCAATAATGCAGAGGCCCGGATGATCGGGGCACGTGTCACATTGAGTAATGGTGTCCTTCCGTATCCCCCTCCTGTGACACACTCTGCACCTTTTTTGGGTTCGTCCCTTCTCTCCAGTATGGGGGACCACACCTGGAAAGTGTTGGCCAGGGACGATCCGGGCGCCTCCAGTTCCCGAGGTACTCCGGCCTGCTCTTTCCCGGTCCAAAAAGATCAGGGCCTTGAGGACTGCCTCATAGAACTGGAGGAATGTCCCTGTGCTGCCAGCGCTTCGGGATAGTACAAAAGAGTTGTACATGGCAACCTGTACCAAGTAGACTGCAACTTTTTTGTACCACGCCCGGGTTTTGCGCATGGCGTTATATGGCTTGAGGACTTGATCAGAGAGATCAACTCCTCCCATATACCGATTGTAGGCGACAATACAATCAGGCTTGAGGACCGTTGCCACGGTACCTCGCACAGGGACAGGGGTGATGCCGTTACCTTGAATTGTGGACAGCATAAGGACATCCCTCTTGTCCTTATACCTGACCAGCAACAGGTTTCCAGTGGTAAGGGCACGGGTCTCACCCCTGGGGATAGGTACCTGGAGGGGGAGGGCAGGGAGGCCGCGTTGATTTTTCCGCACGGTCCCACAAGCGAACGTGGATCTGGCGGCAAGGGACTGGAACAAGGGGATACTGGTATAAAAGTTATCCATGTACAGGTGGTAACCCTTATCCAGCAGTGGGTGCATAAGGTCCCACACAAGTTTCCCGGTACCACCCAGAGTGGGGGGACATTCTGGGGGTTGAATCTGGGAATCTCGCTTCTCGTATATACGAAATTTGTAAGTGTACCCCGAGGTACTCTCACAAATTTTGTATAGCTTCACGCCATACCTCGCCCGCTTGGAGGGCACATACTGGTGGAAAATGAGTCTTCCCTTGAACACAATGAGAGACTCATCAACTGCGACCTCCCTTCCAGATACATAGGCCTCCATGAATTTGGCCCCAAAGTGATCGATGACCGGCCGTATCTTATACAGACGGTCATGGGCAGGATCACCTCGGGGGGGACATGCTGCATTATCGGAATAATGCAGACATTTCCAGATGGCCTCAAACCGGGAGCGTGTCATGGCCGTACTGTAAAGTGGGGTCTGGTATAGGATGTCCCCACTCCAGTACAGCCTGACACTGGGTTTCTTGACCAGGCCCATATGCAGCACGAGGCCCCAAAATGTCCTCATTTCGGCTGCACTGACCGGCATCCAGCCACCGGACCTGGCCAAAAAGGAGCCCGGGTGTTGAGCGACGAACTGTTGGGCGTACAGATTCGTCTGCTCCACCATCAGATTTACCAGTGGGTCACTGAAAAAATGACAAAAAAAAGTCATATTCAGTGTAGCCCACTGCGGAAATCTGGATTCCTGATTGGCCTACAAAATCAGGAATCACGGGCTCGTATCGCTCTGGGCTACACCAGACAAGTTCACCGGCAGGGTGCTCCGGTGGATTTAACTGGTGGGCCGGGAAACCAGTACGAGCCCCAGAGCTGCTCGTACTAGGCTGGGCCACAGGGTCCCTAACATGGCGGTCCCCTTGCTCCGCCTGGCGGCGTCTGCGCCGCCTTGGGGGCTCATCATCATCGCTAGATGATGAGGAGGACGCGGATGATAACAGGAATGTGGGGTCATCCTCGTCCTCACTGGGACTCTCGGAGTCGGAGGCAAGCTGGGCGTATGCCTCCTCGGCCGAGAACGTCCGGCGGGCCATAGGGGAGTGTGTGTCTGCGTGTGTATGTGCTTGTGTGGAAATCTTTATTTTGTGTGCGTGTGTGTGGGGGCACGGGTGTTCGCGGACTTAACCCTAAAACTAACAGGAAAAAAAAAACCTAACTAAAAAAAGCCAAAAAATGTGAAAAAAAAAATCAAAACCGCTGATCAACCGTCCGAAGTTGATCAGCGGTGGGGTGTGCGATGCGCTAACAGTGGCCGGACGCTAAGAGTGCCGGCCACAGTCAGCGTACACAAAAATAAATAAATCCTGCACCCCAAAAAAGTGGGGGGGGGGGCAGGGGGGGGTAAGCAGCAGCACCCCTGGGGGGTCTAGGGTCACACAGCTGTGCTGTGGACCCCAGACACCCTAACTTAGGGTGATGCAATGAAAAGTTCACAGACTAACTTTCCCTTTTTTTTCCCTGCCTAACCCAAACTTTCCCTATGCTGTCCCTATGTACCTGATGGGGTGCTAGGGGCACAGATCGGGTCCTGGGGGCACAGATCGGGGTGCTGGCAGCGATGGCGGACACACGTGCAGGCAGCTCCTCTCTCTCCGCCGGACCGCCCACAGACCAATCAGAAGCGATCCTCAGTGGTGCTGTCACCATCACCACTCAGGATCGCTGGATGGTGATTGATGGGGTGAAATCACACCACCATCACCATCCTGTTCCGGGTTATCGGGTCTTCAGAGACCCGAATAACCTGGAAACGCAGAAAACCGCAGGTCTGAATTGACCTGCGGTTTTCTGCGATCGCCGACATGGGGGGGTCACAGGACCCCCCGACGCATTTAGCTTAGATGCCTGCTCAATGATTTGAGCAGGCACCGGGTTCCGATCACCGCCCGCCACGCGGCGGTGATCGGAACCATACATGACGTACCGGTACGTCATGTGTTCTTAAGTACCAGGACATCATGACGTACCGGTACGTCATGTGTCCTTAAGAGGTTAAAGGGGCGGGTACTTTGGAGCTCACTGTTAAAGGGGCAGGCACTGTGGAGGTCACTGTTAAAAGGTGGTCAATGTTAAAGGTCCGGGCACTGTGGAGTTCACTGTTAAAGGGGCGGGTTCTGTGGAATTCATTGTTAAAGGGGTAGGAACTGTAGAGATCACTGTGAAAGAGGCGGGCACTGTGGAGGTCACTGTTAAAGGGGTGGTCAATGTTAAAGGGATGAGCAATGTGGAGGTCTCTGTTAAAGGGGCGGTCACTGTGGAGGTCACCGTTAAAGGGGTGGTCACTGTGAAGGTCACTGTTAAAGGAGTGGGCACTGTGGAGGTCACTGTTAAAGGGTCGGGTTCTGTGGAGGTCACTGTTAAAGGGGTGGTCACTGTGAAGGTCACTGTTAAAGGAGCGGGCACTGTGGTGGTCACTGTTAACCCCTTAAGGACTCAGCCCTATTTCACCTTAAGGACTTTTTTTGCAAATCTGACCAGTGTCACTTTAAGTGCTGATAACTTTAAAACGCTTTGACTTATCCATGCCATTCTGAGATTGTTTTTTCGTCACATATTGTACTTCATGACACTGGTAAAATGAAGTCATAAAATTCATTTTTATTTATAAAAAATACAAAATTTAACAAATATTTGCGAAAAATTGCAAATTTCCAAGTTCTCTATAATACATAGTAATACCTCCAAAAATAGTTATTACTTTACATTCCCCATATGTCAACTTCATGTTTGGATCATTTTGGGAATGATATTTTATTTTTTGGGGATGTTACAAGGCTTACAAGTTTAGAAGCAATTCTTGAAATTTTTCAGAAATTTTCAAAAACCAACTTTTTAAGGACCAGTTCAGGTCTGAAGTGAGGCTTACATAATATAAACCACCCAAAAGTGACCCCATTCTAGAAACTAAACCCCTCAAGGTATTCAAAACTAACAGATTTTACAAATTTCGTTAACCCTTTAGGTGTTCCACAAGAATTAATGGAAAATAGAGATACAATTTCAAAATGCCACTTTTTTGGCAGATTTTCCATTTTAATATTTCTTTTCCAGTTACAAAGCAAGGGTTAACAGCCCAAAAAAACTCAATATTTATGGCCCTGATTCTGTAGTTTACAGAAGCACCCCATATGTGGTCGTAAATTGCTGTACAGGCACACGGTAGGGCGCAGAAGAAAAAGGAATGCCATATGGTTTTTGGAAGGCAGATTTTGCTGGACTGTTTTTTTTGACACAATGTCCCATTTGAAGCCCCCCTGATGCACCCCTAGAGTAGAAACTCCATAAAAGTGACCCTATCTATGAAACTACACCCCTCAAGGTATTCAAAAATGATTTTACAAACGTCATTAACCCTTTAGGTGTTCCACAAGAATTAATGGAAAATAGAGATACAATTTCAAAATTTCACTTTTTTGGCAGATTTTCCATTTTAATATTTTTTTCCAGTTACAAAGCAAGGGTTAACAGCCAAATAAAACTCAATATTTATGGCCCTGATTCTGTAGTTTACAGAAATACCCCATATGTGGTCGTAAACTGCTGTACGGGCCCACGGCAGGGCGCAGAAGGAAAGGAATGCCATACGGTTTTTGAAAGGCAAATTTTGCTGGACTGTTTTTTTTGACACAATGTCCCATTTGAAGCCCCCCTGATGCACCCCTAGAGTAGAAACTCCATAAATGTGACCCAATCTAAGAAACTACACCCTTCAAGGTATTTTAAAACTGATTTTACAAACATCGTTAACCCTTTAGGTGTTCCACAAGAATTAATGGAAAATAGAGATACATTTTCAAAATTTCACTTTTTTGGCAGATTTTCCATTTTAATATTTTTTTTTCCAGTTGCAAAGCACGAGTTAACAGCCAAACAAAACTCAATATTTATGGCCCTGATTCTGTAGTTTACAGAAACACCCCATATGTGGTCGTAAACTGCTGTTCGGGCACATGGCAGGGCGCAGAAGGAAAGGAATGCCATACGGTTTTTGGAAGGCAGATTTTGCTGGACAGTTTTTTTTACACCATGTCCCATTTGAAGCCCCCCTGATGCACCCCTAGAGTAGAAACTCCAAAAAAGTTACCCCATTTTAGAAACTACGGGATAGGGTGGAAGTTTTGTTGGTACTAGTTTAGGGTACATATGATTTTTGGTTGCTCTATATTGCACTTCTTGTGTGGCAAGGTAATAAGAAATTGCTGTTTTGGCACCGTTTTTTTTTTTGTTATTTACAACATTCATCTGACAGGTTAGATCATGTGGTATTTTTATAGAGCAGGTTTTCACGGATGCGGCGATACCTAATATGTATACAATTTTTTTATTTATGTAAGTTTTACACAATGATTTCATTTTTGAAACAAAAAAAATAATGTTTGACAAAAATTGGCTTTTTTTACACCGTTTTTATTTTTATTTTTTTACAGTGTTCACCTGAGGAGTTAGGTCATGTGATATTTTTATAGAGCCGGTCGATACGGACACGGCGATACCTCATATGTATGCTTTTTTATTATTTATGTAAGTTTTACACAATAATTTCATTTTTGAAACAAAAAAAAATCATGTTTTAGTGTCTCCATAGTCTGAGAGCCATAGTTTTTTCAGTTTTTGGGCGATTATATTAGGTAGGGTCTAATTTTTTGCGGGATGAGATGATGGTTTGATTGGCACTATTTTGGGGTGCATATGACTTTTTGATCGCTTGATATTACACTTTTTGTGTAAAAATTAGGGGTTAGGTCATGTGATATTTTTATAGAGCCGGTCGATACGGACACGGCGATACCTAATATGTTTACTTTTTTAAATTTACTTAAGTTTTACACAACAGTTTTTTAAAACAAAAAACATGATGTTTTAGTGTCTCCATATTCTGAGCCATAGTTTTTTTATTTTTTGGGCGATTGTCTTATGTAGGGGCTCATTTTTTGCGGGATGAGGTGATGGTTAGATTGGTACTATTTTGGTGGGCATACGTCTTTTTGATCGCTTACTGTTGTACTTTTTGTGATGTAAGTTGACCAAAAAATTGTTTATTTAGCACAGTTTTTATTTTTTATTTTTTTACGGTGTTCATTTGAGGGGTTAGGTCATGTGATATGTTTATAGAGCTGGTCGATACGGACGCGGCGATACCTAATAATTTTTTTTTACTTTATTTGGGGGAAATGACATTTTGGTTTATTTTTACTTTAAACTTAAAATTTTTGAGGGGGAAACTTTATTTTTTCAACTTTTTTTTTACTTTATTTTTTGTCCCACTTTGGGACTTCAACTTTTGGGGGTCTAATCCCTTTTACAATGCATTCCAATACTTCTGTATTGGAATGCATTGGCTGTATGAGTAATACTGTGTGTATTACTCATACAGCTTCCTGCCTGTGAGATCCAGGGGGCTGGATCTCACAGGCACGTCACAGGAAGGCAGCGGCGATGCCTCAGGAAGGCATCGCGCTGCCTTCCATGCCATCGGGTCCCCCCTACAGCCGCATGGGGAACCGATGGCACCTGCGCCTGCCGCCGCACCATTGAAAAGCCGCAAAACTGACACGGGGGGTGACGGGACCCCCCGCGCATTTAGCCAAGGTGCCTGCTCAAAGATTTGAGCAGGCACCGGGTTCTGATCACCGCCCGGCGGTGATCGGAAATACACAGGGCGTACAGGTACGCCCTATGTCCTTAAGTACCAGGGCATCAGGGAGTACCTGTACGCCCTGTGTCCGTAACAGGTTAAAGGGGCAGGCACTGTGGAGTTAATGTTAAAGGGGCAGGCACTGTGGAGGTCACTGTTAAAGGGGCAGGCACTTTGGAGGTCAATGTTAAAGGGGCGGCCACTGTGGAGGTCAATGTTAAAGGGACAGCCATTGTGGAGGTCACTGTTAAAGGGGTGGATACTGTAGAGATAATTGTTATGGGGGAAACTGTTGATATCTTTATACGACACACAGAAACATAAAATGAAATATATTAAATATACCCGTGTAAAGCCGGGTCCTTCTGTTAGTTATAAATATATTCCCAAATACCTTTTATTAGTTATAGGTATGGATGAGCGAATTTCATATTTTGAAGTTTGTCTGCTGGTTCGTGTTGTGGTATTTACTGAATTGCGTTATGGATTCCATTACCACGGACCATAGCGCAATTCTATGACGGAATGTCTTTAGAGGCATTCCGTTCTTCATTCCGTCATAATAGAAGTCTATGGCCTGCTTAACGGATCCGTCTGGTTTACGTTATGCAGGAGAGGACTCAAGCATAACGTAAACCAGACAGATCCGTTATGTAGGCCATAGACTTCTATTATGATGGAATGAATAATGGAATGCCTCTAAAAGCATTCCGTTATGCATTCCTTCGTGGAATTGGGTTATGGTCCATCGTAACGGAATCCATAACGTAATTCAGTAAAAACCACAACACGATCCCACACATGAACTTCGAAATATGAAATTCGCTTATCCCTAGTTATAATGGCTCGTTTTGTCTAGGGAGCAATGATTAGGCTGCTGTCATATTAGTACACACAAAACCGGTCCTAATCACACAGCAGAACAAGTTACTTCTCAACACTGAGGCAAAGAGCCACCTCATCCTCCTCACCTACTTGTTAGGGATTATGATCCTGAATACAGATGAAAAGATCTTCAGCTGAATCTCTGTAGGAATGGAGTTCATGAGGAGACATGAAGTACAGAGAGTACGGACAGGACAGACTGTGGTAATGTGGGGATGTGGTAATGGAGACTGTATACCAGTGCTGCTGCTCATTAGCCACATCTGCTCATGAACTCCATTCCTACAGAGATTCAGCTAAAGATCTTATCATCTGTATTCAGGATCATAATCCCTGACAAGCAGAGCAGAGATGAGGATGAGGCAGCTCTTTAGCTCAGCTTTGTGAAGCAACTTCTCCTGCTGTGTAATTAGGACAGGTTTTGTGTGTACTAATAGGACAGCGGCCATTTTGTTTTTCCTAATGATTGCTCCCCAGACAAATGAGCCATTATAAATAATGTAAAGTATTTGGGAATTTATTTATAATGAAGTATTATTTAAGTATTTTCATTTTCTTAATTCCCAGAGAACACCTTTAATGTCAAGTGGAAGTTAAGCATTTACTTCCAGCCGTTCTGTTTCTACAACACTTGTCTACCTTTTCTTTTTCATGGATAACCCTTAGTTACTGTGCGCTTATCTTGCCACGCTAAGGTGGATTTCAAATGGCAAAATCTGAAGATTTATAAATGTGAAAAAATGGGGGTCCAGCAGCTTAATCTTCAACTGATCTTGAGAACAATGAGGTTCTTCTTCTCCCATAGTCTCAAAGGTATATTAGTAATGGGGAATCAGTTCTCTCCTTTTGTTGGGCTAAAGGGGCTATCCAATCCAATACCATGTCCCTCCCTATGCTGGGCCCCTCACGCTGAATATGCTTACCCGGCTCCCTGTGCAGCTCCAGGTCCCCTGCTGCTTCTCCCTGTGCGCAGATGAAAACATCCGATGTCGGGGGGAAGGGGAGCAGCCAATGGCAGGCAGAGACGAGCCTCCAAAGTATCTCGTGTGACGCTAGGGAGGCTCGTCCCCGTCCCTGCCTGCCATTGGCTGCTGCCCCCCGACACAGGGTAGTTGAAGTGACATAAAATGGCAAATTGGCTGTTTTAATTTTTTTTCCCGCTACACCATTTACCATATGCCATTGATATTGTTATATTTTAATAGTATGGGCATTTTCGCACTCGGCGATGCCCATGATGTTTATTTATTTTTTTATTGGTTAAGTATTTTTATTTTAAGGAAAGGGGAGTGATTTTAACTATTAGTTGTTTTTTTTATATTTGTAAAAACTTTTATTTTATTTTTATTTTTTACTTTTTTTAAGTCACACTGGGTGACAATAACTGGAAATCAATCGATTGCCAATGGTATTCAGTGATGGCAAAATAGAACACTTCATTTGCACTATATCAATACAAGGCTGCCACCTAGTGGCCTTTATTGATATATACTTCTAATTGACTCTGAAGCCTGCTTGAGACTTCGGTCAATTAGCGCAAGGTAACAGGTTCCCCGATCTCAGCCGGGGAACGCTGTTACCAGAAAGGAAGCGTCACATTTTACCACGGCATCTGAAGGGTAACATAGCAGAAAGCCTGCCGCTAAGGCGCCCGCTGCACGTGGGAGCGGGCGCCATGTATAGGGATCGGACCCATGACG
This sequence comes from Bufo bufo, assembly GCF_905171765.1. Classification (NCBI taxonomy): domain Eukaryota; kingdom Metazoa; phylum Chordata; class Amphibia; order Anura; family Bufonidae; genus Bufo; species Bufo bufo. The sequence goes on from NC_053391.1 coordinate 455,376,196, forward strand.
TACAGCTACGTCATTGGTCCTTAAAGGGTTAATGCAAAAGCCTTTGGAAATTACCCCAATGTGGTTCCCAGAAGGTTTCAGGGAAAAAATGTATTATTCCTCCTTACACCCGTTGATGTAGATAAGTTGCCCATCCACTGGATTTGCAGCTTTTCTAGTCACTACTGGCATTTTACGCTGCCCTTGCTAATTTTACAAATAGCGGGAGTGGGGGTGCAGCCATCAGCCCTGGCTCATTCATCATTATTTATGTTAGAAGCTGCCATAAATAATGACTGAAATCTACAGTAGCTACAAGCTACCATAGGATTCATGACATTTATGACAAAGTCTGCAACATGTCATGAATTACATGGCTTCTCCGGCAGTGTGGGCCCCATCAAGACTAGCACAGCAGACGCCGGTCTCAATGAATCAGGGCCTGAAGCATGGACCTCTCAGATGCAATAAATTTATTAAGCGGCCTGCGCCACTATGGTCGGATCTTTCACCAAAAATTGGTTGCATCTTTTGCCAGCGGCTTTTTACTAAGGCTGGCATGTGTCACGCCAGTCTTTAGTAAATGACCCCCATTTAATTGTCTGATATATGAGCTCCTTATCCTCTCCCAATGTCAATGTTTGTGTCAAAATCTCTTTTTCCTGTTTGTCCGCTGTAAATAGAAAAACGTTTTCAGCCAGATATATTATTTTCCTCTATTCATAATCTTTATTTCCTTTCATAAGCAGTATATTAATGCTTAGGGCTGATGAGTGACTGTAAGGCCTCTTTCACACGAGGTCCGGATGCATTCAGGATGCGTTCAGGGAAACTCACACCATTTTGCAAGCAAGTTCAGTCAGTTTTGTCTGCGATTGCGTTCAGTTGTTCAGTTTTTACAGCGCGGGTACAATGCGGTTTGATGCGCTTTTCACACGTGATAAAAAAACTGAAGGTTTACAAAACAACCATCCTCCTAGCAATCATCAGTGAAAAACGCATTGCACCCGCACTTGCTTCCGGATGCGATGCGTTTTTCACTGAAGCCCCATTCACTTCTATGGGGCCAGAGCTGCGTGAAAAATGCAGAAAATAGAACATGCTGCGTTTTTCACGCAACGCAGAACTGATGCGTGAAAAAAAAACGCTCATGTACACAGAACTATTGAAATAAATGGGTCATGATTCAGTGCGGGTGATATGCGTTCACGTGACGCATTACACCTGGGCAGAAAACTCGCTCGTGTGAAAGGGGCCTAAAAGCTCATCTGCAGCTATGGTGAAATAAATAACCTATTACCGGAAGTGCAGTTTTCAGACACACAGAAGACCAAAAGTCCTGTTTACTGGTAAACTACCAATCTCCACATAAACCTCTATTAAGACCTTAAACATTCAGATATTTCAATGAAGCACAGGGAACACTTTGGCAATTTTATAGATAATATTTTGTCAGTGTATATTTAAGCAATAAACAGTCTGATCTGTTTGTGTCAACTGATTTTATTTCTAAAAACTTTGGTCTATCAAAAGTTTCCTTCAAAGGGATTGTTCTATACTGGATACCTTCTCTACAGAGCCCACTGCGTGGCTGAACCTGCTGTGGTAATCATACTTACTCGGTCCTCACTGCAGGGTAGCAATGGAGTTGGAGCACCCAGCACCAGGTATCAGGCATGTATGATTACTACCGTCAGGGCCGTCTTTAATATTGATTGGACCCTGGGCAAAAATTTACTTGGGTCCCCTGGATCCCGCCTTCCCACACCCTAGCATGCAATCACGCCTTCCACCACAACTCACACAAAAATAAATCCACACACCTGGTAGAGTACAGTGAATGACTGTAAATACTTCCAGTTCTGAAGACTCCAGCAGCTCAGGATCAGTGCTCTGGGCAGCTGGGCTCAGGCTGGAAGTGGGCACCGCTCTGCAGGAAGGAGACCGGGGCTTGGCTCACCCTAGCGTTACAGTGCACCCCAGCACCCCGCAGTATGCAGTATAGCACCCTATAGTATACAGCACCCTATAGTATGCAGTATAGCACCCTATAGTATACAGCACCCCACAGTATGCACTATAGCACCCTACAGTATACAGCACCCCACAGTATGCAATATAGCACCCTATAGTATACAGCACCCCACAGTATGCAAGCAGTATAGCACCCTATAGTATACAGCACCCCACAGTATGCAGTATAGCACCCTATAGTATACAGCACCCCACAGTATGCAGTATAGCACCCTATAGTATACAGCACCCCACAGTATGCAGTATAGCACCCCATAGTATACAGCACCCCACAGTATGCAGTATAGCACCCTATAGTATACAGCACCCCACAGTATGCAATATAGCGCCCTATAGTATATAGTATCCCACAGTATGCAGTATAGCACCCTATAGTATATAGCAAGCCATAGTATGCAGTATAGCACCCTAAAGTGTACAGCACCTCACACTATACAGCACCCCACAGTGTACAGTATACAGCACCCCACAGTATACAGTAGTGCAGTAAAGCACTCCACAGTATACAGCACCTCACAGTATACAGCACCTCACAGTATACAGCACTCAAACTATACAGAATACAGCACCTCACAGTATACAGCACCCCACAGTATACAGTAGAGCAGTATAGCACCCCACAATATACAGCACCCCACAGTATACAGCACCCCACAGTATACAGTAGAGCAGTACAGTACCCCACAGAATACAGCACCCCACAGTATACAGCCCCCCACAGTATACAACACCCCACAGTATACAGTAGAGCAGTATAGCACCCCACAGTATACAGCACCCCACAGTATACAGTAGAGCAGTATAGTATATCACCTCACAGTATACAGACCCCCACAGTATAAAGTAGCTTACAGTATATTAGCAAAACAGCCCCTGTCACCTTTTCCTGATGTCATTTTCACAAAAAATGTTCCACAGTTAAGGCAAACTTCTCCTGCAGCAACACTCCTGGTATAAAGAAAGGACCCTTGATTACCTTATAGCCATGTGACCAGTAATATTGCTAGGTTACTGGTCACATGGTGATGATGTCATCTAAAGTCCTTTCTCCTAAGAGAATCACAGCTCTCGCAGTTACTGCCTGGAGTGCCGGCAGCCATGGCATGGCATGGAATGGCAGCACCCCCCTGTGTAGCTGACGGCCTGACACTCGGGGCAGTGGCCAGCAGGGCTCAAGAGGCAGCTGCCTTGGGCCCCCCAGGAGCAACTTGGCCCGGGGCAGCTGCCCCTTTTGCCCCTTGTTAAAGACGGCCCTGACTACCGTGGATCAGGCCATGCTGTGGGGTCTGTAGAAAACATACATTTCAAATTGGCAAATACATACATTTCATAGAAATGATATAACGTTCAGAATAAAGTATGAATTAACACAAGAATGTTGAAAATACTATTGTGCAGAAGCACCACTCCAAGCACTCTGCACCATCACCTTTCCTTTGTTCTGCTTAGCTTTTCGAGTGTGCACCATATGAATCCCATATACATTCTATGGATCCATACTCCACACACTCAAAAAGCCAAGCAGAGTTGATGAAAGCCTAAAGCGCAGAGTGTACTGAGAACTTCTGCCAACTTGTTTTTTCAACAGGGTGTAGGTACCGTTTAATTGTTTTATAGATTTTTTTACCATACAAACTTTTGTAATTTATTTTATTAAGCCTGTAGTCCCTTTCTCTCGTGCAGGCTCTCTCAGGCTCAAACTTCCTCAGTTTCCAAAATTTTAAAGAGTACCTGTACTTAAAACTTGTTCCATAAAACATTTGCAGTAGTCTACATATAAAACTTTGTAATATATCTTATTACTAAAATACTAAAGTAAATATAAGTTTTCAACTGGAATAATTAAAAGAGATGCACCTGCATGTAAATAATGCTGCTCAATCCTGTTATTATTATTATTATTATTATTATTAGTTATTATTAAAGCGCCATTCATTCCATTGCGCTGTACATATGAGAAGAGGTATAAATACATAAGACAGACAAATGCACGAATCATAAACAAGACGAGTTACAAACTGGCACAGAAGAAGAGAGAGCCCTGCCCGTGAGGGCTTACAATCTACATGGTATAGGAGAAGGACACAGTAGGTGCGGGTGAAGTTGGTCATGGCGGTATGGAGGCAGCAGGGTCACTGGTTGTAGGCTTGTCTGAAGAGGTGGGTGTAGGCTTGTCTGTTATTGTGCCCCCTGCTGTTATTTTGATCTACCTAAAGATTTTAAAGGGTTTTATTGGGCTGCAGATATTGATGACCTATCCTCAGAATAGCAGAAAGAAAAGAGGCTACAGCAGCATCTCCGGTGTATCCTTTATTGAAGCCAGGAGTGTGTACAGACAGCAAAAATATGATGTTTCGGCTACATAGTAACCTTTATCAAGCATGATAAAGGTTACTATGTAGCCGAAACATCATATTTTTGCTGTCTGTACACACTCATGGCTTCAATAAAGGATACACCGGAGATGCTGCTGTAACCTCTTTTCTTTCTGATGTTCGGCGGACTGCTGCGGATCTGCGGTCCTGTTGTGGCTGATGCATTTCGGGATTGGTCGGTGAGGTCCGTTGGTGCTGCTCTGCTTTTTTGTCTTTACACTATCTTCAGAATTGGTCATCAATATCAGATTGGTTGGTCTCAGAAGCCCGGCACCCCCACTGATCTGATGTTTCAGGCAGCCGCAGCTGAGAACAACCAGTCTGATATTGATGGCCTATTCTGCAGGTTACTGCAGCTCAGCTTCCTTTCAAGTGAATGGGAGTTGAGCTGCAGTATGCTAGTTCCAGAAACTACACAGTGTCTGGCGCCTTCTGCTTCCTCTCTATACAGTACAGTCTATAGTTTCTATCACAAACTGGCTGCAGTGATGGAAACTATATTGTCAGGCCTTCTTATATTTTACAGTACGCTTATCCTTTTGACAGACATCACGCCTGCCTGCAGTTTACCTGAAGAACGCACTGCTAGGGGTGTAAAAGAAACTCCAGGAAAGTTTGTTTTTCAAGGACATTCTCCTGTTAGTGCCGATTGCTGCTATTTTAAATAATTATATCTACAGTTTATAAAGCCGTGTTTTTCTACCACATAGTAAACTGGCATTGAACATCACCCTTGTGTCAGAACTATCAAACCATACAATTAAACTGTACGTACAGTAAGTGTTCACATCAGAGCAATATGTAGCATTCTATTAATCTAAATGCGCCGTTGTACAATAAGTGAACAACAGTGGTGCTTATAAATTAACCTTTGTGACTGACTCAAGATTGGCTACTCAAACATAATTAAAATGGTTGCGCTTAGAGCACAGCCAAAAATCTGACACCTCTCATTATTCTTTTTATGCTTGCTGCCTACACATGTACCCTCATAAGTCTGAGAACATTCCTGCCGGCTTGCAAGATTTTAAAATGAAAGAATGAATGATAGAGGGTGTAGAGCAGAGACCTGTGTGAAGTGCTTATTGGGTAAAACAATACAGTTCTCGTTATTGAGGGGAAGCTTTGTGGAGCAAGGCATGGGTCATTTGTATGGGGAGCCATTTGTCCACAGGACAGTTTTTGTTGGTAAGATTATATATTGGACATACTGTAGCAGCTAAATAATAAAGTCCAATACCTCCAATACATTGTAATCATTTTTTTTCCTCTGAGGAGCAGGCAGTTAATCTACTCAGAATGAAAGTCAATTTGTAAGTGCCAAACTTTTTCCTTTAAAATTGGCCAGGGGAAATGACATAAGCATAGGAGGTCCAAGGTTCAAATCCAAATGGATTTTATATATTTTCAACAACTTTCTGAGGCTTCCATGAAACTGGTCCTAGTCTGAGACAGGGAAATTAGTGTCACGAATAATGGGGAGGGGAGGGACATCAGAAAGACAACAGAAGGGAGAAGACAAATAACTAGGCCCCAAGGCTAGGTAGAGAGGAAAGGTCACCTCCTAAGAAACTCCTTGAACTGGCCCTGACTCCTGTCAGTATGTATAGACCCTGAAGGTGGGAGAATACATACGCCAGAACCTAAACCCTATGAGCCCTGAGATGCCCTAGAGGTAGTGAAAGGGAGTGAGACTACTGGTTCCTTCCCAGGTGAACGAACCAGCGTCTCCCTGAGGCCTAGTAACAACAGGCTCAAGGGAACAACCAAATACAAGGAGCAGTACAACTTATCTTATAGAAAATGGATGAGCAGGAACACAGGTAAGGTCCACACGCCAAGTCTTCCAAATCCAAGCAGAGAATATCAACTGCATGGTATGAAGTGTCAAACCAAACTAAATAGGGAAGCAGTAATGACCGCCAGCTGCACCTGACAAGAGGTGTGGTTAATACCAAGCGACAACACTGAGAATCAGAGACTGTCAGTTTACCTCACGTGCAGTCAGTCTCTCCGATCTTCTAACCTCCGTCACAGAAGGTACCGTGACAATTAGTTTATGAGCCAGATTTGAGAAATTGATGTGAACGACAATCTGTGTACAGTGCTTAGTGCTATCTTACCTCTGGGAAATAAATGCTGTTGATGTCACTAGCATACCATCATTTTTGCCAGCTGGCTAGGTTTGCGAATGAAGTGATATCCATACGGAGTTGGTTCATGTTCGAATCATGCAAACTTCTGACAGTCTGGAATTTGAAGTATAAGAATGGACTTATGCCAGCTAGTCTTGCAAATAGTTCCACTCTGGTGCATGGGCTCTCCAGTAGGAATATTCAGACATAGTAAAGATTGTCCAGTAGAGATAGCATAGCGGTTCGCCCGACGAACTTTGCTCATTTGCGGTTCGCCGAACATGCGAACATATGGCGAGGTCCGCTGGTGCCATATTCTTTTGCATTGGGCCGAACTTTGTCCCATGAAACATCCATCAGGTGGGACAGGACAGCCAATTGAGATGTTTCAGCACATGGACACACCCCCTACCCTATAAATAAACCCGATCTGGCAGCCATTTTACATTCTGATTTTTGCCAGGGACAGACTGTTAGGGACACCGAACGCTAGCTAATAGGGCCACAAAAGTCCTTTTAAGGACTAGTATAGGTGTGCTATCGATAGTATACCTATAATATACCTTTTAACATAAAAAGTATATTATAGTGCATTTGTATTGTGCAGCAGTTGTGTGCGGTTCTGCTGAGATACCACAGCTAGATAGAGCGACAAACGCTATTGGAATAACTAATTGCAACTGGCGTGATATACCTGTTGCCCCCCCCCAAAAAAAACTGATTGAGGGGTGTGATATACCTATAATATACCTTCTAACATAGAAAGTGTATTATAGTGCAATTGTATTGTGCAGCAGTTGTGTGCAGTTCTGCTGAGATACCGCAGCTAGATAGAGGGACAAACGCTATTGGAATAACTAATTGCAACTGGTGTGATATACCTGTTGCCCCCAAAAAAACTCATTAAGGGGTGCGATATACCTGCTTCCACATAATACTGATTAAGGGGTTTGATATACCTGCTTCCACAAAATACTAATTGAGGGGTGTGATACACCAGCTTCCACAAAATATTAATTGAGGGGTGTGATACACCAGCTTCCACCAAATATTGATTAAGGGGTTTGATATACCAGCTTCCAGCAAATACTCATTAAGGGGTTCTATATACCTGTTTCCACAAAATACTGATAGAGGGGATTGATATACCGACTTCCACCAAATATTATATATTTTTTTAAAATATTTATTTATTTTCCTTTTTTTTAAATACAAAGTGAAAAACAACACACATTATAATAGAAAAAACAACTAATACAGGATAGCCATTATGGGCAATAGTCAACTACCCTATGAGAGAGAACAGAATCCTGCATAAATTATGGATATCACAATAGATTCAGGATTAATATACAAGAAATAGAACTATAGCCCCCCCCCCCCCTCCCCAATTGTCGTCACTACAGCTCTATCAAATACAGCTATAATTACGGTAATAATTGTGTCTAAACAGTCACACGTGCCGCTCTCCGTTTCCTTTCCATATCCTCATAAATTTGAATTTGTCGAAGGTACTGGATCCATTCATTTAACGAGGGTGGGGAGACGGACCCCCAGTGTTTAATTAAGATGACTTTTGCCGCCATCAGACCCCTCATCCAGATCTGTCTGACCCAGACCGGAATTACCGTGTCTGGAGCAAAATATCCCAACATCACCGTCAACATCCCAGGGTTATATGTCGAAGAGGACTCCTTTTGTAGGGCTACAAAGACCTGTTCCCAGTACCATTTTAATTTGCTGAAGTTCCAAAGTAAATGGCCGAAATCCGCGTTCACACATCCACATTTAGGACAGCAGCAATCTCGGCCTTTATTTTGAGGAAATTTTGCTTGGGTTTTTGGCGTATAATACAATCGATGCAAGATCTTAAATTGAATTAATCTATGAGCATTAGAAATTGTGGCCTTTCTTACATTTCTATAAATACTGGTCCATTGTAGTGGGGGGCAATGCAACTCTTGCTCCCATTTACTTGGGCTTTTAAATACAGTTACGGTTGCCAATGCCATTCGAAGTTTACAGTATAAGCTAGCTATCTTAAGCCTCTCATCTGTCTGGGCATAACAATAATCAAAAAATAAATTCTCCCATGGAAAAATATAACCTTTGTTGCTAGAGGCCTCATATACGTGTTTTAAACGTGAGTACATAAACAAATTTAATGATGTACTACCAGTGACGTTAAATTCCAAAAAAGATTTAAAATGTCCCAAAGAAAAGAGATGACACACATTGACAACCCCCTTAGAGAGCCAATAAATAAAATCTGTGATTTTGAAGAATTCCACCAGATTCCTGTTCTCCCACAGAGGGGTGAAGGCAAAAGAATAGGAGACTTTAAGCATCCTCTTAAGCTTATTCCAAACCCTCTGTAGGGTCCAAGGTATCAATAGGGACTTCCTCAATCCCAAATAACCAGATTCCAAACATGTGAAAATATTCTCTATTGGTTTATCCATAACCTGAGTCAAATATTGTGCAAGTAAACTCTCTTTAAAATTACAACATCGCTGAATCTGTGCACATAAATAATATCCTTGAAAAAAGGAAGTGATAACCCACCCTCCGATTCCGACAGCCATAGGTATCTTTGTTTTATACGCACCCTCTTCCTTCCCCATATTAGATCGTTAATAAGATTCTCCAACCTATGGAAAAAGATATGATCGATCCAAACAGGGGAAGCACACATCGGGTACATCACAATAGGCAGAATGATCATTTTAACCAGTGCTATTCGATCAGTCTGTGCCAATATCAATTTCTGCCAAGCGCATATTTTAGACTTAACTTTATTCAAAACCGGGGGCCAAATTAAGCTCATAAAACCTATTTATGGGAACCCCAATCTTAACCCCCAAGTAGTCCAAGGTTTCATTGGGAGCAAGAACCCGGACTCCACTCCCCTCATCTACGGCCTTGCCGTTCAGCGGGAGGAGCGATGACTTGGTCCAATTAATCAGATAACCCGATAATTTACCGAAATCCTCTATTGCTTCCATCACATAGGGAAGGATTTTCCATCCCTGATCCGAAAACAGAATAACATCATCGGTATAGAGGCTTATTTTATCGCTCACTCCTGCCACCCCAAAGCCGTCTATGCGGTTATCTGATCGGATCTTACAGGCCAACGGTTCAATAAATAGGGCAAAAAAAGGAGGGGAGAAAGGGCGGCATCCTGTCTAATCCCTCGCCGCATCATAGCAGGAGAAGAACTAATGCCACTTAATATTAATACAAGCTGACGGCTGTTCATATAGTATTTGGGTCATTTCTATGAAACATTCCCAAACCGAAATGAGACATAGTGGACCACAGAAAAGACCACTCCATCCTGTCAAACGCCCTTTGCGGCATCTAGAGACAGGATGGAGAGGTCTATACTACCCCCAGCAGAGAGATTCAAATACACCCTATAAAGACTCATCTGTATTTGGCCCGGCCGGAATGAATCCCGTCTGGTTGGATGTACCAGAGAGGATATGACCCTCTTCAAAGCGATTAGCAAAATTTTTGCGAAGATTTGTAATCTGTGTTTAAGAGCGATATGGGTCTATATGACCCCATATCGCAAATATCTTTATCCTTTTTCAATACCAAGGTGATCACTGCATCGCTAAATGATGGAGGTAAAGAACAAGATAAACAGGATTCATCAAGACCCGCACAAAATTGGAAGGAGTGATTTGGCGTGGTACCTATAGAGTTCAAACGGTAGACCGTCAGGACCAGGGGATGAATTGTATTTCAACAATGGAAGTATCGATCACAACTCATCCAGAAGAATGGGGCGATCCAGCATTTCCCTATCCTGTGGGTCTAACTTGGGGAGCCCCAATTGTTGTAGGTATTGATCCATATCATCCCGACTAGGAGTAGGGTCGGAATGGTAGAGAGAAGAATAGTATTTCACAAATTCCTCCCTAATTATCTCTGGGGACCTCACCCTATTACCTTTTGAATTCCTAATCTCCCTTATACTAGTAGCCTCTCTCTGATTGGCAACTAACCATGCCAAACACTTACCCGTTTTGCCCGATTCACAGAAACGGTTTTGACCTTGGAAAAGAAGCTTGTGTTGAGCTTTACTATACACGAGTGTCTTAATCTGTGGGTTGGCCTCATTTAACTGGGTTATATATTGCTCATTATGGTGAGCAACTAATGCACTCTGTAAGCTCCTAATTGTCTTTATCAGCTGTTGCTCCCTTCGGCGAAGTTCAGATCTATACCTATTGATTTTAGTAAAATATAAGCCCCTTATATGAGCCTTTAATGCATCCCACACATAGTGTATATGTGTCGAGCCTACATTAAAGCCCCAGAATTCCTGTATATCCAGATCAATTCGATGTTGCTCCCCTATCACATCAAACCAATGCGAATTCAGTTTAAAGATTCTACCTGGGGCAGGGAAGTCCACCTCTCTGAACGAAATCAGGACTGGGGAATGATCTGAAATTCCATGGGGTTCATACTTCATTTTCACAATTTGATGACTCAAATCACGACTTGCGAAGGCCAGATCAATACGGGACATTGACCCATAGGTCTGGCTGAAGCAAGAAAAGATTATCTTATTGCCATAGCGGTGGCGCCAGATATCAACCAGCGCCAGCTCCTGGCAAATAGTGCTCAAAGGAGAACCAGTCCGACTTCACTCAGAGGAGGTAGAAAAGCGATCCAACTCAGGATCAGGAACAGAGTTAAAGTCTCCAGCTACTAATAGTGGACATTGATTTTTTTGTAGCTATATATTTAGATAATAGAGAAAAGACAGTTGATTTATATGGTGGAGGAATATAAATAGCGCAAATATAATCTCCTGCCCATTCCAGAAACCATGCAGGAAAACAAATCTCCCTTCTTTATCAATCATATTGTCTACCGGTTGAAACTCCATCCCACGGTGAATATATACGCTGACCCCTCTTGCATAAGAGGAGAAGTAAGCGTGATATTCAAGAGAAGCCCATTTTCTTTTCAATGTATAGAGCCTATCCACTGATGCATGGGATTCTAATAATACCACAATAGCCGGCAAATGACGAGCTACAAGATCAAACACCACCGTCCTCTTAACTCTGTCTCCCAACCCTCTCACATTCCAGAATAGAATATTACGTGGCATAAGCAATGCATAGATGAGAATCCCAGTCCCCCATCTAGGAGAGAGACACACGTGGACATAAAGAGCCAGTGACAACAGCCAATCCCTCCTTTATACCCACCCCAAAAGACACACTACATGGTTGATAAGGTATAAACACGTTACCCATTAACCTGTTTCAATCCACCAAAACCTCCCCCCTGCCCGTTTCCCCCGTTAGCCTCCCTCCTCCCCACATTTACATTGTCATTATAACCCCATTGAGTCCAGCCATTGAACCCACATCCGCCTGTCATGAGAAAAAACCGGACCAGAGTCATTGTGTACCACCCTCAATTTGGCTGGAAATAGCATTGAGTACTTAATATTGGCAGCAGCCAATCTTTTTTTAACGTCAAGGAAAGATCTTCTTTTAATTTGGGTCTCTTGCAAAAAAATCATGGGTATATCGATATCAGATTACCATCAAAATGAGTGTCTAATACTTCTTTTTTAGTCTGAGTACCCAATCCCGGTCCTTTGAACAAACCAGTTTTGCCAAAATTGACCTAGGGGGGGCTTCCACCAAAATATTGATTGAGGCCTGAGATACACCGGCTTCCCACCAAATATTGATTAAGGAGTTTAACCCCTTAAGGACACAGCCTTTTTTCACCTTAAGGACCAGGCTATTTTTTGCAAATCTGACCAGTGTCACTTTAAGTGGTGATAACTTTAAAACACTTTGACTTATCCAGGCCATTCTGAGATTGTTTTTTTCGTCACATATTGTACTTCATGACACTGGTAAAAGGAAGTAAAAAAAAATCATTTTTATTTATAAAAAAATACCAAATTTACCAAACATTTGTAAAAAATGGCAAATTTCCAAATTTTAATTTCTCTACTTCTATAATACATAGTATACCTACAAAAATAGTTATTACCTTACATTCCCCATATGTCTAACTTAATGTTTGGATCAATTTGGAATGATATTTAATTTTGGGGGATGTTACAAGGCTTAGAAGTTTAGAAGCAAATCTTGATATTTTTCTGAATTTTCAAAAACCCACTTTTTAGGGACCAGTTCAGGTCTGAAGTCACTTTGTGAGGCTCACATAATAGAAACCACCCAAAATGACCCCATTCATGATTTTACAAATGTCATTAACCCTTTAGGTGTTCCACAAGAGTTAATGGCAAATGGTGATAAAATTTCAGAATTTTTGGCAAATTTTCCATTTTAATCCATTTTTTCCAGTAACAAAGCAAGGGTTAACAGCCAAACAAAATGCTATATTTATTGCCCCGATTCTGTAGTTTGCAGAAACACCCCATATGTGGCCGTAAACTGCTGTACGGGCACACAGTAGGGCGTAGAGGGAAAGGTGCGCCGTATGGTTTTTGGAAGCCAGATTTTGCTGGACTGGTTTTTTGACCCCCTGACCCCCTGATGCACCCCTAGAGTAGAAACTCCATAAAAGTGACACCATCTAAGAAACTACACCCACTCAAGGTATTCAAAACTGATTTTACAAACTTTGTTAACCCTTTAGGTGTTGCACAAGATTTGATGGAAAATAGAGATACAATTTCAAAATTTCACTTTTTTGGCAGATCTTTCCATTTTAATATTTTTTTCCAGTTACAAAGCAATGGTTAACAGCCAAACAAAACTCATTATTTATGTCCCTGATTCTGTAGTTTACAGAAACACCCCATATGTGGTCGTAAACTGCTGTACGGGCACACGGCAGGGCGCAGAAGGAAAGGAATGCCATACGGTTTTTGGAAGGCAGATTTTGCTGGACAGTTTTTTTTGACACCATGTCCCCATTTGAAGCCCCCTGATGCAACCCTAGAGTAGAAACTCCAAAAAGTGACCCCATTTTAGACACTACGGATAGGGTGGCAGTTTTTTTGGTACTAGTTTAGGGTACATATGATTTTTGGTTGCTCTATATTACACTTTTTGTGTGGCAAGGTAACAAGAAATAGCTTTTTTGGCACCGTTTTTTTTAAATTTTATTTACAACATTCATCTGACAGGTTAGATAATGTGGTAATTTTATAGAGCAGGTTGTCACGGGCGCGGCGATACCTAATATGTATACAATTTTTTTATTTATGTAAGTTTTACACAATGATTTCATTTTTGAAACAAAAAAAAGTTTTAGTGTCTCCATAGTCTAAGAGCCATAGTTTTTTCTGTTTTTGGGCGATTATCTTAAGTAGGGTCTCATTTTTTGTGGGATGAGATTACGGTTTGATTGGCACTATTTTGTGGTGCATATGACTTTTTGATCACTTGCTATTACACTTTTTGTGACGTAAGATGACAAAAAATTGCATTTTTTACATCGTTTTTATTTTAATTTTTTTATGGTGGTCACCTGAGGGGTTAGGTCATGTGATATTTTTATAGAGCCGGTCGATACGGACGCGGCGATAGCCAATATGTATACTTTTTTTTTACTTATGTAAGTTTTACACAATGATTTCATTTTGAAACAAAAAAAATCATGTTTTAGTGTTTCCATGTTTTTGGCGATTATCTTGGGTAGGGTATGATTTTTGCGGGATGAGATTCTAGTTTGATTGGTACTATTTTGGCGTACATGCGACTTTTTTGATCACTTTTACCTTTTTTGGGAAGTAAGGTGGGCAAAATTTCAATTTTCAATTTTTTTTATATTTTTTTTTTATGGTGTTCACTGTGCGGGGAAAGTAACATGACGGTTTTATAGATCAGGTCGTTACGGACGCGGCGATACCTAATATGTGTAGTGTATTTTATTTTTTTAATTTGTATTCAGTGATGTGTTTTTTTTTTTAACTTTACTTTTTTAACTTTTTTTACATTTTTTTGTACCCAGACCCACATGGTTCTTGAAGATCCAGTGGGTCTGATGTCTGAATAATACAGTACAGTACACTATATAGTGTATTGTACTGTATTTTACCTACACTTTGTCTGAACAGATCTATGACTTTAGCACAGATCTGTTCAGCACCATGGACAGCAAGATGCCTCAGAAGGCGTCCTGTTGCCATGGGAACCTTCCCCGTCTGCTCAGTTGTGGCCACAACTGTGCAGACGGGGAAGGGTAAGGAGGGGGGCTCCCTCCCTCTGTGACCCCATCCTGTCTGGGGGTTGCAAAGGCACAGCAGCCCCCCGATGGGAGAGGGAGGAAGCTCCCGACTTTTAACCCCTGCTCTTTCATACCGCGGTCCGTACGGACCGCGGTATGGAAAGGGTTTTTAAACGGCTGACATCACAGCACAGATGTCAGCCGTTTATACCAGAGTGTCAGCAATGTGCTGACACTCTGGTATAACGATGGCCACCAATGATCTTCAAGAGGAGGAGGGCGGGGGATCGCGATCCCGCCTGCCACACTGCCCGCCTCCCGCAACCCCCCTTCTGCACCACCCGCGACATAAAATCACTCAGGGGTGCAGGGGGGGTGAAAATCTATATTTTGGCCATGTTTAAAGTTTCTGATCAGAAACTGCAGAAAGCGCAGCAAATCGGAGGTCTGAATTGACCTGCGTTTTGCTGCGATCGCCGACACAAGGGGGTCACGGGTCTCCCCCTTGCGCATTTAGCCGAGGTGCCTGCTCAATGATTTGAGCAGGCACCTTGTTCCGATCACCGCCAGCCGGGCGGCAGTGATCGGAACAACACATGACATACCGGTACGTCATGTGTCCTTAAGGACTCGGGAAACATGCCGTACCGGTACGTCATGTGTCCTTAAGGGGTTAATATACCAGCTTCCACCAAATGTTTATTGAGGCCTGCAATATACCTGCTTCCACAAATACTGCTCTTCTATAGGGACTTTGTTACAGGGTCATTTTGAAAATGACAGGCAGAGAAGAGGCAGGCCATTCTGCAGGAGTGGTAGGGTTGGGGAGGTGCACCAGGCCGGAGCCTAAGTGGGAAGTTGGAGAAGGTGCGTGCGATTACGTCAAAGGACGCACCAGAGTTGGTTGAGTGGCTCACTTCTGCACCCTTCTCATCCTCTGTATCTGCACCCTCCTCACTCTCTGCTGTGTGCACCCCCAAAGACACCACCACCATAGCTCCTCCACCCAGGGGAATTATTTTACCATCCATTCCCAGACCTTACCGATGTGCAGCCATTCTTGGCATCGCATCAGGAAGAGGAGATAGCAACGGCCATCACCCAGCGGTCTGATGACAGTACCCAGATCAGCCCAAGGACGGAGGTCTTTGCTGTAGCTGCCTACTCTGAAATCTCTAATGTCAGTGGTGGTGAAGGTGACGATGATGACGTGTCGATGGATGTCACATGAGTGCGCACAAGAGAGGAAAATGGGAGAGTTCAGAGGGAGAGACAGAGCAGCAGATAGGGGGTAGAAAGAGGAGAAGCAGGCAGAACTCGCAGTGCATAGGAGGCAAAAAGCAGACTGCAAATGTATCTGGAGCGAGCCATCCACCATGCCGGTCACATCTGGCGCTCCCAGGATGGCAGCTCATGGCTTCGCAGTGTGGGCTTTTTTAAATGTTTCAGCTGCTGACAATAGTGTTGGCATCTGCAGCATAAGTCCCGGTAAGCCCAACACTCACCTAGGGACGACCGCCTTAAGAAGGAACCTAGCCTCCCATCACAAAGCCCAGTCGGAGCAACGCCGTCAGAACCCACAAAGCCACACTCCCTGTGCTCCACGTCCTGCCTTTTCTCCTTTTCCTCTCTCCTCCCATTTGTCCTCCACTCCACCTTCCACCGTTCCGTCGTCGCGTTCATCTGGCAAAAGGCAGGCTTCCGTGGCCCAAATGTTCGAACGTAAAAAGTTGATGGCGCCCGGATAACCCTCTTGCCCCAACGACTGACCGCTGGCTTGTCGGAACTGCTAGCCAGCAAACTACTGCCATATAAACAGGTGGACTCAGAGGCCTTTAGAAAACTTGTTGCATTGGCACACCGCAATGAAGGTCCCCGAAGGAAATATTTCTCCCAGAAGGGGCATCCCAGAGCTATATGGCCATGTTCAGCGGCAAGAGATTGGTAGCCACACAGTGTTGGTGCCAAGATGCATCTGACCACAGACACGTAGGTCTAGCAAACACGGGCAGGGAAGGTACATAACTTTTACTGCCCACTGGGTGAACCTTCTGACAGCTGTTAAGCATGCAACCCCGTGGCACCCATGTGGATTTGATGTTACCGCCATGGATTGCATGCAGGCCTGCCTCTTCTTCTCCTCCTCCTCTACTCCATCCTCCAACTCCTCCTCGGCTGACTCCTCCTTTTCACTGCTACCGCCTCTTCCACTGCACCCCCCAAGCTCCCCAGAACCTATTCGACGTGCCAGGTGAGACGTTGTCATGCTGTGCTGCGGCTGTTGTGCCTGGAAGCCACACCGGTCCTGCACTGCTTTCGGCTCTGCAGTCTACATTACGCCTTCTTTCCTGGAAGCGTGCATTGCGCCGTGTCATTGATCAAGCCATCGAGGAGCAGGAGCTGGAAGGTGAGGAAGTCGCAATGCTGAATGGATTCCCAGGGGGGACCACTCCATCTGAGACAAGTCAGGAGGAGTCTGAAGAGGAGTCAGAGGAGGATGGTGGCTGGGGGGGAGGAGGAGGAGCAAGAAGAACAGGCTTTAAACTTTTCGGGGATCCCTGGTGTTGTCCGTGGCTGGGGGGAGGAGACCGAAGATGACATTCCCCTGGGCGATGAGCAAGAGCCAGGGCGCACCACCTCTTCCAATTTAGTGCAAATGGGGGCCTTCATGCCCATGAAGAGGGACCCCCGTATAAAATGCATAAAGGGCAAGGACCAGTACTGGGTAGCAATGTACTTAGACCCCCCGGTACAAACACAAAATGGCGGACATGTTACCAGCATCACAGAGGGCTGTCAGAATGCAGCATTTCCAGGCCTTGCTGTAAGAGATGCGCATTCTGCTGTTGCGGGCGCTGGCAGAGAATTTCCACCCACACCGAAACAGGTGCGGATACCAATTCTACTGCGCATGCAAGAAGAGGGCGGGTTTTGAAGATGTGCTGGTCACTTCGGATATGAGAAATCTTGCAGTCAACCCACTTAGCTCAGTCAACAACAAAAAAAAGGTATGGCCCTTAAAATCTATTTCAGCAAATTCCATGTTAGAAAATGCAGATGCCGCTCCTTTCCTTTTGAATTGCAAAAAATATTCTGCCCAATATACTGAATACTATGGATAGCCCCTGGCCCTATCTTATATGAAGGATGGCATTATGCCTATCCCATGCATGCTTAAACTCCTTCACTGCATTTGCAGCTACCACTTCTGCAGGAGGCTATTCCATGCATCCACTACTCTCTCAGTAAAGTAATACTTCCTGATATTACTTTTAAACCTTTGCCCCTCTAATTTAAAACTATGTCCTCTTGTAGCAGTTTTTCTTCTTTTAAATATTCTCTCCTCTTTTACCTTGTTGATTCCCTTTATGTATTTAAAAGTTTCTATCATATCCCCTCTGTCTCGTCTTTCTTCCAAGCTATACATGTTAAGGTGAGTTAATCTTTCCTGGTAAGTTTTATCCTGCAATCCATGTACCAGTTTAGTAGCTCTTCTCTGAACTCTCTCCAAAGCAAATTATGAAACACCTGTGAGGTCAAAGTGGTCAGTAAACCCCTCAATTAGTTATTTGAGGGGTGTAGTTTACAAAATGGGGTCACTGGGGGTTTCTACTGTAGGGGTTCATTACTGTGCCTTCAAATATGACACAACCAAAATCTGCTCTCCAAAAACCATATATTACTCCTTTCCTTCTGAACCCTGCTGTGTGCCCATACAGCTGTTTACGAACATAAATGGGGTGTTTTTGTAAACTGCAGAATCAGGATAATAAATATTGAGGTTTGTTTTATTGTTAACCCTTGCTGTGTTATAGGACAAATGGATTAAATAAAAAATCTGCACAAAAAAACTGAAAATTTAAAATTTTACCTCCATTTTAATTTCATTATTGTGGAACACCTAAAGGGATAACATAGTTTGTAAACCAGTTTAAAAATCATTTGAAGTGTGCAGTTACTAAAATGGGGTAATTTATGGGTTGTTTCTATTATGTAAGGACCTCAAAGTGGACTTCAGAACTGAATTGGTCCTTGAAAAAGTCATTTATAGAAAATTTGAAAACTTGCTTCTTAATTTCTAAGCCTTGTAACGTCCTAAAAAATTACCATAAATAAATTTTCAAAATGATGCCAACATAAAGTAGACATATAACGGAATCTTAAGTAAAAACTATCTATGAAAGGTATCACTATCTGCCTTTAAGGCTCAGAAATTAAAAATGTTCTAATTTTCAGTAAATTTGGTATTTTTTATAATATAAAGGTAAAACATATCGACCCAAATTTGCCCCTAATATCTAGTACGAGATGTCATGAGAAAAAAATCTCAGAATGGCTCGGATAAATAAAAGCGTTCCAAAGTCATTTGCACATAAAGTGACACATGTCAGATTTGATAAATTAGGCCTGGTCACGAAGGTGATTAATGGCTTAGTCTTGAAAGGGTTAATGGGCTGCATGGGCTATTCCCTTGTTAATTCATCATCAATTAAGCAGGTAAAAGTTCTGGAGTTGATTCAGGTATGGCCTTTGCATTGGAAGCAGTTGCTATGAAACCAAAAGAGCTCTCAATGGAAGTGAAACAGACCATCATTGGGCAAAAAAAAAAAAAGAATAACTCCTTCAGAGAGATAGTGGAAATGTCAGAATGGCCAAATTAACAGTTTAGTGCATTCTGGTAAAAAAAAAAAAAAAAGTGCACTGGTGAGCTCAGTAACTCAAAAAGGCCTAGACGTCAACAGAAGACAACAGTGGTGGATCCACCCAAGTGAAGAACACTGTGCAGGAAGTTGGTTATCAGTATCTAAGTTAACCATAAAGAAAATACTTCATGAGAGCAAATACAGAGGGTTCACCACAAGGTGCAAACCATTAATCAACCTCAAAAATAGAAAGGCCAGATTACACTTTGCCAAAAAACATCTTAAGAAGCAAGCCCAGTTCTAGAACAGCATCTTTTGGACAGATGAAACTAAGATCAACCAGTACCAGAATGATGGGAATAAGAAAGTATAGAGAAGGCTTGGAACGGCTCATGATCTAAAGCACACCACATCCTCTGCAAAACATGGTGGAGGCAGAGCGATGGTACGGGCATGCATGGCTTCCAATGGCACTTGGTCACTCGTGTTTATTGATGGTGTGACTGAAGACAGAACCAGCTGGATGAATTCAGAAGTGTACAGGGATATACTTTCTGCTCAGAGTCAACAAAATGCAGCAAGGTTGATTGGACGGCGCTTTACAGTACAGATGAACAATGACCCAAAACATACTGCGAAAGCAACCCAGGAGTTTTATTTAGGAAAAGAAGAGGAATATTCTCCAATGGCTGAGTCTATTACCAGATCTTAAATCGAGCATGCATTTCACTTGCTTAAAGGGGTTATCCAATATCATAAATTGCCCCCCCCCCAGGAAATATACTTACCCCACTCACCACGCCGCTCCTGGTCCCCGTACCATCACTGCTGTTTCTCCCCGTGCGCCTATGAAAATATCCGGTGTCGGGGGGAGCAGCCAGTGGCAAGTGGGGACGGGGACGAGGCTCCCTAGCGTCACCCACGAGAAGCAGCAGTGCAGGGACCAGGAGCGGCGCAGGGAGCGGGGTAAGTATATTGTCTGTGAGTGGACCGGCGCATGGGGGGGCAATTTATGATATTTGATAGCCTCTTAAAGACTTAACACAGAAAAGACTAACAAGCAATAACTGAAGACAGCTGCAGTACAGGCCTGGCAAAGCATCACAAATGAGGAAACACAGCATTTGGCGATGTCCATGGGTTCCAGACTTCAGGCAGTCATTGCCTGCAAAAGATTCTCTACAAAGTATTAAAAATGAACATTTTACTTATGGTAATGTTATTTTGTCCAATTACTTTTGCGCCCCTGAAATCAAGAGGCTTTATAGAAAAATGGTTGCATTTCCTAAACGTTTCACAGGATATTTTTGTTCAACCCCTTGAATTAAACCTGAAAGTCTACACTTCAATAGCATCTCAGTTGTTTCATTTCAAATCCAATGTGGTGGCATGCAGAGCCCAAATCATGAATATTGGATTCTGCTACCACGGACCATAACGGAATTCTATGACAGCATGCACCTATGTGTTGCTCATAGACTTCTATTATGATGGAATGCAATACTGAATGCCTCTTATAGGCTTCAGTGGTGTATGCCGTCATAGAATTCCATACATTGTGTACCAGCCGAGGAGCTTTCCAGTAGTGATAGACGAACATCGGCCGGTTCGCGAACATGAACGCGTGTTTGCGATCAAATGTTTGTGAACTGTGTGTTCGCGGCAGGCCCCATTGACATTAATGGCAGCCGAACTTGAAAAACCTTCAGGTCATATTTGCCGCCACCAAATACTTACTAGAAGTGCACAAATAGTCCCACAACATGGACAATGACATATCAGAGGGGGATTATTGGCAAAAATTCCCACAAAAAAATATGTATTTTAATCAGGGGCTATTTTTATGCGTCTTAAAGGAAACTCTCAAAAATGTGCCCTGCTGGAGCGTAGAAATTTTTTATTTTAGGCAACAGAAGTACAGGCCCCAAAAATTAGGCATTCATCTGACAGAAAATAACATGTGATGATGTGGCCGGAGGTACATTAGGCGGTCACTGGATAAAATTTTTACTGTAGGCCACTGGAGTACAGGCCCAAAATTAGGCATTCACCTGACAGAAAAGAACTTGTGATTATGTGGCTGGAGGTACATTAGGCAGTCACTGGATAAAAATGTTACTGTAGGCCACAGGAATAGAGGACACCTGACAGAAAAGGCCTTTTATGCCGCTGTATATACATCGACCATTCTTTGTTCTGGGTGGTGGCGGATATGTGTGGGTGGCATCAGAAATTCAATTACACGTGGTCGTCACAGCTTATCGGTCACGATCCCCCCTGCTGTGCTGAACATCCTTTCGGACAGGACACTTGACGAGGGGCAAGCCAAGAGTTTCATGGCAAATTGTGCCAGATCTGGCCACAGGTCAAGCCTGCACACCCAGTAGTCCAGGGGTTCCTCGCTTGTCAGAGCATCCACATTGGCCATTAACCCGATGTAGTCAGACACCTGTCGGTCTAGGCGTTCCCTTAAGCTGGATCCGGAGGGAGGCTGTCGATGGGTTCACTGCAAGAATGATCTTATTTCCGAAGTGACCAACACATCTTCAAACCGCCCTCTTCTTGCAGGCGCGGTAGAATTGGTACCCACACCTGTTTCCACTGTGGGTGGAAATTCCTCTGCCAGCGCACGCAACAGCAGAATGCAGCATCTCTCACAGCAAGGCCTGGAAATGCTGCCTTCTGACAGCCCTCTGTGATGCTGGTAACATGTCTGCCATTTTGTGTTTGTACCGGGGGTCTAAGAACATTGCCACCCAGTACTGGTCCTTGCCCTTTATGCTTTTTATATGGGGGTCCCTCTTCAAACACTGGAACATAAAGGACCCCATTTGCACTAAATTAGAAGCGGTGGAGCACCCTGGCTCCTGCTCATCGCCCAGGAGAATGTCATCCTCGGTCTCCTCCCCCAGCCACGGACAACACCAGGGATCCCCGAAAAGTTTAAAGTCCCCCTCAAAGCCTGCTCTTCTTGCTCCTTCTCCTCCTCACCCCCAGCCACCATGCTCCTCTGACTCCTCTTCAGATTCTTGCTGACTTCTCTCAGATGGAGTAGACCCCCCTGGGAATTAATTCAGCATTGCGACTTCCTTATCTTCCAGCTCCTGCTTCTCGATGGCTTGATCAATGACACAGAGGAAAAAAAGAGACAATGCAGCAGCACTCTGCAAATCGGATAAAGTACAACAATGCCATAGTCACAAAAATAATGATTACAAAAATTATGGTGCTAATACTACGTTTATTTATAAAGTGAGATGCTTGGCCAATGCATTTTGTACAAAACCATCTGAGCCCATCTGCCGAACGTCAAGGCGATCTCTGTTAGACGGGTCCTAACACTAAATACTACCTGTTATGCGCCATAATGGCCACCATAAAATTCAGGGAGTGTTGGATCCACATGCATATTGGATCCACTCTGCCTTTTTCCATTTTTTGTGCCATAATGGCCTCCATTGCAAGGGATGCAGGTACCAACATGCATGCCGAGCCCACTCTATACCTTTCCTGGTGCTAGATAGCTTCCAATGAATGTAGTGAGAGCAGGCTACAGCTTTATACTGAAAGTAATTAAAATCAGCCTATGGGGCAGACAGGCTAATCAGGAGTGCATGACTTGCTGGAGTGCCACATCTCCAGCATAGTAAATCTGCAAAAAAAAGGGGGTTAGTCAGCACCTCCCAGTGCTCAGGTGCACGCTGCCATGGCAAAGACCTAGAGGAAAAAAAGAGACAATGCAGCAGCACCCTGCAAATCAGATAAAGTACAACAATGCCATAGTCACAAAAATAATGATTACAAAAATTATGGTGCTAATGCTAATGCTACGCTTCAGCACGCTCAGCAGATTGGCACCGTTGTCGCACACCACTTTACCAACTGTCAAATTGAGCGGGGTTAGCCACTGATCGGCCTGTGACCACAGAGCTGAAAGCAGTGCAGGACCGGTGTGACTTTTGGCTTCCAGGCACAACAGCCGCAGCATAGCATGGCAATGTCTCACCTGGGACGTCGAATAGGTTCTGGGGGGGCGCAGCAGAATAGGCAGTAGCAGTGGAAAAGGAGCAGCAGAATAGGCAGTAGCAGTGGAAAAGGAGTCAGCCGAGAAGGAGACGGAGGATGGAGTAGGAGGCGGATAAGAAGAGACAGGCCTGCATGCAATCCGTGGCGGCGGGTCCACACCAAATCCACACGGGTGCCACGGGTTACATACTTGACGGCCATCAGAAGGTTCACCCAGTGGGCAGTAAAAGTTATGTACCTTCCCTGCCGGTGTTTGCTAGACTACGTGTCTGTGGTCAGATGTATCTTGGCACCGACACTGTGTGCCAGAGATGTATTCACTTGCCGCTGAACGTGGCCATATAGCTCTGGGATGCCCTTCTGGGAGAAATATTTCCATTGCGGTGTGCCAATGACTACAAATTTTCTAAAGGCCTCCGAGTCCACCACTTTATATGGCAGTAGTTGGTGTTCTAGCAGTTCCAACAAGCCAGCGGTCAGCCGTTGGGCAAGAAGGTTATCCGGCGTCATCAACTTTTTGTGCTTGAACATTTGGGCCACAGAAGCCTGCCTTTTGCCAGATGAACGCGACAATGGCACGGTGGAAGGAGGAGTGGAGGACAAATGGGAGGAGAGAGAAGAAGAAGAAGAGGCAGGACGTGGAGCACCGGGGGTGTGGCTTTGTGGGTTCTGATGGCATTGCTCCCACTGGGCTCAGTGATGGGAGGCCAGGTGCCTTCTTAAGGCGGTCGTCCCTGGGTGAGTGTTGAGTTTATCGCGACTTATGCCTTGACAGCACAGGATGCAGATGGCAACCCTATTGTCAGCAGGTGACACATTAAAAAAAAGTCCTTGGAGCGCCAGAAGTGACCATGCATGGTGGATGGCTCACTCCAGATACATTTGTAGTCTGCTTTTTGCCTCCTGTGCCCTGCGAGCTTTGCCTGCTTCTCCTCCTTCTCCTCCCTCTCTGCTGCTCCGTCTCTTCCTCTGAACTCCCCTCCTCTTCCTCTCTTGTGGGCACCCACGTGACGTCCATCGACACGTCATCATCGTCACCTTTCCCACCACTGACATTAGAGATCTCGGAGTAGGCAGTAACAGCGTGGACCTCCCGCCTTGGGCTTATCTGGGTACTGTCATCAGACCGCTGGGTGGCGGCCGTTGCCACCTCCTCTTCCTCATCCGATGTCAAGAATGGCTGCACATTGGTAAGGTCTGGGAATGGATGGGAAAATAATTCCTCTGTGGAGGGGCTATGGTGGTGATGGTGGTGTCTTTGGGGGTGCACACAGCAGAGAGTGAGGAGGGTGCAGATACAGAGGATGAGGAGGGTGCAGAAGCAGAAGGCTGAATGAGCCACTCAACCAACTCTGGTGCGTCCTTTGAAGTAATTGCACGCGCCTTCTCAAACTTCCCACTTAGGCTCTGGCCTGGTGCACCTGACCGACCCCTACCACCCCTGTGGAACGGCCAGCCTCTTCCTCTGCCTGTCATTTTCAAAATGACCCTGTGCCTAAGTCTCTAGAGAAGAGCAGTATTTGTGGAAGCAGGTATATCGCAGGCCTCAATCACTATTTGGTGGAAACAGGTATATCGAACCCCTTAATCTGTATTTTGTTGAAGCAGGTATATCGCAGGCCTCAATCATTATTTGGTGGAAACAGGTATATCGAACCCCTTGATCAGTATTTTGTGGAAGCAGGTATATTGCAGCCCTTCAATCAGTATTTTGTGGAAGCAGGTATCTCGCAGGCCTCAATCAATATTTGGTGGAAGCAGGAATATCAATTCCCTTAATCAGTATTTTGTGGAAGCAGGTATATCGCAGCCCTTGTAATGGATCTCCTGGCACCCCGACTGGGTACCTTTGTTGATGAATGCTCCTAGTGCTTCCCGAGGGCTCCAAGCACTCCACTTGATACCGTAACCACCACAGACCCCACGAACTGCCAGAGCTTGGTTGGGATCTCGTCGTCTTCCTTCAGAGAGCAATCAAGGAACAGGAATAGCTCTTAAAAAAGGTAGGGATTATAGCCAGGGGAGTATACAGCGTATAGAAATCCCCACACACATGAGACGAGGCTCTATGTTGAAGGTAAAACAGGAACACTTTATTGAAGACCAACTCAGTACATATACACGTCAAGAAGTCTAACAACATAAATCAATCAACCATGAACAACATGCAAACAACCATCTTCACCCCATCCCTAATGAATGAAAAGGGAGAGAGGAGACACATGTGATGGGATTATCTCCTGAGTGTATCATAGGGTGATCTACTCATCTACTGTACACTGGAGTCGGCTACTCCTAGAGTCAGCTATCTTAATCCCATCACTAACACAATCAGTGGGAGTCTTAGTGCAGAGTTAACTCTTTTTGTGTTGCTGGATTCACACCCTGCACCTTTCGTGGTCAATAGGAAATATGTGGCATATAATCTCCACACATAAATCAGGGATTCTAGTTCCTTGTAACCCCAAAAGGTCTGAGGGGGTCTCCATAGTTCTGGGTCCATAGTCCGTAGGAAGGAGGCTGGCCCTCAGGCTTCTCCAACAGCCCCAGTGACAGTTCAGTCCGTCACAGGCCTCAATCAATATTTGGTGGAAGCAGGTATATAAAACCCCTTAATCAGTATTTTGTGGAAGCAGGTATATCGCAGCCCTCAATCAGTATTTTGTGGAATCAGGTATATCAAACCCCTTAATCAGTATTTTGTGGAAGCAGGTATATCGCAACCCTCAATCAGTATTTTGTGTAAGCAGGTATATCAAACCCCTTAGTCAGTATTTTGTGGAAGCAGGTATATCGCAGCCCTCAATCAATATTTGGTGGAAGCAGGTATATCAATCCCCTTAATCAGTATTTTGTGGAAACAGGTATATTGCAGGCCTCAATCAATATTTGGTG
Source organism: Bufo bufo (assembly GCF_905171765.1). Classification (NCBI taxonomy): domain Eukaryota; kingdom Metazoa; phylum Chordata; class Amphibia; order Anura; family Bufonidae; genus Bufo; species Bufo bufo. The sequence continues at coordinate 455,402,473 of NC_053391.1, forward strand.
GAAAAAGGTATATCGAACCCCTTAACCAGTATTTTGTGGAAGCAGGTATATTGCAGCCCTCAATCAGTATTTTGTGGAAGAAGGTATATCAAACCCCTGATTTTTTTTTTTTTTGCCACAACAGTTATATCACACCACCCTGTTTATTTGGGGCAACAGTTATATCGTAGCTGTCAATCAGTATTTTGTGGAAGATGGTATTTCACACCCCTCAATTGTTTTTTTTTTGGGGCAACAGGTATATCACACTCGTTGCAAATAGCTGTTCCAATAGCGCTTGTCCCTCTATATAGCTGTGGTATCTCAGCAGAACCGCACACAACTGCTGCACGATACAAATGTACTATAATATACTTTATATGTTAGAAAGTATCACCCCTCAATATATCACACCCATACATAGCACACCTATACCAGTCCTTAAAAGGAATTTTGTGGCCCTATTAGCTAGCGTTTGGTGTCTCTAACAGCATGTCCCTGCTCCACAAAGCAACCTCTCCCTAAACTGGCAAAAACACAATGTAAATGGCTGCCAGATCGGGTTCTGTTATAGGGTGGGGGTGTGCTGAAACGTCTCAATTGGCTGTCCTGTCCCACCTGATGGATGTGTCATGGGTCAAAGTTCGGCGCAATGCAAAAGAATGTGGTGCATGCGAACATCGCCATATATTCACATGTTCGGCGAATCGCGAACAAGCAAAGTTCGCCACAAAGCGAACCGCAAGGCCATTTCTACTACCTGACGTGTCTTAACCTTTACCACAGTGGCATAGGAAGGGGTTGAATTATTCCACTGAGGAAGGGATTGAGACAACTGCGAAATGTGTGTAGACAATATACACTCACCTAAAGAATTATTAGGAACCCCTGTTCATTTGCTTTCAGAACTGCCTTAATTCTACGTGGCATTGATTCAACAAGGTGCTGATAGCATTCTTTAGAAATGTTGGCCCAGATTGATAGGATAGCATCTTGCAGTTGATGGAGATTTGAGAGATGCACATCCAGGGCACGAAGCTCCCGTTCCACCACATCCCAAAGATGCTCTATTGGGTTGAGATCTGGTGACTGTGGGGGCCATTTTAGTACAGTGAACTCATTGTCATGTTCAAGAAACCAATTTGAAATGATTCGAGCTTTGTGACATGGTACATTATCCTGCTGGAAGTAGCCATCAGAGGATGGGTACATGGTGGTCATGAAGGGATGGACATGGTCAGAAACAATGCTCAGGTAGCCCGTGGCATTTAAACGATGCCCAATTGGCACTAAGGGGCCTAAAGTGTGCCCAGAAAACATCCCCAACACCATTACACCACCACCACCACCACCAGCCTGCACAGTGGTAACAAGGCATGATGGATACATGTTCTCATTCTGTTTACGCCAAATTCGGACTCTACCATTTGAATGTCTCAACAGAAATCGAGACTCATCAGACCAGGCAACATTTTTCCAGTCTTCAACAGTCCAATTTTGGTGAGCTCGTGCCAATTGTAGCCTCTTTTTCCTATTTGTAGTGGAGATGAGTGGTACCCGGTGGGGTCTTCTGCTGTTGTAGCCCATCCGCCTCAAGGTTGTGCGTGTTGTGGCTTCACAAATGCTTTGCTGCATACCTCAGTTGTAACGAGTGGTTATTTCAGTCGACGTTGCTCTTCTATCAGCTTGAATCAGTTGGCCCATTCTCCTCTGACCTCTAGCATCCACAAGGCATTTTCGCCCACAGGACTGCCGCATACTGGATGTTTTTCCCTTTTCACACCATTCTTTGTAAACCCTAGAAATGGTTGTGCGTGAAAATCCCAGTAACTGAGCAGATTGTGAAATACTCAGACCGGCCCGTCTGGCACCAACAACCATGCCACACTCAAAATTGCTTAAATCACCTTTCTTTCCCATTCTGACATTCAGTTTGGCGTTCAGGAGATTGTCTTGACCAGGACCACCCCCCTAAATGCATTGAAGCAACTGCCATGTAATTGGTTGACTAGATAATTGCATTAATGAGAAATAGAACAGGTGTTCCTAATAATTCTTTAGGTGAGTGTATATCGTTTACAAAACAGGGGGGGGGGGGAACTTACCTGGGTAAAGGTATTTGTATACACATATATATTAATGCCAAGAATGGCCTATACCTATCTTGACCCAGGCATAAAGTGTGTAATAGTGCGAAATAGCCGCAGGACGGATCCGACATGGTGAACAGCATGTCGGATCCGTCCTGCCGCAAGTGTAAAAGTAGCCTTAGTTGCTGCCAAGGTGAGGGAGATGTGCATTATCGCCTATTCACCACAACTATATCTTCAGAGCACCGAACATGTGAACATATGGCGCCGGCAGACATCGCCATATGTTTGCATGTTCGGTGAATCGCGAACTTGTAAAGTTCACCGCGAAACAACCGCCGGGCGAACCGCAAGGCCATCTCTACTTTCCAGTCATAGTGCCTGCCCCATGCTTTGCCCTGCTATCACACAGTAGCATCTTCACCTACATGGGTTGGATAGATGTATCCTTTTTGTATGGGCCTTAACATATCTATAGATCACTCCTCCGGGTCCTCAACTGTGTACTCATCATTTGGGTTCGTCTCTGGGCTGAGGGATATATAGGGTCTAAAAGGTAAAGACTCTCCCTACCTGTATCTCCCTCCACTATCCTACACTCTTTAATCGTCTGCGCACCAAGTGGATTCATAATTTTTGACATATTTTTTGTTTTTGGTTTGGTTTTTTATCAGATTTTTGAGTATTATCACTTATGAATTATTTTTAATTGCATTTAAAATAAAGGTATAATTTTGTAGGGTTGATGCTCAGTATTGATTAGTTTCTTATTCCTCCATGACTCATGACTGATATCATTTAGTATCAAGTAATATTCTCTTGTATTGCTACTATTCATATTGCTTCCTTTGCTGGCTGGATACATTTTTCAATCACATTATATAATGCACGTTTCCATGGCTACAACCACCCTGCAATCCATCGGTGGTTGTGCTTGCACACTATAGGAAAAAGCACTGGCCTCTCTGATGGCCGGGACCGTGGGAGCACACATAGGCTACTGCTTTTTCCTATAGTGTGCAAGCGCGGGCACCACTCATGAATTGCAGGGTGGTAGTAACCATGAAATGAGCAGTGTATAATGTGATGGAAAAATGAATCCAGCCAGCAAAGGAAGCAATATGGATATTAACAATACATTAGCAGTGGCATGCCTAAGGTGTCTGGCACTCGGGGCGAGTCCTTTCTCTGGCATTCTCCCCCCCCCCCCCCCCCCCCCAAATACTTAAAAAATATTGTACAAAATTGCAGAACCTTCACAGTAGTTGTGTCCAGATATGTGCTCCCTAATAATATCCACATTGTGCCCCCTCACGGTAGTTATGCCTGCACTGTGCCCCCTTAAAGTACTTATCCCTACATTGTGCTCCCTTCTCAGTAGTTATGCCCTCATTGTGCCCCCCTTACAGTAGTTATGCCTCTCTGTGCCCCTTTCACAGTAGTAATGACCTATCTGTGCACCCTTCACAGTGGTAATGCCGTTTGTCCCCCTTCACAGTAGTTATGCTCTCTCTGTGCCCCCTCAGAGTAATTATGCCCTCTCTGTGCCCCCTGCACTTTGTGTACCCTTCACATGAGTAATGTCCTCTGTGCCCCCTTTACTGTAGTAATGCCGTCTATGTGCCCCCTTCACAGTAGTAATGTCATTGTGCCCTCTTCATAGTAATAATGTCCATTGTGCCCCCTTAATAGTAGTAATGGCCTCTGGGCCCCTTTGTAGTAATAACGCCCTCTGTGCCCCTTCGTAGTAGTAATGCCCATTGTGCCCCCTTCATAGTAGTAATGCCCTGTGTGCCCCCTTCACGGTAATAATGCCCTCTGTGCCCCCTTTGTAGCAGTAATGCCCTCTGTGCCCCCTTCAGAGACAGAAGTAAAGCTTCTGTGCCACCTCCGTGTTAATAAAACAAAGAAGTACAGTACTCACTTTGTCCCGTTCCTGATACTCACATCCAACTCTCCCCTTGCAAACACATCGCTCTGCAGCACTGTGTGGGAGGGGCACTAAAATACATGCTTGGCCGGTGAGATACTGGCCGGGTAGCAGGGGCGTTTGCTAGGGTCTCAAAAGATCTGGGGCACAGTGCCCCCCGCACTTTGCTGTACTTGCTATACAGCATCACTTACCTGTCACATCCAGGGCCTCCAGGTGACGTCTCCCCTCTGTCGTCATCTTCTCTGTAGATCTTCTCTCTCATCATCTTCTCCACTCGGTCTGGACAACTTCTGTCAGCCGCCTCGTCTCTGCAGAGTGTGACACACAGACATCTTAGCTTCCTCACATTCTATCATTATCCCCCAACTGGAGTCCCCACAGTGTTATCCTGCTGCTTGCTGTGCCCCCCCCCCCCCCCCCCCAAAAAAAAAACAACTAAATACTATCCTGAAGAAACATTACTGCCCCCCATAGTAATAGTGCTCCTCATAGTTCCACCAATAGTAATTCCCTTCTAGAATGCCCTCATTAGTAACACTGCCCCAACCGTGATAATGCTCCTCAACAATGCCCCCATTATTAGAAGAGCCCTCCCATATTAATAATACCCTCACAGAGTCCCCAGTAGAAATAAGGCCCCCTATTGTTCCCCCAGTGGTAATAAAGCTCCCTACAGACCCCTCAGTAGTAATAAGTCCCCCATAGTGCGCTTAGTAGAAATAAGCCGGATCTAAAAGACCCTCCTATAGAGCCCCCAGTAGTAATAAGACCGCCTATAATGTCCCCTGGATCTGCAGTGCCCCCTGCAGTTATAATCCTCTCTCCACCATACAGTCCCATGTAAATAACATCATCTCCTCCCCAGCCGCCTCCAACGCACAATCCCATGTAAACATCACCCCCTAAGGCTACTTTCACACTTGCGTTCGTGCGAATCAGTCCTGTACTTGTACAGGACGGATCCGCACCGATAATACAAACTAATGCATCCGTTCAGGACCGATTCGTTTGTATTAGATTCAAATTTCTAAGTCCCAATACGGATCCATCCTGACTTACATTGAAAGTCAATGGGGGATGGATCCGTTTACAATTGCACCATTTTGTGTCAATGCAAAGGGATCCGTCCCTATTGACTTACATTGTAAGTCAGGATGGATCCGTTTGGCTCCGCAAGGCCATGCGGACACAAAAACGCTGCTTGCAGCATTTTGGGCTCCGCCTCCAAAGCAGAACGGGGGCCCGTACGGAGCCGAACGAATGCATTCTGAATGGATCCGCATCCATTCAGAATGCATTTGGGTTAAACTGATTCATTTGCGGCTGCTTGTGAGAGCCTTGAAATGGATCTCCCAAGCGGATCCCCAAACGCAAGTGTGAACGTAGCCTAAACATTAAGTCCCATGTACATAAACATCATTCCCCCCCACCATCCACTTTCAACATAATGTCCCATGTAAATAACATCAAGCCCTCCCCCAGCCACCTCAAGCACACAGTTCCATGTCAATAACATCCCTCCCTTCAGCCCTAACATACATCCCAGTTAAATAACTACAACTCCCAGCATTGCTCTGCCTCTCCCTTCACTTACTTTTTCTCATGTGCAGACATCACCATTAGGCTCCTTCTCCTCTTCACTCCGGTCCAATCCTGCAGTGGTCACATGATGGTGACATCATCCAGGTCATCCTATCACAGCCTGTTTTGCTGATCACATGACCTGTGATGTCACCACAGGTCCTTCATCTCTTCCCAGTGTATTAGATTCAATTGTATTGCCGTTCTGTGTACGGCAATACAGTTGTATCTAGCAGGCAGGCAGGACATTCGGGGCATGGGACAAAACATCCGGGGCCCAGGCCCCGAATGTTTTAACCTAGCAACGCCCCTGCCGGGTAGCAACCCTAGGTATATGGTCTATATTCATTCTGGGGCCTTTTGAAAGGGTCCCATGTATTAGCTGTGATCCAAATGCTGTTAGTAGGAGTTTGTCCTAAATTTATGGATAGGGCATAAGGAAAACATATTGAATGGTTCTCTACGCAGGACACTTTTTGTTTTCCTCTTTTAAATGGAGACCATACCGAAGTGCCAGATCCATCAAAGAACACGTACCAATGGGTGTCTCCTATGGACCCCATTAACTTATAATGAGGACAATCAGAGTACTGATGTGGTGTCATTTTGACAGGAAGAATAGCACTGCATGCTGCTCAATTATTCTTGTTAAATCAGAAGGAGATGTATGAGAGCAGTCTGAGCATAGCCTTCTGGAAATAGCTGGTTGAAACTTCTTGTTATTAGGCAGTATTTGGCTTAAAAAGGTTAAGAAACATTGGTGTACGTCACAATGGAACAGGTTGATGCAATATAAATAACAGATTTTGTGGGGATTCCCTTTGGTAGTGAGGATAAGCGGGTGCAGTACAGAGACAAAATACAAGTTCGTAATTCAAACTTCAGTGTTTATTGACACATGATGCCAAAAACAAAACGTCACTTTTGCAGTGTTGGTGTTACTTCACACCCAATGGCAAGTTAACATAACAAAAGTCACCTTGGTGGCAGTTCTGCCTCAGAAAGTTCAAACACAGGCTTTAGACAGCAATGCTAAGTACCAAGGTGTCAAACAGCAACTGCTGCTGACACATAAAAACCGGCTCTTACTCCACCAAGGCCAGGAACCTCGGTGACACGTACCTATCATCCACGATGATTCCTTGTACCTTCTTACTATATATATATATATATATATATATATATATACACTCACCTAAAGAATTATTAGGAACACCATACTAATACGGTGTTGGACCCCCTTTTGCCTTCAGAACTGCCTTAATTCTACGTGGCATTGATTCAACAAGGTGCTGATAGCATTCTTTAGAAATGTTGGCCCATATTGATAGGATAGCATCTTGCAGTTGATGGAGATTTGAGGGATGCACATCCAGGGCACGAAGCTCTCGTTCCACCACATCCCAAAGATGCTCTATTGGGTTGAGATCTGGTGACTGTGGGGGCCATTTTAGTACAGTGAACTCATTGTCATGTTCAAGAAACCAATTTGAAATGATTCGAGCTTTGTGACATGGTGCATTATCCTGCTGGAATTAGCCATCAGAGGATGGGTACATGGTGGTCATGAAGGGATGGACATGGTCAGAAACAATGCTCAGGTAGCCCGTGGCATTTAAACGATGCCCAATTGGCACTAAGGGGCCTAAAGTGTGCCCAGAAAACATCCCCCACACCATTACACCACCACCACCAGCCTGCACAGTGGTAACAAGGCATGATGGATACATGTTCTCATTCTGTTTACACCAAATTCGGACTCTACCATTTGAATGTCTCAACAGAAATCGAGACTCATCAGACCAGGCAACATTTTTCCAGTCTTCAACAGTCCAATTTTGGTGAGCTCGTGCAAATTGTAGCCTCTTTTTCCTATTTGTAGTGAAGATGAGTGGTACCCGGTGGGGTCTTCTGCTGTTGTAGCCCATCCGCCTCAAGGTTGTGCGTGTTGTGGCTTCACAAATGCTTTGCTGCATACCTCGGTTGTAACGAGTGGTTATTTCAGTCAACGTTGCTCTTCTATCAGCTTGAATCAGTCGGCCCATTCTCCTCTGACATCTAGCATCCACAAGGCATTTTCGCCCACAGGACTGCCGCATACTGGATGTTTTTCCCTTTTCACACCATTCTTTGTAAACCCTAGAAATGGTTGTGCGTGAAAATCCCAGTAAGTGAGCAGATTGTGAAATACTCAGACCGGCCCGTCTGGCACCAACAACCATGCCACGCTCAAAATTGCTTAAATCACCTTTCTTTCCCATTCTGACATTCAGTTTGGAGTTCAGGAGATTGTCTTGACCAGGACCACATCCCTAAATGCATTGAAGCAACTGCCATGTGATTGGTTGACTAGATAATTGCATTAATGAGAAATAGAACAGGTGTTCCTAATAATTCTTTAGAGGAGTGTATATATATATATATATATATATATATATATATATATATTGGAATTTTAAAGTAAATTAGTGATATACCGTATACCTTTTTCATCTTACTGCAGATGGAATGCTCACAGGAGCCTATTGCAAGAAAAAAATAGATAAAAGTTTACTCCCAGGATAAAACGGACTCTCACCATATAAGAGTTATTTTTATAACACATCACTTCTACATGCATTTGTGGCACAGACATTTCATTAACCATTAGCTGCTAGAAACTATTTGTAGAAGGAATTTAATTGGCTTGAGGGTCATTTTTTATAAAAGTTCAGACTGAATAGAGGGAATAAAAAAATGGATCAGACAATCCATCCTTTCATTTATCTCATTCCATGTGACGCCAATAAAGAGATAAGAGGATAAGGTTAGGCTCACAAGCAACATACCTGGCAGGCAATTTGGAAAGCTCATCTAGTGAAAAGTAGCAGGCTGTAATCATGTGCTGGACGCCTGCAAACTCTGCTGTGTCAGATGATATAACAATGAACAATCACTTGACCAGAGGGCTGAGGAAGCAGCTCTACAGTGTACTGTAATACAGTTACTGTGTCTTCTCAGGTTGCAGCCTGTGCCCTATAATATCATAACCTGCATGATAAAGCTATCTACAACCTAGGTGCAGGAATTTTAAGGCTGGGGCTACACAGCTACTTTGGCAGTGACGTATGTCACATGACCAAAAAGCCGTACTCTAGATTATAGAGTTTTCCAAGGCCTGCATGAATTTCTAGGCTGATAAAGTGGTTAATGTAGATATTTACTATTGGTGTTGATTATGGGTCAAGTTTCAAGGAGGTTTAGGGGTTTTCCAGGGCTTGCATGAATTTCCACTAAGTAAATGGGGTCGCATTGCCAAGCCCATGTTTCCATGCCGCGGTCACAAGAAATCCAAACCCAATTTGCAACAGCAACTTGCGGGTTACAGCACAACCTCATTCACTTACATTAGCAGCAATTACTTTCAATGTGTGCGAGTCCAAATTTGCCATGTAACCCCCAGTTTAATGGTGGCAGGGATGCCCACAGTCGAGACTGCAAAATGACTTCTCACTCATTCTACATGTTCTATAGTTAACATATTCTTGTAATAATTGAAGTGGTTTAACTTCCTAACAGTCACATTAAAATTGGAAAATCCCTCCCAAAAAAGTCACTTTTTATTGTAGATTTTTAATGTGTGCCTAAAGTAAATCTTGTTGGCGCACCAGTCAGGGAATTGCATGTCCAAGCAGGCATACATTTTTAACTTTTTTCTTCTAATTTTTATTTTTATTTTGCAGGATTAGTTATAGGATTTTTAGGAACTATTTTGAAGTATATATAGTATTTAATAACTTGTATTATTTTATTTTTAGGGGATAGGAAAAAAATGCATTTTATACAATCATTTGTGGAATTATTTTAGTGTGTTCACTGTGTGGTATAAATAACATAACTTTATTATGTGTGTCACTGCAATGATAATAATGACAAATTTTTATATATTTTTACTATTTTTCCTTTCCTCCTGCTTGTTAGCTCTGCAACTGCTCCCCCTCCTCCTCCAGACTGAAGGAAAGGGGGGCAGCTGCTTTAGCTTCTCATATCTCTGGATTGATAACAGCTACAAATATGGGCTTTGTATTGTTTGTTTGGAAGCTGACATTCCAAGCATTTAAATAATACAAAAATCATTAACAGCATTATCTTCACAACATTGGAAGATATCACTGTTAGAAATCGGGATGCAGTGAATGCAGCTGAAAGTAAAAGTAAAAAGGTTTCTACTTAATTTTATTCCCATCTTGACTTCTGTGATATCTCCTGTTTAGCTTGGGCTAATGCTCATTTTGGTCTTGGAATGCCAGCTTTCAAACAAGACCAGTCAAATGTCTTTAGATGCTACCAATCAGGAGATATCAGCAGCTAAAGAAGCCCTCCCTTTCCCTTCTGCCCAAGCTGGGCTCCGGCAGAACAGTTAAGTACTTTTCCCAGAGTCTGAGCTGGACTGGGGCAAAACAGTTAGGCGATTAATAGAGTGGTTTAGAAGATACTACCCAACATTACTGGTGATCTTGGCTGATAAATGGGTTAATGATGATACTCCCTATTCAGGGTGGTTATGGTTATGAGTCAAATTTCATGGTGGTTTAGGGATTAGCACTTAATATTCTAGGTAGTTAAAATGAGGGGCAGTTCATAGAAGCAGTGTAGGTTGGAAAAGTGATCCTATAGTTTGAATTTATTTAATGTTAGAATCCAGATATCTTAATAGGGTTCTGAATTTATTTTGTTTCTTTTCTTTTCTTTAGTTATTTTTTCTTTTACATTCCTTTAATAAAATGTATTGAACTTTTCTTTCCAATTTTGAATGGGACTTCAGCATGCGATCCTTGGATTTCATTGATAATAATATACTTTTATACCCCTCTATTGCAATATGTTATTGCTTGTGTTTCACTGACAGGCAGCCTATTAGATCATGCCTTAGATTTATTCATATGTAATGCGGTATATAAGAGATTAAAGAGCTAGGACTGGCATTATCTCCAATTCCAGTCGTTACAGCAGGGTGTCAATTGTATGTTAAAAGGAATCTGTCACCAGGATCTTGAACTAATATCTGCTGTTGTACATGAGAAGTAATGCAGATAAGGAGTCCAGATCACTTTTTTATTTTTCTACTGATCCTTGTTCTGCCACTCTGAAATGCATTGTCAGTACAAACTGTGCAAATCAGTGCAACTACAGTGCTAACATTTGGGGACCAAGGGTGCAGTACAGTTGAAAAAAAGCAATTTTGACATAGTTTTGTGATTGCCCGGGTCATTACAAGTATGCAGATACCCAATGTGTACTACTCTGATGAGGGATGGTGCCTGTTCAAGAGCTGCACTGGTGCCATCATCAGCAGGTATTATCTTTAAAGGGGATCATGCAGTAATGCATGAGTAGTACTACAGATAAGGAGTATAGATTGCTATTTTTCAATAATTTAGAATTAATTTTTGGGTATCTGAAATGATTTAAAAAAATCTAGAACAGCACAAACAAATAAAATATAGACATAAAAAAAGAATGTGTTGGACATGAGGTGTACGAGGAGGAAAAGCTCCAAATGTATATCCTTAATTTCAAAACATAGTAATAATAGAAAAACTGCATTGTGCTTAGTTTTGCTCCTTTTATCCAAAACATGTAGTATGACCAGCGATGCAATAATAGGGGACAGGATGCGGAAAGGACACATACTTTATCATGGGATTGCTGGTGACTTGATTCTGTTTCTAGATGGCTGGATGCTGTTGAATGTTGAATACATATGATGGGACCTGTCATTCCCATGGTAGGACTTTCTATAGTATTCTATACCCATATGTTTTACTGTGACATGTTGATAAAAAGAAACCTACATCCATAAAGCATAATTCCTTTTCTACAGTTCACATTATAATCAGGCTTTCAGAAAATTCTGTTTGCACTCACATCAATAATTTCCTCCTGACAGCAGTTTCCTATTAGTCATGATGGATTCTTTTTTTACACACAAGACTGAAAGACTGAAAACCAGAGAATATCATGTATGGGTTCTATTTATTAAAGAGTACACATACAGAATAAATCAGACATTACATAGCAACATACATCAACAATTCAAACAATAAGAGTCAGGGCCCTCAGAAGAGGTAAAATGGTCAGCTATTGTAACTAAATAGGGGAGTACATATAGAGCTGCATGAGCGGCCACCAGCTGGTGCATGGGGTGTGGTGGATAGTGGTGGATGAAGGGATCAGGTTCTCAGCAATAATGATGAAGGGGGTAAATAAAGAAGAGTTAGATTAGGAATTGTGTGCATTTTACATGTTAAGAGAATGGTTCTTGAATTTGATGTGTGAAAGGAGGAAAAATGGGTAAACGTAAGGATCTGAGCAACTTTGACAAGAGCCAAATTGTTATGGCTAGATGATAGGTCAGAGCCATAAGCATCAAGTCTTATGGGGTGGTACCAATATGCAGTGGTTAGTACCTACTAAAGTAGTTCAAGGAAAGACGGTTGGTGAATTGGCAATAAAGGTCATCATGGGCAGCTAAGGCTCACTGATGCAGTGGGAAAACAAAGGGGTCGATCCCACATTTGATCTACTGGAGAAAAAGTTTATGTTGCTATGATAAAGGTCTCAGAAATGTGCACAGTCTGGACCTAGAGTTAGGCTACTGGAGTCAAAATGTTTTCTTGTCCTTGACCCATAGAACTGTTATAGAAAAGAAACAAAAAGCTTGGTGAAATCATTTATTTCTAGCATTTGTATGCTATGCATGGGGCATAACAAGAAAAGGCTGGGCTCCATAGCAAATTTTAAATGGGCTCCCCAAGGGCAACTTTCCTGTAACCATCTCCTGCAGCAGGTCAAGAATATCCACGTTTGCCATGGAACCCCACACTTACTCAATACTTTTGCCACTTGATGCCCCCACACAGTTATTAGTGTGTGTATGTTGTGACAGGGGAGGCCAGGGCCTAAGGGCTCCTATGACATTAGTTCTGCCCTTGTTGATATGCTAGAATCAGATTACAGTCAATTCACAAGAAATATAAGGAAATGCAATGTTCCATTCAAACAAATTTTATGTCAACTTTCCATAACACGCTGACAAATAAATGGGCAAACTTTAAAAAAATCTTACCTTATAAGATTAAACAGCTGCTTCACTTCAGCAGTACCTAATGAGATTCACCCCATTAAACGTGTAGCCCACAAATAGGGATGAGCGAATTTCATATTTTGACATTCGTTTTCGGTTCCGGTTATGGTATAATGTGAATTGCGTTATGGATTCCGTTACCATGGACCATAACTCAATTCTATGACAGAATGCATAACGAAATGCCTTTAGTGGTTTTGTGATGAAGTAACATATCAAGATAGACAAGACATCTGAGCTGCCTTGTGATGTTTGGTTGCAGCCTACAAGCAGGGTCGTGTCTGTGTATTATATGAGCAACAGTTGAGGATGTGATTAGGAGGCCCGATGTAACCATAAACCGTGTACTACCTCCACTGAGAAAAGGTGCCCTCACATGTTGCAGAATTTTCCACAACATGAAGACATCCCCTATGTTAGCTTATAGGGATGAAATGTGTCAATACCTGCGTTCTGTTCCGCAACTAATGTTTTGTTGCGCATTTCCTGTAGCTGAATGTCTCCTTTCATTTAAATGGAGATCTAATCCGCACAGAAATCTGTAACATCATTCACAAGCAAATACCCATCATATTCCATTGCAGAAAAATCTGCAAGGTGTGAGGGCACCGTAAAGCATACATGAGTTTTGTTCCAGCTGCCTACTGTCTTATCAGTTGTAGAATACAGTACCCATATCTTAACAAGGGTGTCCTTGTCTCTTCTACCAGCTGTGACTTTGCCAAGGGTCATCTTACAGGTCTTCTTAGGGGTCAGATGTCCTGGGTCATTTCCAAGTTTGTAAACACATCAATACCAGCTGCAACCATCAGTAACATCCCCTTATATGAGACATAAATGATAATTGATAAACTTGGGATTGGATTTCCAGAAGCTGGTGGACCATAAACATATGGTGGCTAGCTGGCCTGCATTGAGAGCTACACAGATGTAGAGTTCATGGGGATGGACAGAAATAGGAAATGGATATTATAGATACATATGTTATAGATCGGTGGAGAAGGTGGCTGACAGGGTGCAATTCAATAATATTATTGTTCTTCTTACGTCTATCATGTTGAACTTCAGCAAACAAGGGTGGTGGGGCACATTATGAAACCTCTTCTTTGAGCATCCAGAGTCGGGCAGTTACAGGAGGGCACACCTTTAATTTTCTCGGGTTGCGGTGCCTTAGTGTTAAGTGTTTTGTAAGGTTGCAGGGCAGGAGATGTAAGTGCTGTGGCTGGTGAATAGTGCTGGAGTCAGTAACCAGGCCAGTGGTAGAAAATAAATACAGTAAGTCTCTCTATGCCTAAGTGCAGAATTAAATCACAGTTCCAAACAAATCTCAGTGCAATTCTTCCCCAATAGCAATGTATGGATAGCAGCAATTATAGGGGTTGTGGTACTTCTTACCTCTGTATTTCCTCTATCTTCCTTCTCTGCAAATTCTTACGCTGGTAGTCTGTGTTGTAAGGGTATTTTACATACAGAATGAAGTACTGATTGGTTCTGGCTCCTTTAATTCTCTTTTATAGTCCTTGTAATGTAGTTAGGGATAGTTAGATAGCATACCCAACCCCCACTGTGCTGATAAAGCCATATTCCTGATTGATTACCTCAGAGACATGCATACTGCACACTGAAGGAGGGGCTGGCATTTTAATTGGCACTCAATTATAGGACTTCATCCAGGTAGGATGAATCGATTGAACTGATCTTGTAACACCCTGGGTTGTCATCCATGTGCTACGACATGGCAACCGAAGTCCCTCCCCATATTGTATGTGTAGGCCAGTGATTATTATTTACTTTTTACTACTCTGTATGTGATTTGTCTGTTTACCATATATCACACTAAGTAAATATATTTATTCACTTATGGACCCTTTACATGGGCCGACAAACAATCATATCTAACCAGCATTACTATTAGCGCTCGTTAGGGATGATCTTGCGGTGGAAATGCACCGCCTATTACCTGATGAATGAGCAAAACGCTCATTCATCAGGTAATTGTATCTTTTGTGATCACTGGGTAATCGGCCACATCATTGCTAATGAGTATTTCTAGTAAAGCTGGTTAGCGATGATCTGTTCGGTTGTCGGCCTGTGTAAAGACCCCTTAGTTTCCAGGATTAAGGCCAAAACAGCTTCAAAAGATGGAAGGGTTTATTGGTAATGTTACCTTTCACGGCAGTAAAGTCCTTGCTGACTGACTCCAGTCCATGGCCTTGCAAGTTCTGGACTTTCTAGTTTTTCTTTTCCCTTCTCTCTATGGAGTACTTTAATATAGCAGTGGCGTTTTCATTGTAAATGATGTTTCTCTAGGGCTCAGGCCTAGGTTTCTGAAGAGTGAGTACACTTAACTCCTCTCTCTTCCTCAGCTAGCACTAGACCCTCTCTAGGATTGACTGGCCTCCTAAAAGGGCTGAGTCCATATAGAACTATTGAGTGTACAATACGGTAAATCCAAACATCATATTAAACCAATTAACATGGTAACAAACCCTTTTGCAGTTACCCTGTTCTGGGGTACTGCATTCCCCTCTTTCAGATTTGCATCCCAAATAAAAGGTGGTTTCCTAGGAAATATAATATTTTAGAAATTAGTCAGTTTAAAAAAATTTATTTCCCTGGAAACCCTTTTTTAACAAGTTGAAAGAAACACAATTGCATTGCAGAAGATGGATTTTATTTCTTGTGAAATTGTTACCACAGATTCTTAACTATACAGCAAAATCTACATTTAGGAGAAAAATGTCTCACCACCAGCAGTCTGGAATAACCCTATGAAAAATGTCTTACTAGGTAATGATAGTCAATTTGCTTTTTATCTATATGACTCTGTGAATTACAATATAATTTGAGTTTCTAATTTTTACTTCCCAGCATACATTATCTGCATCCCTCCTGCGCTCCATCCCTGCTACCACGAGCTCATCGCTTTCAGAATATTTGTGTGTCAACAGTCTCCGCAGTTTTCTTGTCAATCCTCAAAGTACATCTTCAGTCCTGTGGTCAGATCTGCCCTGGCACACAATTACTCTGTCTTGGGCCTTAATTCTCTCCTCTAATGGCTTCTTCATTCATTCTATTCAGCCTATGTCTGGATTTATACCAAATGTCACAATATTGAGGATAAATACTGCTTGTCATTTGCAATTTAATCTGTTGCTCTGGTAAACACTGATCAGAAATTCTGACAACTCTCAACATTTCCACGCAGTTAATGACTTGCTTTAAATAAAACAAATGTCAAGTTGATAATAATTGGGGATTTGTCTCTGCCCACATGTTGCTAGGATATTGGCATTGCCCTGAGCCACGTGTAATGATATTCAGGTCTCATTTACTGATTTATCTTTCAAATAACTGCTTAGAAAATAGAAATTATCTTTACATTCTACTGAACAAATAATTTTGAAAATATAAAAACGAGACAAGTAATTCCATAATTGTGGTTTAAAGGGGTTATAATCAGCAAACTAACTAAATTCAATATTCAATATTCCAACAAGCTGGCACATTGTGTTTCATGCTGGATGTGTCTTGATAAGTTTCCCATGACGCACTCAAAAACTCGGCTTGCAGGGCTTTTGTGTCCGGTATTGGAACGCAACCAAATGGAAGGGAATGCATTTTGGAGCACTCCATTCAGTTCAGTTTTGTCCCCATTGACAATGAATGGGGACAAAACTAAAGGGTTTTCCTCCGGTTTTGAGATCCTATCTCAATACTGGAAAGGAAAACGCTGATGTGAAAGTAGCCTATTAAAGCAACCTGGGTTTCTATAACACCTCAGCATTGCCACAGGCTAATCGCCTTTATGCCATGCAGCATTGTTGTTTTAATTCATTGAAAAGGAGCCGCGATGTTGGGGAAATTAAAAAATTTACTCTGTGTTTTCTAGAATATACTCTATTATAATTACTGAAATGAGTGAGCTTTGCACAATGTACAGGGGTATGGTCTATGCAATAAAAAGGTCAGAGGCCATGGAAACATAGATCATTGCCACCTTGAAACTTGAGATAAGAATAACAGTGGACAGTTGGAACAGGTCTTGTCCTCTTGTCGCACTTTTTGATAAATTATCCTTAATGTTTGTAACATTTTCCAAATGCCTTTCAAACTTTGAATATGTTGTTAAAAGTAGTTCAAACCAGGTTCAATATGCCTCAAGATTGCCAATATAAACTCAACTTCACCTTTAACCTTAAATTCAGATGACATCGTGATCCTTCCTTGGTAAAGAAAATTCTTTTAACACTCAACCAAATATTGAGGGCCAGTAGACCAACATTTATGTATTAAAAATCTTTTTTTTTTTATTGGTCTTAATATATACAGTGGATATAAAAAGTCTACACACCCCTGTTAAACAGAGATAAATCATTTCAGAACTTTTTCCACCTTTAATGTGACCTATAAACTGTACAACTCAATTGAAAAACAAACTAAAATCTTTTAGGTAGAGGGAATAAAAAATATAAAAATAAAATAATATGGTTGCAAAAGTGTGCACACCCTTAAACTAATACTTTGTTGAAGTATTTTATTTTATGATTTTATTACAGCACTCAGTCTTTTTGGGTATGAGTCTATCAGCATGGCAGATTTTGACTTGGCAATATTTGCCCACTCTTCTTGGCAAAACACTCCAAATCTGTCAGATTGCGAGGGCATCTCCTGTGCACAGCCCTCCTCAGATCACCCCACAGATTTTCAATCGGATTCAGATCTGGGTTCTGGCTGGGCCATTCCAAAACTTTAATCTTCTTCTGGTGAAGCCATTACTTTGTTGATTTGGATGTATACTTTGGGTCTTGTCATGCTGAAAGATGAAGTTCCTTTTCATGTTCAGCTTTCTAGCAGAAGCCTGAAGGTTTTGTGCCAATATTGACTGGTATTTGGAACTGTTCATAATTCCCTCTAGCTTAACTAAAGCCCCCGTTCCAGGTGAAGAAAAACAGCCCCAAATCATGATGCTGCCACCACCATGCTTCACTGTGGGTATGGTGTTCTTTTGGTTATGTGCAGTGTTGTTTTTGAGCCAAATATATCTTTTGGAATTATGGCCAAAAAGTTCAACCTTGGTTTCATCAGACCATAACACCTTTTCCCACATGCTTTTGGGAGACTTCAGATGTGTTTTTGCAAAATGTACCCTGGCTTGGATGTTTGTCTTTGTAAGAAAAGGTTTTCGTCTTGCCACTCTACCCCATAGCCCAGACATATGAAGAATACGGGAGATTGTTGTCACATGTACCACACAGCCAGTACTTGCCAGATATTCCTGCAGCTCCTTTAATGTTGCTGTAGGCCTCTTGGTAGCCTCCCAGACCAGTTTTCTTCTCGTCTTTTCATCAATTTTGGAGGGATGTCCAGTTCTTGGTAATGTCACTGTTGTGCCATATTTTCTCCACTTGATGATGACTGTCTTCACTGTGTTCCATGGTATATCTAATGGCTTGGAAATTCTTTTGTACCCTTCTCCTGACTGATACCTTTTAACAATGAGATCCCTCTGATGCTTTGGAAGCTCTCTGTGGACCATGGCTTTTGCTGTGGGATGCGACTATTTCAGGAAAGACCAACTAGAGCAGCTGAACTTTATTTGGGGTTAATCAGAGGCACTTTAAATGATGGCAGGTGTATGCTGACTCCTATTTAACATGATTTTGAATGTGATTGCTTAATTCTGAACACAGCTACATCCCCAGTTATAAGAAGGTGTGCACACTTATGCAACCACATTATTTTGTTTTTTTTGTTTTCTTCCCTCCACCTAAAATATATCAGTTTGTTTGTCAATTGAGTTGTACAGTTTATAGGTCACATTAAAGGTGGAAAAAGTTCTGAAATTATTTATCTTTGTCTCATTTTTTAACTTTTTATATCCACTGTATAATTGGTGTTAAAATATAAAATTCTAATTTTCTGAGATACTGCCTTATGGGTGTTTATTATCTGTAAGCCATAATCATCAACATTAAAAGAAACACTTGAAATAGATCTAATGAATCTATATAATATGAGTTTTACTTTTTGAATTAAATTGCTAAAATAAATAAACTTTTTAATGATATTCTAATTTATTGAGATACACCTGTATATGCATGTGTCTATATAGATGCATATGTGTGCTGGGTATATACTGTAAATGTATATACTTGTATGTATATGTTTATATATTGATGTATACATTTCCCATAGAGTATATGCTCAGTGTATGTTTATTTCCTCCCTGCCTCTGTGCGGAATAACGAAGAAGATTGCGCTATTTCATATGGCATAAAAAATCCAAAAAGTCAGTGGAAGCCTAAGGATACATTTCATGTATGTTTTGGGAGTGTGTGGGTAACAGCTCCGAGCCTTTGGGCCACGTAATCAGTCCCTGACTAGCACGCAGTTATCTCCGGCAGCCTCATAGAGTTGAATGGAGCAGCAGTGTATCAAATGGGGAAACATCCTGTGGATAGGTGATAAGTTGTTATAATGGGACAACCCCTTTAGTATAGTATTTTTTAAATAAAGGAGCAAAGTTATTGTCAGAAAGGGGTTAAAATCCAACTTGTCTGAACGATACGTATCCATAAAGTAAAAATCAGGAAGTTAGGAAAGCTGCACGGTCGCAACATTCTCATCATAAGTCCCTAAAATTGCAGGAATCCACTGACAAAAATCTAAAAGCCTGTAAGTGCTTGTTAGAGAAGAAGCCTTATAATGCAACTTAAAGAGGACCTGTCACCTCTCCTGACACGCCTGTTTTACCTGCAGAGACTCACTCTATCCAATCATTGCCGCCATTGGACACCCCCCCCAACTGGTTACCACCCTCTGTACCTTTACTGAAGGATAATAGCAATTCATTCATAACTTCTAGCAGGAATAATAAAGGAATGGCACAACATAGAGCCATAAGAATAAATAGAACTGTTAAGACATGGGGAATGCACGTGGTTATAAAAACAGGCGTGTCGGGAGCGGTGACAGGTCCTCTTTAAGCAAATATTTCCATCGTTCTGCTCCATTACAGGAGTAGAGCAATGGAAATAACAGAAGTGCCGAATAGGGCACATAACTGACCCTAGAGAGCTGAACAGACTGCTTTGACTACAATGGAGTCCGTTCAGTTTTCGTACGGAATCCTGCATGCAGGACTTTTTTGTCTGGTCTTTTTGACAGAATATGCAATGGAGGCCCTGAACGGAGCCTCCAATATAGATATGACCTAAGCCTTACTGAAGTGTTCAGCATAAGGCCTCATGCATAAGGCATGCATAAGGCCTCATGTTTTTCTCGGCCTTCGTTCCATTTTTTTTTGCGGATAGGATGGGGACCCGTTCATTTCAATGGGTCAGCAAAAAAATGCTGATAGTTCATCCGTTTGTGTTCCGCGTCCGTTGTCTGTGTTTCCCCTTCAGCAAAGAAAATAGTGCATGTCCTACTTTTTTTACATTTGCGGACAAGGATAGGCATTTATTACAAGGAATCTGTGGAAAAAAACGGATCCTCCAAAAAAAAAGGAATGACCGCGTTTTTTTTGGTGGAGGCACAATTTGCGGACGCAAAAAACAACGGTCGTGTGCATGAGGCCTTATAGCAGCATTTTCTTCTTCCTGCAGAAACCATTCCTAAAAACACACCTAGGATCACTGATGTAAAATAGCTGCCACATACTATAGGTAAAAAAAAAACATCTATCCAGTTCAACCTTTCAATATTATTTATGAACTCGTGTCATTTTGTTGTTTAAAAAAAACATCTGAGACCCTCCTTCAAATATTTTCTTTAGATTATTTTTACTTTTCCAGGGTATTACATTGCACAATGACCACAGCAATTATTAGGAAGGTAGGACTAGGGAACAGGCTTCTTTTTAGTGAAATTAAAGGGGTCATCTATCCCAATGAAATGTTTATAAAAAGAGCTTACAAGGATGAAAAAATAAAGATTACTTCTTTACTACTCCCTGCTGCTCTGGTGCCAATGATCCCCCTGGTCCTCTAGCGGTCTTTGTTCTATTTCCTCCAAAAGTGATGTGGATACTACTAAGGGCATCATTGTGGCCATTGATTGGCCACAGCTGTCACATGTTGTATTGACATGGCATACATAAAATGGAGACGAGTAGGGAAACAGAAAAGCATTGGCACCAGAGCAGCAGAAAAGTGGTTAAGTGAAAACGATTACTTTTGTTATTTTAAGTCATTGTAGGCTTTTTTTTTTTTAATAATGGGGTTGTACAGCCCCTTTGACAGCACATGCATGTGTGTATTTTTGTGCAATGTGTTTATGTTTCTATAAACTCAGATTTCATCCATTCAATTCTCAATATAATTTCACCAGTGAGTCAAGGGCAGACTCATCTGAACTTGAGCGTTTGTACTGTACTTTTGAATTCTATCGATCTGTGCCGTTAGCAGATTTGAGAAATATTAGACTGTGGGGGCTCTCTCAGTATTATTGAGCTGTGAGAGCGCTGAAGTAAGATTGATTCCATGAAAAGTGTTACATGAGTGTAAATTAAAATCTTGTCATTCTCCTTACACTGTTTCAAGGCTTAGCTGAATGTTGCCACCATGATGTAAGTGTCTTCAGGAGACTTGAAACTGTTTCCTACACAGAGCTGGAAAATGTTTTGTATCTAGCGGAATGTAATTAAAATACTTGTAAGAGATAAAGAGTACATTGTGACGGTGAAGATGACTCTCCTTCACAAGCTATTGTATTACTTTGAGACCGACTCTTCCTATTATTGTTCTGTTATCAGAATTGAAATTCCTGCAAAAGGTCATTTTCGACTTATGGAACTATGCCATTGGCAGTCAAGAAAGTTATACTTTCAGGATCGGCTCAGGTAGGTCTCTCAGTAACTAATATTTTATTATTGGGCAATATCTTATATGTGTCCACTTTTGAGCCACTTAGCATGCCTATAATAAATAAACAGAGATTGCTAAATTGCCTTTCTGCACCCCAACTATCTCCTGTGGTGCCAGATGTCTCCCCCTTTGTTCATTGCTTTATTGGGCCCAAAGGGCTTTCTTAGAAATATTTGGTCTTGGCATTCCCCTAGGATATCATTTCTAATAATCCTGCAATTCCTGACTGCCTGATGTCTTAGACGGTTAGGCCTTGGCCATCAGCTGAGTTTTTCCATTAGCTGATATGGTTGACACTGCAACTTTTGAAGGTTTCATTGTCATCAAATATGTCACATTGTGACATCAGCCTTTGTGTCCACTAAAGTCTCCTCTTCCATGGCATTTTAGAAACTTTGTAATTTGAGGACTTCTACCAAAGGTGGGAAATGGGACACTCCATCATTGGTATATGGATAAATGGACAAATGACCTTGGGAAGGTCAGTCTTTCGGGCTTTATGGCAGATTATCTGCAGTCTTGAGGCTAAATCTTCTACTGCCTATAAAGAAACTCAGATGATGCACTGGTACTTCTTAACAGCCGTTCTTCATTCCCTCAAGCCCCCTATAATGTCCATATGCTAGTGTTTTAATACAACAGACTCCCTCTTTCATATATTGTGGGAATGTCCTGTTATAGTTCACTTTTGGATTGAGGTTAGGGACCTTGGTCAGCTTTAGTTCTCTTAAACATTAGCAATGTGGATTGTGTCAGGATATGTTTAGCTAAAAACTGATGCTTTTGCACACAAGTTTAATAATTTTTTTTAGCAATTGCGTTCCGGGTTCTTTGTTTTTTCTGGATTGTATCTGGATTTCATGCATTTTTCATGTGCCTGAAGAAAAACTGAAGAATAACAATCTACATCTCCCAGCAGCCATCAGTGAAAAACACATTGCATCCGGATGCCTTCTGCTTTTCACTCAAGCCCATTTACTTCTATGGAGCCAGAACTGTGTGAAAAACGTACAATATAGAACATGCTGTGATTTTTCCTGAACGCAGAGATGATCAGTGATAAATAACTCTCATGTGCACAGACCCCTTGAAATGAATGGGTCAGGATTTAATCCGGATGCTATGTGTTCAATAAACGCATCGCATCCAGAAGAATAGCTCGTTAATGTGTAAGAGGCCTTACAATCCATCAATATGCCATAGGATCCCTTGCTTTACTTGCCAAACTGTTTATTCACCCAGTGGTGACGCGACGTTTCGGCTCCAACGTGAAGCCTTTATCAAGCGAAACGTTGCGTCACTACTGGGTGAATAAACTGTTTTCTTTTTTCACCATACTGGAGTGCTGCTCTATTTTTTTTATTTTTTATATATATATATATATATATATATACACTGCTCAAAAAAATAAAGGGAACACTTAAACAACACAATGTAACTCCAAGTCAATCACACTTCTGTGAAATCAAACTGCCCACTTAGGAAGCAACACTGAGTGACAATCAATTTCACATGCTGTTGTGCAAATGGGATAGACAACAGGTCGAAATTATAGGCAATTAGCAAGACCCCCCCAATAAAGGAGTGGTTCTGCAGGTGGTGATCACAGACCACTTCTCAGTTCCTATGCTTCCTGGCTGATATTTTGGTCACTTTTGAATGCTGCCGGTGCTTTCACTCTAGTGGTAGCATGAGACGGAGTCTACAACCCACACAAGTGGCTAGGTAGTGCAGCTTATCCAGGATGGCACATCAATGCGAGCTGTGGCAAGAAGGTTTGCTGTGTCTGTCAGCGTAGTGTCCAGAGCATGGAGGCGCTACCAGGAGACAGGCCAGTACATCAGGAGACGTGGAGGAGGCCGTAGGAGGGCAACAACCCAGCAGCAGGACCGCTACCTCCGCCTTTGTGCAAGGAGGAACAGGAGGAGCACTGCCAGAGCCCTACAAAATGACCTCCAGCAGGCCACAAATGTGCATGTGTCTGCTCAAACGGTCAGAAACAGACTCCATGAGGGTGATATGAGGGCCCGACGTCCACAGGTGGGGGTTGTGCTTACAGCCCAACACCATGCAGGACGTTTGGCATTTGCCAGAGAACACCAAGATTGGCAAATTCGCCACTGGCGCCCTGTGCTCTTCACAGATGAAAGCAGGTTCACACTGAGCACATGTGACAGACGTGACAGAGTCTGGAGACGCCGTGGAGAACGTTCTGCTGCCTGCAACATCCTCCAGCATGACCGGTTTGGCATTGGGTCAGTAATGGTGTGGGGTGGCATTTCTTTGGAGGGCCGCACAGCCCTCCGTGTGCTTGCCAGAGGTAGCCTGACTGCCATTAGGTACCGAGATGAGATCCTCAGACCCCTTGTGAGACCATATGCTGGTGCGGTTGGCCCTGGGTTCCTCCTAATGCAAGACAACGCTAGACCTCATGTGGCTGAAGTGTATCAGCAGTTCCTGCAAGACGAAGGCATTGATGCTATGGACTGGCCCGCCCGTTCCCCAGACCTGAATCCAATTGAGCACATCTGGGACATCATGTCTCGCTCTATCCACCAACGTCACGTTGCACCACAGACTGTCCTGGAGTTGGCAGATGCTTTAGTCCAGGTCTGGGAGGAGATCCCTCAGGAGACCGTCCGCCACCTCAACAGACGTTGTAGGGAGGTCTTACAGGCACGTGGAGGCCACACACACTACTGAGCCTCATTTTGACTTGTTTTAAGGACATTACATCAAAGTTGGATCAGCCTGTAGTGTGTTTTTTCACTTTAATTTTGAGTGTGACTCCAAATCCAGACCTCCATGGGCTGAAAAATTAGATTTCCATTTTTTAATTTTTGTTTGATTTTGTTGTCAGCACATTCAACTATGTAAAGAACAAAGTATTTCAGAAGAATATTTAATTAATTCGGATCTAGGATGTGTTATTTTTGTGTTCCCTTCATTTTTTTGAGCAGTGTATATATATATATATATATATATATATACACTGCTCAAAAAAATAAAGGGAACACTTAAACAACACAATGTAACTTCAAGTCAATCACACTTCTGTGAAATCAAACTGTCCACTTAGGAAGCAACACTGAGTGACAATCAATTTCACATGCTGTTGTGCAAATGGGATAGACAACAGGTGGAAATTATAGGCAATTAGCAAGACACCCCCAATAAAGGAGTGGTTCTGCAGGTGGTGACCACAGACCATTTCTCAGTTCCTATGCTTCCTGGCTGATGTTTTGGTCACTTTTGAATGCTGGCAGTGCTTTCACTCTAGTGGTAGCATGAGACGGAGTCTACAACCCACACAAGTGGCTCAGGTAGTGCAGCTTATCCAGGATGGCACATCAATGCGAGCTGTGCCAAGAAGGTTTGCTGTGTCTGTCAGCGTAGTGTCCAGAGCATGGAGGCGCTACCAGGAGACAGGCCAGTACATCAGGAGACGTGGAGGAGGCCGTAGGAGGGCAACAACTCATCAGCAGGACCGCTACCTCCGCCTTTGTGCAAGGAGGAACAGGAGGAGCACTGCCAGAGCCCTGCAAAATGACCTCCAGCAGGCCACAAATGTGCATGTGTCTGCTCAAACGGTCATAAACAGACTCCATGAGGGTGATATGAGGGCCCGACGTCCACAGGTGGTGGTTGTGCTTACAGCCCAACGCCGTGCAGGACGTTTGGCATTTGCCAGAGAACACCAAGATTGGCAAATTCGCCACTGGCGCCCTGTGCTCTTCACAGATGAAAGCAGGTTCACACTGAGCACATGTGACAGACGTGACAGAGTCTGGAGACGCCGTGGAGAACGTTCTGCTGCCTGCAACATCCTCCAGCATGACCGGTTTGGCATTGGGTAAGTAATGGTGTGGGGTGGAATTTCTTTGGAGGGCCGCACAGCCCTCCATGTGCTCGCCAGAGGTAGCCTGACTGCCATTAGGTACCGAGATGAGATCCTCAGACCCCTTTGGAGACCATATGCTGGTGCGGTTGGCCCTGGGTTCCTCCTAATGCAAGACAATGCTAGACCTCATGTGGCTGGAGTGTGTCAGCAGTTACTGCAAGACGAAGGCATTGATGCTATGGACTGGCCTGCCCGTTCCCCAGACCTGAATCCAATTGAGCACATCTGGGACATCATGTCTCACTCTATCCACCAACGTCCCGTTGCACCACAGACTGTCCAGGAGTTAGCAGATGCTTTAGTCCAGGTCTGGGAGGAGATCCCTCAGGAGACCGTCCGCCACCTCATCAGGAGCATGCACAGGCGTTGTAGGGAGGTCATACAGGCACGTGGAGGCCACACACACTACTGAGCCTCATTTTGACTTGTTTTAAGGACATTACATCAAAGCCTGTAGTGTGTTTTTCCACTTAAATTTTGAGTGTGACTCCAAATCCAGACCTCCATGGGTTGAAAAATTTGATTTCCATTTTTTAATTTTTGTGTGATTTTGTTGTCAACACATTCAACTATGTAAAGAACAAAGTATTTCAGAAGAATATTTAATTAACTCAGATCTAGGATGTGTTATTTTTGTGTTCCCTTTATTTTTTTTTGAGCAGTGTATATGCACAGCAGCAAAATCACTCATTGCTAAGTCCCAGAGACAAAAAGCTCCCCCTTCTCATTTAGAACTGTAGGCCTCTCTCAACAATTCTGTACTCTCATTCCAGGGAATTTGGGACCATCGAGACCATTTTTTTTTTTTGGGGGGGGGATTATAGAAGTAGAGTTTTCATCATCAGAGCCTCATCTTCTGATCCTGTCTGATCACGGAACCTTCTCTTAGGCCTAGTTCACGCATCAGTATTTGATCAGTGATTTCCATCAGTGATTGAGAGACAAAATCAGATGTGGGTCAAAAAAACACAGAACAGGGGCAAATCTTTCCATTTTACCTTATCTCACTGACCAAATCATTGAAGTCAAAACTAGGCCTTACTGCCCTTTCCCTACCTTTTATGTTGACCATACATTACTTTTCATGATAGTTGAATGTCAGTTTTTTTTCATGTTTGTCTTGATTATTATTTGCTCTTTGAGGCGGAAATCATATAGGACTGGTTTGTTACTTCCTTTGGCTTGTACCGCTATGTTTATTTTTATTATTACGTTCTTCACTTTCGGTACCTTTCTATTACATTGTCCTTCAGCTAGCATCTCATGTCCGTATCTGCCAGCCTACCTTTGATTGGTAGCAATGCATGTTTATTATTTCTTGTTCCAATAACTTTTGTTCATCTCTTTTGAAAAAGTACACACAATTTTTATGCCAAAATTCAGCACTCAACTATGGGGATCAGGCTACTTTCACACTAGCGTTTTTGCTGGATCCGGCAGGGTTCAGCAAAAACGCTTTTGTTACTGATAATACAACCCTCTACACCCGTTATGAACGGATCCGGTTGTATTATCTTTAACATTGCAAAGATGGATCCGTCATGAACTCCATTAAAAGTCAATGGGGGACGGATTCGTTTTCTATTGTGGCAGAGAAAACGGATCCGTCCCCATTGACTTGCATTGGGGGTAATGCCGGATCAGTCTTGCTCCGCATCTCAGGATGAAAAGCAAAATACAGCTTGCTGCGGGAACGCTGTATGGGAATGCAACTAAACGGAACGGAATGCATTTTGTAGCATTCTGTTCAGTTCAGTTTTGTCCCCATTGACAATGAATGGGGACAAAACAGAAAAAAAAATTCCGATATTGAAACCCTATGACGAAAAACTTCACGATATTGTTAAAGTACCCTCATCGAGTATGACAGTGGGGGAGGCTGAGATTCTTTACTAAATAGGAGCCTTTAAAATGTATAATTCAAATATAGGCTCTCCTCAAGTGGTAACTGCAAGCATCCAGAATTTTTCAATTTATGTCTATGTAGGGAATTTGTATAACCATGTTAAACAAGATAGTTACCAACTGTAAATATATTGACCCCTTGATGACATAAACATTTTTATTATTTCCTTTTCGTTTTTTTCCTTATTCCA
The DNA here is from genome assembly GCF_905171765.1 of Bufo bufo. NCBI lineage: Eukaryota > Metazoa > Chordata > Amphibia > Anura > Bufonidae > Bufo > Bufo bufo. The sequence continues at coordinate 455,430,049 of NC_053391.1, forward strand.
TCTTCATTTCTAAAGGAGTGCTTGCTTCTGGGGGGCAAGCTGTAGTTTTTAATGGTACATAAAACTTTTTGAACACGCTTTATTCAATTTTTTTGGGGGGTGGATGAGGTGACTAAAAAATGGTGATTAGGCAATTTTTTTTCTATTATGGCATTCACCATGCAGAATTTACATTTTTAATGGTTTAGATATTTTCCAACACAGCTATACCAATTAGGTTTATTGTCTTGTTTTTTTTTATTGCTTATTCCTTTTTATATGACAAAATAATAAAAATGGGATGTTTTTTTAAAACTTCGTTTTTTTACATTTTTAAAAACAATGCTTTACTTTTTTTTTACTTTTATTTTTAGTACCTCTAGGTACTATATCAGAGGCTGCAACACTATAGTAATGCTGTTTATAGTGATCATGATGACCCCACCAGCTGTGCAACTGATCAGATGCCGCATCTGCTATTGACTGTAGCATCTGAGGGTTTAAAAAACCTCTATTGGAACATCGGTTGAATTATGCAATTGGCACCCGATGTGTTTAAAACTGTCTCAGCTTCTGAACTCACTCCATACTTCCTTTTCACCAATATGCCATAATGTACAGCAAGTGTCGTGAAGGGCTTAAATGGATATATTTAGATTAAAGGGGGTTGCCCAATCTAATCGATAAGTAACACTTATTTTATTGCATTGGCCACTGAACAACCACTTTAAGTAAAAAAAAAAAAAAAATTGGTGTCCAAATTTAGACAGACATTCACAGTAGGTTTTATAGCTGTAGATAGAGATGAGCGAATTTCCGCTTATGAAATTCGTTCACACTTTGTTTGGTGGTAAAATGTGAATTGCGTTATGGATTCCGTTACCAAGGACCATAAGGCAATTCTATGACGGAATGCATAACGGAATGCCTTTAGAGGCATTCCGTTATTTATTCCGTCATAATAGAAGTCTATGGGCTGCAAAACGGATCAGTCCCATTTTCGTTATGCAGGGGAGTCTTGCAGATAGCTTGGCTTCACATAGGCGTCTTCTAATTGTAACAGTACTCACAGGTGACTTTAGACCTTCTTTGATCTTCCTGGAGCTGCTTGTTGGCTGCGTCCTTGCCATTTTGGCTATTCTTCTATCCATTCGAATGGTAGTTTTTCGCTTTCTTCCACATCTTTCAGGTTTTGGTTGCCATTTTAAAGCATTTTCGCTCATTTTAGCTGAGCAGCCTATCATTTTCTGCACTTTATATGTTTTCCCTTCTCCAATCAACTTTTTAATCAAGGCACGCTGTTCTTCTGAACAATGTCTGGAACAATCCATTTTCCTCAGTATTTCGGAGAGAAATGCACTGTAACCAGCATGTACAACATTTGCTGCCCTCCTTCCTTAAATAAGGGCAATAATTGCCACCTGTTTTTCAAAGAATGAATCACCTCACTCATTGAACTCCACACTGCTATTATTTTGAACGTGCCCCTTTCAATAAGTGATAGATTTACAGAGAATCAGTAGCATGCATGTCAGTCATGAATGTTGAGTTTCTATTACTCTACTACACCTGTTAGTAAATTATTTGCCATGTAGAAATATCATTTCTACCAAAAACTGTGATTGATCAGGTTAGTGATGTCAGTCATTATTTTGTACACAACTGTATTTACGTCAAGTATTCAACCGTCCAAATATAGCCCTATATTTAAATATTGCCTTTTTCATAGCCACTTGAAATTTAAAATCAGTTCGGCTATGCAGAAAATACGTTGAGTCAACCTGATAAGCCATCAGTTTTCAGGCAGTGTATTAATCATACTTGCAGCACTTGGGCTCTGAAAGCAATTCAGAAATGGTTATTTCCTTTAAAGCCAAATTGTAAGCGTAGATTTGATTACATGGAAAAGACTGATTAGCAATTTATTTTTGGCCCATCTCTATAAATGAAAACCTTTCCATAATGTGATTTTGTCGCAGTGGAGTCTTGCTTGGTTTACTTCATTTTTTTCACCTGTTTAGCAGACAGCATGGATATTTGATTATTTTATTCATCCTTGTGCATTTTGTCTGTGAAATGAAGGATATATAAACCTGATGCAAACATTTTACTGTGAATAGATTAATAGCATCTTTTGCATCTTATATTCAGATGCTCTTTTTAACAATCTGGACAGTTTATACACTTTTAGCCAGTTTTATCCTGAAGTCCAGCTTGGCTTGAAAGAGAAGCAATGTGTATTATGGCATTTTACATATTTCAGCAGGTGTACCCCAAACACGTGTGTGGCTGTAAGATCTGCAGAGGCAGCTCTACCACATAAGAAGATGATATAATAAATGATACATGGGCCTCCTGTAACACAGGTTCCTGTTACAGATTGTACGCTAGGTCCCAGAAGTTTAAACTTACATATCTGACCCCAAACGTTAGCTATGAACATCTGCCACAGTTAGTTTAAAGGGGTTCTCTGGGAATTAAGAAAATGAAAATACTTAAATATTACTTTAGTATAAATATATAATTGTTCATTTTGTCTAGGTAGCAATCATTAGCAGAAATAAAATGGCCATTGTCCTATTAGTGCACACAAAACCTGTCCTAATCACACAGCAGGACAAGTTACTTTACAACACTGAGGCAAAGCGGTGCCTGATCCTTCTCTCTGCTTGTCGGGGATTATAAACCAGAATACAGATAAGATCTTCAGCTGAATCTCTGTAGGAATGTAGTTCATGAGGAGACATGAAGTACAGAGAGGACGGACAGGACAGTCTGTGGTAATGGAGACTGTATACAAGTGCTGCTGCTCATTATCTACACCCCCACTATCCTCTCTGTACTTCATGTCTCCTAATGAACTCTATTCCTACAGAGATTCATCTGAAGATCATATTAAACTGTATCCAGGATCATAATTCCTGACCAGCAGAGCAGAGAGAAGGATGAAGCAGCTCTTTAACATGTCCTCCTGTGTAATTAGGACAGGTTTTGTGTGGACTAGTAGGATGGCGGCCATTTTACTTCTCCTAATGATTGCTCCCTGGACAAAACGAGCCATTATAACTAGTGAAAGGTATTTGGGAATATATTTATAATGAAATAATATTTAAGTATTTTCATTTTCTTAATTCCCGGAGAACCCCTTAAAATACAATATTTTTCATCATTGCCCACAAACAGCGGGTCCACAATACACGGGCACTGGCCATGTGCACCCGCATCACTGATGTGGAGCCATTCACTTGAATGGGTCCGCAATCCGGGAGATGCGGTGTGAAACAGAAACACGTATCAGAAGCCCACGGAAGAACTACGGAGTGCTTCCATGGGTTTTCTGTCTGTGCCTCCGCACCACAAAAAGTGAATCTTGCATTTGGCAGCCCCACGGTCAGTGCCCGTGCATTGCTGACCCTGCCAGCATGGCAGGGTCAGAAGTTCGGGTCTGGTTACCACATTCAGTTTTTTATCACGCGCGTGCAAAACACATTGCACCCGCGCGATAAAAACTGAACGGAACGCAATCGCAGTCAAAAATGACTGCAATTGCGGGTTTGCCGCAATGCACCCAGAGCCAAAATGTGACGTCCGTGTGAAAGAGGCCTTAATCAGACCTCACATCAGACCCCCAATGTTAATAAGATCTCAGCTCAGAGCATAAAACCCCCAATGTTAATCAGACCTCAGATCGGACCCACAATATTAATCAGACCTCAGCTAAGAGCACCAAACCCCCAACGGTAATCAGACCTCAGCCCAGACACAAAAAAAAATAATTAACTCAACTCTCCTGCTCCGGACTCCGCCTTCCTGCCACACTATGCTGTGACCCGACATAGCACAGCTTGAGGTGACCAGAGCGTGCCTATGTCCTCACTTGTGCGCGGGTAGAAGACCTGGGAGAAATGAGTAAGGCCAGCACAGGGAAAGCTGTACTCACTACACCCTGGAACCATAATGGAAGCTCACATTGGTATTCGCCGCATAAGATGCACTGCCATTTTTCCCCCACTTCTGGGAGGTGGGGGTGCATTTTATAGGGCAAAAAATACGGTACTGGTCAAGATAAGTAATTAGGATTTAGAAATCTGTGAAAAAAATACTAAGGTTTCGTTCACATCACCGTTCAGCCTTTCCGTTCTCCTGCTTCGTTTAGGAGAAGGAGAACGGAAAGGACGGAGAAGGCACATAACTGTGCCAAACGGAGCCTAAGGACCCCATAGACTATAATGGGGTCCGTTATGTTTCCGTTTAAAAGATGATTTGGGAGCGGAGACAAAAGTTGTGCATGCAGGACTTTTGTCTCTGCTTCAAAATCATCTTCTGAGCGGAAACATAACGGAGCCCATTATAGTCTATGGGGTCCTAAGGGCTCCTAAACGGAGCAGAACGGAAAGGCTGAACGGGAAAACCCACTAAAAATGAATAAATATGATTTTTAACTAAAGTCTAGTATTTTTGGCTGTATACATTTCTTATGTGGATTAAACAGTGAAATATAAAAAAAAAAAAAGATATATATATATTTTTTTTTAATTCATCCTCTTTCCCCCATCTTGCTCAACCCCCCCAACAGACCTATCTATCACGATCAATGGCTGCACACTCTCCCCGGTCAACCAAGTCTGCTGCCTTGGAGTGACCTTGGATTCTCTCCTTCAGACCGCACATCCGAGCACTTTCCCCCACCTGCCGCCTCCAACTCAAAAACATCTCCCGCATCCGTGCTTTCCTTAACTTTGAATCTGTGAAAATGCTTGTACATGCCCTCATCATCTCCCGCCTAGACTACTGCAACACTCTCCTCTGTGGCCTTCCATCTAGCACTCTCGCACCCCTCCAATCTATCCTCAACTCTGCTGCCCGACTAATCCACCTCTCACCCTATTACTCCTCTGCCTCTCAACTCTGCCAATCCCTTCACTGGCTCCCCATTGCCTAGCGAATTCACTTCAAAGCACTAACAAATACATACAAGGCCGTCCATAACCTGTCCCCCACACGCACTCTCCGATCCTCACAAGACCGCCTTCTCTCCTCTTATCGCCTCTTCCCACAATCGCCTCCAAGATTTCTCCCGTGCATCCCCCATACTGTGGAACTCGCTACGCCAACATATCAGACTCTCACCTACAGTGGAATCTAGGGCTGAAACAATTACTCGATTAAATCGAGTAATTCGACACAAAAAAATCCTTTCGTTTGTGTCATGTGACCACGGAGCGGGAGTGAAGCTTTTGCTATTACTCCCGCTCCGTGGTCTCCCGCTGCGCTTGGAATACTCACCTTTCCAGCAGGGGGCCTCCGGACACTTCACAGCACGTCCATGGTCCCGCGCTGCTCTGACCTCCTGACGTACGTACGCACGCCGTGACCTGACGCACTGTGTGACGTCAGGCGCAGAGCAGCGCGGAACGATGAAGTGTCCGCAGCGCCCCTGCTGGAAAGGTAAGTTAGTGAAACCGAGGGGGTGGGGGCGCGACTAAGGCCGGGCGCCTGGAGTGCACAGCGTCATAGTAACCAATGACACTGTGCAATCCGGGTGTCAGGAGGAGCATGGCAGCAGAGATTATGGCACAATGGGGGGAGAGCTGATGGCACAATGGGGGAGTAAAGCTGATGGCACAATGGGGGAGTAAAGCTGATGGCACAATGGGGGGAGAGCTGATGGCACAATGGGGGGAGAGCTGATGGCACAATGGGGGGAGAGCTGATGGCTCAATGGGGGGAGAGCTGATGGCTCAATGGGGGGAGAGCTGATGGCTCAATGGGGGGAGAGCTGATGGCACAAGGGGGAGAGATGATGGCACTGGGGGAGTAAAGCTGATGGCACAAGGGGGGAGAGATGATGGCACTGGGGGAGTAAAGCTGATGGCACAAGGGGGAACAGATGATGGCACAATGGGGAGAGCTGATGGCACAAGGGGGAGAGCTGATGGCACAAGGGGGTTAGAGATGATGGCACAAGGGGGTTAATGATGATGGCACAAGGGGTGAGAGATGATGGCACTGGGGGAGTAAAGCTGATGGCACAAGGGAGGGGAGTGATGGCACAAGGGGGCAGAGCTGATTGCTATGGGGTGGGGATGAGTTGATGGCACTGGGGTGGGGGAGAGCTGATGGCACTGGGGAAGTGGAGCTGATGGCACTGGGGTGAAGGAGAGCTGATGACACTGGGGTGAAGGAGAGCTGATGACACTTGGTGGGAGAGAGCTGATGGCACTGGGGGAACGGACCTGATGACACTGGGGGGAACAGAGCTGATGGCACTGGGGGGAACTGATGCACTTGGGCTGATCGCACAGTGGGGAACGAAGGGTGTTGGGGACTAATGGCAGGGGGTCTGATGAGTTTTTATAAAGGAAAACAGTCTATTAATTATTTTTTTCTTATTAGATTACTCGATGAATCGTAAAAAATAATCGATAGAATACTCGATTACTAAAATAATCATTTACTGCAGCCCTAGTGGAATCCTTCAAAATAAACCTGAAAACCCACCTCTTCAGACAAGCCTACAACCAGTGACCCTGCTGCCTCCATACTGCCATGACCAACTTCACCCACACCTACTGTGTCCTTCTCCCATACCATGTAGATTGTGGGCCCTCTCTCCTTCTGTACCAGTTTGTAACTCGTCTTGTTTATGATTAGTGCAATTGTCTGTATTATGTATGTGCACCCCTTATCATATGTACAGCGCTATGGAATGAATGGCGCTTTAATAATAAATAATAATAATGTGAACGAAGCATAAAGGCATGTAAAGCTAGTGCCCTCACTGTTTTTTAGGGATTAAGAATTTAGGAGCATTATCAAAATCCCAATGGAACCTATGGCCACTTATGCATGTCGGAATTACAGATTCATGCAGGAACGTATTTATTTTGCCAAGGACAGAACTGTTTAAATGGCTTTTGATATTATCGTCTTCTGCTAGTGTTCTGACTCAATAACTAGGCAGCAAGTGAGACAATATGGCTTTCGCTGTCAGTATTGACCAGTGCTACAGTCTCCTGATTATCGAAATGTTTAACTCCACTGCAAGACATGCATGAAGAATCCAGATGAGGTTTATTTCCGGGCTGAATCCTTGTAATAATGCACAAACCATAAGTGAAAAAGTTGTTTTTTTTCTAGCCAAGGAGTTGTGAACAGGGGATGTGAATAATACCATAGTATAACTGAAAATGGCTGCCTGGCATACGAAGATGGCAGGGGCTCATTAAATCAGAGCCAGGCTACAGGGAGATAGCAGGGACAAACTTCCAAACAAATACGCTGCAATAACAGAATTAAGACATTAAATACATACATGGGACATGACAGCTAGCGTGTAACATTTTAGCATGGGTTGCCTAAGGATAATGTTTTAATACAACATGTCAATAGCAGATTTCCTTTTAATCTGGCCAAATCGTTTTGTATTTCCTACAGCTGCCCCAGAGTGAAGAAATGGTGCATATCTGGACCACATACATATTTTTTTAATCTTTATGATTGATCTCTGTTAAACTTTATTTACTATGACCCAGGAAATACTTCATATTTTAAAATAATAGTTTTAAATAGTTAGTATATTTTTTCAATGAAAGTAGTAAAACGGTCACATACAGGGAAAAAGTACCGCAATATAAAAGAAACTAAGCCCCCTGGGAGACCAGGGTTATGATACAAACATAAGTGATTGACCAACATGTATAAGAACCAGATTAAGTGTCAGACTAAAGCTGGGGTCAAGGAAGACACAAAAAGATGGAGAAAGAAGCAGTGCACTCGTGCATGACTGTAGGGTAGTGAACAACGGGTGATCCCATCGCTGGGAAGGCATAAGCTCTCCAAGGTTCCTTTGTTTTCTAGAATAATTCATACCACTATTTGACTTCAGCGAAAATACACTGTAAACTCATCAATATGGCAGGACCGTAGTAAGGTGGAAGCTGGATGGGCATGTGAGCCAGGTGCTGGGTGCCAGTGAAGAGCCAATAAGTCACTCCGCCCAGGGTATTTAGAAACCGAGCTATGGGAGCAAATCCGAATCTTTGCCTAGAATGGAGTTCATCTTATTACAGAAGGCTTGATCACTATGTATACAGAGCTTACCCTCCAATATGGTTAACAAGTATACTGTAACTAGGGAGGCGTAAGCTCATGGGGATAAATATGCCAGCATACTTTGAAGTATATAGAAACGTAAACCAAGATGGCTTCTAAATTCGTAGATCTCTCCTGACATCAATGCAAAAGTCTTAACTTCACGTCCAAAAGCTGTCATTTCTTTCAAGATTAACTACACTATAAGTACTACTTAAATTTCTGGGCGATGGTAAATGGCGTGATAAAAAGGCATGCTGCACTTCATCATCAGACTTTAAAAAAGGCAATGGATTAATGAAAGGCAAGACAAGTGCTGCCTAAAGGAACAAAGAAATTGAATTTCAGGTAAGCGAATTCTCATTTTACTGTGCATCCTCCAACAGCTCACATAACGTATGAGAAATAACAATATGACTTCACTCATAACTTACACTTGCTGGAAGCTTTTATAGTTTGGTTATACTTTCTGCAACCCTGAATGATCTGTCATTGAATATGTATAGATCTACACAGCAGCAGGCCTCCTATGACCTACCTGCATATACAAATGTCATGCTGTATTATTAACTTGTTACCTACCCGTATAGTGGCCAACTGAAAATGTTCATGAAAGAGCTTTCTACTACTTCCTTCAATGGCCAAAACTTTGGACTTCGGAAAATCGAAGCCCGAAGTCTCACGCGACTTCGGACTACAAATGTTGCTTTCATGAAGCACGTACATTTTAATGCTGTACGGAGACAGGTCTCTGTAAGCATTAAAACAAAGTTTCTGAACGAATCTACTTCGATCCATGATCCAAAGCTCAATTCGCTCAAGCCTACTCACTATGGAACATACAGCATTAAATATAGTAATAAATGTGAGATTCTTAGAAAATACATTTGGTACTAAATAATTTGTGCCTGTCTGCCCCAGCAAGGCGATCTCTTTAGGTCAGGAACCTACGCTAAATACTGTATTTAATGGAGGAAGAGGTAGTATTTAGCATATGATCCTGTCCTAAAGAGATTGCCTTGCCGGGACGGACAGGTGCAAATAATTTTGTACCAAACGTATTTTCCAAGAATCTCACATTTACATAACATTTTGCTGTTGCATGGTTTGCTTGTTTTGTCTATACTGTGGATAACTTTGGCACAACGTCATTAAAATTCTATTACATTAGTGACGCTGAATTATGCAACTTGTAACTCCCTTTTGTGTTTCCTACAGGTCAATTCATATCTAGGGGACCACCTTTAGTGTTCCAGTGGTTACAGGAAGCTCGGTTTACGGCCGCCATAGTTTATAACGGTACCCCACTATGCAATGAGCATGTGTCCCTTTAACTTACTGCAACACCAAAAAAATTACACTCTACTTCATGCAATCTTGCATAGTGAAATTGGGTTTCTTAGCCTTTATATGAAAAACTATTTTTGCAAGACATTTTGACAAAACCATTTCTGAAAAACATTCTGGTTGAGCAAACAGTCAAAATGCTGCCTAGGTAAAATATTTTACCTGGACTACAAATCAAAGTCTCATCAACAGGATGCAGAAACGTATATGTACCGAGGATGACAAGCATACTAGAGCCAAGTCCAATATTTTATGTCCTTGACCCCTTTGCCATCTGCTCCACAAGTGTGAGTGTTGTCAAGCAAAAAACTGCAATTCTTTGATTAGTTTGCAACACATTTTGTTAATCCCATCAGACTCTTCTGGACTGTGCCAAAAATGTGATTCAACTCTTAGGCTTTCAATGCATTAATAGACACACCACTGGCCATAAACCACAATCGATTACTCTGATCAAACACGTGAATATGGAAAAAGCACTTTTTTAAAAAGAAAATAGGTAGTTAAAAATGTATGAATCACTGTCAATCCTTCCGTTACACCAGATGTAAATGAATGCAACCTATCATATGTATAATGTTCCAAAGACAGAATATTCGTGTTAACTTTTTCCTCATACTATACCCACCAGAATGCACTGCCTATGAATAATCAATACCAATCATTCAATCCTCAAAAAATGTTGGCATATGACTTGTGAACTGGGTTTAATATTACCATGGATACTTCCTGCCAACCAAGATCCCAAAAGTTTAGTTTCTGTTCACCGATACTCCCATGTCCCTTCTTAAAAGGCATCAGTCAGCAGATTTGTACCTATGAACCTGGCTGACCTGTAACATGTGCACTTAGCAGCTGAAGGCGTCTGTGCTGGTCCCATGTTCATATGTGCCCGCATTGCTGCGAAAAATGAAGTTTTAATACATAAAATTGAGCCTCTAGGAGCAGATTCTGCTTTCTCTGCACTTTGATTGACTTTAGGAGAAGTAAGGGCCAGGCGTGATCATATTTACACCCCCTGGGCCTGCCAAAGTGCAGATGTCGCAGCACTGAGCCTCTAGGAGTAACGGCATCACCTTCATTGCTCCTAGAAGCTCATTTGCATATATTAAAACTACATTTTCTGAAATGTGGACATATAAACATGGGAGCAACACAGATGCCTTCAGCTGCCAAGCGCACATGTAACAGGTCAGCCAGTTGCATAGCTACAAATCTGCTGACAGGTACCCTTTAACCTCTTCAGGACACAGGGCGTACCAGTACGCCCTGGTGTCCTAGTACTTAAGGACACAGGGCGTACAGGTACGTCCTGTGTATTTCCGATCACCGCCGCCCGGCGGGTGGTGATCGGAACCCGGTGCCTGCTCAAATCATTGAGCAGGCACCTCGGCTAAATGTGCGGGTCAATTCAGACCTGCGGTTTGCGGCGGTGATCGGGCATGCCATTGGGTCCCCATGCGGCTGTAGGGGGGACCGATGGCATGGAAGGCATCGCGCTGCCTTCCTGTGACGTGCCTGTGAGATCCAGCAATACACAGATCCAGTAATACACAGTATTACTCATACAGCCAATGCATTCCAATATAGAAGTATTGGAATGCATTGTAAAGGATTAGACCCCCAAAAGTTAAAGTCCCAAAGTGGGACAAAAAGTAAAGTGAAAAAAAAAGTTGAAAAAATAAAGTTTTCCCCCCCCAAAAATTTAAAGTTTCAAGTAAAAATAAACAAAAATGTAATTTTCCCCAAATAAAGTTTAAAAAAAATTGGTAGAAAATAGGGGGGGTTGTATACATATTAGGTATCGCCGCGTCTGTATCAACCGGCTCTATAAACATATCACATGACCTAACCCCTCAGATGAACACTGTAAAAAATAAAAACTGTGCTAAATAAACAATTTTTTTGTCACCATACATCACAAAAAGTACAACAGCAAGCGATCAAAAAGGAGTTTGCCCACCAAAATAGTACCAATCTAACAGTCACCTCATCCCACAAAAAATGAGCCCCTACCTGAGACAATCGCCCAAAAAATAATAAAAACTATGGCTCAGAATATGGAGACACTAAAACATAATTTTTTTTGTTTTAAAAAAGCTGTTTTTGGTAAAAACTTACATAAATTAAAAAAAGTAAACATATTAGGTATCGCCGCGTCTGTATCAACCGGCTCTATAAAAATATCACATGACCTAACCCCTCAGATGAACACGTAAAAAATAAAAAACTGTGCTAAATAAACAATTTTTTGTCACCTTACATCACAAAAAGTGTAATAGCAAGCGATCAAAAAGTCATATGCACCCCAAAATAGTGGCAAACAGTCATCTCATCCCACAAAAAATGAGACCCTACCCAAGGTAATCGCCCAAAAACTGAAAAGATTATGGCTCTCAGACTATGGAAACACTAAAACATGATTTTTTTTCCTTAAAAAATGAAATCATTGTGTAAAACGTACATAAATAAAAAAAAAAAGTATACATATTAGGTATCGCCGCGTCCGTGACAACCTGATCTATAAAAATATCACATGATCTAACCTGTCAAATGAATGTTGTAGATAACAAAAAATAAAAACGGTGCCAAAACAGCTATTTCTTGTTACCTTGCCTCACAAAAAGTGTAATATAGAGCAACCAAAAATCATATGTACCCTAAACTAGTACCAACAATACTGCCACCCTATCCCGTAGTTTCTAAAATGGGGTCACTTTTTTGGAGTTTCTACTCTAGGGGTGCATCAGGGGGGCTTCAAATGGGACATGGTGTCAAAAAAAACAGTCCAGCAAAATCTGCCTTCCAAAAACCGTATGGCATTCCTTTCCTTCTGCGCCCTGCCATGTGCCCGTACAGCAGTTGACGACCACATATGGGGTGTTTCTGTAAACTACAGAAACAGGGCCATAAATATTGAGTTTGATTTGGCTGTTAACCCTCGCTTTGTAACTGGAAAAAAAATTATTAAAATGGAAAATCTGCCAAAAAAGTGAAATTTAGAAATTGTATCTCTATTTTCCATTAATTCTTGTGGAACATCTAAAGGGTTAACAATGTTTGTAAAATCAGTTTTGAATACCTTGAGGGGTGTAGTTTCTAGAATGGTTTCTATTATGTAAGCCTAGCAAAGTGACTTCAGACCTGAACTGGTCCCTAAAAATTTCTGATAAATTTCAAGATTTGCTTCTAAACTTCTAAGCCTTGTAACATCCCCAAAAAATAAAATGTCATTCCCAAAATGATCCAAACATGAAGTAGACATATGGGGAATGTAAAGTAATAACTATTTTTGGAGGTATTACTATGTATTCTAGAAGTAGAGAAATTAAAACTTTATAAATAAAAATGAATTTTTTTTACTTCATTTACCAGTGTCATGAAGTACAATATGTGACGAAAAAACTATCTCAGAATGGCCTGGATAAGTCAAAGCGTTTTAAAGTTATCAGCACTTAAAGTGACACTGGTCAGATTTGCAAAAAATGGCCTGGTCCTTAAGGTGAAATAAGGCTGTGTCCTGAAGGGGTTAAAGGGGTTCTTCGGGAATTACTCAAATAGCACTCCATTATAAATATATTCCCAGATACCTTTCATTAGTTATAATTGCTCATTTTATCTGGAGAGCAATCATTAGGAGAAATAAAATGGATGCCATCCTATTAGTACACACAAAATCTGTCCAAATCACACAGTCCAAAATCTGTCCAAATCACAACACTGAGCTAAAGAGCTGCCTCATCCTCCTCTACTTTGGTAGTTAAGATCTGCACAACTTCTCGGAGGTGGGTGCTCATAGAGAAACAAGTCAATATGTAGGACAAAATTTATGGCACACCACTTAATGATATTAAAGGTTGTAATTTTATTCATTCATTTTGAACACTGTGTCACATTACATCCAATATTATTTCACAGCATAGCATGGAATTGTATACAGTGGTCCTGACGTCTCGGTCAGTTTTGACCTTTATCAAGGGATCTGTAATCAATGCGCCTCAGAAGAAGTATTACTACTTGTCAGGGATTATGATCCTGAATACAGCCGATAAGATCTTCAGCTTAATCTCTGTAGGAATGGCATTCATAAGGAGACAAAGAGGATGGACAGGACAGACTGTGGTAATTGAGACTGTATACAAGTGCTGCTGCTCATCAGCCACATCCCCACCTCCTCTCTGTACTTCATGTCTCCTCATGAACTCCATTCCTACAGAAATTCAGCTGAAGATCTTATTAGCTGTATTCAGGATCAGTATCCCTGAGCACAGCAGGAGCACAGAGGAGGCTGAGGCAGCTCTTTAGCTCAGTGTTGTGAAGTAACTTGTCCTCCTGTGTGATTAGGACAGGTTTTGTGTGTACTAATAGGATGGCGGCCATTTTATTTCTCCTAATGGTTGCTCCCCAGACAAAACAAGCCATTATAACTAATGAAAGGTATCTGGCAATATATTTATAATAAAATAACATTTTATCAAGTATTTTTATTTTCTTAATTCCCAGATAACCTTTTTAAATGTTTATTTCATTTCTGTGGAGATTTACCATTTTATATCAGCATAAAAAGTCCTCTTGTCAAGTGCCTAAATTATTTTAATTACCTATATGGTATTATAGGGGGTTCACTGAGACTTGAAATAAATGGCCATTCTAAATATACGTCATTAAAAGTTTGTTTAATGCCTAATCAGTGGGGTCCCAATCTCCAGGAGCCTGCTGAACAGCAAAAATCACTTGAAATAGCCTTGACTACAGTAGCAGGCACAGCCACTGCAATGACTGAACAGGATTCCAGAAATCAGTCTACTATCTAAGGATAGGCAATCAAAAGGGTTGTTTCTATCAAGTTATATATGTGTCTCACCAATCGTCAGGATAGCAGACCGGTATCTGATCGCTGGGGGTTCAAACGATGGAGGACATTCACCAATTACAAGCACTGGCACTCCATGCCCACTTATGAATGGTGTGCAAGGTTGTGCATGCATGCTGGCGCTCCATTCCTTCTCTATGGAATTGGCAGAATTAGAGGAGTGCTGTACTCTTCTAACCCTGGCAGCCCGTACAAAATAAACTGAATAGTGGCACACGTGCAACCTCCAGCTCCATTCACAGGAAACTCATTCTCATGATTGGTGGGGATCCCAGTGGTCACACCACCATCGATCAGACACTTATCCCTTGTCTGTGCATCACAACCCCGCACTCTTGCTGCAAGACATTTAAAAAAAATACCAGGCTGAAACAGAGGCAACAAAAACCAGTCAAATACTGTAGTGACACAGTTTATTCAGAGAGACAATGGATTGCATATGTCATGGTACTAATCCGTTATATACATATTTCCCATAAAATGTAATGACTGTGGTAAGAGGCCATTTAAAGCATAAAGGGAGAGCGGAACTATACAAACAGAACTAGTGACAGGAAAACATTTGAATGCCCCTTATTTTTCTAATTTACATGTAACTGGAAGGAATACTGATCAGCTGCTTCTGAAAACGTCGTAATAAGCAGGTTGCCAGGAGAGGGAAATGAAAATGATTAATACTTTCATGTTTCTCCACTATACGCAACCATTATGAAATTACACAGGTATACAACACTACATAAGAAAAAAAAGAAGAAAAAAAAAAAAACTATTGCACTCACATGTAAAAGGCTGTGCTGCCTCACGATGGGACACTGCACTGATTTCTCTGTAGTAAACATTTACAACACATGATAAAACACAATAGAAGTGCAGTGTAATTAGGAATAGGCACCTATGCATCGCCGCACACAATGGAAAAGTCTTTCTTCATATATCTGTAGTATAATCTACTGCTAAGCTTTGGGCTGCCAGGTTCCCCTCAGTGCATTAGGAGAACCCCCTTCTTCTGCCTGGGCTCCCTTAGTGTCCCGTAAGGTAGTCCTGCGTGGAGTCTGAAGCAAATGAATCTGCATCTTCGTTATCAGAGTCATCGCTGCTGTCATCTGCGGCGGGCTCGCCGGTAAGTGCAATCCGTGCGTAGTCATCAGTGTCTATGGACTTGCAGAAGTGAATAGCGTATTTTAATTTCTCCTCCAGAACTTGCTTGCAGGAATATCTGGGAAGCTTCAGCAGGAAGAAACATGTATAGGATTCTGGAAGAAAATGATCTGGAGGATTGTACTTATCCAAGACCTAAAGAGATAAGAAACAAGAATACATATTAAAATCGTATGGGTATTTTTAATTTAAAAAAAGAATATATATATAAAAAAAAAAAAATCACAGTCTACTGTAGTAGGTCGACAAAAATTAGTCTTGCCGTATTCAGGTGAATCTCTGTACCAACATGAAAAAGTAGTAGTCAGCGGCTAAGTCTATGAAATCCGTTTTATTGGCAGCCATACATCACATCTCAAGCCTTCTCTTGAATGGTAACAACTACACATAAATGTGTCAGCCTGTATTTATGTGTGCTGCGAGAAGCCATTTGTAAGGCCTTGTGAGCTGTGCGACTAACCGGACATATTTCTGATGGCATTTACGTAGCAGGAAACAATTGGAGCTCTGTTCCTGGTAACAATGGATGCAATATGTACATGCCCTACTTGGCTGGATGTGAACAGTGAGTTATACAATCTGATGAGACCTGCACGGCAGTAGTGGGAAGCTTTCAGACTAGTACATGGGGGCATGTGCACTATTGCACTACATAAAAATGAGGGACTTCACAATATTTTAATAGAAAGTTGGGGGTACATAGCAAAAGGAGGCATGTCCTTCACAGTCCTACACATTTACCAAAGTTCAAGTCAGAAAACTGGCACAAGGGCAGCAGAAAATGCAACAAATTTATTAAGAGGCTTGCCTCTTAAAGGGGTTGGCCACTTTTTGGCTGCTGTTGACCAATGTGTATATAAGATATATATATGGCACTTACTAATATACTCTGTGTTGATGTTTGCTATATTTCATTAGCTATGTCCCATTGTTGGGTTGGGCTGATCGTCCACACAGAGGTCCTGTCCATAGGATGGCCTCTGATGGAGGGTCATGTGACCAGTTATATCACTCAGCCACCTCCAATCAAACACACTGCACAACAAGGCAGGTGAAGAGTATATGAATGGAGGAGACATCACATGGAGCTGATTTGTCTGGTCACATGACCCTCCATCGGCGGCCATGTTGTGGACAGGACCTCTGTGTAGGCAGCAAAAAAGACTTGGCCAACAAGGGGTCATACCTTAAGAAATATAGAAAATAACCCAGAATGTCAACAAAGGCTATATCAGTACAGTATGTGCCGTATAGTCATCTTACAAACAAACTGATGAAAGGTAGCCAGAAAGTGGACAACATGTGGCACATCTTATGTCAACTGACTGGTGTACAAAAAGCCAATCTTGAGCAAATCTGCCCATTCAGTCTATACCAATGGTAGTTTTTGTCCTACACATCACAGGAATACATTGACGCAAATAAAACCTCATTTTACACGCGAGGGTGCCATCATCTACAGCGTTTTACAGTGTGCAGCAGTTGTGTCCGTCTCCTGCCATATTTTACATCTGCAGCCAGAAGTTATATGTTGCACCCCATGTGCGGTATTACACAAAGTGGACCCATATTTTTTGACCGCCTTTACCCATGAAGCACATTAAAACCATCATGAAAAGAGCAGCCATAGATATGAAACCATATACCTGGCAAATCACTACTGGGAAGTTAGGGTCCATTCACACATCCGTGTGTGTTTTGCGGATCCACAAAACACGGACAGTGGCAATGGGCGTTCAGCACTTTGCGGACCGCACATTGCCGGCACTAATAGAATATGCCTATTCTTGTCCGCTATTGCGTGAATGGAGCCTTAAGGATGCACTTCCATCACATGCAAAGAAATGGCTTTACCTGAATGACAAAGTCTCTGCCTCTGAAGTCCGCTATTGTTCGGGGCAGTCTGGTCCTACCCCACACAAATCTGAGAAACAAGGACCGCTCCGTGTTGGAGAAGGATTCCATCACCTCCCAAAACCACTGAATGAGAGAAGCTGTGGGCTCAATCCCTTTATACGTGGCAACAGATTTCAACAGATGAAGGGGAATATCAGGGCTGCCACAGACCTAAAAAAAAACGATAACACGAAACAATTAGGCATTTTTTAACACAGGGAGGCAAATGACAGATATCTAATGGAAGCGCTAAACTGACACCAAAGTAAATAGAATATTTGCCTGATTCATTTGAATCAACCCCTGCTAATATTTTATAGAGACACAGTTCATCAACGCTAGCAAAATTAACTTGGGAAGATGGGAGTTTTGGAACACTAAAGCCCTATGACATTAAAGAAAATACTCATATCGCACCCCACAGGGACTAGGCTCAATTAATTGGATTTCTGATGGAAGAAACTCGGGCTGGAAACCTGCAAATGACTAGAATGTGCAAAAGAAAGTAACAAAGAAAAGAATATCGACATTAAATGTGTTACATTAGCTGTCACTTACTGAATGAAACAGAGCTTTGTAGTATGGCCTCTGCAGGTAATGAGATCACATCCCAGAAGCCGTCATTGGGGCCCTGTAAATGGTGGTCCATGAGGAGCAGGATACTCTACCGTTAATGGAATCCGTCATCTGTTTTATGCTTCTAGGGTCTAACAGCTCCAGTACATGCCGATGAGTCCGAACTAGTGTTGAGCAAATCGAGCTTCGTATGCTTCACCCGAAGTCGCTTTATTCAAAATTTTGGAATAATACTGTATGGAGATCCATCTCCGTACAGTATTAGTATGTATGGGCTCCGATGAGCCGAAGTTAGTTATTCGCGTTACTTCGTTGAATAACTTTGGTAGTTGATTTTTAAAGTGGAACACTACTTTAAAACTTGAAACTGAACTCGGCTTCAGTTCTAAGGTACTAGTCAGAACCAAAGCCGAG
The DNA here is from genome assembly GCF_905171765.1 of Bufo bufo. Lineage (NCBI taxonomy): Eukaryota > Metazoa > Chordata > Amphibia > Anura > Bufonidae > Bufo > Bufo bufo. Next base: position 455,448,386 of record NC_053391.1, read on the forward strand.
TTTGGTTCAAGTTTTAAAGTGGTTTTCTGCTTTAAAAATCAACTACCGAAGTTATTCAACGAAGTATCGTTTGACTTTGCAAATAACTTACTTCGGCTCATCGGAGCCCATACATTCTAATACTGTACGGAGACGGATCTCTGTACAGTATTAATCCGAAGTTGTGAACGAAGAGACTTCTGATGAAGCATCCGAAGCTCGATTCGCTCAGCACTAGTCCGGATAGTCATGAGCTCTAGCGGCAGGTGGGCAGCGCCATGAGATCATTATGCGCTGTAGCTGTCACTAGTTTAATTAGGACACCATAAAACTGGTGACAGATTGCCTTTAAATGACTTCTGCTCAAATTAGGAGAACCTCTGCTGCCTCCTGGTTGTACTCTGGTATTGCAGTGGTTAATGCGGATACATGAAACCCGTCTGTGGTAAACTGTGAAGGTAATCTTCTTAAATGGCTCCCCCTACTTGTGCCAGTAATGGTATTTTTCAGAGGCACATTCCAATTAAAGCCAATACAGAATGGGGACATACCATTGTTTCAAGTTCATAACCAGTAAAGAGGGAGAGAAGGGGCACTGGTACCACGCGCGCCATGCCTTCACGAACGGCAGCAACTTGTTCATCAAACTCATGTAACCTGTAAAGAGGAAAAAGAATAATGATCATTTTTAGCTTTCAATGGCTCCTTTAACATGAACAGGTAATCTGAGTGCTGATTACCGGTGACATGTCGATCCCTTAGTAATGAAGCAGTCATTGTACTGTATGGGGACTAGTGATCATTAGTATGGCGGTTCCCCGCAGAGATTTAGCATATTGTATGCAGCAGATGCCCGGTTAACACCAGGAGACATGCTGGTGAGATAAACGATCATTTGCATACCCACACGCTTGTTCACGGGGCTGATGAACAGGGCAATGAAACAAGCATTCGCTCACCTGGTTATCGGCCTTTGTAAGATACACCGAGATTAACACCGTGCTTCCAAATTTTGCGGAACAGATGTGGACCCTTTCCTTTCAATGGGGTTGCAAAAGATGGAGTCAGCACAACGTGTGCTGTCCACATCCGCACTTCCATTCCGTGGCCCCGCAAAAAAAGATAGAACGTGTCCTATTTTTGTCTGCAATTGCGGACAATAGGCGCTTCTGTCAGAGGGCTGGCAAAATGCCGAACGCACACGGCCGGGATCTGTGTTTTGTGGATCCGCAGTTTGGAGACCACAAAACACATGTGGTTCTCTGAATGAGCCCTAAAAAGGGATTAGCCACTTTCTGGCTACTGTTGACCAATGGGTATGTAAGATGATTATATGGCACCAAGATGTTGAAATTTGGCACCATTTTCTATATTTCATAAGGTATTCTCTCTTAAGCTGTCCACGAAGAGGTCTTGTCCGTAAAATGACCACTGATGGAGGGTCATGTCACCAGGCAAATCACCTCCATGTTTTGTCTCCTATTCAAACTCACTGTACCTGCCACCTGCACTTGTTCTGTTGGTGCAGTGTGTGAATGGAGGAGACATCACATGGAGCTGATTTGCCTGGTCACATGACCCTCTATCGGCAGCCATGTTATGGACAGGACCTCTGTGGACAGCAGAAAAGACTTTGTAAAGAAAGGAGAATGCCTTAAGAAATGTAGAAAATGGGGCAGCTATAAACACAGTTAAAGTGCGCTCTTCGTCTGTGCAGTGGTTGTTGCTACTAACATGGCCGGGCAGCCCTAGTGCCTAGCAACAGACAACATAGCATTTCATCAGCTGTACAAGGACATGTTTGGCTAAGATGGAAAGAGTCACTGTGACTGGCAGAGGAACTGGGGAGAAGAGACCCCATGTGTCAGTAGTTCACCGACAGGTTAGTCCCATGGCTGAGCATGTTTACTGCCAGACATCTACTTCCTGCCCCTTGAAAACCAAATGAATGCAAGAGCGGTCCAAACAGCTGAAAAAAGTATGGGGGGAAAAAAAACGCTTCGTTGTCCATAGCAACCAATCACCGCACAGCTTTAATTTCATATAGTGTTCTAGAAAAATGAAAGCTGCAATGTGATTGGTTGTTATGGGCAACAAGACAGTTTGTCTAAGGCCTTAAGCACACAACCGTATTTTCAGTCCGTGTCTAATCTGCATTTTTTGCGGATTGCACGCAGATCTATTCATTTCTGCAGGGCCACAAAAAATGCAAACGGCACACAGATGTCATCCATGTGTTGTCTGCATCTGTGTATGTCCGTCCCGCCAAAAAATAAAAAAAAAAATAGAACATGTCCTATACTTCTCCATTTTGTGGACAAAAATAGGCATTTTTCACAATAGGGCAGGACATGCGGGATAGGAAATTGCGGGACAAACGCAGCCTTAACAGGCGGACTGCAGAACAGATACAGATGTGGGCATGAGGCCTTAGGCCTCATGCACACGACAGTGTTTTTTCACTGTCAGTGATTTGGCTTCAGTGGTCCGTGTCCGATTTTGCTTCAGTTGTGTTTCCTTGTGTCTTCCTTTTTTTTTGTCTGACGGGGAAAAAAAGGAAGGTTAATGAAAAGTGTAATTTTATTGCACCAAGGTCTTGTAGAAAAAAACCGGACACAGACGCGGATGACATACCAGTTGTGCATCAGTTTTTTTTTGACGGACCCATTGACTTGAATGGGTCCGTCCTCCGTTTTCCACTGACAAGAATAGGACAGGTTACATTTTTTGGACGGACTGGAATCACGGACGCAGAGAAAAAACGGAGGACTATCAGTTTTTTTTTTACAGCTCCATAACAATTAATGGGACCTCCGCTAAACTGTGAAAAATGACGGAACGGACGCAGATGCACACAACAGTCGTGTGCATGAAACCTTAGAGACAATTTCTATAAATCTCCTAAAAAAGTGACAGATTGATTACAGCTACTGAAGATTAAAGGTTTAGGAGTTCGGTCAAGGTTTCATTTGTGGCTGGGGTTCCACTTTAAGCGATATATTCAACGTGTCAGGCCAGTAAGTAATCTACACAAGGGGTGAAGCGTTCTTTTAATTCTTCAGTCTAAATCCTGAAAATGACTTGAAGCTGGAACAGATGTTTTATAAATGTTTCTACCTACAGCGCTAGGATTAAAATCAGCAGAACTTTTGACTTTCAATAGCTAAGGGCAGAAGTACAGTACTCTTTCAAGTTTACATAAGGAGCTTCAATACTACTCTGGAAAGACATGAATCGCATTGTAAATCCCATCGCTTGCATTGCAAAGTGCTAAGCAGACCTCATGCAGTTCTCCAAATCATTTCTGAGGAGAATCCCAGGACTGCACCTGATAATAAAGGCCCGGCCTTCTCATCTTCACAAGGTAGGTAAAAGTTCTGCACATGTTCCAGCCAATTTCTAGCCTACTACTAAATAGCAGCCCAGTCAGACGAGCCGTTTTCTTTCATTTTCAAGTAGAAAGGATCACACCATTTACTGCGTTACCAGCCATCTTGGCCTTGGGTGTATTATGGGCTTGCACATGAGAGTGTACCCTTGCAGAGCGCCATTGTTCATCAAGGATACTAAACGTCTACTAAACCTTCACATTTGTGGCTTTGGTATAGTGACAGGCCTCTGCCATTTTTTGTCGTTTTCAGACGAGCGAGTTCCACGCACTGGACTCACAGGGTGTCAGCGAGAGCTCCCGTCCTGACCTCCCAGCAATGACAGGGGTTGCATAGCATTATACTAATTTATGATGCTATGTAACCTTTAGAGTTCTGGAAGGTTGGATAAAACTGACCGCAAGGGTTACATAGCCTTATAAAATCAATATAATGCTATGCGACCCAGTCAGTGCTGGAAGGTCAGGACAGGAGCGGCCACAAATTCACGCTGAGAGTCCGATGCGTGGAGCTCGCTCGTCTGAAAAGGGCCTTAGGCCTCTTTCACACAAGCGATTTGGATTGTGTCAGGATCTGTTCAGGTATAAAACTGATGGTTTTGCACGTAAATTCAATGTTTTTTTTCTGCGATTGTGTTCAGTGTGTGCGTCTCTTCTCGTCTGGATTGCATAGATTTTTCACATGCATGAAGAAAAACTGAAGAATAACCATCTACATCTCCTAGCGACCATAAGTGAAAAACACATTGCATCCGGATGCTTTCCGTTTTTCACACAAGCCCCATTCACTTCTATGGAGCCAGGACTGCATGAAAAACGTACAATATAGAACACACTGCGATAGAGATGATCAGTGATAAATTACCTTCATGTGCACAGACCCATTGAAATGAATGGGCCAGGATTGAGTGTGGGTGCTATATGTTCACTACATGCATCACATCCCGGACAGTTCTCTCGTATTAAAAATCTACCTATTCTAGTTTGAAATGGAAAACACAGTGGATCACCAGCCTGAGTGATCACAATTAACAGACGGCATGTCATCTCAACCCAACTAAAAAAAATATCTAAGGCCTCTTTCACACTTGCGTTGTTGGGATCCGGCATGCACTTCCGTTGCCGGAGGTGCCTGCCGGATCCGTAACAACGCAAGTGTACTGAAAGCATTTGAAGACGGAACCGTCTTCCAAATGCGTTCAGTGTTACTATGGCAGCCAGGACGCTATTAAAGTCCTGGTTGCCATAGTAGGAGCGGGGAGCGGGGGAGCGGTATACTTACAGTCCGTGCGGCTCCCCGGGCGCTCCAGAATGACGTCAGAGCGCCCCATGCGCATGGATGACGTGATCCATGTGATCACATGATCCATGAGCTTGGGGCGCCCTGACGTCACTCTGGAGCGCCCGGGGAGCCGCACGGACGGTAAGTATGCTGCTCCCCGCTCCCCACTACACTTACCATGGCTGTCAGGACTTTAGCGTCCCGGCAGCCATGGTAACTATTCAGAAAAAGCTAAACGTCGGGTCCGGCAATGCGCCGAAACGACGTTTAGCTTAAGGCCGGATCCGGATCAATGCCTTTCAATGGGCATTGATCCCGGATCCGGCCTTGCGGCAAGTCTTCAGGATTTTTGGCCGGAGCAAAAAGCGCAGCATGCTGCGGTATTTTCTCCGGCCAAAAAACGTTCCGTACCGGAACTGAAGACATCCTGATGCATCCTGAACGGATTTCTCTCCATTCAGAATGCATTAGGATAATCCTGATCAGTATTCTTCCGGCATAGAGTCCCGACGACGGAACTCTATGCCGGAAGACAATAACGCAAGTGTGAAAGAGCCCTTAAAGTGCTTGTTCTCTCTGACCCTATTCTGGTTTTCCTCTGCCAGCTGGTGCAGGATGAAGTGGGTAAGCATATAAATATTCAGTAGCATTTAGCACCTCTGCCACCCCTTGTATAGAAGCATATTAAGGTGGGATGTATGGCAGCCGTTAACACAACGCATAACAAAACAAAAGCGCCCACCACAGATTTGTGTCCAATATAACAAGAATAAAGCATATGCCGTTTTGCTATTTTTCTTGCATGAATAATGCAAGCTAAAGACCATTACCTTCAATTAATAAAAGCTGGACTTGTACGTTTTATTCCTGCCATGCACCAAATGAAATTTGTAGCTAGATCTTAGATGTATTTTCAGCAAACACTGCCCCCTGGCAGCCGCCCTGGGGAATTGCAGCAATACAAATAGTTCATGGATATTATGTTATATTTTATGCTCAAAATGTAATTTTCTGTTTGAATAATGTTGTACATTGGACATCAAACTCAAAATTCACACTTCCCACTGTCTACATAATACCAATTTGGGTTTTTGCATGATCTAGAGGATTTGTACAGCCGTATTACAGGCAGCAATTGTCTTTACTTGCTGATGGCGGCTACCAACTTAATAATCTCTCCTTGCACAAACCAGACTGTGGCAACTGCTAAGTGAAGACGGAGCTTTTTTCAGTGATCAGCACTTTCTGATCTCCCCTTTGGCTCCCCAGCTGTTGAGAAAATACAACTCCCAACATGCCCCGACGGCCTTTATAGCTCCATCCGACTAGCGACTAGCTACTGAGGTGAATCATAGCCAAGAAGCTGGGCTGACACCAAGGAAGAGAGAGGCTGAAGGCCTTTTACATGGGATGTGCCTGGACAAACAATGAAGCTGTATGGGGACGAACATTTACAGTACTAACCGTTCATCCCCATACACCAGCGATGATTGCTGCATCTAAATGAATCTATCAAGCGAGTTGCCCACTTTATCAGCCATGTAAGAGGGTCCAAAGGAATCCTCCTAACTGGATTAGGTTGCAGGGGTGCAGGCATGCTTAATCACGAGGTGCATCGCTCGTCTACAGGTCACCTCCTATGTCACAGAGGAAATGTGCTGCAAACTCCCTTGGATGTCACGTTTCCATGTTGCCCTATGCGATTTTTGTAGAGTGATTTCTCAAAATCATGGCCAAGCATGTAGAACAGGGGTCAGCAACCTTCGGCACTCCAGCTGCTGTGAAACTACAACTCCCAGTATGCACACTTGCTTCTTGTAACTCCCATAAAAGTCTAGCCCCAGCCTTATGCCTCTTTCACAAGTCAGTGAATCATGGACACATGCTGTCCGTGGTCTCCACAGATAGTACACCTACCCATTGACCTTGGGTCCATGGTGACACCACAGAAGCATGCCCTATTTTTGTCTGCGATTCCGGGTCCCTCATGCACATTATAGTTTCTGTGTATGTTAAAAGCACAACATGGATACAATCGGCGTTGAGTCTGTGGTTTTCACCGATTTAGGAGATGCTCTGGAAACCAATTTTGGGCCTAACAATGTCCGTGGAATATGGATGACACATGGAGAAAAAAAAAAAAAAAAAAAAAGTGGGACACATGGACAAACCATGGATTCTTCACGGATGAAGCATTGACCACCTTGTTGTGCAAGTCATCACAGACAAGTGTGAATGAGTACTTTATAGTGGCGGGCTGACACAGTACAGCACAATTGCTGTTCTACGCACCTGTAGCCGATGGCGAGCCTTACATACTCTGCTCGATTGTCGAGGGTTATGTGTGTGTGCTTGGAGCTCAGCTGTATGTCCTGACCACTTGCACTGGGCACAGTAAAAGGAAGAATCATTGCTTCAAATTCCTCTGAGGTCGCCTCGTTGTCGCGTATATACATAAGTCCAGGAATAAAGTCTTTATCCACCTGAAAAAAGAACAGAAGGAAACGATACCTTTCAAAATGCAAATGTTGCCTATGAGGTTAATTTTCTGTTAGGACCTGGCCAGTCAAGGATAATCTTAAATTACGCGCTTATCGTGAATCTTGAGAGATTATGAATTAGGATTTCTTTCTACCACCACAAAGAGAGGTATTAGGCTACTATGACAGCGAGCGCTCTCCTCCTGATATTAACATATATTATGTGCTTAAAGCCCAGCTTACCTCACTGAGGTCAGCAATTGTCAGATTCATGCCCGCCAGCTGCTTCCACACTGGTTCAGCCAGATTAAGGCTTAGAGGGCTTCCTGTTCGAATTGCAATTCCAAGAAGCACACCTAGAGAGTAAGAGAGCAGAACAGATGTAATAGCTTGAGAGTCACTAGTTATTCACCAGCCCACATGATGATTCTGAATAGAGCTTTCAATTCTGTACTGCAAATATGAAAGGGAGCACAAAGATCTGACAGCTATGGGCAAGATGTCTATTCTTCTGTACTGTGCCCCAGAGTAGAACATAATATAGGACCCTGGATTTTCCTTTTCATCTATATTACTGGTATTTTAGAAATAAGCCTCTAAACATCCAGCTCTCCCTAGCCGGCTGCAATGCAGTATTCTGCACGCCTGCTGGCACCACAACAGATTTCTTTCTGCAAATACTTAGCATTTGATAATAAAGTAGTATACACTGCAGACCTGGAAGGTGTTCAATTCCATGCGTTACCTACAATTTATATGTTCTACTAAATTTGTGCTTCCACTGAATGACTGCACCAAACAGATACAGGCACAAAAACACTGCATTGTAAAAGGGAGGACATGTAAGACTTAGGGTCTCTACTGCATTACCCTTGAAGGAAGCGGTGCAATACTCAGTCATATCATGAGGGTAATACCTTTTTCTAATATGTGTAAGGACTGCGTAAGCCTGACAGACATGGCACGCCTATTTAAGACAGAAAAGCAACTGTCTACGAAAAATGATAGCATCTAGCAATGGTGGAATCACTCCACCAAAAGCAAGGAGAAATGCAGCTGCCCGGTAGACCACCGAATTACATTGTCCTGTCAGATACAGCATATGGCGGTAGCGTGAATATTCTACCTACTGAAGGGAGTAATGTGGTGCATGACTGAACGGAGTAGGCCTGTCCTATACAGCATCTAGTGCAATGCGACTGCCTAGTACAATTGTGCAGGAAGTAATGTACATGTCTGGGGCACTGTGTAGGCCAGGGATGGCCAACCTGCGGCTCTTCAGCTGTTGTAAAACTACAAATCCCACCATGCCCTGCCATAGGCTGATAGCTGTAGGCAGTCTGGGCATGCTGGGAATTGTAGTTTTGCAACAGCTGGAGAGCCGCAGGTTGGCCATCCCTGGTGTAGGCTGTCCAGTACCACATCAAGCAATAGCACAAGTAATCTCTTGAAGGGCGAGATGAAGATGCCTGGTACAAATCAGAACTGACGAGACATAAGGCGGATGTCTGTTCTACCTCACAACTACGGAGGCTGGTCCATACCATTGAAGGGGGTAAGGCTGATGCCTGGTGCATGTAGTACTGGAGAGGCTGGTCTAATACGGCACCTAGTGATAACCCACTCATTCTGCCCATTGCAGGGCAATGCAGATGGCTGGTGCTCGCAGGCATGTTACATACAGTATTTAGCAACAGCGCAATTTCTACGCCTTTGAAGGGGGCAAGGCTGAATCCTGGGGCATGTAGGACTGGATAGGCTGGTCAGACAGGGCACCTAGCCATAACATAATACTCTGCCTTTTGAAGGGGGGTGGTAATGAGGTCAGAACTGTGTAGGCTTGAAGAGAAGGCATTTAGCGAAGTGCAACTGGTAAAGAGGGGTAAAGCAGGTGTTCTGAGAGAAGAGGTATGTAACAATAACGCAATCAGACTACGTATGAAAAGAGGGGAAGACTTAAAATAGCGGTGCATAATGCTGCAGATTATACTCTTCAAAACCTACAGAAACCATGCAATGAGGAATGGAATGCACGTAAAGCCCCTTGCCCCATAGCACTTTAATGGCTAATTATTGTCTGAGGGGAGGGAGGCACCAAAAACTGCTAGTCCCTACTGGATGCTACAGATTTTTACAATGCAAGTTTAATTCTTTATCTATGTCTAACTAAAGGAATAAAAAAAAAAAAAAAAAAATAAGGTTTATTCATTATCAGGATAGTGGGCTCTAAGCAGTCGTGCCAAGGTCTAAAGTGACTCCCTATCCATTCATCTGATCAGTGAGTGTTCAACCGCTTGGACCCCTATTGATTGCCAGAATGGGGGTAGCGTTCCCTTGTGAATGAATGTAGTCGTAGGTCGCGAATCACTGCTGCGACTACATTCATCTCTAAGGGGGTGACGGAGATACCCAAGCACTGCACTCTGCTATCCATAGCAGTCCCATAGAGAATGACCCCTGCCGATCAGATGGTTAGTCCCTATGAAGGAGAAAATATGAGTATAATGCTGCCCGTTATGCCAGACATTACATTCTCTGTTTCTATATATATATGGACACATAGGTGGAGGATGGCAATCACATGGCTAAATGTAGGGAATAGCGCACTGTACATGCATGATTGTATCCAATGGGATAGCATAGAAAGTTTAGCCCATCCAATGAGGATTAGGTGTGTATGTATAGTTTAGGATGACTATGTATTACTTGAATGGAAGCCCTCCCTGCTTGAGCATTTTCCTTTGTGTGTCGAATGTGTTAATGCTCCTGGCTGGCCGTAATAACCCTTACACTTCCAGAGACCGGTATTCTACAACACCGATCCTGTGGACAGAGGATAGCTTTAGAACAGATTTGCTTAACCAGTGAGGGGGTGAAAATTAGTGAGACTTGAAATGTCCCATGATTTGATGGGATAAAGTGAGACAACACCTTTAAGGCACGGTACTAATTTACAAAGATTTTTAAAGCAGTTCTCTAATTGTCCGACATCTGGATGAGATAGAACATCAGATTATGACTAAATGCCTTCTCTTTTCCTGAGCAGGAACTTACCAAGAAATCTAAACATATTCATGTGAAGGGTGGTCTTAGCTGCAGGGTTCAACAGGAAGCAGTCCCTGTTAGCCCCAGACTCGTCTCTTCCGTTTGGAGTCACAATGAGAAGTGGAGTCAGGCCATTTTGAAGCTCTTCGCACATTTCTGCAATGGATTCGCTGTAGCCACCTCCGCAATCATCTACAGACTCCCCTAATATGCAAAAAACAACTGTTAGTTCAATTTGACTTTGTGACGACTGGTCTCGCTGCACATGTGAACACTGCAGTTTTCCGGATTCTACGTTACAAGCTCTGTCAGGTTACATAGGGATCGTAGGTGAACAGCCATTTTCTGGAATCATACACTCCAAAGGCTGTCTTCATATCCTAACCTCCATCAACTGAGCTATAATCATATTAGCTTTGTTTTAGTATAGAAGTGCTTATTGTGTGTATTTAAGTCTAAAATCCCGTACCAACGAATTTGACCTTCCAGACGCGATGAGGTAACAGAAGGCTGTCAGGACTGAAGGATGTCATTTTTGCACACATCTGGCCAAAGACAGATTTGGTACCATCTGGACCTGCCAAACCTCCTTTACTTCTTGAACGTTTCACCTATTAAAACAAAGAACTCAATCATTAAAATGGCTGGTTATGATCAAAAAAAGACTGGAACGACAAACAAAATAACTAGATGCATACAGCACATTCTATCTATAACTAATATAGGCTATATTTTACATGGAAGCATATTGAAGGGACTCTCTCACCCGTTTCATACTGCTCTGAGGGCAGCATAAACCGAGACCCTAAATTAAACACTGCTTCACTTACTTGAATTGACCAAGCCATTTTGCTAAAATCTGTATTGAACAACTCAGTGCAAGCAGAGTGCCAGAGTCTGCTCAATACTGAGTGTGCGCCAGGGAGTATATGCATATTCCCCGCCACCCCGCCATTGATTGACTTCGTTTTTCCTATAGCAATCAGAGACCGGGAGGAAAGAGAGTCGTGAGCTCATAGACATGGGGATTCCTGGGCATTGTGTACTGAACAGCTCCAGCACTAGGACTGCATTGAAGATGTTCAATAAAGATTTTCGTAAACCGGCTGGGTCAATTCAAGTAAGTGACCAAGCAATTTGCTAAGGGTATCTGTCAGCAGTTTATGCTACTCTCAGATAGGGCAGAATACAACTGGTGACAAATACCCCTCCTTGATTATAGTGCATACAATTTTATAGCTGTATCAGATTTACAAAAATGATCATTTCCTAGGCTAAACTGCAAGCCAATTATACAGAAGTTATTTTTCTTCATGCTTAAAAGGGGTTTGCTGGGTTGACAAAACTGATAGCCAATTCTGGGAATAAGCAATCAACTGCACAAGCCTGGAGGTCTGAGCATGCCTAATGATCAACTGTCTTAAGGGGCCACAGTGCTCAAGTGAGATGAGGGGTCATCCGTGCCAATCAGCTGTCTCATGACCTCCTCAGAATAGCCCATCAATACGGTCAACCCTGGAAACATAGCATCATACTCATCCAACTGTATATCAGAGAAAGAAGTTGGCCTGCATTACAAATGCCAAAACACACAGTTCAAGGAACAATAGTGTCCTAATTATTCAATCACAGATCAATCTAGACCAAACAACTTACCTGTATCCGGTTTAATTCAACCACTGGGCCATGTTGGCGGTCTCGTACCATGGTTGCTTGGACAACTTTGCGGAACGCAGCCTCCTGCAGAGTCAATTTAAAAGTTAGAGCAACAGCAAAAATACGCTAACAGCACAGATTGCACAATCTTGAAAGGGGTTGTCCACTGATTTTCTATTGATGACCTATTCTCAGGATAGGTCTTCAATATCAGATTGTGGGGGGCCCCAACGATTAGCTGTTTGAAGAGAAAGTAGAACTGGTAGAAGCTCCTCCTTCTCTTCTCTGTTTACTTGGTCGCCGCAGCAGTGATTACACCTAAGCTGTCTCATTCACTTCAATGTGACAGCTCATTCCAATTCAAGTGAACAGTAGAAGTGAATGGGACGGCTCCAGTGTATTTACATCTGTTCACCACTGCAGTTGCGATGGCGAGCATGTAAACAATCAAGAGAAGCCAGCGCTCGTACAAACCCTGTTCTCTCTTCAAATAGCTCATCGGCTGGTGTGTCAGACCCCCGCTGTCCGATATTGATGACCTCTCCTGAGGACAGGTCATCAATATAAATAAAGCAGACAACCCCTAAACTTTTATTCAACTTTTTTTTTTTTTTTATTGTCCCAAATGCCCTTAAAAAAATCATTTTTCTAATATACTTTATTAACAGATTTTGCCTTTTTACTAAAGAAATTGTCACCCAAAGTCCTGATTTCTACCGCACTTTAAATTCACTATATTCGCATATTGCAGACTTCTCATAGATTCCTTACACTGTAGAAATGGGGCCCGCAATGAACGGAGTACAGGAAGGAGCTGGGCCAAAGGCTGGCATAGCACACGGGTGCCATGTAACAATGTGCTATGCCAGGATTAGCTGAGCGAAGTGGGCACAGGCATGCTCCTACCCGTATACCACTTGCTGAGGGCCACATTGCTATAGCTCAAGGTATCCGTACGCCGGTGAGAAGATAGCGATATGCAAATATAGTGAAATTAAAGCGCAGTACAAATCAGGACTTTGGGTGCCAATTTCTTTAGTTAAAAAGCAAAATCTGTTAATAAAGTATATTAGATATTTATACAGGATTAAAAAAAAAGTTGAATAAATGTTTAGTTACTCTTTAAGATATCATTTACAGGTCATCTAAGCAGGAGAACCGCATGTTTTCAGTAGTGTCCACACTGCTCACTCTTCCCCACTGAGTACTGCTCGATTTGTATGGTCAAGTGGCATGTCCCTGGATAAAATGCTTGTTAGACGGCTGCTTAACATCTACCACAGAAAGAAGGTTCAGCACTGTATATGTGAATAAGCAAGCCATGCAAGGACAAGACACAACAGATTACAGTCAGAACAAAAACCATGACTATCGCAAGAGATCGCTTTGTAAGACTTCAAGGGGGAGTAAAAAAAAAAAAATAAAAAAAAATAAATAAAATTAAAATGGAGGATCCCTTCCAGGTCCTCATTTATTGAACATGCAACATTTTTTAATAATGTAACAATTTGAAGTTTTTTTTCCCACAATGGGCCTTTATTACCTATCCACAGAATGCTACACGGAGCAGCAGTCAAGCATGAGCAGTGCAGCTGCATTCAAAGTCTATGGGAATGACTGACAGCTGATGATGGCGCTCAATTATTTCAGTCAGTTGTACAGACATTGAATGGAGAGGGAGGGAGCAGGCTTGACTTTTCCATTTAAACTCCTCCTTACTGTGTGACTATAGGGAGGAGGCAAGTAAATGGAGAGTTCTAGAATGACCCTTTTCTAGTGACTGCTGACGGCCAGGGATGACACTTCTCAACTGTGGGAAAACCAGTTTAGACATATACCTTTCCTTGGGAGATAAGAATCCCACGCAACGTATCGAAGCCAACTGAAGGACCTTGACCAGTCTCCTCCAGCCTTCCTTCCAAATCAAACATGGGGATGCATGGACAAAAGAGCTCAGAGATATGATGAAGTAACAGTAACCTATTCCTTAAACCTATAATGGCTATCTCTTGCAGGTGGTTATATTCCATTGGTACCTGTAAAAGTAAATGTCAATGTCAGACAGGTTTAAGATTGAACCGTATTGAAAGGACAAAAATATATCCAGTAGTCCACCTGTTACTAACCGGAGCTAGGGTGCACAGCTGACACAATGACTAAACAATATACATGTTCTGTCTTTTCATCTTTATGTCATTTGTGCTATTATGTGCCCAGGTGACAGAAAATGGGAAAAGAAGAAACTCTGGTCACCACCTCAGATGTGCAAGAACTACATTTAACACATTTGTTGGACAATAATGATTGATATGGACTTACAAGGCTCAGGTGAATTGTATGAAAAACTAATTACCCTGTATTACCGCTATATTGTAGACAGCGTGCAGGTAAACACTGAATAGGATGCAGCACATGCACACCCTCTTTAAAGACTATGTAAACCTTTGGATTGTACTCATTTTGAGCTAAAAGTCATTTTCTCAATTGGTCTTTATTAAAAATATTGAGCCCCTTTTTCTGTGCAGACTTCAGTTTCTCTAGTAACAGGATCTGAATTTTCACTCTGTTCTGTCAGGCAGCTCAACTGATGGCTCCTTATCTCTGACCTCATAAATACTCATTATAGCTCAATTCTTAGCTTACTCATAAAGGCCCATTCACATGACTTCTATTTCGTTTGGCATTCATTCTGCAAGTTTACGGATCAGATGCAGACCCATAAATCTCAATGGGGCCACAAAAGATAGACAGCACACGTTGTGCTTTCCGCATCTGCATGTCCATTCCATGGCCCTGCAAAAAAAATTCGAACAGGTCCTATTCTTCTAAGAATAGGCATTTCTATCATAGGGAAGGATGTTCCGATCTGCAAAACGTGCACTGCAAAAATAGATAGTCATGTAAATGTACCCTAAAAATGTGGCTTGAAGGGGTTATCCGATCCTAGAAATGACCCCCCATATGCCCGAGCCAGTCACACTGATTCTACTTACCTGGCTCCCTGCCGCTCCTGGTCCCCGCCCCTTCTCCCCATCCGCTTTCGGGGAGAAGCAGCGGTGGCTGTGCGGGGACCAGGAGCGACAAGGGGAGCCAGGTATATAGAATCAGTGTGAGGGGCCTGGGCATATGGGGGGGTGGAGGGGGGTTGAGGCAGTTCCAGGATCGGATAACCTCTTTAAACAAGTGTTTATGACCTTTTAGTAATTTAGAGATAAGGTTTATTAGATGACTGGCACAAAGTAAAAGTATCCTTTGTGACAGAACAGTTAAATTTTTTTTAAAAATAATTGAGAAAAATAATTGTTAGCCTAAAATAGGTAAAATGCAAATTGTTAAAAAAAATTAATTCCCCCCAAAAGGTGTATATAGCCTTTAATGCCCTATATAACAAAAAAAAAGGCAATATAAACATGTCTGGAGCAGATTACCTGTGTGGGGAGCTTGCCAGCATTGGCAGGTTTACTTGTAGACCAGGCCAATGTGTGAGCAGAACCACAGGCGACTCGGTTTATCTTTTTACCCTGAAGAGCTGCTACAAGGCGAGGTCGCTGAATCGCGTTTGTGGTTCCATCTCCAAGCTGCCCTTCATCATTATCACCCCATGTGTATACTTCACCTAAAAAAATAAATAAAAATACAACAATTTCAATGTATGTAACCATTCAAATGTAACATTTACATAAAATGTCTGGCTAAGGGCTCTTTCACACCTGCGTTATTGTCTTCCGGCATAGAGTTCCGTCGTCGGGGCTCTATGCCGGAAGAATCCTGATCAGGATTATCCTAATGCATTCTGAATGGAGAGAAATCCGTTCAGGATGCATCAGGATGTCTTCAGTTCCGGAACGGAACGTTTGTTGGCCGGAGAAAATACCGCAGCATGCTGCGCTTTTTGCTCCGGCCAAAAATCCGGAACACTTGCCGCAAGGCCGGATCCGGAATTAATGCCCATTGGAAGGCATTGATCCGGATCCGGCCTTAAGCTAAACGTCGTTTCGGCGCATTGCCGGAGCCGACATTTAGCTTTTTCAGAGTGGTTACCATGGCTGCCGGGACGCTAAAGTCCTGGCAGCCATGGTAAGTGTAGTGGGGAGCGGGGGAGCAGTGTACTTACCGTCCGTGCGGCTCCCCGGGCGCTCCAGAGTGACGTCAGGGCGCCCCAAGCGCATGGATCACGTGATCCATGTGATCACGTCATCCATGCGCATGGGGCGCTCTGACGTCATTCTGGAGCGCCCCGGGAGCCGCACGGACTGTAAGTATACCGCTCCCCCGCTCCCCGCTCCTACTATGGCAACCAGGACTTTAATAGCGTCCTGGGTGCCATAGTAACACTGAAAGCATTTGGAAGACGGTTCCGTCTTCAAATGCTTTCAGTACACTTGCGTTTTTCCGGATCCGGCAGGCACCTCCGGCAACGGAAGTGCATGCCGGATCCCAACAACGCAAGTGTGAAAGAGGCCTTACTTTGTGCCTGTCTACAATTCCAAAAATAAAGCCCAAAGATGCTGGCTAAGCACCCACGCTGGAGCCGTCATCAGCTATTGGACTAATATACTAAAAGACAACAGCATTTGCTTCTATATAAGAAAAATGAAAATGGAAAGACACAATGTGCTACGGTGACAAAGTCTGCATTAAATCTGCTAAAGAGTTCTTCGTAGGCACGCGTAGAAAGGAAAGATGTAACAGACTCACATTACTGGTCGTCGAATTAAAAAAAGATGTAAAATGTTATTTTCTAGCAAAAGTGTAACATTTATCAGTGCTAGAAAAATACCCTACTGGCATGGTTGTTTGTCAAATGGTGCCGTGCGTGGTACAGGGCTGTGACAACTGTGTCACATATGTTTGTTAGGCAAGTCAAGTAGGTATCTGAATATATTCCAGGGATTTCTAGGAACAGTCCCAGGTTTTGAAGAATTTAGCCATGGGTGTATTAGTCATGCATAAAAACTAAAATTATTGAAAAAGAAAAGAAAAGCCATTCAGACCACGAGCTAAGATGTGCTCCTCTAGGACGACATCCACGTCTGACGGCAGGAGGCAAAGTGATGTTCCCCTGACAGACAGCTAGTCGGCCATATGTACTGGGCACTGCCTGGCTGGTGGAAGCTAAAGGGAAAGAAGGGGGTACTGGCAGTCCATAGAGGATGGGACCAGGGATTCCCTTCCTGAAATCTGTGTGACGTCACCAACCTGACAAGCGCAGGCAGATGTAGCTTGGAATGGCCATAAGGTTGGGTAAGAGACGCTGAGGTGCATAAGGCGCAGTCTTGGCTTCAGATATGTAATAAAATCATAAGGGCTCATTCGGACGACCATACGAATGGGTCTGCCTCAGTTTCCGCAATTTTGCGAAACGGGTGTGAACCCATTCATTTCAAAAGGGAAATTCTGTTCCGCGGGCCCGCATAAAAGATAGAACATTTCCTATTCTTGTCAGCAATTATTTCATAGGGCCGGCCATGTGCGGTCTGCAAAATGCTAGATCACTTCTTTTGTAAGATTCATAGCCCTATGCGTGCCCGTCAGAAAAAAGCAGCGCCAGCCAGTTAACACAAAACTGTGCTTTGTGACAAGGAAGGTCTACTCTGCAAATTTAAAGGGCTTTTCTGGGATTTTTATACTGATCACCTACAGTATCCTGAGGATAGGTAATCAGTATCAAATTCCTGGAAAACCCCTTTAATTTTAAAAGGGAATCTGTCCACAATTTTACGCAGACCCATTTGATGGCAGCATAAATGGGCGACAGGCGTCTGTAGCAAGACATTGCGTCACTTTCTTGAATTGACCAGGTAGTTTTCCTAAAACCAGTATCCAGCAGCTCCAGTGCGAGCCACGTGCTGGAGGGCACCGCACAAACCTGGGAGTCCCAATATGCAGGAGCCCAGCTCAAGCAGCATAAAACTGGTGACAAACTCCCTTTAATGTGTTACCAGCTTTGTAACTGCCACTTATTGTAATAAATTAAAAATATATTCGGTGTGGGGGGTACTATATCTCCTTATGGAGGGCGAATACATGGTGTGAGGAGTCTTATAGGCTAGGCAATGCTCCTCTGCATTTCTGGGAAGGGTGGATGCAAATCATCTCATAGTTCTAGTATATGTTCTGCCTGTGATGCCACCAGATGTAAGGTAGCTATCCTAAAGGTCAGTGTTCAACCGTTTAAACAGGCCTTGAGACACGACAGACAATAATTGCGCCGGCTTAATGGTGGAACATTGACCTATAGGATAGCTACCTTACATCTGGTAGCATTATTGGCAGAGCCTGCTAACAGTTCATTTGCATACCAACTTGACATAAAAATATTTTTAAAAAACCTTGAAAGACTATCTGTCACTAGAGTCCATTCACACGTCCGTAAGTGTTCTGCGGATCCGCAAAACGCGCACACTGGCAATGTGCATTCCGCAATTTGTGGACCGCACATCGCCGGCACTATAATAGAAAATGAGTAATCTTGTCCGCAATTGCGGACAAGAATAGGACATGTTCTATTTTTTTTGCGGAAACGGAAGCACAGATGCGGAAGTGCAGATCCGCAAATGCGCTCAGCACATTCCGGCCCCATTGAAAATGAATGGGCCTGCACCCGTTCCGCTAAATTGCAGAACGGATGCGGACCCATTTTGCGGACGTGTGAATGGACCCTTATAGTTTTCTCTGACATCATAGGGAAGAA
The DNA here is from genome assembly GCF_905171765.1 of Bufo bufo. Lineage (NCBI taxonomy): Eukaryota > Metazoa > Chordata > Amphibia > Anura > Bufonidae > Bufo > Bufo bufo. Next base: position 455,466,910 of record NC_053391.1, read on the forward strand.
GGCACAACTTAACACTACACATACCCTGCATAGGGGCACTGTGGCAGGCACAACGTAAATGGTCTACTACAGCTATGTCCACCTCATAGGCTGACATCCCACTTATTTATGTGTCTCATCTGCCTAGGACACAGAACACATTTTCCAGTGACTGTTCCTTTAATGGTGAGAATGGATGAGGTGGTAAGTAGTTCGAGATCTACCCCTGTCACGGTTCACCCACCCTAATCATTACCTGTCATTGGTAGAGAATGAGATGGATGAATTGATAGTTCATAACCCCTTATCAGCAGCATTATTCATGGTAATAAGTCACACTTAGACAATACATGGTAAATCCAAGCGTAATTTACCTGAGTCACCACAATATGTATTTATAACAAGGCTCAATGAAAAGAGCAGGATCTGCATGAAGTTTGGATGTCTATTCTATGAACAAGGCATGGTTGTCTATGTGACTGCACCATGATGTAGGTTTGTACAGTGCTTCCTCAGGATACTATATTTTCAACATACAACAGTCTTTTCTGAGCCATTGGAAGTTGAAACCAGACAACATACAACGCCCAAGGCTCAGATCCAACCATTCAAGGTCACTTCTCTGGTGAAATGGCTGTATAAGTTGTCAGTTAGCAGCTATTCCTGACTGTTATATGTAAGGACTTGGTTCATCTGTCTTAGTTACCCGCTTATTTTTCTTAAATCTCCATTCTCTCTTATCTTGGATGACATTTTGGGGCTCTGGAACTGATTCCTCAATTTACAATGGTTTCAACATACAATGGTCGTGCTGGAACCAAATATTGTAACATGAGGGGCCACTGTATGTAGTTAACCCTCTTCTGTACCAGACATTCTTTAAAGGGGTCGTGTCACTTCAGCAAGTGGCATTTATCATGTAGAGAAAGTTAATACAAGGCACTTACTAATGTATTGTGATTATCCATATTGCCTTCTTTGCTGGCTGGATTCATTTTTCCATCATATTATGCACTGCTCGTTTCCATGGTTACGACCACCGTGCAGTCCAGCAGCAGTGGCCGTGCTTGGACACTGTAGAAAAAAGTGTCTGCCTCTCTGGTAACCGGGAGCGCACATAGGCTGGTGCTTTTTCCTATAGTGTGCAAGCACGGCCACTGCTGCTGGATTACAGGGTGGTCGTAACCATGGAAAGGAGCAGTGCATAATATGATGGAAAAATTAATCCAGCCAGCAAAGGAGGCAATATGGATAATTACAATACATTAGTGCCTTGCATTAACTTTCCATTTGCTGAGGGGACACAACTCTTTAATATAAAGAAATAAAATACTTGATGACCCATGTAGATGAATACAAGTGGCCAGTTGACCATTCCTCGGTTTGTTGGCGTTTTGCAGTTTATTATATATATATATAATTTTTTTTATTTTGAGAGACCTCAGTCTCGAAAGCTTGCCTTATAACATCATTTATTTTAGTTAGCCATTAATAGGTATCAAATTGCAATATTTGAGACTGTTTCTCTTTTTGAGCGCATCCAGACTAAATACAAATCTCACGCACTGCATTAGGGTAAAATCACAGGCTGGAAATTTCAACTGAAAGAGCAACAGGAGGAAACAAAGTCCATAGATTAGATCAGCGCCGCGGAGATTATATGGAGACAGAACCTTGACAAAATATTAGAAAACTCAGGAACCAATAAACCCCAGTATATCCTCAGGGAACAAGCAATAAACGCTGGCCATTTCCACTGTGAGATTGGCTATAAAGTCTAGCATCAAAGACAAACTAATTTTATTCTGAAAACACCACCTTCACTTCTTCAGCACGCAGGCTGGAAAAGAAGAAAAAATGCACGCAAGAGAAAAGCTATAGCTTACCATCCTCCGTGCAGCACACACAATGCAGTGACCCTGTGGCAATGGCAATAACTTTCTTCCCTTGAAGTCCCTGGACTTGCCGTGGCCTCCGCACATGATCATCGGATCCATGACCAAGCCGATGATAGTCACCTTTTCCCCTGGATATTAAAATTCACATCTGAAAATTCAGTTCAACCAACATGCGCTACAATTTGCTTTATTTTATAGGGGATTTGTCAGGAATAGGGATGAGCGAACGTGTAGTTTCAAGTTCGACGTACAAGGTTCAGGTCATCTAAGAAATGGATTCCGCTACCACACACACTGATCATAAGTTATGGTCCGTGGTAGCAGAATCCATAATGGAACATATTCAGAACGTCCTGACGTTTGTTCTGTGCGGAGCTCGAAGCGGGCGCCACCTACCCCATATTGCCGCAGGCTGCTGCCTCCTCCCTCTCCTCCTTTTTCTAGCCAGAAGAGGACTCGGCAGCGCGGTAACGGCACGATCTTAGAGCGCGACTAAAGTTAGTATACCGCTTCTTCTTGGATATATTGATATGGACCATGCTGGTATAACCTGGGCACCTCCTGTATAAAACTATATATGTACAGCTGGTATAAGTTATATATCTTCTTGTAGTGACATGGACCATGCAGTTATAAACTGGGAATACCCTGTATTGTACAGGAGATGCCCAGGTTATGGTCATCCATATCTTATATACAAGAAGATGTATAACTTATACCAGCTGTACATATATAATTATATACAAGAGATGCTCAGGTTAGACCAACATGCTCCATATCACTGTATACAAGATATATAACATAGCAGCTGTACGTATATAATTATATACAGGAGATGCCCAGGTTATACCAGGATGGTCCATATCACTATATACAAGAAGATGTATAACTTTTACCAGCTGTACATATATAATTATATACAGAAGATGCCCAGGTTATACCAGCATGCTCCATATCACTATATACAAGAAAATGTATGACTTATACCAGCTGGACATGTATAATTATATACAGGAGATGCCCAGGTTAGACCAACATGCTCCATATCACTGTATACAAGATATATAACATAGCAGCTGTACGTATATAATTATATACAGGAGATGCCCAGGTTATACCAGGATGGTCCATATCACTATATACAAGAAGATGTATAACTTTTACCAGCTGTACATATATAATTATATACAGAAGATGCCCAGGTTATACCAGCATGCTCCATATCACTACAAAAAGATATATAACGTATACCAGCTGTACATATATAATTATATACAGGAGATGCCCAGGTTATAACAGCATGCACATATATAATTGTATACTGGAGATGCCGAGGTTAGACCAGCATGGTCCATATCACTATATACAAGAAGATATATAACTTATACAGCTGTACATATATAATTATATACAGGCGATACCCAGGTTATTCAAGCATGCTCCATATCACTATATACAAGATATATAACATAGCAGCTGTACGTATATAATTATATACAGGAGATGCCCAGGTTATACCAGGATGGTCCATATCACTATATACAAGAAGATGTATAACTTTTACCAGCTGTACATATATAATTATATACAGAAGATGCCCAGGTTATACCAGCATGCTCCATATCACTACAAAAAGATATATAACGTATACCAGCTGTACATATATAATTATATACAGGATATACCCAGGTTATAACAGCATGGTCCATATCACTATATACAAGAAGATCTATAACTTACACTAGCTGTACATATATAATTATATACAGGAGATATGCAGCTTATACCAGCATGCTCCATATCACTGTATACAAGATATATAACATAGCAGCTGTACATATATAATTATATACAGGAGATGCCCAGGTTATAACAGAATGCACATATATAATTGTATACTGGAGATACCCAGGTTAGACCAGCATGGTCCATATCACTATATACAAGAAGATATATAACTTATACCAGCTGTACATATATCACTATATACAGGATATACAAAGGTTATTCAAGCATGGTCCATATCTCTATATACAAGAAGATATATAACTTATACCAGCTGTACATATATAATTATATACAGTAAATGCCCAGGTTATACCAGCGTGCTTCATATCACTATATACAAGAAGAGGTGTAACTTATACCAACTGTACATATATCATTATATTATAATATATATATTATGTTTTGTGTTAACAATATGTTAACGTCAGCCTTATGGTTGCCTTCAACAGGTGATAAATGTACGAAGCTACGCCTAACTGGCATAGTTACATTTATACAGTCGCAGAATTGCGGCCCTTTTGAAGACAACCATAAGCCTGATGTGGCCCTCAGCAAAAATGAGTTTGACACCCCTGATTTAGAGGATCATCATGTAATTTCTGCCCTAACATGAACATAATGGGAGACAGTTATTCAAACCCCAGGAAGATAAAAGTGGATCAGGTGGCCAGAGCAACCAATCAGATCCCAGCTTTCACTGGTCGCCTAAGAAAGAAGTCTACTTTTCCTTGCTCTAGTATTGATAAACCTCCTCCATATGTTGTGGTGTAGAGGATGCAGAAATAAATCTGTCATTAGCTGGCCTGTCTGTTTTGTACAACTCCAGTGCCTCCAATGAAGTCTGTCACATGGATCACCAATATGAAAGTAAACCTATTGCCATGCACAATAAAATACCTTCTTTCTTGATGTACCCTTCATTCTTCGTTTCTGTCTTTCATTTTAGCGTAAATCCACTTTTTGTATTATGCAAATTAGTCAGTAAGATGTCCAGAGGGGCGTTATTATCTTTCTACGGAGCCCCCAGTGCCCAGCCCGCCTTCCATTAGAGCACAAGCACGCCCCTCCAGGGCCGAACTACCCGCCCACACCAGCAATGTTGGCCGCCACCCCCACCACGTCATTGAGGCGATGTAACTCCGCCCAGATATGCCTCATGCAACGCCAAGAAATCTAGTGCAGGCGCAGGGCTGCCTGCGCGATGCGGATGCTCCAAAGGGCAACAGCTTCAAATGTGTCACCGGGCATGCGCCGAGACAATAGCGCGCGTTATTTGTAGACAGCTCGAGCCAGCAGTGTTGGATGAGGCATATGTGGCCGGAGTTACATCTTACATCGCCTCAATGACGTAGCGGGGGGGGAGAGGGGCGACTTTCAACAGTGCTGGTGTGGGTGGGTAGTTCGGCCCTGGAGAGGCCAGCTTGGGCTCTGATGGAAGGCGGGCTGGGCACTGGAGGGGGGCATTCCTGGGCACCGTAGAAAGATAACGCTCCTCTGGGCACCTTGCTGACTAATTTGTATAATACAAAAAGTGAATTTACGCGAAAATGAAAGACAGAAACGAAGAATGAAGGGCACATCAAGAAAGAAGGTATTTTATTGCACATGGCAGTAGTTTTACTTTCATATTGGTAATCCATTAACAGTTATCATTGTGAGGGAACCACTTTATGTGGTAATGAACCCCATGGTTAGTGAGGGTGCCTGCAGTCAGCCCCACCAATCTAAAACTGATGGCCCATCGAAAAGAACAATATGTACATTACATAGAACAAAGAGGATCTTCTAGATGCGTTGCTACACTTTACAATAGGAAAAAAATTAATAAAAATCGGCGTACCATGTATAGACAGCGCCGGACTTTGTCAGAGCCACAGAGAACTGAGAACCACACTCCACTTTGGTGACTCCAAGTCCTGTCAAGGAATCAATCTAAAGAGAAAAAAATACAGGAAGCAGGACATGTAAAAGGTGTAAATCCACAATCAGATATCTGTGAGAACATCAGGCATCTCTTCTAGGCTTAACAAGCTTACATCATTTATTTTTTTCCAAATCAGCCAATATAGAATTGCTGCTAATTAAAGGTTCACCCAAGAAAAGTCATAAAAATCTTATGTTATGCAAGAGAATTCTGAACAATATTTCTTATTTCTCACTTTCACTCTCCAGTCAGCAATTCATTCCAAAACTCAAGATTTACAGGTGAATTATTAAAGAGATTGTGCACCTTCGGGGGCCTTTCGACCAGACCCCTCCCAAGTCGCCAGAACTGTGGAAGGAAGCATACTTACCTACCTGCTCCCCTTTGGTTCCTCTGTTAAACTTCCTATTTGATGGGGGTCACGTGGTCGCTGCAGTGGTGAATTAACCCCCGTGGGTCAAGTGATCCGGTGATGTGACGCATGGGGGGGGGATATGTCACCACTGCGAGGAAGTTTACAGCAGGGACTGGAGCACAGCAGCAGGGGACCAAAGGAGCAGGAACCCAACGTTGTTGAGCAGGTACATAGGATTCCATCTGCAGATCTGTCAACATGGAGGGGGGAGGGTCTTGCCGAAATGCCCCTTGAAGGTGTAGAATCCCTATAAGCAACAACTGCATTTTAACATGTTCAGAGTTTTGGCACAGTTAAAGCAATTTTGTGGTTCTAGTTGCGTTTAGTTTTTTTGTGTGCCTGCATCTTTTTTTTGGTTAAGACACCAGCTCCAGATGTTAGCTAAAAGTCGATGGGAAATATTACATGCAGGACAAATGAGCCTTTTTTTTGGGCTACTGCTGTTTTAGTTAAGTGGCATTCTTTGGGTCTCTATAATTTTTGGAAAAGCACAGCATATTGAAGCTTTTGGTGTTTTTTCTGTCGTTTTGTAATCTCCTTCTCTATAGGGAAACAAACACCTGAAAAACTATGTGGTTCACACAGATGGACAGAACCCCCCCCCCCCCCCTCTGTATGGAAGTAAACACAAGCAAATTCTATGCCATTTTTTGAGTGCAAAAAATGAAGTGAAAATTCATGAGTGTAGAGTAGAGGCCCATCAGAACATTTTACACACTTTAAGGAAAGACTTACTTTCATAGGTACTTTACAACCATCACTGCCCCCTCGTCCAAGTTTTCCATAATCTCCATCCCCCCAAGACCAGACTGTGTCATCGTCAGTCAAGCAGAGCGTTTGTGCATCTCCGCTGCCACAGGCAATGTCAATGACACGATATCCTTGCAGGGCCTCCACCTAGAGAGCGACCATAAAGACTTTAGATTAGGAGCAAATTAATGCAGTCTATATGTTTAATAAAATGAAGGCCAAAAAACAGTAAGGGCTACGCTCCCAATATGGAGGACTCCTAGCGTGTGTTCACTAGAAGGGGAGACACTCAAAGCTTTTACCTATCTACCTTACACATGGCAGGTAATGTAATCACCTAGTTACACACCATGCAAGAACCACTTTCACATAAGCCTAGTAAATATCCCATACATGTTACAGGGTGGTAAAGATGGTATAATATTCTTGCATAGGTGACTCACCAACTTGGGCTTCAGCTGATCTTCACTATCACCATGCCCAAGACGTCCATACCTTCCTTTTCCCCAGGTGTACAGTTCTCCAGCAGCTGTGATACATGCGCTGTGCGCACCACCTGCGGCTATATCTATAACTTCTGTTCCTCGTAAAGACTCAATAACACGAGGTCTATCACATGGGCTGCAAGAACAAAGGCAAAAGTAAAGACCGAGCAGGAGAACACATGAATGATAAGAGCAACAAATCGTAAATATAAAATCTACGTTAGCGGAAGGTAAAAGAGGTTGCATAGAAACATATTAAAATTTCTAAGTTAAGAGACACATGAAAAATCATGACATGGCTGCTGCACAGCTCTTTTACCATGTCCTCTACTACTTATCCACATACTATGAGTGGCATTATATTAACAGTGCACATACTGGGAACCATGAGCTGCCACGGTTGCCATTTCTATTGCTACTTCGTCGTGTACAATCCCTTTACATATCTACGAACTGAATAGTTTTATGGTTATAAGTCGTACTGTACCTTCTGTTCCCATGGCCTAATTTTCCATCTTCCGCCTCTCCCCAGGAATAGACTTCACCCTCAGAAGAGAGTGAAAGACAGTGCTTTCCACCAGAGTTGACTGCCACCTTTTTCACAAAAACATGTTGAATGGATTCCAACAGTGTGGGTGTAGACACAGATTCAGTGCCACCGATGCCCAGCCTACCACCAGCCCCATAACCTGTGGCATACAACTGAACAAAAAAACATATGATCAGTGGAAATCAACATTTTGGAAATTACCGTAACTTTTATTACAGCAGAAGGAAAGCATTCACCAACTTCCTTACTTTCCCATCAGCTGTGACGGCAAATAGAGTTTGCTCTCCTCCAATCAACTGTATAGGTCTTAGTGTTGCCAATGCTTCACATGGTGTAGGGACCTTGACTTTCGCACCTTCAATACCTCCAAGTTGTCCTCGGTGATTATGACCCCAGCCGTAGATGGTTCCACTGCCACCAGCTGACAAAGTCCAATCATCAGGTCGTCTATGAAGACAGATTATTTTTAGGCTGTACATTTCTTATATGCCAATTTACGTACATTAAAAATATACAATATTCCAAACCTATTCATCCACTGGACAAGTTGCTCATCTTGTTCTCTCCTGAAGATCTCATGACTCTCATGGACCGTATTCATAGTTTCATAATCTGCCATCAGCTCACGGATTTTCTTGGCAACCTTAACACAAAAGCAAAAATGATTTGAGTTAAGAAAAAATATGATACACAACATTGTCACACGGAGAACCAAAAAGTATACCTCATCTAAAAACAATCGAGGGAGCGGTGTTCTCTTGTCCAGTGCAACAGCAACTCTTGAAGCCATACAGTACCTCCTGAACCATGCCCACTTGTGAGTCTCTGCACAGCATGGAAGAGTATCTAACTCAAGATCACAAGCAAGGGCCACCAAAACCTGCAAGATAACATCCCCAATGTTACTCTGAATATGCTTTACACAATAACTTCACAGGGCTTGACCACTGATCACAGTAATGAATCCATAAAAGTTTTCTTGGATTTAGATTGCTTTACATTGGCTCCAGAATGAGAAATGTAGGCAGTATCCTTCAATGTAGTACAAAGTGATGAAAAACCTTGTAAGAAAACAGCCTTCAAAATAAGCACATTGTGGATCATTTTTACGTAAACTGAACTATATGGTATAGGTCTCCCTGTTCATGAATATCACTGAATAACATATGTTTGTAAAATTATTATAAGTTAAAAAAAATTCTATGGTCTACATGCAGCTAACCCTGCCTTTCCCAGCAGGACAGCCAAAAATGCATATCAAAGGGCTTAAAGAGGACCTTTCACTGGTCCTGACATTACCATATAAATTCCTGGCAGTGTAGGGCATATTGATGAGATGTGATCTCACTTCTTATTTTTTTTTCTGTCGGCTGCTCCGTTCCCCCACCGTGCCCCCCGTTCTGGTTTACGGCCCTGTATGTAAATCCATACCATCGGTACAGGGAGGAGGAGACGGCTGTGTTTCTCACGGGGTGTCTCCTTCTTGGCTATGGGTTAGCCAATCACAGCGGACCACATCACAGCCAGGGAGAAGGTAAGCTTTTTTTTTTTCTCCCTGGCTGTGAAGCGGTCTGCTGAAATTGGCCAGCTCACAGGCAGGGAGACACCCCCCAAGAACCACAGCCTTCTCCTCCTCCCTGTACCGATGGTATGGATTTTCATACAGGGTGGCAAACCAGAACAGGGGGCATGGCGGGGGAACAGAGCAGCCGACAGAAAAATAAAAAATAATAATAAGCGATATCACATCTCATCAATATGCCCTACACTGCTAGGTATTTGTATGGTAATGTCAGGACCGGTGAAAGGTCCTCTTTAAAGGGCAGCCATCAGTCCTTCTTTCAATGTGGTCCAAGTACCCAGGCCTCGGGGGGGGGGGTCGTGGCCGGAAGCTGATATGAGCGGACGCATGTAGAGAAGCTCCGAGCCCAAATCCCTAACTTCTACTTTATCGCGACACTTATCTGCCGCAAAAATTACCTCCAGAACCAGCAGGAGGTCGGGAAAGTCCCGCAACATAAACATGTCCCGAAACAAAGCACAGTCCGCTGCAGAACGACTCCGAGAGTTTGCCCGCGTGGAAGACCAAGATGGCGCGGGCTCACGATCCTCACCAGTAGAAGAGGTAGCGGAAGATCCTGCGCATGTGGGAGCAGAACAAACGGCCGCCGAACCATCCCTTAAGCAAGTCACTGAACAGTTACTGCACGCAATATCTACCTGCCGCACATCGATGGTAGGTAAGCTGGAGGAGGTGAAGGTGGACATAGGCCTACTCCGTCACGACATGCAGGCTATTCGGGATCGCGTAAAAGAGGCTGAGAACAGGATCTCCGATGTGGAAGATCGCTTGCAGCCGATCCCCACGAAAGTGCAGGAGTTGGAGCAGAAGGTCAGCTTCTGGCAACAAAAATGTGACGATTATGAAAATCGTACACGCCGTAATAACTTACGGATAATCGGAATGCCTGAAAGAGCAGAGGGCAATAATCTGTGCGAATTCGTCACTACATGGCTACGCAGCTCCTTTCCAGAGGAGTCTTTCTCAGCAGCGTTTATTATAGAACGCGCACACCGGGTACCCGCCAAACCCTTTCCACCGGGGACCCCACTGCTTGCAAGACTTCTAAACTCGATGGACAGAGATCATGTACTACAGATGGCACGTACCAGGCGAGAACTCAAGTATGAAAACAGCACCATCATGATTTTCCCGGACTTTTCATCTGAATTGCAGAAACGAAGGGCGACGTTTAGCACAGTGAAAAGGAGGCTGAGAGAGAAGAATCTGCCTTACTCCATGGTGTATCCGGCCCGCTTAAGAGTAGTGGATGGGGAAGTGAGCCTGAAGAAGCCACTGACTGGCTGGATGGAAGGGGAAGGAATGCAAGGGCTCCAAGATAAAGTTGTGGACAATTAAGTTTTGCTGATGGCAAGGCAAGGAGAGCCGGGGACTTTAATATATTACCTGCGGTAACGTTATATATGAATATATACTCAGCCTATTGGAAGTTAAGCTATTATTAGTTCCTGTCATAGGATTTCTCCTATATTACTATCTATATATATATGATCATATTTGAACAAGGTCAGAAAAATGTGATAGGAAGAGAATGGAACGAACAGGCCTGTTACTTTCCATGTTATAGTAGGTACTCAGTGCAAGCTGACAAAACCGGATAGGAGTGAAATCCCCCGTTGGTCTAGTTATCCAAGACCTGAACCGGCCCCCCGTTAGAAGTTGGGGAATGAGCTTTTGATTTAGTTACAGTCTACCCTCGTATCAGTTATAAGATCTATAGTGCAACTGGTAAATCACCAAATGCACACCCCGTTTATTTGCAGTGCCACCTAACAAACATGGTATTTGTGCCGAGAGTGCAGTGTATGCTCCTCAGTTACACCATGCGAGCACTCACAGTTTATGTCAGGAGAAGCCTGACGGTTCAAGTGTTATATGTTCTGTGCTGTATCAATCATAATGTAGTGAAGGGTGAGAGACAAGAGGTAAATGAGGTCCTTGGAGCCAAATCATCATGTCAGAACTTCGTATAATGTCTTGGAATGTAAGGGGATTGGGAACAGCAAGGAAACGCACCATGGTATTCTCAGCTGTCAGGAATTTCAATCCTCATATTCTCTGCCTGCAGGAGACTCACTTGACAGTCGGGAATACTAGGCGGATACAAAAACCTTGGGTTCAATGGGCGCAACATTCATGCTATACGACTCTGTCCAGGGGAGTGTCACTAATGGTGCATAAATCTCTTAGATGGGAACTGGAACAGTGTCAGATAGATTTGGCGGGGAGATATGTGTTTGTAGCGGCATATATTAATTGCACGTTGTATGTAATTCTAGGTGTATACATCCCACCACCTTTCTCCATGCAGGTGATACAACAGGCTGTGAGTTTCGCAGCCTCTTATCCATCAGCTCGTATAGTAAGTCTTGGAGACTTTAATATGACTTTAGATAGGGAACTGGATAGACACCATCAGGTAGAGACTGTGGATAATCGGCTTCATAATAAAACGTCCCTTGCAGCACTATTAGAGGAGGTGGGTTGGTCAGATATGTGGCGCCTTAAGTATCCTGGCGTTAGGCAATACTCATGTCACTCAGCCAGTCACAATATGCTATCGCGAATAGATTATGCCCTAGGTAACTTACACATGTGTTCTTTAACGTATAATATAGAATACGGGTCTAGAGGTATATCCGATCACGCGCCAGTGCAACTAAAGCGGATACTGGGTGGGGGTGTGATCAGACGCTCAACACGGATTAATCCTTTTTGGTTGACCCTGTTCGGACCGTCTGATCACATTCCCAATCAATTAGCGTTTTTTCTGGAAGGTCATGAAGAAGAAACAAATAATACGTTGCTGTGGGAAACTATGAAGGCATATCTTAGAGGCTGCTTGCGATCCTCTATATCGTATATTAAAAAAACAGCAGCTAGACAGGAGGAAGGATTAGCAACAGAATGTTCAAGATTAGAAGCAGCATATATAGCCGATCCCAGTGATGTAAATAGAGAGTCTTGGCTGACAACAGGGAGGCAATATTTAACCTTACTTAAAGAAAAAGCTCAAAGGAAAATGTTCTTTACCAAACAAATGTACTTTGAAATGGGCAATCAATCTAGTAAGCTTTTGGCCCACATAGTTAAACAAAACCAGACTTCCCCTGCGGTGCTGCGAGTAAAGGCGCTAGATGGACAGATACTGTCTGACCCGGAAACTATAGCGAATAGATTTCAGGAGTACTACAGAGATCTGTATGAATCCAGGGTTAACTATGAGATAGAAGATGTCATACAATATCTCGAGGATCTGGAATTCCCTACTCTGTCGCAGGAGGCGGTGGAGAGTCTGGAAGCTCCTATAACTGCCCTAGAGCTACAGGAATCCATAACACAATTAGCTAGGGGGAAAGCTTCAGGTCCTGATGGACTTCCCCTGGAAGTTTATATTAAATATGCTTCCCATATCAATCCGCTGCTGCTACGTATGTATGGACACGCATTTAAGAAAATATGTTTTCCACCGTCATTATATGATGCAACTATTGTAGTACTCTTGAAACCAGGAAAGGAGGCGTGTGGATCATATCGTCCAATATCCTTATTGAACATAGACTATAAGATTATAGCAAAGATCTTAGCCATACGACTTGGTAAGGTAGCCTGCACCTTGGTGCATCCAGATCAATCCGGATTTTTGCCAGGCAGGTCCACCACTGATAATATTAGGAGGGTGCAAGTGGTGACCCAGATTGGGCTCCAGAGGCAAGAAGAATGGGCCTTAGCGTCTTTAGACACAGCAAAGGCATTCGACTCTGTTGAATGGCCCTATTTATTCCAGATCCTTAAGAAATTTGGTTTCGGACCTAAATATATACAGTGGGTGGAAATGTTATACAAATACCCAAGGGCGGACATATTAGTGAATGGGATGCTCTCAGAAAGGTTTAGATTGGGACGTGGTACCAGGCAGGGGTGTCCTCTGTCACCATTACTGTTCGCCTTAGCTATAGAGCCATTGGCTATGCGAATCAGGGCAGACTCACAATTTCATGGTACCCAAGTAGGGGAGCAAGAAGATAGAGTAGGCCTATACGCTGATGACATGGTGCTCTTCATGTCACAGACGGAGTCCACACTCCCTAGGGCAATTACTATAATAGAACAATTTAGCCAGTTTTCTGGACTAAGGATAAACTGGTCCAAATCAACCCTGTGCCCACTATATCAGATGGATGATACCGTCGCCCGAGGGGAATTACCCATTGTAAACAGTTATAAATATCTAGGTATATACATAACAAAGGATGTCATGTCCTATCACGACCTAAATATTCAAGTACCCAGGCCTCAACAAAAAAAAACTTTTACCATGTCACTATGACACTTCAAGATTTCTATGGAATCCAGTTGTTTTTTTTTTGTTTGTTTTTTTACTTTTTAATGAGTCATTAGAAAGTTACCTACTGTTTAAATCATGTTTTTATGTTTAACATATTTTAAATTTTTTTTATGTTATTTTTAATTTTCCATGTCAACATCGATATTTAAACTAAAAACATAAAATCCTGCAGTTTTCACACTGGCCACTAAGTCTAATAATAGGCACCACTTTTTGTTCTGTACAAATCACTTTACTGCAGTTACCTGCTTATCTGACATTCTAATCCTGCCTGTAATGGTATCACCTCTGTGTACAGATAACACAAGATCCTCCATTCACAACAGGTAATTGTCAGAGCTTATCTATTCTTTCCTTGTACAATGACCTTTGCACAGGTCACAGAGCACGCCTAGAAAACTCTGCCATAGAAGTCGATGAGGTCCCCACTAGACTGATTGTGTCTCTGGACCATGTGGCTACCGTGAAGCAATTTTCTTAATGCTTTCCAAAATGCTTTTCAGTACAACTCAGGCAAGATGGCCGCCCCCATAATCATGTTCAGAAAATATAATCTGGATCAGAATCTAATTACAATTTGTAATCAGAAAATAAAAAGAGATTTGAAAAAAATCCTCTAATGCAAAAAACACAATCCTTTCAACAAATAGTGTCAGATTCAGATTGTTGCAGCTGAGTACCTGAGGATCCTCTTGTGAGTCCGGGCTCTAATACTATAAGCGACCCCAAAGGTCCAGGAGGAAAAAAAAAGCATTTGGAGCTGTCTTTGAAGCCGATAACTTGCCACTATGGTCTATTTCTTTGAATTAAAATCTATTAGACATTATTGATGGTATGGAAGTTTGGCCCCTGAGAAGAATTTCCTCTGGTGGGCCAAGAAACCACAGTCCGACCCTGGATGGTGTATTACCTTGAAGAACGGACTGTGAAGCAACTGCTTCCCTCCTCTGACAACTGGATCTTCATATTCGAATTGTCTCTGTAAGGCTTCAGGAAGGCCCTTCACCAACGCCGCTAAGGCACTTCCTGTAAAACTCTATATAAAAAAATAAATAAAAAGATGTGAACAGACATAAGTAGACCACAGGAACAGACTTCCTACAAGACATTTCTAAAATATGCTGCTACATACAGAATCAGATATGGACTACTACCCAACTGGCTATTTCCCTCTTCCACCTTGAAACCCCTACTGAATAACCAGGGTAGAATGTAAGGCAACTATATTCCAAGTAAATATTTAATGAAAAGCAAATTTTATCTTACCATTACACGTGCTTCAGAGTCTCCATCTCCAAGTAACCTATTGATGTTAATAGACTGTCCAAACTCTGTGGTTAGAAGTTTCCTCAGCCTCTGAAGAGCCCACATCCTGTGACCTGCCGCTAAAACGGGCAAAGAAATTTACTTCTCAGTACAAGTTTTACTGAATCTTTCCCCACAAAACTATATATCAATCTGCTCAACTCCTCCTTATAATTTGCTGCCTGCAGATTTTCATGGTGAGATTCCCTTTAACCCCTTAATGACTAGCTATTCTTTCTATTTTTGCCTCTCCACGTTTAAAAACAGCCATGACAACATGGTTGTATAAGGCCTAGCTTTGTACAAGATGAATTGCATTTTTTGTGTTGTTTGAGATTACACATTACTTTGTAATTTATATACATTTTTTGTGTTGCAAATATAGAAAAAGTGATTTTTGACAATGCTTTTTTACCTTACTGTATATACCAGTAATGGCGAACCTTTTAGAGACCGAGAGCCCAAACTGCAAACCAAAACCCACTTATTTATTGCAAAGTCCCAACATGGCAATTCAACCTGAATACTATAGTCCAATTAAGTATATCTTCCATGAACTTTATCATTTAGCTATAATAGCCTGCCTACATTCAATGCGCTGCCTGTGCAATTCATAGCATACTGGTACACCATAGACTTTTTCTAGGGTGCCCACAGAGCTGGCTCTAAGTATACACCATACATATTTCACACCGAACTACCTGTTTAATGAGTTATTTTGGTTGTGTGGATATCCAATAAGTATAGTTTTTTTGCTTCACGTAAAGTATGCACAATAAAATATATTTTATGAAAAATAAACACTTATTTCTTGCAAGCTTTTTTATTTAAAAACGTATAATTCATATTTTTTATTACATTTTTTTTTTTTTTTTTGTATAACCCCATTAAGGACTTACAAAATTATTTTATACTTATAAATGTATTAGCATACTCCTTTATGCTAATAAATTATGCTCTGTGTCTCTGGTACAGGCTGTGGTTAGGTCAACACTAGTGTGCCCGTCCTGAAGTCCAATCTAGGTTCCCAGGGTTGACGGCAGAGCGCTTACCCAGCATCCGATCAGCTCACTGAGACCCAGTCAGAGGAGAAATCCCCTTTCACCAAGCCGTGGTCACAGACTATGCCAATCAAAGGGTTAACAGTCGGGATTGGCGCTACCTCTGATCCTGGCTGTAGATCAAAAGACTGCTCTAAGAACTGGAGCTGTTAGTCACAGTTCATTCATTGAGCAGAAGTGCTCACAGAGGCTCTCAGCTCCCTCTAAAACAGCAAAGACAAAAATCTGTAATTGGTTCTTAAAGGGGGTTTTCTGAGACTTTATAACTGATGACCTATTCTCAGGATAGGTCATCAGTATCTGATCGGTGGGGGTCCGACACCCGGGACCCCTGCCGATCAGCTTTTTGAGAAGGCAGCGAAGTGAAGTGAATGGGGCTGAGCACGATACCAAGCACAGCCGCTGTATAATGTATGGTGCTGTGCATGGTGAGCACAGAGAAGGCTGCAGCGATCACAGGTGCCTACACAAACACTGATCAGATACCTAAGGGGTTAATAAGTCAAATACAAAATTAAAGGAACACTAGAATTTATTACATACCAAGAGCGCTAAGCTGAGCACAGGCTGCGAGCGAAGCAGCCAGACGGGGAACTATTCCTCGATTGGAAGCAAAATTCAAACGGAAATCTAAAAGACAGGTGACTAAATCCATTGATGGGCAAGACAGGATGCACCGATCTGACAGGAGATCTTTTGGACCTAGAAAAAGAACGTATATAAGGTTTCTTGAAAAGAAACAGTTTTACTTAGTCATGTGCAATATAAAATCATAAAGGGCACAACAACCCAGAAATAATACATATAATCAGTCCTTACCTGCAGCTGGCATGATAGGATAGACTGTGAACCGCCAGCCCCAGCCATTGACTGATCCATCACTAATAAATTTCCACTTTAATTCATCTCCAGGAATTCTCAGTTCACTAGACCAGTCAGACCATTCTCGGCCTACCAAATATAGATTAATGGGAAATTTAGTTACTACACTGGTGCTAAGTGCCTATTCCCTCTTATTATGGAGATGCCATTTTCATGTAAGGACTATGTTAAGGTCTACTGAGTGTGGAGTCAAGGTGACTGGCATTATGAAAGTGTTTGGAGCTGCTCAAAAACATTTTCCATTAAGTGACAGTATTTCTACCCCCAAGAGAAAACTAATACGATAGCATTTATGGACACAAAGGTCATTTATCATAAAGATCGCCAAAGTTCACCACTGTACTCTTGGAAAACTGTATCTAATGTAGACATTAAATTTGTAGACCAATCAAAATCCATACAGAAAAAGTGCACTTACTAGTGAAAAAAACACAATGCAAAAAGAATCATGCAAGTCAGGAATGCTTATGGGAATATTAATAGGAAAATAAATTGCGGAATATCAGGCATGCGATAAGTGGGGAGAGCAAAAATGTCCAGACATTGACTTCCATAGAGAGAAGACTACCAGTCATTCCCGCAACAGGCCACTAAATTCTAGAATAGAAAAATTCCTTTAAAGGAGTTCTCTGGCAGTGAATAAGTAAGTCTCATGATTGAGTGTTGGTAGAAACACTTAAGACACTGTGGAGTCTGTAAATGGACATCGATGCACATTGAATACCTATGGAGCAAGCTGTGTGGACTTGGGTGTGCAAACTGACACATGGAAGCTGCCGAGATCTCAGCTCTGGGACTAAAATTGTAGACACCTTTATGGTAAATTATATATAGTTTATACTACTAATTATAAGGATTACCAGAAGGACTTGCTAGTCCTAGCAACACTCTCTGGAGTGTACTGTTCTAATTGTTATAGTTTCCACTGTAAAAAAATAAAAAGGAACCTCAATTTGTTGTGGAATCTACATGGAAAGAAGCCTCAATCTGCCCCATCTTCATTATTCCACTCTGGAACCAGTGCTGAGATCGCGGTGGGGTCAATCTATTCAGTGTACAGACCGGTGGCAGAAACCAGCGCCTCTGCTTTCTGCTGAGATTTTTTTTATCAGTGTGAACTAGCCCATATGCTCGAAAACGGTATCAAAATCAACAGTTTTACAGTAAACCGTAAAATTTCATTTTGATGCCAACAGTTTGCCTTTTCAAATGGCTTAGGCAGAGTGCTGAATCTCCTTAAAGAGAGCAGTCCTGTATGGAGCCTTACTGGCAATTCTCCATGGGATATGAATATGCAAAGCGGTATCTCCCAAAAAACAGAACAATCTCGTCAGCACCACCTCTTGAAAGTGGCTTCTTATAAGTCAAGATGGGATTTGACAAGGGAATATAGCCAAGCCCGATATGCAACTGTAGACAGCTGTTTCGGTGTTTCTCATCAGTAGGACTCTAGCTGGCTCAGCGCGATGACTTGGAGGCAGCTTAGACAGGGTGCTGAATTTCCTTAAAGAGACCAGTTCTGTATGGAGACTCATTGGAAGTACTCCATGGTATGAGACTTGGGGCAATGATCCATGGGAAACTAATATGCAAAGAGGCATCTCCCAAGAAAAAGAACCATCTCACCAGTGCCACCTATTGGAAATGGTACCACTTCCAATAGGTGGTGCTGGCGAGGTGGTAATCTTCCATGGGAGAGTTACCTCTTTGCATATTCTTTTCAAGTAGATGATGAATGGCCTTTAATATATATATATATATATATATATATATATATATATATATATATGTATCTCAATGGGGTTTTATCTGTATATTTGCACACTTGTAGAACAAATATACGAGTGAATATGGAAAGAGTGAAATGTTTTATCAGCACTTTGCACATCACCTGATCGGACTGAAACTATCCTGTTGGCCCCATCCATTATGGTAAGTGGGTCATGTCGCCGCTCTGTAGAACACTGGCGGTCAAATTCTACTCTAAGGCCCTCAGCACCTAAACAACCATAAAGAGAGTAATGTAGATTTAACACAATTTGTCATACAGTTATATAGACTATGTACGAGTGAACAATAATGCTTTGATCATAAAACAAACAGATTTAAAGGGTGCGCAGAAAAAAGAATAAAAACTAAACTCAAAAACATGAAATGGTGCATTGAGCTAAACATGAGCTTAAAAAATTGGGAAAATAAAATTAGTTTGCATTGTAGTTTACTGCCAAATCATGGCAGCCCATATTGTATAAAAAAAAAAAAAAAACATAAGGACACAGTTCAATACAATATTCACTGGAAAAAGAAACCACAATTTTAGGACACAAAATTAGATTTATGCTACTTCTAGCGACTTATAGATAGCTTTCCCCATATAAAAAATTAGGCAGAAAAGAAACAAAAACTATTTACTACACAAAAAGTATGGTCATCATGATACTCTTGGTGATCACCAATTACTAAGTCGCAAAAATAGGATGCAATATATTTTATTGCATGTTATTTCAGTAGCCTAATTTGGTGACTACATTTTGTTCATGAAGCTTAGGCCAAAGCAGGTGAAAAAATACAAGTTGAAACAGTGTATACAGGCCTGTTCATGCTCACCAAAGTAGTTCTAAGGCCTTATACACGTGACAGTCACATGGCCTTTTTCAGAACAAATTATTATTTATTTTTTTTAAACCATGAATATCAGCCATTAAAAAATAGGATATGTCCTATTTTGTCTGTTTTCAACAGCCCCCAAACAATTCAAGGGTATCGCTTTTATTGGGCATTTTCAGAAAGGCATTGGTGAAAAAATGGCAGTGAAAGATGGCCGTTTTGCCATTTTTAACAGCAGTTTTTTTCATAACGGTCATGTGTATGTAGCCTAAGAGTGCATGACAGTTTAGCTTTAATTTTCTAGTTTGCATCTCAAAATTTCCAGGTTTCCTAGCAGATCATTTTGTTAAAAAGTCTTTAAAAAAACAAAGAAGCATTGCTCACCTCCACCATTCCCTGCCACTTCACTAAAGCTGCTCTAAGGTCTTTCCAGTGTTTCAAGCCAGGAAAGAAAGCTAACTAATGGGGCATTTCTTGCAATTTTCATGGTGTCGGGCCAGTGGAGAACAGCAGGGACTAGAGCAGCTGCAGAACAGCAGTAGAGAAGGTATCAGTGGAGGCGAGTAATGCCAGGTAGAACTAACAGAAGAGGAGGAGGAGATAGGAGCAGGCCCGGAGTGGCCCACAGGGGAACAGGTGAATCCCCTGGTGGGCCTCTAGTCACCCACTCCCTGCAAAAGTGGCACATAGCACAGTAGACTGACTGCACTACATATACACAGGCAGCATACAAGTGAGAGAAGTCATTATGAACTGGTCTACCTCTTGTGAAGGAAATCATATAGACACCATCTTGTCTTCTCAGTGGGCTGTTCTCCTCCCTTATTTTCATGTTGATGCTTACATTTTTACATAATCTCTAGAATACAATATTCTAAACTCAAGGCTGAATGCTTTGTCTTCACAGATGTCAGAGTTTCACTGCTTTTTGGCCTAGAGCCATTATGATATATCGTATTTTTTGCTTCATAAGACGCACCAGATGATAAAATGCACCCCAGGTTTTAGAGAAGGAAAATAAGAAAAAAAAAAAAATTTTTCATCAGACCTCAGATCAGACCCCCATAAATATCAGGACATCGGATAATACCCCCATATCAGGACATCACATCAGACCCACATATCAGCCCTCCATGTCAGACCCCCCCCAATAAGACCTCAGATCAGCACTCATTGTCAGACCCCTCCAATCAGAGTTCCTTGCCAGAACCCACATCAGACCTCAGATCAGCCCTTATTGTCAGCCCCCCCCCCCACCCCCCCCCCCCGAGTTCCTTGCCAGACCATCAGAATAAAATAAAAAACATATCTTACCTCTCCTGCGCCGCGGCTCCTCTCCATCTCCTGAAGCAGTCGCGCTCCCATGTCTTCTCCGGCCACGCTGCATTGTCAGCTGACTGAGTGCAGCGTCAGATCATAGTGCGTGCACTGCGTCCTGACGCTGTACGCGGTCAGGACAGTGAAGCGCTGGCCCCAGGAAGGAAGACCGTGAGGGTGAGTATTACAAGCGCTCGCAGCGCTTCACTAACTACTCCCGGCACATAAAGCATACTAGGTGAGCGCTTCCATAATTGAAGCACTCACTAGTATTCACTTTATAAAGACAACTTAAAAGGGGTTCTCCGGGAATTAAGAAAATGATGATTACTCACTGGTAATTGGATTTTCAAGAGCCCACGACAGCACCACGAGAGAGAGGATCCGCCCCCATAGACAGGAAACCTGCAGAATAAAAGGGCGAAAATTCTCCTCCCAATTCAGTGTGATATCCAAGCATCGGAGGAAGTCCGCCCACATAATGTTTAGATAACCGACAATTTTCAACTTAATACACATGATTTTTTTATTTGCTACACCCACGTGAGAATAGGAGAACCAGAAATAAACCAGAATGGAGGGAAAATAAGGGTGCTGTCGTGGGCTCTGGAAAATCCAATTACCGGTGAGTAATCATCATTTTATTTCCTTCACCCATAACAGCACCACGAGTGATTTACCAGAAGAAAATTTACGGTGGGAGAGTCGAAAGGAGCACCTTTTTCCCCAAAGGAAAAAAACTGAAGATGAGCTCAAATCAAGCCAGGTAGCCATCCTGCAAATATCCTCTAAGGGGACTTAGGATCTTTTTGCCAAGGAGGTAGCAACTGCTCTGGTAGAATGTGATTTAAGACCAACCGGAGGAGATAAACCAGATGAAGAATAGGCCAAAGAAATGGCAGAAACAATCCATCTAGCAATGGAACCTTTGGTGGCCACCTTTCCCTTATTTACTCCTTTGAAGAGGACAAAGAGTGAAGAAGATTTTCGCCAACTTTCAGTGCGAGACAGACAATCAAAGCTCTTCTTACATCCAAGCAATGAAGCGACTTTTCTTTTTCCGACCTCGGGTTCTTAAAAAAAAAGGTAGGAAGGACAATTTCCTGAGACCTATGAAAACTGGAAGCCATTTTTGGAAGAAAAGCTGGATCCAGACGAATCAACACCTTATCTTCCAAAATAGTGGTGTATGGAGGGTTAATGGATATGGCTTGGATTTCATTAACCCTACGAGCTGAAGTTAATGCTATTAGAAGACATAATTTCAAGGTAAGACATTTAATGGAGCTGGTATCCAAGGCCTTTTAAACTAAATTTAGGTCCCATGGAGGGGGTCTATGGGAGGTTATCGGGGTGGATCTGGCTACTGCTCTAAATAATCTTGAAACTCACGGGCATCCTGCAATATCTTGATCAAACAAGGCAGAAAGAGCCGAGACCTGAACTTTTAAAAAGGTACTAACTGCCAGACCTTGTTCTAATCCCTTTTGAAGAAATTCTAAAACTAGATGAATGGGAGCAGAAAAGGGAATTTCTTAAAACTGAAAACTCCATAAATTTTATCCAAATCCTAGCATACATGGCCACTTAAGAGTAGAGATCAAGGCATCAGAAAATCCCTTCCTAACTAGTAAGTACCTTTCAAGTTCCAGGCAGTCAGATGGAGATTTTTTTATATCAGGGTGGAAAACTGCACCCTGGTTCAATAGGTTCCGGATCTCTGGAAGGATCTGAGGCCGACATGATCCGAAGCCACGTGAACCACGATCTCCTTGGCCAAAACGGGGCTATGAGGTTAACCCTTGCGCCATCTTCCCAGATTTTTCTTAGGACTCATTGAATCAATGGGAGAGGAGGAAAGGCGTAGGCTAGGGGGAAACTCCAATTCTGGAGAAAGGCATCTATCCCACAAAGGGGATCCCGCTGGGTCTAAGGAAAAGAAATTCTGAACCTTCCTGTTCTTGAAAGTAGCAAAAAGGTCTGGATGACCCCAGAGAACAGTTATTTTCTCAAAAATGGACTGGTTCAGACTCCATTCGCTCCGAGATATGTACCGCTGAGATTGAGGCACACTCTTTTTCTGCTAATAAGAGGATTTTCTGGGCTTCCTGCATCAGAATTTTGCAACTTGTACCCCCTTGTCTGTTCAGACAAGAGAAGACCCTTTTGTTGTCCGTCATAATACTGAGATTTCTCCCTCTTATTCTTGGAAGAACCGACCTCATTGCTAGAACTACTGCTGTCAGTTCTTTTAGATTGGAGAATCCCCCTTTTTGGACGTCCTCCCAAAGACCCTGAAGGGAGATTTTCTGAATATGAGCCCCCCCACCCCCAGGGGCTTGCATCCGTGGTTAGACATACCAGGTCTTCTAACTTCCACGGAACTCCCGGAATTAAGTTTTTTCTCTTTAACCACCCTTCTAAGCTCAGGAGAGTTTGGTCTGAGATTCTTATCTTTGAATCTAGTCGTTCTTTTCCCAGAAAGAAAGGATTTCCCACTGGAGAACCCTTGAGTGAAGTTGTGCTCATCTTACCGCCGGGACACATGACGTGAGGGACCGCAAGATAGACATTCCCTTCCTCATAGAGACCACTGGGTTTCTGGTTAGATCTCAGATTCTCTCCTGAATATGACTGACCTTTTATTCTGGCAACATACATTTCTGGGAAGAGGAGTTTAGGATCAATCCCAAAAAAGTCTGAATTCTGGTAGGAAGAGGCTTTGACTTTTCTAGGTTTAAGACCCAGCCTAACCTGTCTAGAATTTCTGATACCGCTCTTCCACAGGCTTCCTCTGTTTTTCCTACTATTAAAAAATCATCCAGGTATGGTATAAAAATAATATATTTTTCTCTTATATGAGCAGTCATCTCTGCTTTTATTTTTGTGAAGACTCTTGGAGCCATGGAAAGGCCAAGCGGGAGAGCCTGGAACGGAAGATGTTGTAGCTGCCCCATTTTTACTGCGACTCTTAAAGGGTTTCGGTCATCAGAAAAATCGGTATGTAGCAGGCTGACATTAGCAATGTGCTAATGTCAGCAGAACATAACTGTATGACTTATATCTCCCTGCCTGCCGCCGTTCGGGCTAAATAATGACTTTTATAATATGCAAATGAGCCTCTAGGTGCTAGTGGGGCATTGCTGCAGCACCTAGAGGCTCCGTCCTCCTACCGTTTGGCACGCCCTTGTAAAGGTGATTGATATCCTCGGTTTCCTCCCTGCCCCGCAAATCCCGCGCCGTCCTAGTATTAGGCGCAGGCGCAGTGAGCGAAGGACGCTCGCCTGCTGCCGTCCTTCACTCACTGCGCCTGATACTAAAATGGATGGCGCAGGCGCGGGATTTGCGGGGCACGGAGGAGACCGAGGATGTCAATCACCTTTACAAGGGCGAAAACGGTGTGAGAACGGAGCCTCTAGGTGCTGCAGCAACGCCCCACTAGCACCTAGAGGCTCATTTGCATATTATAAAAGTGATTATTTAGGGCAAACAGCGGCAGGCAGGGAGATATAAGTCATACAGTTATGTTCTGCTGACGTTAGCACATTGCTAATGTCAGCCAGCTACATAACTATTTTTTTGATGACAGAAACCCTTTAAGAATTTTTGATATCCGAGGAAGATTGGAACATGACGTGATAGGATGCATCCCTGAGATCGAGTACAGTCATGAAACAGTGAGGTGGAAGAAGGTTTATTACTGATCTTATAGTTTCCATCTAGAATTTTTTTTTTTTATCTGTAGGAACCGGTTTAACTTTTTTAAGTTTGTAATTGTTCTGAAAGAACCATCCGTTTTTTTTCAAAATTAGAAGTAGGGGAGTGTAAAATCCCTCTACTTCTTCTCCCTTTGGCACAGGAACTAAGATTTTTTGACTAATTTTAGTACTAATTCTTCCATAGCAGAAACTCCTTGAGCCGAAGTCTGAATTTTTGCTATTAAGAATCTTACTGGAGGGACCATACGAAATTCTAGTTTTAGTCCGGTGAGAATAGTGTCTAGAATCCACGAGCTGCAAGAAATTTGGGACCAGGCGGTGAAAAAAAGCTTTAATCTGACCCCTACCTGACTTCTGGCATCATTGCTGATCCTGTTTCTTTTTGTCTCCAAAGGGCTGGTTGAAAAAAATCATTTCTTCCCTTTCTTTTGTTTCTAAATCTATCCTCCATTGATTTTTTATCTCCTTCTTGGCAATTCCTAAAGGGACGAAAAGGACAGCTAAATTTAATCCTTGAGGAAAAGGAACCCTGAAACCCTTGAAATCTTTTCTTTTCATCCACAGCTTTGTCTAATAGATCATCCAGTGTCTGCCCAAAAATGTATTCCCCTTCACATGGAACACCACATAGCTTGTTTTCTGATGGGAAGTCACCAACCCGTTTTTTTAGCCAGAGCGCTCTATGGTCAGAATTTGACAAAGCGGCGGATCTAGCCACCAATCTAACAGAATCTGCCGAAGCATCTGCCAAGAAATCTGCCGCTTTTTTCAAAGTGGGCAAGGACGCTAGTATTTCTTCTCTGGGACATTTATTTTTTAATTGACTTTCCAGCTCAGAGAGACAGACCATAAGGGAACGGGCCGTACATGTGGAAGCTATACTTGGTCTGAATGAAGAGCTAGACGCCTCGCATACTCCTTTTAAAAAAGACTCAGCTTTTTTATCTAAAGGGTCCTTTAGTACTCCCATGTCATCAAAGGGAAGGGCCGTTTTCCTAGATACTTTAGATATAGCTACATCTATTCTAGGCACCTTATCCCAAGTAGCGGAGTCCTCTTCTTTAAAAGGATATTTTCGCTTAAGGTTTTTATAAATAAAAACTTTTCTGTTAGGTTTCTTCCACTCCCCCTTAATTAAGGCCGATACATTCTTATGTACCGGGAAGGCACTGTGGTGTCTGGATTCTAGACCCCCCAAACAAAATCCTGAATGGACTTTGGTTCTTTTATCTCTTCAATGCCCATTGAGGATCTTACGGCTTTTTAAAGTCTATCCGTATCTTCTGTTGGAAAACATGGTTTGCCACTTATCTCACCTTCCTGTGAAGAAGATAGGGACGAATTTTCAGAATGCCAATATAAGGTGGAGTGCATTTCATCTTCTTCAGAATCAGATAAAATAAACTCCTGTGTGGCATCTAATCGCCTCAACTTTGGATCTCTTGCACCGGCTGCTTTCTTAGAGGATAGAGAGGAATTAACTTCTGATCTGACCAACGCCTGAAGGCACTTATAAAATGACGGTGATTCCTCAGCCACTGTTCTATAAATACAACTCTGGCACATCCTCTTCTCCCACTCAGGCAGTAAAACAGATTTACAAAGACCGCAGACCACCTCTTTATTCTTCTTTTTTGAAACGACCTTCCTAGGCTTTGCCTGAAAACACATTTAGGTATAAGGGTATTAGAAGAGAAGCAGGACTCAATATGCCCCAGAGCACTCACCCCTCAGAGGTACCAGGGCTGGAGGGACTCCAGACTCTTCAGTGTGTTTCTCCTCCTCCATGCTTCCCACCGGATCGCCAAGCCAGAAACTCTGATTAGGACGCCGTCCTCCTGCTTACAGAGTGCTCTTCTCATAGGCGCTCTGTGATGATGTCACCGCACTGCACGCCAATCCGCACATTCCACGTGCTTTCCCCGGCCTATCTCCTTGCCGGAAGCTCCTCCTCCGGTGGCCAGGAAATCCGTGCCTCTAGCGCATCAGCAATGCCGCCAGGCACACAACACTCCAGCAACCAAGGTGCTCCCTCTGGAGACTTGCTGTGCCTCTGCCCGTCCCCACCAGTGCACCAACCGATGCCGCTTCTTACCTTTGGGGACTGCAGGTATGCCCCAGGCCCCATTCCAGCCTAAAAACTGGGGTCAGTATAGATGCACCACCAGGAGGAAGAATCTGAAAGAAAACTGCAGGCTTCCCCAGAGACAGGAAACCACACTGAATTGGGAGGAGTGTGTCAGCCCTTTTACTCTGCAGGTTCCCTGTCTATGGGGCAGATCCTCTCTCTCGTGGTGCTGTCGTGGGTGAAGGGAAAAATGAAAATAAGTAAATATTACTTTATTATAAATATATTCCCAAATACCTTTCATTAGTTAGAATTGCTAGTTTTGTCTGGGGAGCAATGACTAGAAGAAACGAATGGCCACCGTCCTATTAGTCCACACAAAGCCTGTCCTAATCACACATCAGGACAAGTTACTTCACAACGCTGAGCTAAAGAGCTGCCTTATCCTCCTCTCCTACTTGTCAGGGATTATGAATACAGTTTAATACGATATTTAGCTGAATCTTTGTGGGAATGGAGTTCATGACGAGACATGAAGTACAGAAAGGATGGACAGGACAGGGTGTGGTAATGTGGGGCTGTGGTAATGGAGACTGCATACAAGTGCTGTTACTCATTAGTCACATCTGCTCATGAACTCCATTCCTACAGAGATTCAGCTGATGACCATATTAAACTGTATTCAGGATCATAATCCCTGACAAGCACAGCAGAGAGGAGGATGAGGTAGCTCTTTAACTCAGTATTGTGAAGTAACTTGTCCTCCTGTGATTAGGACAGGTTTTGTGTGTACTAATAGAACGGCAGCCATTTTGTCTTTCCGAATGACTGCTCCCCAGACAAAACGAGCCATTATAACTAATGTAAGGTATTTGGGAATATATTTATAATGAAGTAATATTTAGAGTACCCCTTTAACCCTTGATTTGACCCCTTTGATCATCACATCATTAGAGCAGATTCCGCTCACAGAAAACTTTGCGTCCGAACAGGGACTGGACGACAAATGGGATGACTTGGATCGATTTTTATATGGTCATTAAAAATATATGGGTAGAGTATTTAGCAAACCACCTAGTTTATTATTAATATAGATGCAGTGGGTCACTGAAAAGACTTCTAGACACAGAGGTAGTTCAGCCAATATCCTCTTTCCTCAAAGTTGCTGCAGGGACCCCCATAATCCATCATTTCGTAGTGTCTTGCTACTGCTTGTCACTATGTGAGCAGGTAATATTTGCATGTAGCTGTACAGTGGGTCCCCAGAATGAATTTTACTGGTGGGCTCTAGACACCCCAGTCCAACACTGGCCAGGAGTGATCACATACAGACAGAAACACTCCGTCAGTGACTGGATGACAACAGACTACACATAGTAAGGACCTGTTCAGAGAGGATTTCTCGTGCAGAAAACCAAGCTACATTTTGCATTGGCGCGCAGATTTAGCCCCATTCAATGAAGCTAATGAGCGTTCAGACAGCCGCCATGATTACCAAACATTTTCCTGCTCCTTCTTATCTATTTGAAATCCCCACAGAAAACATCTGCACTAGTTTACATGGCTAAGTGGATACCTGTTGGAAACAATGGGAAGCAGAAATGCTGCAGTTTCCGGCGTAGGATACATGCAAAATTCCAATAGGAAAAAGGCCCAAGCCCTAAAAGTTTAGAAGCACCTGGAAAGAGGTGTGCATTCATATGATGGAAGGAAGCAGGGGTATGGCAGTGATAGAAAAGCCAGATTTAGCTAGAGGTGAGAAATTAGCATGGAATGAGTTGAATGGCACCATCTTACCCATGCAGAATAAGACTTGCACCCAGATTCTACAGACCTGGGGGGAGATTTATCATCTCCCTGCATCATTCTTGGCGTGGCGTAAAGTAGTCACAAAACTGTACTTGTGACTTTGCAAGCGTTACAACAAACGTTTGTTTCAAGTGGAGGCGGTGGGGTCAGAACATTCATCTTCCTTTACGCCAGTTTTCTTGTGTAAATGAAGACTAAAAATTCTATATCCGCTTTTAGTTTAGGCGCACAGACTGCCGAAGGATGTGCCTAATTTATGACAAGGCCTGCGCCTCACCATAAATTTGGAACAACCTCCGGCAGCGCGTCGGCTATCAAGACCGGCACAGCACACACTAGTCTTGATAAATCTCCCGCACTCCCGCCAGTGTCAAAAGCGGTTCTAATTTTGGGTCCCCTTATCCATTTCACATACCTGATGCAATGTCTAGCATCCAGCAGAGTAAAGAATCAGATCCCTAAATGACAGACGGCTCAGTACAGAAGAAGTACGCTGTGTTCCTGTACCTACAGAGCTTTATATACAGCTGAGAACAGTTGCACATACTTTCCGGTGTTTCCAGGGATCCTAGAACATTGCGCCCCACAGCCTGGGATATGAGGAGTACATTAATCCTCTGCACTGACATTATATTTCTATGGCAACAGTGACATCATGTGCCCACAACTGCTGGCTCATTGTGTCATTATTCAAAAATACGGGGGAGGGAGATGTCCCAAATCTGCATTTTGCTGTAAAATATTAAGCCATCCTGAGAAAGGAATTTTTTCCCCCCATTAATTATGGCATTTTTCCTTCTCGTTTCACCACTTTACTCAGCAGCGATCCATTTGCAGAACTAATGTGCCATCGGCTTTTTGCATACATTTTAATTAAATTTGAATTTAATTAAGCCCTGAATTTAATGAGGGCCTACGCTCCAGAATTACGGCTTTAAAAAGGCACAAAAAAAAGGGCTTTGGGGTTTGTTGGCCTTATCTGCGCCAAAAATTTGCAATATTTAGCATTTTTACGCTCAGTCCAGTTTTGAAAAGTGGGTGGGAAAGTGAACATGGTTAGCCGGCGGAGCTAATTTAAAGGGGTTGTCTCAATTCAGCAAGTGGCATTTATCATGTACAGGCACTTACTAATGTATTGTGATTACCCATATTGCTTCCTTTGCTGGCTGGCTTCATTTTTCCATCACACTGCACATTGCCCATTGCAGGGTGGTCTTAACCATGGAAATCTATCAGCGGTGGCCGTACTTGCACACTATAGGAAAAAGCATCGACCTCTCTGGTGGCCGGGACCGTGGGAGCGCACATAGGCTGGTGCTTTTTCCTATAGTGTGAAAGCACGACCACCACTGCTGGATTGCAGGGTGGTTGTAACCCCTGGAAGCGAGTAGTGTATAATGTGATAGAAAAATCAATCCAGCCAGAAAAGGAGGCAATATGGATAATAACAATACATTAGTAAGTGCCTTGTAGTAACTTTCTCTACATGATAAATGCCATTTGCTGAAGTAAAGCATTTAGGAATTATAAAAAAAAAAAAAAAAAAGGAGGATGACAGACAAATTTATAAGATTAGGCAGAGAGAGGCCAAACAAGTTATAAGATCTTCCAAAGCACAGGCAGAAGAGAAATTAGCTCAGTCAGGGAAAAAAGGCCAGAAGGCATTCTTCAGATACATAAATGAAAAAAGGAAACTAAAACAAGGAATTACCAAATTAAAAACAAAAGAAGGAAGGTATATAGAAGAAGATAAAGAACTAGCTGACTGCCTCAATGAATATTTCTGTTCAGTTTTTACAAAGGAAAATGAAGGAGAAGGACCTCAGTTAGGAAAGAAGACTAATGAATCTTTTGATGCATGTGTCTTTACAGAGGAAGAGGTTCTAAGTCAGCTGTCTAAAATTAATACAAATAAGTCACAGGGGCCCGATGGGATACACCCAAAGCTATTAAAAGAGCTTAGCGTTGAACTAGCAAAACCATTAACAGATTTATTTAACCAATCGCTGGCAACAGGAGTCGTCCCAGAAGATTGGAAATTAGCAAATGTTGTGCCCATTTACAAGAAAGGTAGTAGGGAGGAATCAGGCAACTATAGGCCAGTAAGCCTGACATCAATAGTGGGGAAATTAATGGAAACCATACTTAAGGAGAGGATTGTGGAACATCTAAAATCCCATGGATTGAAAGATGAAAAACAGCATGGGTTTACTTCAGGGAGATCATGTCAAACTAATCTTATTGATTTTTTCGATTGGGTGACTAAAATAATAGATGGAGGAGGTGCAGTAGACATCGCTTATCTAGACTTTAGTAAGGCTTTTGATACTGTCCCACATAGAAAGCTTATCAATAAAGTGAAGTCTTTGGGCTTGGACTCCCATATTGTTGAATGGATTAGGCAGTGGCTGAGGGACAGGCAACAGAGGGTTGTAGTCAATGGAGTATATTCAGACCAAGGACTTGTTACCAGTGGGGTACCTCAGGGATCTGTTCTGGGACCCATATTGTTTAATATCTTTATCAGCGAAATTGCAGAAGGCCTCGATGGTAAGGTGTGTCTTTTTGCTGATGACACAAAGATTTGTAACAGGGTTGATGTTCCTGGAGGGATACACCAAATGGAAAAGGACTTAGGAAAACTAGAGGAATGGTCAAAAATATGGCAACTAAAATTTAATGTTGATAAGTGCAAGATAATGCACCTGGGACGTAAAAACCCAAGAGCAGAATATAAAATCAGTGATACAGTGCTAACCTCAGTATCTGAGGAAAGGGATTTAGGGGTCATTATTTCAGAAGACTTAAAGGAAGGCAGACAATGTCATAGAGCAGCAGGAAATGCTAGCAGAATGCTTGGGTGTATAGGGAGAGGAATTACCAGTAGAAAGAGGGAGGTGCTCATGCCGCTCTACAGAGCACTAGTGAGACCTCATTTGGAGTATTGTGCTCAGTACTGGAGACCATATCTCCAGAAGGATATTGATACTTTGGAGAGAGTTCAGAGAAGAGCTACTAAACTGGTACATGGATTGCAGGATAAAACTTACCAGGAAAGATTAAAGGACCTTAACATGTATAGCTTGGAAGAAAGACGAGACAGAGGGGATATGATAGAAACTTTTAAATACATAAAGGGAATCAACAAGGTAAAAGAGGAGAGAATATTTAAAAGAAGAAAAACTGCTACAAGAGGACATAGTTTTAAATTAGAGGGGCAAAGGTTTAAAAGTAATATCAGGAAGTATTACTTTACTGAGAGAGTAGTGGATGCATGGAATAGCCTTCCTGCAGAAGTGGTAGCTGCAAATACAGTGGAGGAGTTTAAGCATGCATGGGATAGGCATAGGGCCATCCTTCATATAAGATAGGGCCAGGGGCTATCCATAGTATTTAGTATATTGGGCAGACTAGATGGGCCAAATGGTTCTTATCTGCCGACACATTCTATGTTTCTATGTGAAGGAGAGTGCACAGTGCATGCAAGGCCTCCATTCATTTCTATGGGACTTGTATAAAAAGCTGAAAGCAAATAGATCGGTGACCGTGCTTGAACTTCACATTCATTTGTATGGGACTTCTGAAAATAACCAGCTATTTTTGGCAGTCCCATAGAAGTGAGTGGAGGACAGCCGTGCATGTGCGGTGCGCCCTCCGACTTTTTGCAGGTTCCGTTGTAAGTATAGGTGCAAGTCCCAGAGGTGGGACACGCACCTATAAGACCTTGGGGGCATATCCTAGCCATATGCCCCCAAATGTCCAAGATGGGAATACCCCATTAAATATGCATGATTGCCAGGGTTAAGAGAGAACGCAATACAATATTCTTTAAAATGCTATAAAAAAAAGTGCAAACAATTACCTGGAATTTTGACTGTGCCACTTGTTGAGGTGTCATCTGTATATGGGTGGCTACTTTCTACCACAACTGGTTGTGAGGAGAGACGCCCACTCTGGGAATCTGTGGCAACATCTTCTAGTTCTGTGACACAAAGTTCAAGCAGCATATCTGCTACCTGGAGTAATAATTAAAAAGAAAAGAACAGCCTTTATTCTGCACCATTCAAGACAGGTGACTTTTTGGAATAAGCTTCCATGTGAGTAATATCACTCTATCTGGTAATGATATGACTTGTGGTCTGCAGGTTTCACTAGTTTTCCCTCTGCAGACTCCAAGTCTGTCAGTTTTCCCTTAGCTAGTGGGTGGAAAGTAGCTGCTATGATGTCTCCCATGCACAGAAAATAAAGAAGAGGAGATCTTGCTGCACTGTCTTCTTCTGAAGAACACCCTCAGAAACAGCAGGATGGAAGCCATTAAACAGCAGGACTGAGCAGTGCAGTTTGTGAATGAAGCACTGGGGTGAGATAGAAAAGTTACTACAGCCAGCAGCAGCATTTCTACGCCTTTAGCAACTCGCTCCTCTTCCCTCTCCATGAACTTGGGCAGAATATAACCTGATCCATCACAATGAGCTCCGTTGTGTCTCTCAAGACAGATTTTAACTGTAAATTGATGGTGAATGAGCAGTTCAGTAGGGGAACAAGTGGTTGAGAAGATGACAAGAGGCATTTTCTTTCTGTCAAGCTACATTACAAAGTTCTTTAGGCCCATTTATACTACTGATTTATGCAAAGTTTGTTGAAAGGACAGTGCCTATTTAAACCCGTCACCTGTCCTGACATGTCCATTTTAATAACTACTTGCATTCTGCGATTCAGGGGCATCTATTCTTATGACTATGTTTGCTGTTGCCCTTTTATTTCTACTAGATGTTTATGAGTGAATTGTCAGCAGCCCGCAGTAAAGGTACCAATGGGTATCAGTCGGAGGGGGGTGTCCCTGCACAGTGACACTGGCAGCACTGATTGGACAGAGTGAGACACATCTATTGGTAACACCCAGCAGTACCTTTACTGAAAGCTGCTGCCAATTCATTCAAAAACTCCTAGTAAAAGCAACAGGGGAATGCTCAACATGCGGCCCTCAGGCTGTTGCAAAACTACAACTCCCAGCATGCCTTAATAGCTGTAGGCTGAACAGGCATGCTGGGAAATGTAGTTTTGCAACAGCTAGTGGGCTGCAGGTTGAGCATCCCGGTCAGAGTCAGAAGAATAGCTGCTCCAGAATGGTTACTACATGGGGAATGCAAGTAGTTACAAGTAAGGAAAGGTGACAGGTCTTCCTCATGAAATACGGAACATGCGAACTAAATCACAGTTTTATAAAGGCATTTAAACCCTCAAATGAACAGGTTACTGGAGGAGAACAGGAAAGTAATGTCCTTAAAAATGGAGATACAACAAGATGGGTGACTTATGAAAAATAAAAACGGACCAGATACTAACACAGTAAAGATGTAGCTGGATTTATGACCAGCACAAGTAGGCTAATGGCTTTCATTTCAGCATGCTGTCCTGTTCAGCCCATAACTTCACAAGTGTATCCCTAGCATTTCTACACAATAAATTAAAAGAACAACCGTAAGAAGTGATGCACTGACCTGAGGGTACGCAGTGCCCATTCCAGACAGAACAGCAGAGAGAACTTCTTTCCCCTTTTCTCCAGCTCTGTTAGAGACTGCCAATTTAAGCAGGTCAACCAAGACTCTAGTATCATCGGATACAAGTAAACTGGTAAATTCATCCAAACACTGGGGCTCTGGGCCTGACACTTTATTCTGGCTTTCCACATCCTAGATAAAATAAAAAAGTGTGTGTGAATACAGTAAGTTGTTCCAGACATGTACTAGCTTCTTCAAAGCAGCTTATTAATGGTTGTCCTTTGGAGGCATTCATTTTAGGGTTGCACTGGGTATCAAAATATCAATATTTTTTTGATATCTCGATGCCCGGTTGGGTTTGACACACACTTTGCACTATTGTGCAGCTTAGTATCAGGTCCAACTGACAGAACATACACAGCGCAAGGCATGTTGTGATCAGTGGCAGTGGAGCTGGGGCGGGGGAGCAGAGGAACCAAGGAGCCTGAGAGGGAGAAAGATCCACTATTGGTGTGTGTATGAAAGAATATCCCACTCTCAGTCAGTACCTCCTACAGTGTCCACACTGTCTGCTCACCCGCCACAGCAAGTATCTCACACATTAATCCTGTGTTGCCCATTATGTGGCGTTACTATTAATGTGAGGCACATGGTTTTAATCAATTTGGACCTTCATGTGCCTCACATTAATAGTAAGTGACCCCTCCTCACACAATGGGTAACATGGGGTTAATGTGTGGGTATTTTTTTTATTATTATTTTTAAAGTAAACTTTGAAGAGGAAATAGCGCTCCCACGAACACAACAATCAGAGTCGGACCCCTGACGATCTGATATTGATAACCTAACCTGAGGACAGGTCATCAATATTACGCCACTGCACAACCCCTTTAATAAGAACCGGTCACACTGAAAATGCAGTGCATCTGCAGGCGGTATATTACACAGCAAGAGGAGCTGAGTAGATGGGCAACATGCTGCCTGCAGACTGCACTGCATTTTCATGGCGACAGGTTCCCTGAGTGTTTATGAGCTGTCGGGAGTGAAGAGATAAGGGCTACAGATCAAGCTGTCACGGCAGCAAAATCTGAAGGCTGTAGAAGACAAACGGCTGAAAAATTTTAATACGATGCAATTGGAAAAAGGTTTTGTAGCCACAAGTAGATGCAATGCAATAATACCAAAAATGCCCCCAAAAGGTGTCCATAGCATTTATGCTATGCTCTATAAAAATGTCATGATCAGTGGTGATCACCTACTTTGGTTTTGGTCATTGTTTCTGCAATAATACTAGCTGCACCAGGATCATCTGTAACTGGAATAAAAGGTCGAGAAGAAGCTGCAGAAGCAGAAGGAGTCACAGCAGAGGGCGTCACTGCATCTTCAGAGGTGGGCACCTTAAAGAGAAAAAAAAGTAAAAAAAAAAAAAGAAAAAAATAATAATAATTTTCTTTAAATCTATTGAAAAAGATTCAACAATCTGTTCTCTTTCACACCAAAAAAGAAAAAAACAAGGATTGTTCCTTCAAACAGCTTTGAAATACATACCTCTCCACGTCTGTCCTGCCAAGGGCTAGGACTTAATCGATCCTCTAAATCCATAGCTAAGCCTACATCATCACTGTTGATGGGGCTAGATGTGCCAGACATATCTGAAGGCGGGGCAGTGGATGGGCACTCCACAGGAGCAATCATACTGGCTGGCATCAAAGCTCCAACAACAGCATCCCTGTAAAGAGAAAATACCACATGGCACCATTTAGGAGTCATCCATAGGTCTTCTGCCAATTACATTTATTATAAATAGAAGGGTGAAGAGGCGCCTTGCAGTGATATGCCGGCATCTATTTAAATAAGGGGTTGTCTTCATGAAACAACCCCGTTACTCGGTATAGTGGCATGTTTATACTATTCGCATCAGCTTTGTAAAGAAAATGGCTAGATATCAAACACAAAGGGTGTGAATAAGAAATCCAGAAGGTGCTGAAAATGGGAAGGGAGAACTTAATTGGCAAATGTGTTTCTACTGACTTGAAAAATCTGTGTACATAGAATGGGTTTCATCTAAATCCTAATCTCAAGTAAGTGATTAGTTTCCTCAAAAGGGTAAAATGTTCCCGCTCCTCCTTTTCTTCACAGATTGCATCTTGAACATATTTCTTCTGGGTACAATTGGAATTGTGTACAGTAGTGCTACCACAAAGTCTATTACCATATCATACTTCTAACCAGGGAATTCTGAATCCCTAACAAAAACTAGCTTAAATGCAAATGACTTTATAAAGACGTTCTGTGCACACTGTCAGCGATGCACTTCCTCACCTCGCATACATGATCTGCAATGCAGTAAGAACATGAGAGAGCGCCTGTTGCTTGGCTAAATTCCCATCGATAGATAGGAGAATCTTTGCAAGGGATGGACGGTTTGACTTGGTATTGTTCACACCATTGATTTTGTTGCTGGAAGTAGATGAAGATTCTGGATCTGAAGGTACACCTTAAAAAAATTAAAATAAAGCAAAGATGAGCTCTTAAAAGACTGTTCATGTGCTATATTTGTTACAAACCAATCACAATATCTGCTTGAATTGTATCCTCATTATGGGAACCAGGTAAAGACATGGGAATTGTATTATAGTGAAAACTAAAGAAAGCAAGGGAAATAAGTCAACATCTAATTTAGACAGCATAAACCTAGATGAGAGAGACAAAAGAGGCACACTTGGTACAACTCTATAGACAGGTTAGGCACTTCCATTTTTTAGGCTAAGGCCTCTTTCACACTTGCGTTGTTGGGATCCGGCATGCACTTCCGTTGCCGGAGGTGCACGCCGGATCCGGAAAAACGCAAGTGTACTGAAAGCATTTGAAGACGGAACCGTCTTCCAAATGCTTTCAGTGTTACTATGGCAGCCAGGACGCTATTAAAGTCCTGGTTGCCATAGTAGGAGCGGGGAGCAGGGGAGCGGTATACTTACAGTCCGTGCGGCTCCAGAATGACGTCAGAGCGCCCCATGCGCATGGATGACGTGTCCAATGCGATCACATGATCCATGCGCTTGGGGCGCCCTGACGTCACTCTGGAGCGCCCGGGGAGCCGAACGGACGGTAAGTATGCTGCTCCCCCGCTCCCCGCTACACTTTACCATGGCTGTCAGGACTTTAGCGTCCCGGCAGCCATGGTAACCACTCTGAAAAAACGAGATTTTTGTATAACTTACCAGTAAAGTCTCTTTCTCGCTCTTTCCTTGGGGGACACAGAAGACCTTGGGTATAGCTCATCTCCATAGGAGGCGTGACACTAAGTGAAAGCTGTTAAGCCCCTCCTCCACAGCTATACCCTCAGCCTGGAGAGAGAGACTGCCAGTTGCGTGTCCAAGCAGTGAGAAAAGGCAAAGTCCAACAAGGAACCAACAAGCCAACTACCCAACGGGTAACACAAACTCAGAAACCGTGTAGAGAAAAACAATGAATGGGTGGGTGCTGTGTCCCCCAAGGAAAGAGCGAGAAAGAGATTTTACTGGTAAGTTATACAAAAATCTCGTTTTCTCGCCCAGTTTCCTTGGGGGACACAGAAGACCTTGGGACGTTCAAAAGCAGTCCAAAAGGGGAGGGACCACAGCTCCAAGGCGAAGCACCCGAAGGCATCAAGGAACCGCCGCCTGCAGACCCAGGCGGACCAAGGCAGCATACGCCGAAGCCAGAGTATGCACCCTGTAGAACTCTGTAAAGCGTGCAAGGAAGACCTGTGGCCGCCTTGCTCAAATGCATGGCCGAAGCCCAATGCCTCCGGCCCAGGAGGCACCGACCGCTCTGGTGAAATGAACGGTGACAGCAAAGGCAGAATCCTGCCCTCGGTGCGGTAACCTCAGCAATAGCCAATCTGATAAAGTGGAGGAAAACCACCCTGGAGTCCGTCAACTCTAAGCGCGGACCTCCAGGAAACCCAAGAGACCGAACGTCGACAAGAGTCGGAGATCTCCAAGTAAAACCGGCAAGGCCCAAACAACGTCCAAATCGGTGAAGTGTTGAAGCGAAAGGCAAACACCACCTTCAGAAGGAAGGAACGGGATGTAGAAACAGCCCTGTCCTGGGAAAAGACAGAAGGCTCAGAACAAAAAAAGGGGCCATTCAGGCACCCGTCAGAGACACGACTGATACGGAAACACAACCGTACAGGACAGGCGGGGTAGAGAGAACTTCTGTAACGGCTCCAAGGAAAAGATTGGAGCGCCGAGAGCTCAGTATGTAGTTCCCAGGGCGGTACCGAAGGACAGTACAGAGGAACCCAAGAGCCATTTCGAGTAAGGAGGTCTTGACAGGCCCAGAGGGCCGGGGAACGCTGGAAGAGGAAGAACAGCGCTGACACTTGACACCTCAAGTAAAGGAATCCCAGTCCCAGGTCCAGGCCGGACTGGAAAAAAGACAGAACCATGGGGAGAGAAAAAGTCAGAGTGGGGAATGCACAGCTTCCCACAGAACCCCAGACAAAAAAACCATAAGTCTTACGACAGATCCTGGACGAAAATACAGCCAGGAGCGGACAATAGCGAACCCGCTGGAGTCGCCTGGCAAGCGGGCGAAAACCCAATGTGATCAGGCGCAGACCAGTAACACGGGCAGAAGTCGACAAAACTGGTCCCGTCGGCCCCCGAGCAACGTTGTCCCGTATCCACCCGAGTGGGGGAGCAGAAGGACAGACGGAACGGAACCAAAGGGTCCGCCCAGTATCCGCCAGATGCCAGGACAAGACAGGCTAAAGTCCATGCTGATGTAGCCATGTTCTACAGTCCCGGTGTGGGAGATCAAAGGACAATCTGGACCGAAAGGTAGTCCCCCCAAGTTACCGAGAAGGTAAGTCTACAGCAGGACCATTGTCTTAGAATGGACCACGCAATCTGCACTCAGCGGGAGGACAGAACGCGGTAGACTCGGTAAATAGGCACAGCTAATACAGCCAGTGTGAACAAGGGAGACAGTACGAGGCCAAAAGGAACACCGGAACCATCCACATGAACAACCATGCTCTCCCCAGAGGGGAGGACAGTGAAGGAACAGCCTCTGAAGTCTGGCGGGACAGAAGCCACATCGGAGTGATCTGTACCGAGCGGGAGCCAAACAGAGCCAGCGAGATAAGGTAGTCGAGACAGAAGCCGGCATAACACCCTCCAACCGAACGGAGGAGTGGGCAACAGGGAAGCCATAGGACAGCTCAAAAGCAGAACCCTGCTACACTGTGAGATGCCCGGTTCACCGCCTCGCAGAAGGCGAATACCCTGAAGAACCCAAGGTGGAGGTCCTCCGACCTGGGTAATCGAGCACCCAAGAGAATTTGGGTGACCTTCCCGAGAAAGGCGGCCCGCACCTGGTAGCAGATCAGACTGAAGCGTAGAGGCGCCAAGAGGAAGGACTCATACCACACTACATCCGAAGAGGAGGAAATTTGAGCAGGCAAGGGAACCGCAGTCCTGCCAGAGCCAACGAAGAATTCGAGGGGCGCTCCAGACAACAGCACTCTCGACCATGTGACCACTAGCGCAGGGAAGCAATACCGCGGAAGGACGAATGGGCACGCATCTAGGAACCACGAACACTTCCTGGGATGAAGGGCCAACTAAATGAATGAGTACCACCCAGCTCCGTGCAGCATAGAGCAAGTAGAGCCCGTCCGGGTCAGGTGGACAGAATGAACTCCTTAGAGACGAGTGCAAGGCTTGCGGCAAGCATCGTATCCCAAGAAAACAAAAGTATGCCGCAGGAAGCAGATGAGGCATACGTACGAGCAGCCCGTAAGCAGTGAGAAGGCCAACCCACCTACAGGAGGAGAAGGCATACACGGCCCAAACAACGCACAAGAACGTCCGCTCACTGCAAAAAGGTTAATTCAGCGAAAAAGGGGGGTCGCCACAGAGTGCCACAGCATGTACGTAATTGCAAAGTGCAACCTGCAAGGGAGTTATGCACAAGCCTAGTATAGCATGCGATGGAACGCAAGCAGTCCGCCCCGAAAGGGGGGAAATTGTATCTGGCAAACTGCAGTCGGCAAGAGTGCAAAGGCCGGTCCCAAAAGGGAGTGATGCCTAAGGCCGTACCTACTTCAGAGAAGCAGGACATACCCTATAATCCAGCAGGAACGCAGGAGGTCCACCTAGTGAAAGGGGAACATGCACAGGGTTATCCTAGCATTAAGTGAGTGTGCAATAATACATCCAACACTGACTTAGCGAGAGTGCAACTACTCTGCCAATGAAGGGGGACATGTACAAGTCCAGCACAGCCATACAAGGACAGCCGTGAATCTCATGAGCGTGCCAAATTCTGCCCATGGACTGTGGGGTGGTCACGCACAAGGCCAGCACCGTATCCAATGGGAGTGCAAGCGTTCCACCCATGTTAGAGGGCCATGCTCATGGCCAGCAAGGTATCCGGTGAGTGTAGCATGCCGCCCAGAAAAAAGGGGGGGGTAATGCACATGGCCAGCATCTCATCCAGGGAGAGTGCGTGCACCCGCCATGTATGGGAGTCATACACATGGCCAGCAACGTACTGGTGAGAGACAAACACAGTCAGTGAGAATGTGTGTATGTCACCTGAGGAAGGAAGGCATGCCCATGGCAGGCAGCGAATCCAGCGAGAGTGCGTACACCGCCCACGGAAGAGGGGTCATGCATATGGCCGACAGCGGATCCAGCGAGAGTGCAAGCACCCCGCCATGTATGGGGTACATGCACATGGCCAGTAACGTACCTGCGAGAAAACAACCACAGACAGAGGGATGTATGTATGCTGCCTGAGTCATGCCTATGGCTGGCAGCGAAACCAGTGAGAGTGCAGCATAGTAACATAGTACATAAGTACATCATAGCCCATCAGAGAGAGTGCAGCGTTCCGCCTATGGAAGGGGGTCGTGCACATAGCCAGTACCGTATCCGGTGAGAGTGCAGTATTCCGCCTAAAAAGGGGGGTCATGCACATGATCGGCAACTAATCCAGTGAGAGCGCTGCGTTCCGCCCATGGAAGGGGGTCACGCGCATGGCCGACAGCGAATCCAGTGAGAGCGCTGCGTTCCGCCCATGGAAGGGGGTCACGCACATGGCCGGCAGTGAATCCAGCGAGAGTGCAGCGTTCCGCCTAGAGAAGGGGGTCGTGCACATGGCCGGCAGCAAATCCATAGAGAGTGCAACATTCCGCCTATGGAAGGGGGTCGTGCACATGGCCAGCACCGTATCCGGTGAAGGTGCAGTATTCCGCCTAAAAGGGGGTCATGCACATGGCCAGCCGGCAGCCAGGGAGAGTGCAGTATCCCGCCTAGGAGGGGGGGGATGCACATGGCAGGCACCATAACTGGAGAGATGATGAATGCTGCCTACGGAAGGGCCGCATGCACTTGGCCAGCGCCGTATCCTGGAAGAGGGCAGGAAAACCGCCTAAAAGGGGAAATGCCCTAGCAGCGACGCAGGTTGGGAGTGCAACACTATGCCGCCTGTGGAAAGAGGGCATGCAGACATGCAGCACTACTGATGAGGCTGCAGCGTCCTGCGCAGTCCAAAAGAAATCTGTTATTATTATTATTATTATTATTTTTTTTTAATTAAAAACACAGCCTCTCTGAGGCTAAAGGGGGCCACCATATAGGGGCACAGATAGTCAGGAAAAAGGGGGGCCAGCCATACAGGCCCATTGGGATCTGGCCTGTACCCAAAGGGTTAACATGGATCCGGCCTGGAGGGCGGCGCTGCGATCCCCTGGGGGCGGAGGAACCTCCCGGCGGGAAAAATTTGCGCCTGGAGAAGTTCCCGCCCCCTCCACCAGAGGCCGGAATTTTGCGGCCTAGTAGGCCGTGAAGCCGGGGTCTAAATTTGCGGCGCCCGGTATGTACCGCCGGGACCTGAGGCGGAGTGGCGCATCAAACCGGCCGCGGGTGCCCACCCCGCGGGCCGGTCGGAATTGCGGCCCAGCAGGCCGCGAAGCCTGGGCCAAAATTTGCGGAGCCCCACCGACCGGCACCGACGGTCGGCCGGGGCCTGCTGGGCCTAGAAGTCAAGCCCAAAGCCGGCCGCGGGAGCCCACCCCGCCGGCCGGAAGAGTCAGGGGCCCAGAATGGCGGCTTGCCGGCCGCGGGAGCCCACGCCGCCGGCCGGAATAGTCAGGGGCTCGGAATGGCGGCTTGCCGGCCGCGGGAGCCCACCCCGCCGGCCGGAAAAGTCAGGGACCCGGAATGGCGGCCTAGCAGGCCGCGGAGCCTGGGCTAAGATTTTGCGGAGCCCGGCCGCACCGGAATACCAATGTCGGCCGGAGGCGAGGCCTTACTCCACAGCCGTCAGGAGCCTCAGGCCTGGAGCAACACTCCGGTAGGAGATGTAGGGGGGGACCCAGAGACCGGGTGCCTGTGCTGATAGAGAAATAAACTATGTTGCCGCTTCTGTAGCTGGCTGCATGTCTATGGGAGCCAGGCAGGGGGGGGGGGGGGTAAGGCAGAAGGAGATTGCCGCGCTGCGGCACCCCAGGGGCCAGCATAAATCCAGCAGGGGACTAGAGGCCCAATATGGGGGTCAGGCACGCAGGAGACCAGGGTGGGGGGGTGGGGGACGTAGGGCTGGAGAAGCCTCTCTCTTACCACAGCCGTCTTCACCCTCGGTCCATTCCAGCAGGGTCGCCCCTTCAGCTACTGGCACCGTAGTGGCAGGACGCTGGAAGAGGGACTTGGCGTGCGGGCGACCCTTGCGCTGGCGGGATGTAGGGGAGCTGGGCTGCCCTGATCCACCTTGTCTTCTGTGGGGGAGGCAGCAGTGCGGGTGACCGGCACTGGCGCAGCTCAACCCCGGGAGAACAGAGAGGTCTAGTGCGTCTCTGTTATCCCTGATGATCTGGAACAAAAAGAAAAGAAAAAAGTAAAAATCTAAAATTTAAACAAGGAGAAACCAGCCCTGCAGAGCAGGGAGTGTCTTGCCTCCTTGGACACTAAGCAAAAAACTGGCA
The DNA here is from genome assembly GCF_905171765.1 of Bufo bufo. Classification (NCBI taxonomy): domain Eukaryota; kingdom Metazoa; phylum Chordata; class Amphibia; order Anura; family Bufonidae; genus Bufo; species Bufo bufo. The sequence goes on from NC_053391.1 coordinate 455,509,878, forward strand.
GTCTCTCTCTCCAGGCTGAGGGTATAGCTGTGGAGGAGGGGCTTAACAGCTTTCACTTAGTGTCACGCCTCCTATGGAGATGAGCTATACCCAAGGTCTTCTGTGTCCCCCAAGGAAACTGGGCGAGAAAGCTAAATGTCGGCTCCGGCAATGCGCCGAAACGACGTTTAGCTTAAGGCCGGATCCGGATCAATGCCTTCCAATGGGCATTAATTCCGGATCCGGCCTTGCGGCAAGTGTTCCGGATTTTTGGCCGGAGCAAAAAGCGCAGCATGCTGCGGTATTTTCTCCGGCCAACAAACGTTCCGTTCCGGAACTGAAGACATCCTGATGCATCCTGAACTGATTTCTCTCCATTCAGAATGCATTAGGATAATCCTGATCAGGATTCTTCCGGCATAGAGCCCCGACGACGGAACTCTATGCCGGAAGACAATAACGCAAGTGTGAAAGAGCCCTAACTCTTGGTTAGTTCAGCATTTTGTGCCACAATTCTAAGACTTCTTCTATCCATGTCCCTTTTCTAGAGAATTGATTAGCAAGGCGCAAAAGTGTCTAAAATGCATAATAAATCTGCCATACAGCATGTATGGCGGTTTTTCAGTGCAGTTTGTAACAAAATGCTGGCGTGTTTTGCTTAGTCAATCTGCCCCATTGTTCCTTTATGCTCCTGGTGGTCAGCATTGTATAAGGTTTAACTGGATTAGTATTTTTAGCGTAAAAATGTGATTACCCAGATATGAGGCTCCTAGGGGATCCCTAGCTGTTTGAAAGAGGACAGGTTCGTGAACAGCAGGTGTTGCCACATCCACTGTTGTCCAGGCCACACTGTGAGAGGACCCACAGGCCACACGGGTTATTTTCTGTCCTTCCAGACCATGGACAAGGGTAGGTTTTCTGTTGACAGTTGTTGTTCCGTTACCTTGCTGCCCGTGATCATTGTCCCCCCATGCATAGACCTGAAAATATACAACAATTAATACTTTTATTTCCCAGCACTTTATGGAAAAGGATATCATTAGAAACCGAACGCGTGTGCGAATATCTCACCTGCCCCGTGTCAGTTACTGCAAGACAGTGTAGTGCTCCAACAGCAACGTGAACAATCTTCTTTCCTCTGAGGCCTTCAACAACTTGTGGTTTTCTCACATGGACATCGGTGCCATGACCCAGGCGAAAATAGTCACCTTTCCCCCTGAAATATTATGCAGTATCTCAATACATTCTGTATCAGTCACATACACGACAGAAGGTGCCAAACGGAAGTTTAAAACTTAAGTGCAGCTTCATCTTTGGATCCATTTACTATGCTAGGCTGTGTTAACAGTGGCATTCAGGGTGCTTAGTCACTTGACCGCAAGCAAAGTACAAGACGGAGCACTATTTATGCCAACAATAAAACTAGAACCTTGCACCCCCCCCAAGTATATCAATGTCATTGCTAGTTTAACGTGATGGCACAATTGCTGATCTTTCCTGCAAGGCGCTACACCTTGTTTTAGGCATTGGTTTTTACACATTTTTGTACAGAATTAAACAAAACACACAAAATTACTGTAAAAATACACATGCAGAATCTATATTTGCCACTTACCATGTCCATACAACACCAGATTTTGTTAATGCCAATGAAAATTGAGCTCCGCATTCAATCTGACATACTCCTTGGCCATTGAGTCTTTCAATGTTTTGAGGGACATTACATCCTTCGCTTCCTCCACGGCCTAGCTTCCCAAAATCTCCATCACCCCAAGAGAAGACAAGTCCTGTATAAAAAAAATAAAAAACCACATTCAGGCCTCATAAACCATATGTGTTTTGCGTCCCACGGACCAAAAAAAAAAAAACAAGGATAACACCAAGAACATTGCGACATTTTATTTTTCTCTTCTATAAAAATTTCTTATTCTTGTCTGCAAAACGGCCTACAATAGGACATATTAGATTATTTTTTTTTTATTGCAGAACTGCAGCCACGGATATACTGATGCAGACAGCACACAGTGTTCTGTCTATATTTTTTTTGCAGCCGCTCACTGAAGTGAATGGGTTCGCATCCAATCTAAATAAAATGCAGAAGTGTGCAGAACAAAAATACGCTTGTGTGCATGAATCCTAATGGGGTTCCTTGGGCCTAAGAGCCGAGAGTCCCACTGGTAGTCAGGTGTTAGTGATGTGCCATTCAAGCACGTGTGACTGCTGAGGCCAGTGATTGTCCGCAGTGGTTAAGGGACAACAGCACTTCCAGTTCACCCAGGACCGGAAGCAGCTGGAAACGAGGCAGCAACGCTGGAATGGCAGGACTGCAAACAGTCAGCTTAATAAAGAGAAAAAGGGACATGTACACAAGGGTGGGGGCATCTATTTATGGAATGATGCCAATATTTCAGAGTAAATGGGATAAAAAAATTAAAAAAAAGAATTACACTTACACTTAACCCCCGAACGCAAAATGTCATACAGGTGCGTCATTTGTGTTGCGTGTGTATAGTCCAGGCTCATGGGCTAAGCTCGCTCCATACTCTGTGGGTGCCAGCTGTATAATAGAGCAGATATCTGTCCATAATAACCAGAATCGGAGATAATACTGATCCCAGTCATTTAGTCCCTCAGATCCCACAGTTTGTGACCACGGCATCTGATCGGTTGGAAAGAAGGGAGGAGAGGGGCCCCTCTGTCCTCCCACTGGAGTCTCCACTGCGAAATCATGGGGCTCTGATCAGTTGCTATGACAGGCTGGGGCCTTGTAAAGGCTCCCGGGTTTGACCTAGGAAACTGCCTGCAAAACCATGCCATGTCACGGCTTGATAGGCAGTCTGTAAAAATCCCATAGACTGCATTAGTATTCTAAACTAAAATTTACAATAAAAAATAAATAAATAAAAAAAAATATAAATTCTAATCATCTCTCTTTCCCAATTTTCCCGGGGCCTACCCAACGGCACTGACAGGAGGTTGTCCCCGCTACCTGGACAGGAAACAACACGGAAGCTGAAGTTTAAAAGGCCTCCCCTCCTTACCTAAATCAGTGTTGTTTCCTGTCCCCGGGTCGCGCGGAAGCTCCTCCTGTGTGCTCCAGGATTCTAGATGCAGAGGAGCGGCGTGCAGAGGATAGGGGGCCTCGGGGACGCGCTGCTTCCCTTACCCATCCTTTGGCCTAAGTCCTTCGCCGGAAGGCAGCCCCGGGCTCCAGTCGCTTGCTACCGGTCCGGAACAAGGAAGAAATATCTTTACCTTCCGTACTGTGGGCGGAGACTTCCTGGACTATCGCAAAGGGAGTCTCGTTATTGACTGCAGGCGGCGTAGGCGCGGTAACGTCATGACGTTCGACATCACGTGACTGCATGTGGGTCATGCCGATATTTAAGAGAGCCTATGGATTCTGCCCCAGTCGCCCTCAGCCCGGTAAGCCTCCTATCCAAAATATTGGTGGATTATATTTGTGGGGTTATGGTTCCCTTCATTCACCCTGGGTGCCTGGTGCTGGTGAAAATTTTATGTAGGGACTGGGATCCTACTAAATTCGTAAATTTGATTACTTCTAGAGAAACCTCCACCGCCAAGGCACTTGGGGCTGATTCAACCCACAAGAATTGCTTCATTTGCCGAAAATCCTTTTGCTCTAATGCCAAGAAAGACAGTCTTTTCTCCCGAAGGTGGTATTGAGATTTCATTATAATTTACAAATCTCCTTACCATCTTTTTGCCCCTCTCCTTCATCTGATCAGGAGAGAAAATTCCATAACTTGGATGTAAGGCGGTGTGTGCTGGCCTACTTGAAGATTTCGGAACAGTTCAGGAATTCAGACCATCTTCTTCTCCAATATCATGGACCTAATAAAGGTCGGGGCAGCCAGTAAAGCTACGATCGCCAGATGGATTAGAGACACTATCACCTTTTGCGATGTTAGAAGAATCAAGATCCTCCAAGAATTCTCAAAGCCCACTCAACAAGAGCCGTGTCGGCTTCCTGGGCTGAATCTTCTTCTCTCTCTATTGAACAGATCTGCAGAGCGGCAGCTTGGGCAAATCCAATGATTTTCTTTAAGCATTATAGATTGGATGTGGTCCATAACCAGGACCTCTCCTTCAGACGCAGAATTCTTTCTGCAGTAGTCCCTCCCTAGTTTATTTCTCCGTTAATCCTCCTGTCAGTGCCGTTGGGGAGGCGCCGGGAAAAGGGTTAATTACTCTTACCGGTAATTGGAATTTTCTAAAATTAGATTGGTGGTATACAAGTCCCTATCAGATTGGAACAGTTTCATTGGAGTCCAGGAGAAATGGGACTACTTAAAAGTGGCACTATTGAAGGCAACAGAAAATTGCATTAGGCTTGTCAGTAAAAGCAAAAAAAGGAAGAGGCCGCTGTGGTACTCAGCAGAAGTGGCCAAAATCATTAAAAACAAAAAGATAGCATTTAGGAATTATTTAAAAAAAACAAAAAAAAAAAACGAGGATGACAGGCAAAAATTTATAAGATTAGGCAGAGAGAGGCCAAACAAGTTATAAGAGCTTCTAAAGCACAGGCAGAAGAGAAATTCTAAGTCAGCTGTCTAAAATTAATACAAATAAGTCACAGGGGCCTGATGGGATACACCCAAAGCTATTAACAGAGCTTAGCGGTGAACTAGCAAAACCATTAACAGATTTATTTAACCAATCACTGGCAACAGGAGTCGTCCCAGAAGATTGGAAATTAGCAAATGTTGTGCCCATTCACAAGAAAGGTAGTAGGGAGGAATCGGGCAACTATAGGCCAGTAAGCCTGACATCAATAGTGGGGAAATTAATGGAAACCAAACTTAAGGAGAGGATTGTGGAACATCTAAAATCCCATGGATTGAAAGATGAAAAACAGCATGGGTTTACTTCAGGGAGATCATGTCAAACTAATGTTATTGATTTTTTTGATTGGGTGACTAAAATAATAGATGGAGGAGGTGCAGTAGACATCGCTTATCTGGACCTTAGTAAGGCTTTTGATACTGTCCCACATAGAAGGCTTATCAATAAATTGCAGTCTTTGGGCTTGGACTCCCATATTGTTGAATGGATTAGGCAGTGGCTGAGGGACAGGCAACAGAGGGTTGTAGTCAATGGAGTATGTTCAGACCATGGTCTTGTTACCAGTGGGGAACCTCAGGGATCTGTTCTGGGATCCATATTGTTTAATATCTTTATCAGCGAAATTGCAGAAGGCCTCGATGGTAAGGTGTGTCTTTTTGCTGATGACACAAAGATTTGTAACAGGGTTGATGTTTCTGGAGGGATACACCAAATGGAAAAGGATTTAGGAAAACAAGAGGAATGGTCAAAAATCTGGCAACTAAAATTTGATGTTGATAAGTGCAAGATAATGCACCTGGGGCGTAAAAACCCAAGAGCAGAATATAAAATCAGTGATTTAGTCCTAACCTCACTATCTGAGGAAAGGGATTTAGGGGTCATTATTTCAGAAGACTTAAAGGTAGGCAGACAATGTCATAAAGCAGCAGGAAATGCTAGCAGAATGCTTGGGTGTATAGGGAGAGGAATTACCAGTAGAAAGAGGGAGGTGCTCATGCCGCTCTACAGAGCACTAGTGAGACCTCATTTGGAGTATTGTGCGCAGTACTGGAGACCATATCTCCAGAAGGATATTGATACTTTGGAGAGAGTTCAGAGAAGAGCTACTAAACTAGTACATGGATTGCAGGATAAAACTTACCAGGAAAGATTAAAAGGACCTTAACATGTATAGCTTGGAAGAAAGACGAGACAGAGGGGATATGATAGAAACTTTTAAATACATAAAGGGAATCAACAAGGTAAAAGAGGAGAGAATATTTAAAAGAAGAAAAACTGCTACAAGAGGACATAGTTTTAAATTAGAGGGGCAAAGGTTTAAAAGTAATATCAGAAAGTATTACTTTACTGAGAGAGTAGTGGATGCATGGAATAGCCTTCCTGTAGAAGTGGCAGCTGCAAATACAGTGGAGGAGTTTAAGCACCCATGGGATAGGCATAAGGCCATCCTTCATATAAGATAGGGCCAAGGGCTATTCATAGTATTCAGTATATTGGGCAAACTAGATGGGCCAAATGGTTCTTATCTGCTGACACATTCTATGTTTTTATGGATTTTCCAATAGCCTCCCCAATGGCACTGGGGTATTTCCCACCCTTATGGTTTTTTTTTTGAGATTCAGTCAATTATGTTCAATTTTCTGTTTGAATTAATACACTGCGTGCAGAATTATTAGGCAAATGAGTATTTTGACCACATCATCCTCTTTATGCATGTTGTCTTACTCCAAGCTGTATAGGCTCGAAAGCCTACTACCAATTAAGCATATTAGGTGATGTGCATCTCTGTAATGAGAAGGGGTGTGGTCTAATGATATCAACACCCTATATTAGGTGTGCATAATTATTAGGCAACTTCCTTTCCTTTGGCAAAATGGGTCAAAAGAAGGACTTGACAGGCTCAGAAAATTCAAAAATAGTGAGATATCTTGCAGAGGGATGCAGCACTCTTAAAATTGCAAAGCTTCTGAAGCGTGATCATCGAACAATCAAGCGTTTCATTCAAAATAGTCAACAGGGTCGCAAGAAGCGTGTGGAAAAACCAAGGCGCAAAATAACTGCCCATGAACTGAGAAAAGTCAAGCGTGCAGCTGCCAAGATGCCACTTGCCACCAGTTTGGCCATATTTCAGAGCTGCAACATCACTGGAGTGCCCAAAAGCACAAGGTGTGCAATACTCAGAGACATGGCCAAGGTAAGAAAGGCTGAAAGACGACCACCACTGAACAAGACACACAAGCTGAAACGTCAAGACTGGGCCAAGAAATATCTCAAGACTGATTTTTCTAAGGTTTTATGGACTGATGAAATGAGAGTGAGTCTTGATGGGCCAGATGGATGGGCCCGTGGCTGGATTGGTGAAGGGCAGAAAGCTCCAGTCCGACTCAGACGCCAGCAAGGTGGAGGTGGAGTACTGGTTTGGGCTGGTATCATCAAAGATGAGCTTGTGGGGCCTTTTCGGGTGGAGGATGGAGTCAAGCTCAACTCCCAGTCCTACTGCCAGTTTCTGGAAGACACCTTCTTCAAGCAGTGGTACAGGAAGAAGTCTGCATCCTTCAAGAAAAACATGATTTTCATGCAGGACAATGCTCCATCACACGCGTCCAAGTACTCCACAGCGTGGCTGGCAAGAAAGGGTATAAAAGAAGAAAATCTAATGACATGGCCTCCTTGTTCACCTGATCTGAACCCCATTGAGAACATGTGGTCCATCATCAAATGTGAGATTTACAAGGAGGGAAAACAGTACACCTCTCTGAACAGTGTCTGGGAGGCTGTGGTTGCTGCTGCACGCAATGTTGATGGTGAACAGATCAAAACACTGACAGAATCCATGGATGGCAGGCTTTTGAGTGTCCTTGCAAAGAAAGGTGGCTATATTGGTCACTGATTTGTTTTTGTTTTGTTTTTGAATGTCAGAAATGTATATTTGTGAATGTTGAGATGTTATATTGGTTTTACTGGTAAAAATAAATAATTGAAATGGGTATATATTTGTTTTTTGTTAAGTTGCCTAATAATTATGCACAGTAATAGTCACCTGCACACACAGATATCCCCCTAAAATAGCTAAAACTAAAAACAAACTAAAAACTACTACCAAAAATATTCAGCTTTGATATTAATGAGTTTTTTGGGTTCATTGAGAACATGGTTGTTGTTCAATAATAAAATTAATCCTCAAAAATACAACTTGCCTAATAATTCTGCACTCCCTGTATATAATTTTTAGGCATCTCTACCGTGTACTCTGTTATTTACTGATTTAGGTAAGGAAAGGAGGCCTTTTAAACTTCAGCTTCAATGTTGTTTCCTGTCCAGGGGGCAGGGACACCCTCCTGTCAGTGCCGTTGGGGAGGCTATTGGAGTAATTAACCCTTTTTCCTGCATGGTGAATGCCGTAATGGAAAACATTTTAATGCTCAATTCGCCATCGGTCATTTCCCCCAAATGAATTGAATAAAAAGTGATCAAAAAGTCGAATTGGTACCAATAAAAACACATCACCCCACAAAAAGCCCTCACACAACTCTGTAGACTCTGTAAAAGTTCTGAGTGTCAAAATATGCAAAGAAAATTTGTATTCTTTCAAAGTTTTTTTTAAGCAGTAAAACAGAATAAAAATTACATAAATTTGTTGTTGCATGTACTCGCAGAATAAGGTTGTCGTGTTATTTTTAGCAGAGTGAACACTGTAATAACAAAACCCAAAAAGCCTTGGCAGAAGTGCATCACCTTTTCCATTTCAACTGACAAATATTTTTTTTCTTGTACAAAATATGCTAAATTAAATTGTGGCATTAAAATACAACTTACCCGCAAAGAAAAAATAATATGAGTATGGGGACAGTCTGCAGCATTTACTGCATGATTCTGACACAATCTGTAGAAATCCTACAGAAGTATAAGGGGTAATCTGTCAATCTGTTCCATTTCCAGAAGATGCATGGCTGAGGTAAGGGAGTGCAGGCTTAGTAATGGTGGGATGGCTTAAAGGGGTGTCTAGCTCTTTGTTTTTGTTTTCCCCATTTGCAGCCAGTTGTACCTGTAGAAAAACCCACACTCACCTGACCCCCGCCGCTGCTTTCCAGCTCCCTTGCTTCCGGTCACATGTTTTCCAGTCCATGTCTATGAACTTCTGCACAAGAGGCATATGGCACGGTCTGCCTGCAAGTTGACAGACCGAGACCAGAAGACCAGTGAAGGGAGCTGGAACGGAGATGCAGGAGAGTATGGATTTTTCCACAGTTGCTGGACAACCCCTTTACTGATGATCTTGTCTTCCTGCAGACAGTAAAAAGAAAAAACAAAAGGGGGCGCTACCTAGTGAAGTATTGTAAAGAGCCCAGTAATACTCAAGGTAGGATTACCTTACCGAGTATGGTTGTGCAAACCAGGCACAACGCTAGTTGAAAGTATAATCTCACAGTGAGAGGGTCAATTAGGCTACTGTGCTCTTCAGCAGGGGTCTTCACACAGAAGTCCGGAAGGTAGATAAGGAAAAAATGCTTGAAAGGAGCATAAAAAAAAAAAAAAAAAAGGTGCAGCAGCTTCCCCTTTCTGCCCTGTCTGCAGGAAGGCAAAATGCTTGAAAGGAGCATCAGAAAAATCTAATTGACTAAAAAAAACTGGAAGTTTATTAAAAACATGCATGGTAAAACAAAGATAAAAGGCTAGCTACGCGTTTCAGTGGCGAGCCGTCACCCTCATCCGGCTCAGTCTGATGTAGTTGGCGGAACAAGCCACTGAAACGCGTAGCTAGCCTTTTATCTTTGTTTTACCATGCATGTTTTTAATAAACTTCCAGTTTTTTTAGTCAATTAGATTTTTCAAGCATTTTGCCTTCTTGCAGACAGGGCAGAAAGGGGAAGCTGCTCCTCCAACCAGATGTCTTACAGCCTGTCACAAGACTCTGCGGAGGGGGTGGGGACCATGACAGATAGATCTTTATATATTTCTGAACTTGAAAACTGTAATACAGGATAAAAGAGGATCAAAGGAAAAGAAGAGATGATGGGAGGAAGAGCTGGGATTTATTTTTATTTTTTACTTTTATTGCAATTTCTATGTTTTAATGTTTGATAATCAAATCATGGAATGAAAGTGAATTGAATATCTATAATAGACACGTGAAATTTAGTAAAATAAGTCATACATTCTCATGACTCGATGATTTGTTTAGTCTTAAAACATGAACATACCTTCATCTGTAAGAGCCAACGTCTGAGCATCTCTACTGCCGCATGCAACCTGTATGACTCGGTGACCCAGGAGCACCTTTACCTGAAAAGCAGTCAGAAAGGATGAGGTGGACTAGAAACCAAAGCAAGTAAGGTGAAGAGGTTCAACATACAATAAGATGGAGAGGTAGTGTAAAAGAAGAGCATGAGAAGCATCGTTCAAAAAGATGAAGAGGGGCATCCTGCAATACCTAATGGAACATGGACATGTATGTTGCAGGGGGATCACACATACAGCCTTCACTATACATCAGAGACATTCATTAGATCAAGCAGATAAAGGACTGCACTCTTACCATTTTAGGTTTCAGCTGAGTTGTATTGTCGCCATGCCCCAGTCGGCCATATTCACCCAAGCCCCACGTATACAGTTCCCCGCTAGACGTAATGGCTGCACTATGAGAACTGCCACAGGCGATGTCCCGGATGCGCTTGCTCTTGAGAGCTTCTATAAGTCTTGGTTTATCACAGTTCCTAAATAAAGGCAAAAAAAAAGTGGCCTCTAAGTTAAAAATCATTAATGTGACACGCAGTTCAATACAGCAGAAATCAGCTTAATCTTTGATTTACTCATGCATTATAACCACTTCATATGAAAAACCGTATCGGCGCACACAAAACTAAAACTTACATTCTGCTGAAGTGACCAAGCTTGCCATCATCACCCTCTCCCCAGGAGAAGATTTTGCCATCCACGGTTAGAGCCATTGCATGTCTTCCACCTGAATACAGGGATTTCAGTGAATGTTAAACGTAGCGATGCATAGATTCCTACTCTAAACCGAGCTAAAATGAACGACATACCTGAATGAACGGCGACTTTCTTCACTACATAGTTGCTGAGGGCTGTCATCTGTCGAGGTATAGGTACTGTGCCACTGGAAATGCCTAAACCCAATCTTCCGTTGGTAGCCTCACCACACGCATATACTTTCCCCTCAGCAGTCACTGCACACAGAGATTAAGAAAACTGGTAGTAAACAGATCTATTAGGGCTGAATTTAAAGGGGTTATCTACTTCCCCCATATTGATGACCCATCCTCAGGATAGGTCATCAATTTCAAATCGGTGGAGGTCTGACTCCTGGAATCCCGGTTGATCACCTGTATGAGGAGAATGCAGCACTTGTGCAAATGCAGTGTTCTCTTCACAGTTTATCTGTCGACAGCAGGTGTAATTTACAGCTCCTCCATCCCATTCACTTGGAAGAGACAACGGCTTCTTCCCATTCAAGTGAATGGATGGAGGAGCTGTAATTACACTGCTCGCTGCTGCAATGCTGAGAGCGAGCAGGTAAACCGTGAAGAGAACACTGATCGGCGGGGGTGTTGGGAGTCGGAGCCCCGCCAATCTGATATTGATCATCTACCCTGAGGACGGGTCATCAATATCAAAAACATGACAACCCCCTTTAACAATACTATCTCAATTATGACAAATATAAGAAAAACTGAGGTAGACAATTGTGTTATGGACATATGGTTGCCAGTATGGACCGACATAAGGGTTCATTTATTAAGACCGGCATTTTAGAGCATTGGAGTGAGCAGAAAAACAACTAACCCTTGTGTACATAGTAGCCACTGATAAAAAAAAATGGCATACTAGAGGCTGTAAAATATCAGCACAGTAAAATATCATCATTCTGACCAATAATAGTCAAAGAGACAATATACAGTTGGTCCCTTAAGAAATCCTGCGGCATTTGTGGGAGAAGCATCTTCAAAGAGCCCCTAGCTATTGGTAAAAAGGAATATAATACCTGATGAATAACAGTACAAGAGAATAAAATAAAAATCTATAAAAAAATAAAAACAAAATAAGAAGAGTAGAAAGTATTGGCTATATGGATCATGCGCACAATCCCTGCCCTATAAGACGCACCTGCCCATAAGACACACCTGGGTTTTTGAGGAGGAAAATAAGAAAAAACGAGATTTTTGTATAACTTACCAGTAAAATCTCTTTCTCGCTCTTCCTTGGGGGACACAGGAAACCTTGGGTATAGCTCATCTCCATAGGAGGCGTGACACTAAGTGAAAGACTGTTAAGCCCCTCCTCCAGCAGCTATACCCTCAGCCTGGAGCGAGAGACTACCAGTTATGTGCCCAAGTAGTTAAAACAAAGGCAAGGATCAATCAAATTAACACCAACAAGTCAAAAAACACCCGTCAGGGCAACCAAAACAATGGGTGGGTGCTGTGTCCCCCAAGGAAGAGCGAGAAAGAGATTTTACTGGTAAGTTATACAAAAATCTCGTTTTCTCGCCCAATTCCTTGGGGGACACAGGAAACCTTGGGACGTTCAAAAGCAGTCCACAAATAGGGAGGGACCACAACCCAAGATGAATTAAAGCACCATAGGCATTAAGGCACCGCCGCCTGCAAGACCAGGCGGCCCAAAGCAGCATCCGCCGATGCATAAGTGTTCACCTTGTAGAACTTGGTGAAAGTGTGCAAAGAAGACCAGGTGGCCGCCTTACACAATTGTTCAGCCGAAGCTCGATTTCGCTCAGCCCAGGAAGCCCGACCGCTCTGGTAGAATGAGCGGTAACACCAAAGGGCGGTTCCCTGCCCTTAGCACGGTAAGCCTCAGCAATAGCCATCTTGATGAAGCGGGCAATAACCACTTTAGATGCCGCCAGCCCCCTGCGCGGACCCTCCGGAAGCACAAATAGAGAATCCGAGCGCCGAAAGGGTCTAGTTACATCCAAGTAGATCCTCAGAGCCCTAACAACATCCAGACGGTGAAGATCCCGTTCCCGAGGATGAGACGGGGACGGGCACAGAGAAGGAAGGACAATATCTTCATTCAGGTGAAAAGCGGACACCACCTTCGGAAGGAAATCCGGAACCGGGCGGAGAACCACCTTATCTTGGTGAAAAACCAAGAGGGGTTCTACGCAAGAAAGTGCCGCCAATTCAGACACACGCCGAAGAGACGTGATGGCAACGAGGAAAAAAACTTTGCAAGACAACAAGCGAAGGGAAACCCTGCGCAGAGGCTCGAAAGGAGAATATTGGAGAGCCGTCAGCACAACATTAAGATCCCAAGATGGAACGGAAGCGCGATACGGGGGAGCATAGTGAGCAACCCCCTGAAGAAAAGTCTTAACTGGACCGAGCGGAGCCAGAGGTCGCTGAAAGAGGATCGAAAGCGCTGAGATCTGACCCTTTAGGGTACTGAGACCCAAACCCAAGTCCAGACCAGACTGCAAGAAGGATAAAATCGTGGGGAGAGAAAACCGAAGGGGATGAACATCTAAGGTCTCGCAGAAATTCAAATAGGCCCGCCAGGTTCGGTAATAAATCCTGGACGATGCCGGTTTACGCGCACGAATCATGGTACGGACCACGTCAGCAGAAAACCCCCACCGCGTTAGGACCGCGGTTTCAATAGCCACGCCGCTAAACGTAGCGACCCTAAATGCTGGTGGAAGATCGGCCCTTGAGAGAGGAGGTCTTCTCTTAGAGGCAGACACAAGGGAGCGTCTGCCAGGAGCAACATAAGGTCGGCGTACCAAGGACGACGAGGCCAATCCGGGGCTATTAGGATCGCAGGCGTGCCTTCCGCCGCGATCTTCCGAAGGACTCGTGGAAGAAGAGGCAGGGGCGGAAAAACGTAGAGGAGAGAGAACTCCGTCCAGGGAAGGACGAGCGCGTCCGCGCGGTAAGCGTCCGGATCCTTGGTTCTGGCCATGAAGGTGGGAAGCTTGTGGTTGAATCTGGAGGCCATGAGATCCACGTCCGGACGACCCCAACGGAGGCAAAGAGACTCGAAGACGTCGGGGTGCAGAGACCACTCGCCCGGGTCGATCGTCGTCCGGCTGAGGAAATCCGCCGCCCAATTGTCCACCCCCGGGATGTAAATGGCCGAAATGGCTGGAACATGAACTTCCGCCCAGCGAAGGATTAGAGACACCTCCCTCATCGCCGCCGCGCTGCGAGTGCCCCCCTGATGATTTATGTATGCCACAGCCGTGGCATTGTCCGATTGGACACGAACAGGGTGACCCTGAAGCAGCGAAGTCCAATGCCGGAGTGAGAAGAGAACCGCCCTCAGCTCCAGAACGTTGATCGGCAGTTTGGACTCCGATGGAGACCAAGTGCCTTGTACGGACCGAGGAGGAAACACCCCCCCCCCAACCCCGCAGACTGGCATCGGTGGTAATCACCAACCAAGTTATCGGCAGGAAGGACTTCCCTTGGAGAGGGGTCCGTAACCACCAGAGGAGAGAGGAGCGAACCTGGGGGGGGAGGGGAAAGTGCCGATCCAGACTCTCCTGGGACTTGTCCCATGCGGACAGAATGGCAGTCTGAAAGGTGCGGGAGTGATACTGCGCGTAGGGGATTGCTTCAAAACAGGACTCCATCTGTCCCAAGACCCGCATGCTGAACCGGAAGGAAGGATGGCGGTGGGTCAGAAGGCTCCGAACCGACCGATGAAGGAGCTGGCGCTTCTCTGACGGAAGCCGAACCTCTGCTGCATCTGTATCCAGCAGCATCCCCAGAAAGATCAGTTGCCTGGATGGAACAAGAGAGGATTTGGGAAGATTGATAATCCAACCGAACCGGCGTAAGGTTTGTAGCGAGAGGTCCACACTGGCGGATGTCAGTGACAGAGAGGGTGCCTTGATAAGGAGATCGTCCAAATATGGAAGAAGAAAAACTCCCCTGGAACGAAGTAAGGCGAGGACAGGGGCAAGGACCTTTGTGAAAACGCGAGGGGCCGTCGCCAGCTCGAACGGGAGAGCAACGAACTGGTAGTGGTCGGACCCCACTGCAAAGCGCAGAAAGCACTGATGACACCGAGCGATAGGAATATGAAGGTAGGCGTCCTGGATGTCGATAGAGGCCAGGAACTCCCCTTTTTCCAGAGAGGCCACCACCGACCTGAGAGACTCCATCCGGAATCGCTGAAGACGAAGGAAACGGTTTAACCGTTTTAGATCCAGAATGGGACGAACCGAGCCTTCTTTTTTGGGGACCACAAAAAGGTTCAAATAGAACCCCTTGAATCTTTCTTCCATGGGAATCGGAGCGATGACCCCTTTGTCCAGAAGGGTGCGAGTGGCAGTAAAGAAATCGGCCGCTCCTTGGGGATCCCGGGAGCGAAAGAACCGAACTGGGGGGAGGGACGCAAACTCTAGTTTGTACCCGGAAGACACAACTTCGAGAGCCCAGGCGTCGGAGACGTGCGCCTGCCAGAAGTCCCTGAACAGGAGGAGACGTCCCCCCACCCGGATGGGTGGGGGCGCACCTTCAGGTAGTGTTCTGCTTGGTCGCGGGAGGGCGAGCAGCCTGTGACTTGCGCCAGGAGGGCTGGGTCCGAAAAAAAGGTTTCTTACGTCTGTCCTGGACAGAGTTAGGGGATGGACCTGAAGAGGTGCGAGGTGCGGGAGCCCTGCGGGAAGACCTGAAGCGAGAAAAGGTGGGACGGCCTCGAGTGGTGCTCCTAGTCCTAGATTGAGGAAGATGCGTACTCTTCCCCCCCGTGGCTTCGGATATGATTTCATCCAAGCGGGTCCCGAACAATCGAGAACCAGTAAAGGGAAGGCCAGTAAGAGACCGCTTTGACGTGGAGTCCGCCGTCCAAACCTTTAACCAAAGCTCCCTCCTAGCCGAAACGGCCAGGGCACACGAACGGGCTATGAGAGCTCCCGCATCCAGGGATGCCTCACAGACGAATTTGCCGGCTTGAACGATAAGTTGGGCTAGAGCACGGAGGTCCTGAATAGGGACGTCGGATTCAAGCTCCTGATCCAGCTGAGAAGCCCACTCTGAAACCGCTTTTCCAGCCCAAGCGGAAGCAAAGACCGGCAGGAGGGCGGAACCGGAGGCTGCAAAGATACCTTTGGTAATGGCCTCTATACGGCGATCCTCAGTGGATTGTAAGGAAGAGGCATCAGCAACGGGAATAGCCGTGCTTTTGGCCAAACGGGCCACCGGGGGGTCGACTTTGGGTGGTGACGCCCAGTTTGTAATGCAATCCGCCGGAAATGGATAACAGATATCCAACTTCTTAGGCGGGGTAAAACGGGCATCAGGACGGGCCCAGGCCTTGGAAACCACCGACGAGAAGTCAGCGTGGAGGGGAAAAACCGCAGACGTCTGTTTTTGGCGAAAAAAGGAAACACAGTTTCTTTCAGAATTAGGAGGATCATCGTGAATCTTAAAGGTATCACGAATATTGTTAATAAGATGGCCCACAGCAGAAGCCAGTTTTGAAGGCAAGGCCGAGTCCATATCACAATCTGAATCAACTAGTTCCCCTTCAAAGGGCATATCCTGTATTGAGGAAGGGCCCGACTGAGAGCGCACCCTTGGGGGTGATACTGAAGCATCCGAGGATGATAGGCGCTCCGCCCTGGACCGCTTCTGGGGTTGACGGGCTCTGGAGGTGTCGCCTGGAGAGAGGGACTCAGACGGGTCAGCTAAGATAGCGGACCCGGAGGGCCCAGCAGGGGAAATATCCGGCTGCGATAAGGGCAATACCTCGGCAAGGCGGCCCACAACGTTAGAGAGACTGACCACAGCCTGGGAAAGGGATCTAGCCCAGTCAGGGGGATCCAATAGGCCAGGGGGTGACACAACAGATGGCGGACCCTGTAATGGGGCTTTGCAAGCCGAGCAATGCGGGTCAGGCTGCCCTTGAGGAAGGGGCGCCTTACATGCGGTGCAGGTATGATACCAAGGACCAGCCGGCGCTGAGGGGTCAGACATGTTGGCTGAAGTAAATAAAAATGCGTCCAGGCCAGAGGGCTGCAGTGCTATAAGGGGTAAACAGTCCTACCAGGTCACAGTGGGAGCGGACGGCAACAGCAGCGACAACAGCAGCGGCAACACCTGAGGTAAAAACGATCCTCTTCCCCCTTCCTGAGAGCAGGCTGGCACGAAGAAGAGGCGGGGCCAGCGAAGAGCGGGAAGAAAGACGTCCGCCCCCCCGACTGAAGCCTAACATGCACTGGAGAAGCGGAACGAAGCTCCGCCCCCCGCTGGAACTTTCGCGATTCAAACAAATATGCCGCCGAAGAGAATATTTTCCCCCCGTCCACCTCCATATAAACCGGAGGCGAACGACACACCGGTAGCCGGCAAGAGAAGTCAGCCGGCAGCTGAACATAGCGGCAGCACTGGCCGAGATAACAAAAGGCGGCCCCACATGGCCGCCGCACCTGAGGTAAATCTTGCGCAGTAAACCCTCCCCCACGAGCACCGCTCCGCTCTGCTCCACACACAAAGGGGGGAAGCCGACAGGAAGCCTTGTAAAGGTGACAAGGCTAGGCAGAGGGGACAGCAGAAGTTAGAGCCCTAACAAGGGGGGGGAGGGGGGGGGGTTGGAACGGCTGCATAGCCACCTCACCAGTCGACGTTTTCACCCTCAGTCCATCCAGCAGGGACGCCCCTTCAGCCACTGGCACCGAAGTGGCAGGAAGCTGGAGAGGGGCTTGCAGGCGGGCGACCCTTGTGCTGGCGGGATGCAGGGGAGCTGGGCTGCCCTGGTCCTCCTTTTCTTCTGTGGGGGAGGCAGCAGTGCGGATAGCCGGCACTGGCGCAGCTCAACCCCGGGAAAACAGAGAGGTCTTTGCGACTCTGTTGTCCCTGTTGAAAAAAGGAAAAAAAAAAATTGAAAATAATAAAAAGAGAAAAAATAAAATCTTTAGCAAAGACAGCTCTGCAGTGCAGAGAGTGTCTTGCCTCCTTGACACTAAGCAAAAAACTGGTAGTCTCTCGCTCCAGGCTGAGGGTATAGCTGCTGGAGGAGGGGCTTAACAGTCTTTCACTTAGTGTCACGCCTCCTATGGAGATGAGCTATACCCAAGGTTTCCTGTGTCCCCCAAGGAATTGGGCGAGAAACAAATTTTTTTACCAAAAGGTGTGCTTTTGGTGGGTTTTGAACCGTGGATGGCACTGTTATGGGGGCATCTGTGGATGGCACTGTTATGGGGGCATCTGTGGATGGCACTGTTATGGGGGCATCTGTGGATGGCACTGTTATGGGGGATCGTTGTGGGGGCATCTGTGGATGGCACTGTTATGGGGGATCATTGTGGGGGCATCTGTGGATGGCACTGTTATGGGGGCATCTGTGGATGACACATATATAGCATCTTATGTGTCATCCACAGATCCCCCATAACAGTGTCCCTGTGTAGTGAATGGGGGCCGGCATCTGGTTCTGTAATGGCAGCGGGGCCCGGTGCAGTCACTGTATTCTACTACACCGGGCCCCGCTCACTGTAGTATACGGTAATCATATCTAACTTGTGGGTATTGTTAAAGTATTCCAATCATCTTAAATCTAGTGCTGTACTACTTACTACTAACTTCTTGGCAGTCAGGAGGCCGGGCGGGCGCTCGTAGCGTAGCTCACTACGCTCACTGCACCTGCACCGCCTGCTTCATTCATAAAGTGGGCGGCGCAGGCACAGTGAGCTACACTACGAGCACCCCCCCTGGCCTCCTGACTGCCAAGAAGTTAGTTGTAATTGTATACTACAGTGAGCGGGGCCCGGTGTAGTAGAATACAGTGACTGCACCGGGCCCCGCTGCCATTACAGAAACAGATGCCGGCCCCCAGCCCCTTCTCCCTCTCAGCATATTCACCGGACGGTCGCAGCATTCGCCCCATAAGACGCACTGCTATTTTTCCCCCACATTTGGAGGGGGGGGGGAAGTGTGTCTTATAGGGCGAAAAATATGGTATGCGTAAGAGCCCCGAATAGAGGTTTGTCTCAGCAACCAGATGTTAATTTTCATTTTCCACATTTGGGCAAATTTTTTGTATAATTTAGAAAGTTATTAAATAAAGGTTACGTTTTAAAAAATTTTATAGGGAGTGGGTCCCCAGTGGGACTTTTTTGGTCATTTTGACCATTGTGTTTGACTAAACTAACCCTTGTGCCTCCTAATATAGGCGTATTTTAGTATAATAAACGACCCCCATAGTTTCTTGCAGCATACCTTTAAGGAATCAAAGCTTATATTCTGGCGATAAAAAAGGAACACTAAGGATATGCTAAATTAGAATATGTTAACTACCAGCAAAAAGACTTTTGGATCCACCGGCAACTTGCACAACATTGAGAGCAGATAATGTCTCGGAAAATGAAGGTACTTTGATCTGCAGAAAAAAAAAAAGCATTACACTGAATTATTGGCGCCACGGAATTTTAAAGATGGGGGGAAAAGTATAATTATCAAATACCATCATTGTATTAATTCTGTAAACCCTAACATTACAATTAAAAAAACTGAAGTCTTAATAGTCAGTGTATAATGTACAATTGTATAATTGTTTTAAATAGTGACATGGAAAATTCCTATGAAATGTGTTTAAAACAATTATTTAACATGTCAATGAACTTTCAAAAAAAACTTTTGATGCGTCATAGACATACCAAGGGTTTTGATCGGTGGGGGTCTGAGTGCTCACTAGAAAAAGAAGAGAGAAGTGCCAATAGCGCCCGCTCCTCCTCGCTGCTGGAGACGGCCACATAGTCGTTCCATTCAGCCCATCTCCTGCAGCGACAGCACTAGTCTCTAGTGATCTGTAGAGTCTCCGCAATCAGACCCCTGCTTTGACAAGTTTTTTTGAAAGTTCAGTGATACTTTAAACAATATATCATTTTCTGAAGACTCATTCCTTTAGAAGAACATGATCAGCTGCTGGTAAACTCTGAAGGAGAACTTTACCTTCGATCCTTTCAATCCTCCCAGCTGATCTTTGTCATTTAGGCCCCACACAAACACTTTTGTTCTAATAGTTGCTGCCGATTCTAAAGCAGCTGCTTTTTTTCGAACGAAACTGGGAAGAGGAAAAAATATTAAAAAAAATAAAGATAGTTTATCTGCACCCAGAAGAAAACAAATACAATCTGGTGTCCTCCTGTTCAGCCTACGTGTATGGTGGCCTTACAGGGAACACATGACATTGAACATGGTCCGATCTGCAGGAGGCATGTCAATGGAGCAGTGTAGAATAACATATAGTGATTTAGACTAATTTCTATTTTATCTCATTTAAATTCCTGCTCTTCCGAGTCCAGTGGGCGGCCTTATCAGCTTGGATAACCTACAAGTTCTACTGCACCTTTTATCATAAAGCTACATATCAATCTGCTCAGCTCCTCCTGCTCTAGGACATTGCCCGCTGACAAGACTGCATGTTCAATGTGACAGATTCCCATTAACATCACTTGGAATATAGTTGCAAAAATATGCAGCCACAGAGATCCAAAAAAAAGTCACAAACCTCCCGGTAGTGGCTTTATCATCATCCTCCTCCTCATTATCTGAAGCAAGAAATGGCACAGTTGCCAGGTCTTCATCCTCTGCCCGGATCTGCCCTATGACACTCAATTCATGGATCTTACAATCAATGCCCGAACTCCGACACTGTTTTATAGCAATTTCAATATATCTGTGAAACTTCAGAAAATAAAAAGTAACTCATTAGTGCATAACCTTATACAATAATTCCAACTTTAAACCAAATAGGCGGACATGGCCACTTACCTCTGTACAGTCACTGAGGAGCAATACACTCATGTCTGTAGGATTTATGTTTATGGTTTTTAACTCAATGAGGTTATTTAAGGAATTGCCACCTAAAATGACCAAAAAAATTGCACTTTATTGTCCCACTTACAAAAGGAACATTAAAGAGGTTGTTCCATTACATCAATTTATTTCCTCATCAACAGGATAGGGGATAATTGTCTGATCAGAGAGGGTCCAACCGGTGGGGCCCTCTGATTATGAGAAGAGAGGTTAGTGTTCTATGTCTGCCACTTCATTCAAATGCTGGAACACAGGTCCTAATCCCATGATTGTTGGTCAGACTTCCACTGATAAGACACTTCTCCCCAAACCTGTGGATAGGGGATAAGTTGCTGTAATTGGATAACCTCTTTAGAACATACAGATTGCTTACCTGACACCACAACCAGAGAAGGCATATAGCTACTGTCTGCAGGGTCCACGATCATCATCAGTCTGTGCACCAAAACATCCGGAAAGATCTCTAACCTGATCCAATGCTTTAAGGGGGGGAACGAAAAAAAAAAAAGAGAATAAAATAACTAAAAAACAGATGACCACAGGAGCAGTAGTCATAGCGTCAACATCTGTTTTTTACATCATCCATATAACTTGCCTTGCCCTGTGAGCCAGAAGACTGCCAGCACTGATCGCTACCATCAATAAGACGTGACGCCTGGTTTGCAGAGGAGGAGACGTTCAAATTTTTTACAATTCTTGACCAATCATCCAACAACATGCCCCTCTGACCACTGTGCCGCCGCTTCAACTGCTTGCCAGAGCGTCCGCAGAACACTGGAGACTGACCTGTTAATGCGGGGAGGAAAAAAAAAATATCAAGGTCTGGCCTTAATTATTCTACCCCACTTAGCGCCAAGCAGCTAGTTTTATGTACCTGGCTCATTTATTCTTCCGAACGTGTGCCTTGCGTTATGTTTTCGGTTTTTGAAACAAGTTTCACAGAAATCAAAGTCATCACAATTTCGGCATTTGAATCTAGGCCCATGAATAGGAAACATCTGGCATCCGTCACATCTGTGGACAAAAATACAGTAAACCCAAATTGCCTTTAACTATTTTCTCGTGTGTATAATTGGGGGAAACAGAAGACTATTGGTACAGCTGTTGCCACTAGGAGGCGACACTAAGCAAAGAAGAAGTGTTAGCTCCTCCTCTCAGCTATACCCCTCCTGCAGACACTGAGCCAATCCATTTTAGCTTAGTGTCCATCGGAGGCAGACATGTTTTCCTGCTGGTCTGCCAAAGCTTTTTTATTTTCAATTTTTCCTTTTTTATTTTTCAGGTCCGGGCAACAGGTGGGCTCTAATCACCTGTTTTCCCCACTCTTGAAGGTGG
Source organism: Bufo bufo (assembly GCF_905171765.1). Lineage (NCBI taxonomy): Eukaryota > Metazoa > Chordata > Amphibia > Anura > Bufonidae > Bufo > Bufo bufo. The sequence goes on from NC_053391.1 coordinate 455,531,582, forward strand.
GAGACCAGTGGCTCCTCAAGCCCGCTGCTCGTTCCCCACCTCTGGAAGACAAGGAGGAACAGTGGATCTCAAATCCACTGTTACCCGCCAGCAACAGTGTCACCTTGTCTCCTACTTCTAGAAGTCCCCCCTGTTACCAGTGTAGACGCTCTCCCCACGGGGCAGCACACTGAGGAAGGTGACACTGCTGAAATCAGGGTGGGCAGAAAACGTCTAGGTAAGTATATTACCTACCCTTCCTTGCTGGCCCCCCTTTGCCTGGGAGCCCCCCTTCTCCTCCTTTTACTGGGTTCTAGGGGTTAATCTTCCCTGCTGGGTCTCCTTCCCCTTTGTGCTCTCGTGAACACGGGAAAATAGTTTTTTTCTTCAGAACCATGGCCCTGTTCCTGAAGCCAGTGGTTCACCGGCCCTCTGTCCCATCTCCCTCCCCCTCACCTTCCTCCAGGCCCTGCGGTGCATTTACAGCGGTCGCATGCCTCCAAGGCCACTGCTTCTCCTCTGGGCATTGGTACGCCCGTTACCGTCCTCCTCTGTTCGGGGGGCAAGATCCCCTCGACACTCCCGCTCCCTCCCTGCACCGCTCTCGCCTGTACGCGAGGCCCCGGCTCTGAGGCCTACTAGACCACATTCTTCTAGAGTGTTTGGGGGGCGGGGACTGTGCTCTCGGAGCGCGAAACTTTCGTGCCCATATCTTCGCTCCATCAACGGCTTACTGTGCTCCGCCCCCAACCTACTGTTTAACCCCTGCCTTGCTTTAGAGCTCCTGTGGCTGGGGAAAAAGTGATTCGTTATAACTCAGGAAAGGGTTAATAGAATTGGGGCTTAGTGCAATTTTAACAATTAACCCGTGGAGCTCTGGTCCTATTTTGGGCCTAGTTCCAATCGCCCTATGGCACTACAGTGAGGCCAGTGGCGCAATGGATAGGCGGTGTGCTTGCACTACCGTTAGCTACATACGCCCTGTAGCATTACCCTCCCTTCATAAGCAGAGTAGTTAAACTACCAGTATACGGGCATATACCACTGGACCCTGTCCGTCTGGTAGCATTGCCTCCTTCCATAGGCGGATTAATTGCACTTGCATTGGATGCTGTACCCCCTGTAGCATTACCCTTCTTCCATAGGCGGTGTACTTGCACTACCCCTGTATACGGTACAGCCTGTAGCATTACCCTTCTTCATAGACGGAGTACTTGCACTACCATTGGATGCTGTACAGCCTGTAGCATTACCCTCCTTCCATAGGCGGAGCACTTGCACTACCACTGTATAAGGTACAGCCGGTAACATTACCCTCCTTTTATAGGCAGAGTATTTGCACTTAGCACTGGATCCTATTCATTCTATATCATTACTCCCTTTTCATTGCAGGGTATTTGCACTTCCTATGGGATCCTATACATCCAGTAGCTTTGCCCTCTTTCCATAGGAGGAGTGTTTACATCACCACTGGATACTGTACAGTCTATAAGATTACTCTCCTTTTCATAGGCGGAGTATTAGCAATACCACGGGATGCTGTACATCCAGTACCATTACACGCCTTCCACAGGCAGAGTATTGGCACCACCCCAGGATCCTATACTTCCAGTAGCATTGCCCCCTTCCATAGTGGGTGCATTTACTCTTCCATGGGGTGCTGTACAGTCTGTAGCATTATCCTTATTTCATGGAAGTATTTTCACTACCACTGGATCCTTTTCAGACTGTCGCAATTACCCTCCTTCCTTAGGCTACTTTCACACTAGCGTTTTTACTGGATTCGGCAGGGTTCAGCAAAAACGCTTCCGTTACTGATAATACAACCATCTGCATCCGTTAAAACGGATCCGTCCCCATTGACTAGCATTGGGGCTCATGCCGGATCCATCTTGCTCCGCATCCCAGGCTGGATTGCAAACTACAACATGTTGAGGTTTGCTCTCCGGTATGGGAACGCAACAAAAAGGAACTTTTTTTTTTCGGTATTGAGGCCCTATGACGGATCTCAATCAATACCGGAAAACTAAAACGCTAGTGTGAAAGTAGCCTTAGGCAGAGAAATTGCACTTCCACCTGATACCATATCTTTTGTCGCATAAACCCCCTCCGCAGGCGGAGTAATTGCACTAATACTGGATATCATCTGTCCTGTTGGTTTTCCCCCCTTCTATAGGTGGAGCAGGGCACTACAACTGCTTACTGTAGTTCCTGTAGCATTACCCTCCTTCCATCGTTGGAGTAGTTGCACAACCAGTAGTACTTGCACTACCAGTGGATACTGTACATCTTGTCGGGTTCCCCTCTTTCCATAGGTGGAGTAATTCCCCTACCTCTGGAAGCTTCCGCTCTATCGCATTATCCATCTTTCTTAGGTGGAGTGATTGCTTGCACATTGACTACCACGACTACTCTCACTTCTCTTGTCGCATTGCATCCCATTCCAGGGGTGGTCTTCTTGCTGGACACGGCTCCTACAATCGCCTTATCCCCCATCTTACGTGGTATTTTGGCACTACCACTGGATACTGTGACTACTTTAACACTATCCCCTTCCTCAGGTAGTCATTGCACGGATTGGTGTCGGGCGCCTGTGTGGCGGCCTCTGTCTTCCCAGGGTGTTGACCCATGACATACCTTTCCTCGTGCCCTGAGTCCCTGTGAGGAGCATTCTAATGTTGTTGCTGTTTCTTGGCACGCTCGGCCTCCACACTCCTTCAGTAGGTGAAACGTCTGCACTGGGTGCCAGTTTTCTTCCTTCTTAGGTGGAGTATACGCTAGCACCAATTCATGGTGACTACTGCTGTTTGACCTCATTTTCAGGTAGAGTCCCTCCTCTGGTGAGGCCACGGGTGCTGGTATGACCTCCCCCTATGAGGCAGTGTTGGGCTGGCCGTAGATTTTTGGGCTACTGTGGAGAGTGTTTGCGTTCCTTCTTCAAATGGCGACAGTTACGGTGTTCTGGCTACAGGACGCATTGTCAGTGGGCGCGGCACCGAGGGTTCTTGCCACAGCCCCTTCCTCCATATGGCGTATCGGCCCTAGCTTTTTGTGTGGTTTCTACAAAAGCATTTCTCCTTTTGGGGGTGGAACTTTCTCGCTAATTGCATCTGTGCTTGTGTCTACTTTTCCTTCTCCCACAGTTGGCACTGTGCTCCTGTTCTGCCATCACTGGGTGCGGTAGCTCCACTAAGCATAGTATGTATGGTGTTCCGGAGATGGGGGCTGAGAGGTCCACTTATTCCTTATAGCGCTGGTCAAATGCTTATACCGAGCCATGCTGCTGCAGGTGATGGGTTTGTTCACTCCTGGTGGGCATTAGTACGGTTTTCTATACATGGTATAACCTACCGATTTCCCTCGCCGGGTAGAGCGGTCGTACTGTCGTTATTGTCACCACTAATACTGGTTCTCTACTGAGCCGCATCAGCCTCTTACTTCTCCCCTTCTGCAGGGCGAGTAGTTGCACTTCCCCCAGATGCCGTTTCTGCCTGCTTGGCCAGTTTCCATAGCCATATGGCTTTTCTGCTGTGGAGTGCATGCGCGGTAGTATTGGTTCCTTTCCCAGTTTTTTTTCTGGGATTTTGTGGCGTTTGACGTCCACACTCCCTTCCTGGAACAATATTTCTACCATCTCTGGTTCCTGTCTGTCCGTTTTGTACATTCCTCTGATAGCCACATTCTCTTCTTCTTTGGGTGGAGAGGTTCAGCAGTGGCGGTCGTTAGTGTCTGATGGGTTTACACAACAGTCATGTTTTCAGACATCAACGTCGCTTCTACCTGTTCCCTTGGACTAGGTAATTTTTTTATTTTGTTTCAGGTTAGGTCTGCCAGTCCAGGCAGCCTTCCTCTGTGCTGTTCTTCTTCTGCCCAGCCAGGGCCTCTGTTTATTCAGCCGCTCTCTGGCTGACCTTCCTGGGAATGGCTTTTCCTACCCATTTTTTCAGGGTTTTTGGGTGTGCCCTTCCCCCGCAATTCTGTGCGGGGCCTTATGAAAGGTTTTGGATTCGTTCTGGTCTTGTTCCATCCCCATGGTACTGCTCTTTAACGTCCCATGGTCTTCTGTGTCCCCCAATGATACGAGCGAGAAAATAGGATTTTTTGTGCTTACCTGTAAAATCCTTTTCTCGCTGAGTTCATTGGGGGACACAGCTCCCACCCTGTAAGTACATTGCTGGCTCTCCTTGATGGGTCCTTCCGTTTCTTGGTTCTGACCCATCTCCGTCTTTCTTCCTTTTTATTGTTTTCTGTTGGCTTCTCCTACTGCTTTTGTATAAACGGATTAGCTCAGTGTCTGCAGGAGGGATATAGCTGAGGGGATGAGCTAACACTTTTTTGCTTAGTGTCATCTCCTAGTGGCAGCAGCTATACCCATGGTCTTCTGTGTCCCCCAATGAACTCAGCGAGAATAGGATTTTACAGGTAAGCACAAAAAAAATACTATTTTTATAACATCAATGCACCTAACCTCATAGTTACATATTACATAGTTCGTGCGGTTTCAAAAAAAATACAAACTATCAAGTTCAACCAAGGTATAGGTAAGAATGGGAATTTTATGAAAGAAGACTGAGACCCAGACATCTACACATTATTATAGGCATTTAAGGCTATGTAACCCTTTGGGTGCATTTATTTTTATTATTGCATTGTACTGATTTTGAGCCTCTTTCTCTGTGCAGCCTTGAGATTCTCTAATTGCAGGCTCTGTATTTTTACTCTTTCCCATCAGGCTGCTCAGCTACTTATCTCTGCTTTCTGACCTCCTAAACATTCATTATAGCTCAATTCCTATCTTACGGATAAGAATGTGACTTAAATGTGTGTTTATGACCTTTTATTAATTTAGAGATATGGTTTATTAGATGACGGCACAAAGTGAAAGAGAGATTCACACAGCTAGGCAATTTAGTTGTCTGCACCGATTTAACTCTTCCTTTGCAGATTCACTTGAAGCCTGATCTCCTCCCATATCCCCCCTTCTTCCTCCCTATCCTAAATTCCTACTCAAAGCCAAACAGTTCAATCTCAGCATTTAAATCTACTGGTGCTAACATGTTCATATTAAAAATCCATCCATCCATCCGGATGGGGCACACTCCTAACAATATAGATACTGGCCCATTATATACTGGAGTTGATAGTCATATAAAAGAAAAACGCTGTGGACTTAAAGCCTGCAACAAGGTAAAGAAACCTTGGACATAGTGGTGTATATCCATAGTGATCTCTTAGTGGCGATACCATAATTAATGGGTGCGGTGTATGCCTGGTAGCACATGTATAGTTAACTCCTCAGTAAAAGACACTTACTTAAAAGAGAAAATTGAGATGGGGAAAAAAAAAAAAAAAAAAGGACTCTCAGACTGCGAGAAACAAAATTCTCTGGTCTGATGAATTCAAGATTGAACTTTTTAGCCTCAATGCTAAGCATTATGTCTGGAGGAGACCAGGCACTGTGCATCACCTTCCCAATGCCATCCGTGCAGTGAAGCATGATGGTAGCTGCATCATCACGCTGTTCCGGTCGTTTTTCAGCGACTGGTCAGGGTTCAGGGTAAGCTGAATGGAGCAAAGTACAGAGATGTTCTTAATGAAAACCTGATCCAGAGTGCCCTGGACATCAGACCGGGCTGAAGGTTTACCCTCCAAGACAATGACCCTAAGCACACAGCCAAGACAACACAGGCGTGGCTTAGGGACAACTCTGTGAATGTCCTTGAGTGGCCCAGCCTTTGCCCTTACTTGAACCTAATCGAACATCTCTAGACAGACCTTAAAATGGCTGTCCACTGATGGTCCCCATCTAATCTGACAAACCCCGAGAGGATCTACAGGGAAGAATGGCAAATCCCCAAATCCGGGTGTTCCAACCTTGTGGTATGACACCCAAGAGGACTGGAAGCTGAAGTTTTTCCTTTTCAATAAATAAACAAAGATTTTAAACATTCTGTTTTCACTTTCTGAGCATGGGGTATAGACTGCAGATTGATTGGAGAAAAACTTGTTTTTTTTATTTTAGCACAAGGCCACAACATAACAAAATGGGGGGGGAAGTGAAAGGGCATGTGACGTATATGTATGCCACAGTGGGGAAAAAGGACAAATAAAATTTTTAAAAATAAACAACTTGTCTTGGTTAAAAATATCCTACTTTAAGCATAGTCTTTGTTTAAACCTTCATTTCTTGAGCAGCTGTAACAGGAAGCAGAGCTGGGAGCCTACTGCTTGTCACCACTTTTAGACTTACAGGATATTTTTACTTTATAAAAGAAAAAAAGATGTTACAGGTGCTGGATCCCATCTGTTTCAAAAATGAAGATTGCACTGGAGGAGAAAATGGGAATGCCCACATACAGGCTCAACACATTATCCAAAGTTTTGATGGATTTACACAGCAGTAGCTAACATAGATATTGCATCTACAAAAAGATGGTTTTGACCTTCTGCAATGACTAAAAGACAACAGAAAAGAAGCTTACGTCACTCCAGGGTGTATGCTTGGAACCAACTCCATTTCAGATAACAGTCCCGTCCAGTGTGACTGCTGTGGGAAGTCTACAATCACATCCTTTCCATTGGCACTGAATGCTACAAGAATGAAAGAAAAAATAATGAACTTTACAATTACAGGTTTCACTTTATTGATCAAAACACAAAGCATAAAATACCCTAAAGAGGCTGTTCATCCCGGGGGGCCTTTTGGGAGTGAATCATATTTACCTGACCCCCACCGCCGGGTTTCGGCTCTTTCGCTTGCTCAGTGCGCTGCAGCTCTTAGGTCTCCCCGCTTGTCAACATCCAGTTTGATGTGGGTCACAAGGCCGCTGCAGCCAATTACTGGCCACTTTGGTTACTTGTCCTCCACGCATCACATGACCCAGTGACACGATGCATTAGGGATAAGGCACCACTGTGGCAAGTCATTGGCTGCAACGGGCATGTGACCCGCATTAAACCGGATGTTGACACAGGGAGACCAGAAAGGGCCAAAACCCAGTGGCAAGGAGCAGGTCCGGGCCATGTTGAAAGGTCTACCCAAAAGTCCCTCAGAGATGAACAACCCCTTTACAGAACCAGTTGCGTTCTGTACTTCATTACCAAATTTTTTTAAATGAATTGGATAAATTCATTTTTTTTGGTCAAATCTTTACAAATCAGCACAACTATATAAAGGAGAAATAACTGAAGACTCTCTTGTTTTCTAACTTAAAGAGGATTTCTAACCTCCCCAGACATGTTTTAGCAACTACTTATATTCCACATGTAAAAACAGCTCTGGAGCATCTATTCTTACGATTCTAGATTATGCATTTCCTTAATTATTCCTGCTAGAAGTTTTGAATAAAGGTTCAGTCAGGTAGGTGTTACCAGTTGGGGGGGGGGGGGGGTTTGCACAGTCCGATACTGGCAGCTCTGATTGGATAGCGTCTGAATGTGCAAGGGCACACCCTCAACTAGTATCTTTCATCTGGACCTTCACTGCAAACTGCTGGAAATTCATTCATAATTTCTAGCAGGGGTAATAAAGAAATATCACATCATAGTCATAAGAATAGATGCTCTATAATTGTTATTTGCAAGTAGCTACTACAATAGACATGTTTGGAGAGGTGACAGATACTCTTTAATTGGGTTCAAATGCGGTGACTGCTGCTGGTCACTAACAATGCATCAACGGTGCCTCGAAAGCACAGCTTTTCTGCTTAGTCACTGACTATAACGGACAGCAGATGACGATGATGCGGCTTCTAAAAAGAAAAGAAAAAAGCAATGGTGACAGGAGCTAAAGGGGCACTATGCTTTAACTGTGGCACGGTCAGTAGATTCTAGCATTTGCCATGGCCACTTTTGCTCCTGGAAAAATTAAACAAGAACACAAAGTTCCCTCCAGAATTCATGATCAACATCTATCAGCAACAAATAATGGCAACAGACAATCAACTTTTCCTTTCAGAAAATGTGCATTTAGATCCACTACCTTTAACGACACCCACACTCCTGTGAGTAACTGAACCCCACTTATATTTTGGTGTGGTAACGGACGCCTTCACTCTTACTTTATCACCAATTTTGATATGGGAATGGGAACTTTGGGGAGGAAAACCTGCAGATTTTAAGAATATACTGGTTACTTCTCTCCTCTCTCCCATGCAATACCTTGTCCTACACGTACCAAAGAAGAAAGACTCACCAAGTAACTCCACATGGATATAACGCACCCAGTAGGTTCCACCTTTTTGTTGCCAGTCACACTGAACATTCAAGTCATGGAGCCCATCACGGTCTAACTTGATGACTTTACCCACATCACCTTCACAGACTTCTTCATATGTCCGACAGCAACGCACCATCATGCCAACCTGTAAGACAAACGTAGGATTACAGACGTCCAAACATTTCCCACACTGGCCAAACTTATTTGGCCTGATCGATGTGGTGTCGTAGGGTTAGGTATAAAAAAAACAAACTGAATCTGGATGTGACATACCTGAATGTTTTCCCTCACATACACTGCATAATCATCATTGCTTAAGAAGTCCGCTCTTTTCTTGTAAGTCTGGCTCTCTGTCACAACGGCACCATTTGACTGCAAGGATAAAGATGAAGACAGACAAGTGTTTTTTTAGGAACTTGATGTGAAAGCATTTTAAAAGACAAGGAAACAGCACAGCTGACATTAAAGCTGAATACACAGATGAAATAAGAATGCTTAGTCAACACTTACATCCGGATACGCAGCTTCCAGCTCCTCCACTTCTTCCACCGCTTCTTCATCCGACTCCTCAGAGGCGGTCTCAAAATCTGAGAGCTCGGTGACCTGGATGTCAGGATGATCCAGCAACCATCCGACTAACGCCTCGACACCTACAATCAGAGGAGAAAGTCAATAGCAGACAGACTTTCCACCTTGCTTCTAACCGCTGTATTCTGCCGGTGATTGTCAGGAAGGAAACGTTCCCACCTGGCAATCGCCTGTTCGCTAGCGGAAGAGACCACTACTATTACATGCTACAGTATGGGGAGGAGAGATCATTATACCATCACTCATCCCCATACTGTCCAGATGTTTGCCAGCAGCAGATTAGGATTAGACATCATGATCTGGCACCGGCAAACGATGATTTGGAAACATGTCAAAAGAGTTGGATTGCCCGATGAACGAGCGTTTGCTTGTTCATCTGGTAAATCGGCAGCAGTAATACATTGCCAGATCACTGCAATGAGTGTTCATGCGAACGATTGGTCGCCAAATCGCCTGGTATAATACAGGCTTTACTGTAGACAGCCAACATACTGCCTTGTCCACTACTATCTTATGTTATGATAGAGAAGTTATTTAAAGGGCATCATAATGTACAAAATGTTAGCAGAAAGGAATGCAAGCTTCAGCTCTCCCAGCCTACATGCCAATGTGAAATTCTGCTTTCTGACAACTTGGAAAAAGTTTTCAGAATATACTAAAGCTCTAATTGGCTTTTTAAAAAAAACATGGCTTCGTAAGATTAACAGCTGCTAAGAGGAGAATGCTCTCCTTGCCTCCCCTAAAATTGACTGGAAGATGTCGAGTATTGGCCTGTATACAAAGCAGCTGTCAGAAGGTAGAATATTATGGCGACAGATCTAATTTCATTAGGTGCCATACAGTTTATACCTGGCATGAAAATGTGTGTTTGTGGATAGCTATGGATGACTAAAAGTGTGAAGGAGCATCGGTCACTTCAAATATTATCACACAGCGGATACAACCATGTACCTGGAGAGCTTGAAGCAGTACCAGATGCTCCAGACAGTGACTTTAGCGCAAACTCAATGTTCTTCCTTTGAAAGCCCATTTCCATCAATTGTACCACAATTGGGACAGGTGGTATGGGGGACGGCTTGCGCTTTTTTACTTTTGCTGGACAGATGTGCTGCACAGTCACAGGAGAAGAAACCTCACTTGAACTGCAGAAGTCGTCCAAAAATGGAGATGATGGATGTGTGGACTCCACTGCCAGGTACTGACAAACTGCCAGAGCTGCTGCCTGAATGGGGAAAAACAAAACTGAGGGACAGCAATTTAAAGTATACCTCCGGGGATTTCTCCGGCTCAACCCGAGACTGGGCGTGAACAGACAACTACGGTACATAGTTTCCGAGGGTTCTGAATTAATTCAATAAGTTATGGCTGATGTTAATTCATGATTTACCCCTACTCCCGATTCCACAATATGGAGGGAAATATTTGTAGTCAGTTCGGCTTGAGTCTGTGTTGGAGTACTTTATGCCACATTTATCAAAGGTTGCTGGTTGTTAGATCAATTTGTCTTATCCACACTTGTCTAGAAAAGTTACTCCACTTTCCTACTGGAGTTAGACTGCAACTTTTAAAAGTCTCAGTGATAAATCTGGAGTGAATCGGATTAACACAGCTAACCACCCTGGCTTTCCAATCCATATTTCAAAACTGGAGTGAGTGGTTTAAAAGTCCAAAAAGTTTCAAAAGCCCATTTTGCGACTTCTTGAAGCCAGGATTCTGGAATGATAAACCATGGCCTATGGGGGAGAGTTATCAAAACTGACTTAGGCCTCTTGCACACGACCGTATGCTTTTTTCAGTATTTCAATACGGATGACGTCCGTGTGCATTCCATTTTTTGCGGAACAGCTGGCCCCTGATAGAACAGTACTATCTTTGTCGGTTATGCAGACAATATAATAGGACATGTTCTATCTTTGAACAGAGAAAAAACGGAAACGTTTAAAGCACTCACTCCAGTTTTGAAATATGGATTGGAAAGCCAGGGGGTTACCGTTTCACTCCAGATTTATCTCTGAGACTTTTAAAAGTTGCAGTCTAACTCCAATAGGAAAGTGGAGTAACTTTTCTAGACAAGTGTGGATAACACAAATTGATCTAACAACCAGCAACCTTTGATAAATGTGGCATAAAGTACTCCAACACAGACTCAAGCCGAACTGACTACAAATATTTCCCTCCATAGGTTGCTATTGGCAACTAGGCCAGTTTTCCTTCACACCAGTTCTGATAAATCTCCTCCAATGTGTTTGAACTGGCTAAGGTGAGAACATCAGCGCCTGGAAATGAAGAGGCGTAATTAAGCTTTAAGAAATTAAAGGGTATGGATTTTGGAATCGATCTGGGGGGTGGGATTTGGATCTGAATATTGGTGTCTGGGGTACAGTCTGTGGTCCGAATACTAAGGTCTGAAAATTGGTGTCTGGTCTGTAACTTGAACAGCCAATGGTGTCAGACATGAATGTTGTGGGCAATCCCCTCCATTTATAAGATCCTCATTGTAAGGTTCTTATAGTGAAGATAATTGAGGTCATATATCAAACTCGTGTAAAGTAGAACTGGCTTAGTTGCCCATAGCAACCAGAGTCCTACTTTAAATTTTTGACAGCTCCTTTGGAATCTGATTGGTTGCTATGGGAAACTAAGCCAGTTCTACGTTACACCAGTTTAATAAATGACAGCAAATATTTGGAAAAGAAAATGCATTTCCTAGCAACTCCCATCGAAGGGCAAGCCATGCCCCAACAAACATCGGCCAAGCCACCACATGATAAACCATGGCCTATGAAAGCCAAAGCTTCCTTGTAAAAAATATTTAAATACTGGTACTTTTGTGATGGTGCAGTGGGCAATACCACTATCAAGGTAACCATACTGCAGCAAGTATCGTACACAGGTTGTAAAAGACTGGGACTAGTCAGATCGGGATGGAAGGTATGCTTGATGGTAACTGAAATCAAAAGTTAATATGTCACACATACTGCAAAAGGGCAAATATGAGTCTGCCACTAAGCAAGAAGACCAAATAAAGTACTCCAGTGCAAAGTATATATTCTGATTAATAGGGACAAGAGAACACAAGACTTGCCACAAAGAAAAGTGCTTTCCACCATCAAGAACACCACTTGTCTCCCGTTTAAAAGCGACTTCTTGACAGTCTTTCATCATTGAAGCCTTCGTCTAATAAAGCTCTTCCTCTCTGGGAATTGATATTTCATGATGAAAGTAACAGAAATAAAACAGGATTTTACCTCCAGCTCTTGTTTATCGAATATCGCTTTCACAGGGGAAGGCTGTGTAGCCGCAGTCAGTAACTGTTGTAGCAATATCATTGGAGGCTGGGGAGCCTCTGGAGACATATCTGCAAAATCTGGAGTGGCTGCAGCGCCTTCATCTGAAGGAGATGAAACAATCGTTAAAATAGTAACAGGGATATAGGATTGTCCAGTTTCACGATACTGATGGACCTACCCTCAGGATAGGTCACCAATATCAGATCGGTGGGGGTCCGACTACCGACACCTCCGTGATCAATTTTTATTTTGTTTTGAAGGGGCCACAGGAATCTGTAAGAGGGCAGCATCCTCTTCAATGTTTACCTGCCTGCTGTCTACATTTTAGCGGTGGTGTAGGTAATTACAGCTTCCTTTCATATTCAAATAAATGGGAGAAATAGCTGTAATTGTATTGCACGTCTACTACAATGTAGACGACATGGAGGTAAACAGCGTAGAAGACCCAGCACTTGATAGACCGCCATGGCCCATGCAAACAGCTGATCTGTGGGGTGCTAGAAGTAGGACCCCCATTGATTTGATATTAATGACCTATCCTGAGGATAGGTCATCAGTGTCATGAAACTGGAAAACCACTTTGATAAATTTAAGCAACCATGTGACTGGTTGCTAAAGGCAATCAATTAAAGAGGACCTGTCACCACAAAATGCAATGCAATCTCCGGACAGCATGGAATGGAGCAGGAGAAGCTGAGCAGATAAAAGGAGATTTTTGTGAAACTCACCTGTAAAATCTTTTTCTCGTCTTTTCCATTGGGGGACACAGACCATGGGTATAGCTTAGAGATATTACTAGGAGGGACACTATGCAAAAAAAGAAGCTCCTCCTCCTCGGGCTATACCCCCAGGCACCTCCAGGAGAACTTCAGTCGTTACAAAAGCAGTAGGAGAAGGAGAACGGAAATAAAACACAATGGAAACCATCACACCGCACACCATAAGGCGAAAACCATAAAAAAAGGGGCGGGAGCTGTGTCCCCCAATGGAAAAGACGAGAAAAAGATTTTACAGGTGAGTTTCACAAAAATCTCCTTTTCTCGTTCATTCCATTGGGGGACACAGACCATGGGACGTCCCAAAGCAGTCCATGGGGTGGGAACAAGAAACAAACCCAACACCGCCTGGAATAAACGTCCCGCAGTTAAACAGGAACCCCAGCCTGCAATACCCTGCGCCCAAAAACAGCATCAGCCGAGGCCAGAGAGTGTAGCTGATAAAACTTTGTGAAAGTATGTAAGGACGACCAAGTGGCCGCCTTACACAACTGGGAAACTGATGCGCGATTGCGTCTAGCCCAGGAAGCTCCCACTGCCCTTGTGGAGTGAGCAGTAATCCGTGACGGCGGAACCTGGCCACGAGCGCGATAGGCCGCAGCAATAGCGGAACGGATCCACCGCGCCACGGTGACCTTGGAAGCCGCCAGGCCCTTACGAGACCCTTCAGGAATCACAAAGAGAGAGTCTGAACGCCGGAAGGAGGCAGTAGCCCCCAGGTACACCTTCAGAGCCCTGACGACGTCCAGAGAGTGGAGAGCGCATTCCTTGGGGTTCGCCGGAAAAAAAAAAGAGGGCAGGACAAGATCTTCGTTAAGGTGGAAGGGAGAAACCACCTTGGGCAAAAAAGAAGGCACCGGTCTGAGCACCACCTTATCCTGGTGAAAGACCAGAAAAGGTTCTCGGCAGGAAAGTGCGGCCAGCTCCGAAACTCGCCTGATGGAGGTTATGGCCACCAGAAAAACTACCTTCCAGGTGAGTAAAACCAGAGAGATCTCCCTCAGAGGCTCAAAAGGCGCCGACTGAAGGGCGCGCAGAACCAAGTTGAGATCCCAGGGGGGCAAGGGAGGCACATACGGGGGAACAGAATGCGCCACCCCCTGCAGGAAGGTTTTCACAGGTCTCAAAAAGGCAATGGACTTCTGAAAAAAGATAGCCAAAGCAGAAACCTGACCCTTCAAAGAACTGAGCGACAGACCCATGTCAAGGCCGGATTGGAGAAAGGACAGCACCACTGGGACAGAGAAACGTAGGGGCGGGTAGCCCGACTTCTCACAAAAAACCAGGAAGGCCTTCCAGGTGCGATAATAGATCCGTGAAGAAGCCGGCTTCCGAGCCCTGATCATGGTTCTCACCACCGCATCAGAGAAGCCTCTCTTCCTTAGGATGGAGGTCTCAACAGCCACGCCGTTAAACGCAGCTGCCGTGAATTCTGGTGGAAGAGTGGCCCCTGAGACAGGAGATCCTCTCTGTCGGGTAACGGCCACGGAACGTCGACCAACCAGGCGCGGCGAGGCCAATCCGGGGCGACGAGAATGGTTGGTATCCCCTCCGCCTCTATCTTGCGCAGCACCTTCGGCAACAGAGGAATCGGAGGGAAGACGTAAAGGAGGCTGAACCGCTGCCATGGAGCTACCAGCGCGTCTACCCCGTCCGCCCGCGGGTCTCGAGCGCGGGCTAGATACACCGGCACCTTGTGGTTGAGCCGGGAAGCCATCAAATCTACGTCCGGACGGCCCCATCGGTTGCAGATGTCCTCGAAAACCTCCGGATGGAGAGACCATTCTCCCGGATCCACCCTGGTGCGACTCAGAAAATCCGCCGTCCAATTGTCGACTCCCGGGATATACACTGCCGACAATACTGGAACATGCGACTCCGCCCATAAGAGGATCCTTGCTACTTCCTGCATTACTGCCCGACTGCGGGTCCCGCCCTGATGGTTGACATAAGCTACAGCCGTGGCATTGTCCGACTGAACACGCACCGGGCGAGTTGCAAGGAGAGGGAGTGGAAAATCGCCCTTAGTTCCAAGACGTTTATCGGGAGACGGGACTCCTCCGTCGACCAGACACCCTGAACTGTGAGGTTCCAGAGAACACCTCCCCAACCGATGAGGCTGGCGTCGGTGGTGACTACCGTCCAGGAGAACGGAAGGAAGGACCTTCCTGACGATAGGTTGAGGGAAGACTGCCACCAAGGGAGAGAAGCTCAAACTTGCCGGGACAGAAGAACAGGAGTCTAGACCCCGAGGGCTCTTGTTCCAGAGGGCAAGGATCATTTGTTGTAGCGGACGAGTGTGAAATTGGGCGTACGGAATCGCCTCGAAAGAGGAGACCATAAGGCCCAGCACCCGCATGCACTCCCGAATGGTGGGACGTGGAGAGCGTAGAAGAAACACCACTGCCAGTCGAATCTGGGAAACCTTGGAATCCGGAAGAAACACCCGAGAAATCGAGGTGTCCAAGATCATCCCCAGGAACGAGAGTCTCTGGGAGGGGTAAAGAGAGGACTTGGGAAGATTGATCAGCCACCCGAACCGTTCCATGGACTGAACGGTGATTCGGACGCTGTCCTCGGCCTGTGGAAGAGACGGAGCTTTTATCAAGATGTCGTCTAGGTATGGTAACAAAGAGATGCCCCTGGTGCGAAGAAGCGCCATGAGAGGCGCCAGAATCTTCGTAAAAACCCGAGGGGCGGTCGCCAACCCAAAAGGTAGGGCGACGAACTGGTAATGACGCCCCCCTATGGCAAAGCGCAGAAAACGATGGTGGGACTCTGCAATAGGGACGTGCAAGTAGGCGTCTTGAATGTCCACAGACGCGAGGAATTCTCCTGGACTCAGAAAAGCAATAACGGAGCGAAGGGACTCCATGCGAAACTTCCGCACCCGTAGAAACTTGTTGAGAAGTTTTAGATCCAAGATCGGACGCACTGACCCCTCCTTCTTTGGAACAACGAACAGGTTTGAGTAAAAACCTGTCCCTTGCTCTTCTGGGGGAACGGGGGAAATGACACCACGGTCCAGAAGAGAGGAGACCGCAAAAAAGAGATCCGAGGCCTTGGCCGGATCCCCCGGAACGCGAGAAGGGAAAAAACGTTCCGGCGGACTGGACGCGAACTCCAACTTGTAACCGGACGTCACCACTTCCAGAGCCCAGGCGTCCCCCCACCACGAGGGGTGGGGATGTAGATAGGGGGGAGGGAAGAGAGAGAGAAGGGAGATTGAAGCAGGCAATACTTATCTGCTCAGCATGCTCCCTCGATGTCCAGACCAGCAGGGAGTCACCTCTTCAGACATCTGACTCCAAGGGAGGGCAGTGCTCTGGGGAGGGTAGGCAGCAGGTGTCCCAGCAGCTGGTGGGATGCCAGAGCTTACATGTCGAGCCTGGATCCACTTTTCTTCTGTGGGGGAATGGGAGGTAGCCAGGAACCTTCAGAAGACCGTGGCAGACACTCCACAGGGGCCAGGAAAGCGCAATGCTGACCTGCGTCCCCATCTGAAAACAGAAAATAACAAACAGGAGAAGAGTAAGAGCCAACCTCCTTGGACGGACACTAAGCAAAGACTGAAGTTCTCCTGGAGGTGCCTGGGGGTATAGCCCGAGGAGGAGGAGCTTCTTTTTTTGCATAGTGTCCCTCCTAGTAATATCTCTAAGCTATACCCATGGTCTGTGTCCCCCAATGGAATGAACGAGAAATATATAGTTTTGTGGGAAAAGATTCAGTAAAACTTTTAATTTATACATTTATATCTCTGCCTTTTCTGAACATAAGGCAGCCCCCAGTGACCGAAAGTTATCCGTGTATACACACTTACACAGAGAATGCCATCAATCACTGATGACACTTCTCCCATGTACAGCTATCAGTGACTATTTATGTATACACACTTAGGCCTCATGCACACGACCGTATGTATTTTGCGGTCCGCAAAAAACAGATCCACAAAAAATATGGATGACATCCGTGTGCATTGCGTATTTTGAGGAATGGAACAGCTGGCCCCTAATAGAACAGTACTATCCTTGTCCGTAATGCAGACAATAATAGAACATGTTCTATTTTTTTGCGGAACGGAAATACGGAAAGGGAATGCACACGGAGTAACTTCTGTTTTTTTTTAAATGAATGGTTCTTTGAAATGAATGGTTCTGTATACGGTCCGCAAAAAAAAAAAACGGACGCTGAAAGAAAATACGTTCGCGTGCATGAGGCCTTACACAGAAAATGCTAATCAATCACTGATAACACCTCACCCGTGTACAGCTATCAGTGATTGACAGTTATCTCTGTACACACATTTACACAGAGAATGTTATCAATCACTGATAATAACTCCCCGTGTACAACTGAAGTCAGAAAAAGCAGAGATATAAATGATAAAATACAAGTTATACTGAATCTTTTCCCACAAGATTATATATTAATCTGCTCCCCCCTGCTCTGTAACATGCTGCCTACGGACTGCACTTCATTTTGTGGTGACAGGTTTTGCGGTTTCAGAAATCCTTGAAAGGAGTACGGGGGAGGTGTTAGGTTGTCAGACAAATACCAATGGGGAATTTAAAAAGTTCTGTGTAAGATTTAGTCAGTGTAACAGAGACTAGAGAGTGCAGCAGATTTATCAGTGTCTGTTGCTGGATGATAGATGTGGTGCAGCTTCACACCACTAGGTTTAAACCACCTATTAGTTGGCTTACTATGCTGCAAAAGTTTGGCGCACATTTTAAAAGGGTTGTGCAGTGGAGTAATACTGATGACTTCTCCTCAGGATAGGTCATCAGTATCAGAACAGCGGTCTGTCTCTGATCAGATGTTTTAAGGGGTGTGACGCTCAAGTGAGCACTGCTTCCTCTTCAAAGTTTACCTGCACACTGTCTGCTTTTATAACAGCAGTGCAGTCTAATTACAACTGCTAGTTCCATTTACTTGAATATCTCTGTATATACACTTACACAGAAAATGCTATCAATCACTGATAACACCTGCCATGTGTAAAACTATCAGGGACTGACAGCCATCTCTGTATACACACTTACACAGAGAATGCTATCAATCACTGATTAGACCTTCTCCGTGTACATCTATCAGTGACTGACAGCTATCTATGTATACACACTTACACAGAGAATGCTATCAATCACTGATAACACCTCCCTGTGTACAACTATCTGTGACTGACAGCTATGTATACACACTTACACAGAGAATGCTATCAATCACTGATAACACCTCCCCGTGTACAACTATCAGTGACCGACAGCTATCTATGTATACACACTTACACAGAGAATGCTATCAATCACTGATAACACCTCCCCGTGTACAACTATCAGTGACTGACAGCTATCTATGTATACACACTTACACAGAGAATGCTATCAATCACTGATTAGACCTTCTCCGTGTACATCATCAATGAGTGACAGCTATCTATGTATACACAATTACACAGGGAATGCTATCACTGATAACACCTCCCTGTGTACAACTATCTGTGACTGACAGCTATGTACACACTTACACAGAGAATGCTATCAATCACTGATAACACCTCCCCGTTTACAACTATCAGTGACTGACAGCTATCTATGTATACACACTTACACAGAGAATGCTATCAATCAAGCTTTAATTACACTGAACTGCTGCTACAATGTAGACAACTCACGGGTAAACGTTGAAAAGGAAGCAGTGTTTGCAGGAGCGCTGCAACCCGTTTAGACAGCTGATTGGGAGGAGTGCTGGAAGTCAGACATCCATCTATCTGATACTGATGATCTATCCTGAGGATGGGTTATCAATATTACTCCACTGTAAAATCCTTTAAGCCCTGCCTACTTTAAGACAAGCCACACCCACCCGTCCGCACTCCCTTGTTAAGATTAGAATATAACCGTTCCAAATTCTTAATAGGCTGTAAAGTAACCTCCAATGACATAGAAAATACACACTTCAAATACTCCAACTAAGCCACACATTTCAAAGCTAAATCTGCCAGGTGCCAATTTAGAGCAGCCCGATACTCGGGACGATTATCGGAAACTAACATTCGTAAAAATGCTCGCTCCAGATAATCAGCCTGTGTAAAGGTGCCACAGATCACCAGATGAACGAGTAAAATGCTTGTTCACCAGGTGGAATGATCTTTCATGAGGACACCTGAATTATCGTTTCTGTATTGAGACGAGCGACAGCAGTAGCCATCACTCGTTCCCATACAGTGGCGGTGGAGAATGCTTCTTTCTCGACAATTGTGTGCTTGATCGCTGCATGTAAATGACAGATCACTAATAACTTTGATATAATTAGTTAAATCATGTAGGATTGCATAAATGCATAGGAAATGGTCCTGAGAAACACACGGGACTCTGGAATAATATTTGATCTTGCACTACTGTTCACAATGCCCCAGTGCGCCTGGTTCTTTTGAATGTGCTCCTAGTTTAACGAATGTTGGCTTTCTGCAATCTAATCTAAATAATAAAGCACACCCATTAGATTCTCGACAGCGGACCCGCCTGCAAGCTGTATATGTACTGGGACCTCCTGTCTGGACCTGCTTCTGGGAGAGGTGAGCGTCAAGAGACATGATTTACTGCAAGACCATCACCATATGGAGCTGTAAAGAAGGACATTTTGTAGGAAGGCCATCCATACCAGCTGGATTGAGTCCTGTTTCCTGCACGGATGGCTGAGATAAGATCTGTCTCAGTCTGTCTTGGTGAGAGAGAAGGGCCCATCCAGCCTTCAGTATGTAAAGCTTCAGCTGTTGACACCTCAAACGGTCCAGATCAACTTGGTCTGTAAAACAATGAGATAAGTGGCATTATGGAGCGGCTGGGATGACTGCTTGAGCTCCCAGGGTAGAAAACAGCGGAGACTGCTATCTGTAGCTCAAATCTGAGCCGTGCTTTGAGTCTAATGTCTTTGCCTTGAAGAAGACAATCATTTTAATCCCCTTTCCATGCTGTCAAAACTTCTTTTTATCAACTGGATAATCATTTTGAATCACAATAATCGCTTCTAAAGTTTTAAGACACTTTGCACTTTCCTATAAAGCAGAAGAAGTCATGACGGCAGCATTTCGAAGATGGTTCATACTAGGAAAACAGGGGATAAATGCTCAGCACATTACTGTAATGATGCTGCCCATGCTGCGTCCTACAGAATTATACTACTTGGGGCTATCCATTTCTGCCATAGACAAGGAATTCAAGGGGACTTTACCTGCAAGCCCCTGACTGGGAGATTTCTTCATCCTGTGCTTTTCCAGCTTGCACCCTGCCAGGTTTACCAGCTGTGCCCAGACAGACAGCATTGGATCAGTAAATGGCAAGTTGTTCACACAAAATGGCACCACAGGTAGCTAGAAGATCAAAAAGAATAAAGTGAAATGTAGGAAAAGAACATATGTGCTACCTATATCCTAAAAGCGGATACAGTATGATTATGGATGGATGACTTTCAGAACAGGTATAATTTCACTTACTGGGTGAAGTTGATTTAAAGGGCAAATATGGCTGATGCGCACATCGTGGAACTGAACGGTGATTTTTCCTTTAGGAGTGATTCGGGTCACGGTGCCCTCTCCAAACTCATCATGTAACACCTGTCCGCCGAGGCGTAAGCGACTGTCTATGCCCCCTATCACGGCCAAAACTGCCATCAGGCTACGAACTTCAGGGTTTTCTGAGTCAGGAAAGTAATCCTCCAACACAGAATGCTAAAAGAGGCCGAGATAGAGAAAAGATCAGCCTGGCATGAAACAGGACTTCTAGGACATAAAGCCACATCAAACGGAAAACATTATTTGTTTCTGCTTACACAGAGACCTTAGGTAAATCTGAACGGAAATCAGAGTTTTTTCAACTGGGAATGAATGAAATGAACCACTTATTAGCAAGGACATAGCATACAACAGTATAGAAAGTTTGTAACCCTGTAGAGTAAGTTCATACATGCAGGTTTTGAAGGAAAGAAAAGCCCCAGAATTATCACTGATCCCACAGGTTTAAAGGTGTATTCCCATCTCAGACAATGAGGGCCTATAGCTAGGATATGCCCCTATTGTCTGATAGGTGCAGGCCCGCACTACAACGAGAACAAAGCGGGGAGCGCTGTGGCTAGAGGACCCAAAATTTCCCGGGGTCCATCCACCACCAAGTGCTGCTCCTATAGAAGTGAATGGGAGCGCACCGAGCATGCACGGCCCATGCTCCCATTCATTTCTATGGGGCAGACGGCAATAGCCGAGCCAAGCACTCGGCTATTTTCAGCGGCCCCATAGAAATAAATGGAGTGCGACTGCGCGGAGCCGTTCATTTCCCGGCTTCGTTTTTTGTTGGTGCGGGACCCGCACCTATCAGACAATGGGGGCATATCCTAGCCTAGCTTGGTACAAATGGCTTGACAAATTTCTTAGTTTTTTTATTTTCAGATTTCAAAAGATATAGATATACATATCTTATCAGCTGACATAGCCATATGAGGGTTTGTTTATGTGAGAAAAGTAGTATTTGTAATGGCACCATTTTGGCGTATTGTGTAACTTTAAAAAAATACATTTTTAAAAGTGAAGGCCGCATGTCAGCTGTATAATACAGAAAACACCCTCAAGCGATGGCGCAGGCTCAGCTCCTGAGCTGGCGCCTTGACGTACTATTACAGCACAATTAGTGAGGATGAGCATTTGTTGAAGCACTCAGTCCCAATAATTGACCTGTGTGAATGTGCTGCATCAATCGGGGGATTGGATATTTCAGACAACAACCCAAAAGAGTTGCTTCTGGTCGTCACATTGCCTTGTGTAAATGAGGTTCTGTAGCCCACAAGCAATGAATCTCTATTGATCATTTGCCCCATAGAGAGGGGATGATCCCAATTATTGGGAACTTTTGGTTTATTCTCTTAGTGTAAAAGGACCTTTACACTTTAATTATCTGTCTGGCAGTGTTATAATATATACTACACCACCCTTGGCCTTACCGCATCAAAGCGTTTTCCTTCCAAAATGGTAGTGATAGAGCTTAGCTGAGAGTTGATGTACTTGTTGATGAGACCATTCCACTGATTCAATGAATGAAGAGTGCGAAGTAAAGCTACAATCTCCTCTGCTAAGGTGCTACTATGAGTTGCTGTCAAAGATGCCTGTGGGCGAGATTTCCGTCTTCGGAGGGTGGATTCTACATAAAAACCAATAATAATTAATATTCAAAAATGGTGAGACAAGACGAGGGTTAAAGTTATAGTGCTGCTTACCTCTAAGAAGGGGGATGTCTGAAGAACAAGTAGTTAGAAGGCTGCCCAAAAAACAAAATAGCTTTTCAACAAGAAGTTTCATGTCCACTGAACGTTCATTCTTGTCCCATGAAGGAAGGACTGCTTGTAACAGCCGAATAGCCAGAATCTAAAAAGGTGACAAAAGGTAAAAATACTACTAAATAAAGTTTATTTCTCAGTATCTACTTTTAAGTGAAGGAAAAAACATGTAGGTGTCAAAATCAACAGGAACATCGAACCATGTCCAAATCTTTACTCCATATACAACCTGTGAGGTTCCACTGAAAACCACTAGTTTCGGTATCCGATTTAAAAAGGAACAAACAAGTAAACCCCCAGAGAACTATTTTCTCGTCTAGCCATTTTAGGGCGTATTCACATATATAGTTATTGCTCTGTAGAAAATAAATGCAGTGCTAGATGACTTTATGGAACCCCAGTTACAAAGTGCAGTTAGTAGCCGCAGTTTGTGAGGCAAACAGCGTTTTTTAAAAACCGCGGCACGCCTGACTGGACATAGCTTTGCCTCTGATGTCCTCACTACAGTTCATACATAAAATGAATCCAAGTTGAGTAGCTTTGTAAATTTATTTTTAATTTAATTTATATTTCTAATTTTCATTTTTAATATAATTTCTTATCTATGGTCGGAATTACGCTACATTACTTTTACCCCAAAAAAGTTGTATTTTATTTTTTCTAAAATGATCCAGCAAGATGTTACGCATTGGCCAATAGAAAATTATAGATCACTACTGAAAAAAATAAAAAAACAAAACAACAAGGGGGAGATTTATCAAACTGGTCAGAAAAATAACAGTATGACCACCAATTCTGTTTAGTTCAGTTCTAAGGCCAGCAGAATTGTGAATGCAGCTCTAAACTACAGCACATGCTGAAATGTGACATAAGTAACTATTGATGTAGAATAATTCTAAATGAACTTTGCAAAGTGTTTAATGGTGGATATATATATGCTTTAGCCCTTGAATGGCCAGGGTGACAGGGTGCACTAGAAGTGACAATGACCTATACAGAGATAAAAAGCTTCAAAAAGTTTGAAATGAAGTGGCTGGAGAACAATGTTAATCAAATTCATGATTGCAGTTTGTTTTTTAAACAGCAGCTAGAACACTCGATTTAATTGGCAGCAGCAAATTACACCTGTTCTTGCAATGTGCCCAAATGTTCAAGCTGGTAGCGGGAGGCTTTTGGCAGTGATTAGTGATGTAAAAATATTGACCAACTTGGACTATAGCTGTTAAGAGGGTTTTCCGAGATTTCTATACAGATGACCTCTGGATAGGTCATCAGTATCTGATTGGTGGTCCGACACCCGGGACCCCCGCCAATCAGCTGTTTGGGAAGGCACCAGCACGCACAGTAGCGCTGCAGCCTTCTCTCAGCTCACCAGGCAAAGCGCCAAATTTGTACAGCGGCTGCGCTTGGTATTGCAGAGATGAATGTGCCATCACATGGCCTAGGGAAATCTGCAAGAAGGCCATGGCGCTACTGCGCTCGCCGGTGCCTTCTCAAACAGCTCATCCGCAAGGGTCCCATGTGTCAGACCTCCACCGGTCAGATATTAATGACCCATCCAGAGGATAGGTCATCAGTATAAAAGTCCCGGAAAACCCCTTTAAATTTGTATATTCTGCTGCTGATCTGAAACACTCCTTTATACTTATAAATGTGACTCGCATACTTCAAATGAAAAACAGTTATACACTTCCCCATTTTAAGCAGACCACAGTTTTATTATTCACCAATGACCTCGGTCTCATTCCACCACAAAGCAACATGTGAAAGTAAGTGAAATATAAAGTAACGTAGAATACCTGACGTTGTAATGAAGCTGCAGTAAAGGACTCTGGACCCTCTACAATTTTCATAAGAAGGGCTATCCACTGTGACATGCTCAAGGTACTACACATCTGTGGCATAAGAGCAATGCTACGGATGAATCCCAGTGTGCACCAACTCTTGTGCTGCTCCTTAAATACGACTTTATTTGTTGAAGGAGCTGAAACAGACATGTATAGAATTAGTCAAAATGTCCTCATGGTATAGGTAGATACTGGATTATGATAAATCATGAAAATATATTTCCAGGATTTCACTCGTCCACATACTGTATTTTTCCAGACTTTAAAATGTACCGGACTATAAGATGCACCTAGTACTTGGAGGAGGAAAATAAGCCCCACCAGCCCCAATCAGCCTCAAATAGGACCCCACAGCCCCCTTCAGCCTCAGATCGTCTCCCATCAGACTCAGATCAGATCCTCAGAGTCCTACTCAGCCTCAGAAAAGCCCTCCATCAAACCTCAAATCAGACGTTTAAAAATAAAAATAAATAAATAATAATAATAATAAAATTTAAATTACCTCGCTTGCACTGGACGGAGCCACATATCCAATGCCGCCTGCATGCTAATGACTACTTCCATAATGGAAGTGGCTATTAGCATTCAGACTATAAGATGAACTGCCACTTTTCCCCCACTTTTTGCAGACCGCAAAACACATACGGTCGTGTGCATGTAGCCTTAGAGTTTGAAAAATATAGTATATGAGCTGTAGAACATTCTACCCACCTGTTTTATCCACGGTGCCACTCTCTACCAACATACGGAGCAAGCCGCAAAGAGTCCTGGTTGCTTCTGGTTGCATTATCTCTGCATTCACAGCAGCCGAGAGGCAAACGTTCTGGAGGAGGTTTACAGTGCTCATCAGCATCATTGAGGTAGGGTGTAAATTCCTATCCACCTGTTCTCCCTCTAAAAGATCCAAAGAAACATTAGATAAAAATATCAACCTGAAGGTACATTAACCTCATGTAATACAATAACAAATTACATATGGGGGGGAAAAAAGCCAGAAAAAAATAAATAAAAAAAAACT
The DNA here is from genome assembly GCF_905171765.1 of Bufo bufo. Classification (NCBI taxonomy): domain Eukaryota; kingdom Metazoa; phylum Chordata; class Amphibia; order Anura; family Bufonidae; genus Bufo; species Bufo bufo. The sequence goes on from NC_053391.1 coordinate 455,556,622, forward strand.
GTTAACCTGAGTCATCCTCTGTGTCCGAGTCATCTGCCATGGGCTGAGTGGCTGGTGGCGGTTCGGTCAGTTTCAGATCATATTTCCCTTCTTTTCCCATCCTGTAGGAATTTGTACTGCCTGTATCCCACTGTACTCTAATCCAGCCATCCTCTCCCAGTTCTCCGATGACACGGCCAAGTCCTGGAGGAGGCCCATCCTAGAACATGCAAGCATACCTCCTTATATACTTAAAAGATACTCTATTTAACTTCAGAGATATCAAACCTGGTGTAAAGGAAAACTAACTTCGTTACCCATAATAACCAATCAGATTTCAGGTTTTATTTTTCAGTGAAAGGTGGAATCTGATTGGTTGCTCTGGGCAACTAAGCCAGTTTTCCTTTACACCAGTTTTGATAAATTTACCCTATGCCTCAAAGACGGAAAGGTCAACGCCCGGACACACATTATGCAGAAAGAAATGGTAATGTGAAAACTAGGTCATATTTAATAGCTTCCATGGATAGTTAAGAATTCATAGGAGAGTTAATTGGCTTTCACAAGAAGAATGCCCCAGCTACATATAAGTGGTTTATAAAATTTTATACTATATCCCTTAACCCCTTTGTGACCTCTGCCCTAATAGTATGGTGGAAGTAGAGAGTCTTTAAAGATGGCACCCGCTCACGAGCGCAGCAGGCACCATAGCCATCAGGTTTCTGCTGTTTCATACAGCAGAAACCCAGGGATTATGCCTGCCATTGGCAGTAATGGCGATCACACGCTTTTAACTCCTTAGATGCCGTGGTCAAATATGAGCACGGCATCTGAGAGCACAAAAAAACCCCAGCTTGGAACGACTCCCCCACGCAGTTCATTTCATCAGTTCATTGCCTGTGAAAGGCCAGGATTGCTGAGGCTTCGATGCCTTTCACATGTATATTCCAACGTAGGCATGCAGGTGGCAGAACTACATTGCAATATACTGAATCGTCTATTTGTTAAATGAAAAAAAAAAAAAAGAGAAGTGCAAAAATTAAAATCACCCCTTTCCCCAGAAAAATATAAACACTGGAAAAAAAAAATCTAACATCATGGCCATCCCCCAATGCGAAAATGCCCGCAATATTAAAATATAAAAATATTTATCCCATAAGGCAAAACAGCGCATCGGAAAAATATACAATAAAATTACCAATTTGCCTTTTTTTGCACAGATCCGTACACATAACTATAAAAATAAAAAACTTTGAGGGTCAATATATGGCGATGAAAATAAACTTTTTTTTATTTGTATTATAACAAAAGAAAAACTAAAATGTGGTGTCGCCGTAATCCTACTGACCTGGAGAATGAAGGTCATAGGTCAGTTTTACTGAATAAGAAACACAGTAGAAATAAAACCCATAAAACTGTGGCGGAATTGTGCTTTGTTTTTGGTTTTTTTTCAATTTCACCACAATTGGAATTTATTTGCAGCTTCTCACTATGTTGAATGAGATAATAAATGGTGCTATTAGAAAGTACAACTTGTCTTGCAAAAAAAACAAAAAAAAAAAAACTCAATCATCTATGTGAATGAAAAAAAAAAAAACAACATGTTATGGATCTGGGAAAGAGGGAAGTTAAAAATTGAAAATGCAAAAAGGAAAACCACTGGGGGGGGGGGGGGGAAACGGTGTTTAAAGGGGTTGCCAAGCTTTTTCTACCTAAAATTCTTTTGGGTAACTTCACAAATTGTTTAAGAACTACTTTAAAGAAAAAAAGAAAAATCACCTATGAATCTGTTTCTCTCTAGCAGTACAGTAACCAGAAAACTGCATACCTGGTCTCCCCACTTCCAGTCTACTCCTCTCATGACTCTAGTGCCAATTTTCATCATAGATGCAAGTTCTGGTCCAGAGGCAGGTATCTGAACTGGTACAGCTTCCTTTCTAGACTCCTCCAAAACAGTTGCGGAAGCTCCTAGTAAGCTTATACTCGAATCTTCTTCACAGTTATCACAAGAAGGACCTGGGTAAGCCAAATCAAGGATGTAAGTGATTATGTAAAGAGGAACAACTGGTCAATAATTCTGCAGGTTCTCTAAACCCTAATGAAAGTCTTAGAACCCGGCATACTCAGATCTTTGAGAATGATAATGAGTTTGTCTTGGGTCAAATTATCTGACAAAAAAAAACCCCATCCAAACAGACAAATAAAACCATGAACACATTACGAAAAACGTTTAAAATACAAAAAGGACATTTACTGGCTCCACTTTGTCAAATTTTATTTTGTGACGGGGACTGCAAAATTATTTAAAATTAGACACAAATGTTCTGCAGCAGTCTTTCAAAAAACAGGAATCCATACCAATTAGTCGGAGGATGGTTTGAGTCAATGCCAGCATGCCAGAATTGACCAGCAAGTTGAGGCTATTTGCGCCATGCTGACGTGTCAGCATGTTCAGCATAACCAGCAAGAATCTGGCTTGTGGAATGGTCCCCAGGCTTGGTCCAGAGGGATTCTCATTGGTGATGGTCTGAAGAGGAACAGGCTGGATGCCTACAATGACAACAAGTTTTTACGTTTCAGCAGCAGCCATTAATACATAAAACAGAATTTACTATTACACAAAGGCACTCACCCATATCTTTAAATCTGCTAGTGGCATCAAGCAATATATTTCTAATGTTCTGAATGGCCCAGGCATACAGTTTTCCATAAGTCACCTCAAGTAGCATACGATTAAAGGGGGGAATAAGGTCAACATCCTTCAAACAGTCTGTCAGTGGTTCACTGAAACATAAGGAACAGTGGAAATATTGAACCGCCAAAATAGCCTCAAAAAAGTTAAATAATTAGCATTAAAATATACCTTAAATTGGTTCCTTCAGGAACAAGTCGCTGCCAACCACAAAACATTGCATACTGGACAGATGGAAGTAGGAAGCTTTTGGTGGCCAATTTTAACATGGTATCTATACCTTCTAGGCGAACTTCTGCTCTTTCCAGCTGCAAGAAAATGCAAACCATGGAGTTTAAAGGGAGCGTACAGTCCTTTTACACTGATGGCCTATCCTTGTGATAGGCTATCAATATCCGACCGGTGGGAGGTCCAACAAGCCGACCTCTTAGATTAGCTGTTCAAAAGTAGCTCCAACACTGGAAATAGAAATGTTTTGGACCAGCACTGCATTAACCAGTTCTGTCCACTACATAACAGAGCTACTCCTGAACACCTGATCTTTCCACATCACATTCATAATGGTTTATCAAGGTTACAACTATCTACCAAGGTCTATTAATCCTTCAATCACTCAACCTGAGCCTAAAAATATCCAGCCTCTCCTCATATTAGAACAGCACCCATATTCCACACAGCCTGGACTTTACTAGTTTGGGCAGGATGCGGTCTCTCCATAGTATCAGCACATCCATCCATGAATTCTTCTAATACCAATGGCTATGCATTACTCAAGTGTTATTTCACTTCTAACCGCTGTAAATAGAGGTTAACATGAGACCAGCGATGAAATAGAGCCTCACCTGTTTTAGTAAGCATTTCCTCATTTTTTCTACATCGACTGGTTCTTCCTTCAGTGCAAACTCCATAACTGTGCCAAGCAAGGCAGACTGTGGGTATGTACCCTGTACATTATGCTTCAGCCACTTGTATTTATGGACACCAGTTACAGAGCTTAGGATTGGCTGCCATTTATCCTTAGGAAAAAAAAAAGTTTATTTGGCAACTTAAAGGGAACCTGTCACCTCTACTATGCTTTCTAAATGTTCATTGTGTTACCCTAAACATATAAATGACACTTTTAATTTCATTTGCAGACAAATTCAATAATTATCCATTTTTGTACTTCCCGCCTTTTATGCAAATTAAGATAAAAGAGTCATATCTTACTTGTGTGACCAGAGAAGAGTCATATTTTCAAGCTCTGACTCATCTCAGGTTAATTTGCATATGTATCAAATCGGTTATTTTTACACAATAAAAGCACACAGAGCTATGGGAACTGGGTATTGCAGATGTGCTAGCGGCCATCTAGCAACCCATGTCCTCAGCTCTATACACAAAATCCCGGTGACAGGTTCCCTTTAACCAGTTCAAGAGCAGGTTTCCATTTCTTTAACGCACTAATCTTTGAAAGCCACAACTTTTTCTTGTTTGGTTAGATAAGGTTTTCTGTGCTTTTTTTGGTGATCTGTGGTGCATTATTTTATTTTATTTTTTTCATTTTTATTTTAGTATTTTTTTTTTATGTTTTATACTCCGGAAAATGTAAAAATAAATAAAATGCACAACCGGCACACTGCAGAACAGCGGTTTGTGGCTCCCATCATGCTGGACAGAAACACAGCTGATTGTGCAATCAGCTGTGTTTCTGACCTGAGCACTGCACAGTGCTGGATTAAAAGGTGCTGCTCCTGCACTCTAGCAGGTCAGGTCCTCCGCTGCCAGGGACAGCCAGGGGCCCAAGGTACATTACAGCTTCTGCCGTCGCCTCAGATAGGTTCATAACACTCAATCAGCAATGCCTCTTTTATCCATCACGTGATCGCCGGGGTCTTAGCTTCTTTGAATGCTCGTTATAAGAAAAATAGTGCAAAATACATTATATATAAAAAGGTCGCCCAGAAGTCTTCCAATGGCCTCTTGGGAGCATATTATGAGGCAAAAATACAGTCAGGTCCATAAATATTGGGACATCGACACAATTCTAACATTTTGGCTCTATACATCACCACAATGGATTTGAAATGAAACGAACAAGATGTTCTTTACCTGCAGACTGTCAGCTTTAATTTGAGAGTATTTACATCCAAATCAGGTGAACTGTGTATAACAGTTTGCATATGTGCCTCCCACTTGTTAAGGAACCAAAAGTAATGGGACGATTGGCTTCTCAGCTGTTCCATGGCAAGGTGTGTGTTATTCCCTCATTATCCCAATTACAATGAGCAGATAAAAGGTCCAGAGTTCATTTCAAGTGTGCTATTTGCATTTGGAATCTGTTCCCGTCAACTCTCAAGATGTGATCCAAAGAGCTGTCACTATCAGTGAAGCAAGCCATCATTAGGCTGAAAAAACACAACAAACCCATCAGAGAGATAGCAAAAACATTAGGCGTGGCCAAAACAACTATTTGGAACATTCTAAAAGAGAAGGAACGCACCAGTGAGCTCAGCAACACCAAAAGACTCGGGAGACCACTGAAAACAACTGTGGTGGATGACCGAAGGATTCTTTCCCTGGTGAAGAAAACACCCTTCACAACAGTTGGCCAGATCAAGAACACTCTCCAGGAGGCAGGTGTATGTGTGTCAAAGTCAACAATCAAGAGAAGACTTCACCAGAGTGAATACAGAGGGTTCACCACAAGATGTAAACCATTGGTGAGCCTCAAAAACAGAAAGGCCAGATTAGAGATGGCCAAACGACATCTAAAAAAAGCCTTCACAGTTCTGGAACAACATCCTATGGACAGATGAGACCAAGATCAACTTGTACCAAAGTGATGGGAAGAGAAGACTATGGAGAAGGAAAGGAACTGCTCATGATCCTAAGCATGCCACATCATCAGTGAAGCATGGTGGTGGTAGTGTCATGGCGTGGGCATGTATGGCTGCCAATGGAACTGGTTCTCTTGTATTTATTGATGATGTGGCTGTTGACAAAAGCAGCAGGATGAATTCTGAAGTGTTTCGGGCAATATTATCTGCTCATATTCAGCCAAATGCATCAGAACTCATTGGACGGCGCTTCACAGTGCAGATGGACAATGACCCAAAGCATACTGCAAAAGCAACCAAAGAGTTTTTTAAGGGCAAGAAGTGAAATGTTATGCAATGGCCGAGTCAATCACCTGACCTGAATCCGATTGAGCATGCATTTCACTTGCTGAAGACAAAACTGAAGGGAAAATGCCCCAAGAACAAGCAGGAACTGAAGACAGTTGCAGTAGAGGCCTGGCAGATCATCACCAGGGATGAAACCCAACGTCTGGTGATGTCTATGTGTTCCAGACTTCAGGCTGTAATTGACTGTGAAGGATTTGCAACAAAGTATTAAAAAGTGAAAGTTTGATTTATGATTATTATTCTGTCCCATTACTTTTGGTTCCTTAACAAGTGGGAGGCACATATGCAAACTGTTGTAATTCCTACACCGTTCACCTGATTTGGATGTAAATACCCTCAAATTAAAGCTGACAGTCTGCAGTTAAAGCACATCTTGTTCGTTTCATTTCAAATCCATTGTGGTGGTGTATAGAGACAAAAATATTAGAATTGTGTCAATGTTCCAATATTTATGGACCTGACTGTATATGCCTGTCACACAGATAGAACCTATAACTGGTATAATAGGGGCTTAAGCGGCGACCTTTCCTTTCATCCTGCCTCATTCCATAAATGAGCGCTTACCGTCACTGCAGGAATGAGGCAGGCGCGCATTTATGGAATGAGGCAGGATGAAAGGAAATGTCGCCGCTTAAGCCCCTATTACACTGCATTATTTTTGGGCCAATTACTGGGAACAAGTTTTCATTGGAACACTCATTCCTGATAAATGGCCTGGAAAAGTGTGCCCCTGAACAGCCAATAAACAACAAACACTTGTTTGTCGGCTGATCTGCATCTTGCATCAGAATGAAAGATGTAATATGATCGTCAGTATGTCACCCTGTGTAATCAGGGATGTGCTGCCAATAAATCAATAGAACTGAATGAATGAGGAATGACTGTGGTAGCGATCGTTCCTAACCATTCACTTTTCAGGTCTAATAGGTTAATGCAAATGAGCACGAATTGCCATTTTTGCCGCACCTTGAATTAGAGCAATAGGACAACGCAGCCAAAAATGGTTGGGCACCCCTGCTCTACAACCTCACTGCAGAGCTTATCTGGGTCTGCTAAGACCCAGCAGCTAGTGCTGATGCCTGGCCCTCAGTGATCACATAATCACTAGGAGCGAAACAGGAAAAAGCTCCTGTAAAATCAATATACACAGTGCTCTTTGAGTGCTGTGTATACAGCAATGGGAAAGGGGTCGGTAAAAATCCATCCGTGCCTTCTCCATGGGAGCCCTCCTGTCAGCAGGCTCCAGCTGCATGATTAGCATGAAACTGCATTGAAATGCCCTAGCAGAGGTAAGTGCTGACTGCCCAGACGTATATAGTGAACAGGTGGTCAGCAAGTGGTTAGAGAACCAATTCTTCTAATTCGGAATACAACAGTTCCATTTATTCTGTTCCGGTACCCTCAAGTCACAAGGAAAAGAACCTTTTCCAAATCCTAGAAGGCCTGGGTTAGGACTAGTTCACAACAGCTGTTCCGTCCTACACTTTTAGAATAAAAGAAAAAATAAACTAGAATGATCTTACACCAATGTGATAAAAGGTCTACCCATATTGATAACGGTACAGTTCAAGATATGAAACTGCACATTGAAAAAATGAGCCATTTTAAAAATCCTAGACTAGATGCACAAGCTTTCTACATACCTTGGGTGATTTTACGGATAGGGGTTTCTTATCCAGAGATAAAGGACTAGAAGGTAAGACAAAAGATTCTTCTTGTTCTCCTTCTTCGTTGCCAATTTTAGTATCATCCACATCTGCAGACTCAGACTTTTTGGGCACTATAAAAGATATTGTTTAAAAAAATTTAGCTTCAAAGACAAAAAAACCTCCAGAAAGGGCTCATACACATTATATATGCTCCTTGGGCTGACACCTATTTACAGTCATACCTTTTTTCTTCCTTTTTTCCCTGATAATGCTTTGAACTATTCTTTTCCACCTCGGGATGGAGCTGAGGAGCTTCAACTTTGACACAATTGACAGGTCATTACAGACGGCAGGACGCAGCTCATTGAAGAGAAACCGGAGGCGTTCAATGACTGGAGCACATACTTCTTTGTAGGAGCGCCCTTGTTCTTGATGGGTCTAAAAGGTGGCACGAAAACAGTCATATACATACTTGACCCTTTTAGGGAAGGCTCACAATTGCGTTAAACGGATCTGGCAGACTGTTGCAGCAGAGAACAGCCTGCTGGAGTTCACCAGCTTCGGACTAGACGGATGCTGCAGTTCACCGCCAGGCCCCATTGACTCTAATGGTATGTAATGGGAATCCAGATGGTTTGTGGCACGAGTGCTGGGTTCCGGCCGGGAAAAAAAACCACGTTTGAATGCAACTGCTTTAGTCTAAACGAAAGCCGGCATTTTGCCAGAAAGCAGCCAGATCCCATTATTGTCAATGGGGTCTGGCAACGAACGGCAGTAACTAGCAAACTCCAGCATGCTTTTCTCTGCTGGGGCAGCCTGCCGGATCTGTTTATAGTAAGTGTGAACCTACCAGACCATATAACAAACAAATGGTGAATAGCAACGGGAAGACTAACCTTTATGAGAGAGCATTTAGCTTGATAAACTACTCGGCACACATCCACCACAGATTTGGGCAATGTCTTGTGTTTTACTTGGTCCAAATTCAAAGCACCATGATGAACCATAGACAAAGCAATGTTACCTATACCAGGCAAAAAAAACACCATAGTAAGCACAATATTATGTAATATACCCAAGCGTCTGCAGATATACTTAGAGGTGTTAATAAGCTCTGCAAAACTGACGGTCTATTCTAAGGAGAGGACATCAATAACAGATTGTGGGGGGACCAACTCTGAGCACCCCTGCTGATTGAAGGGGCTGCATCCTCTTCGTTCTTCACAAGACACAGATCTACACTTTTAGTAATGTCTGGTATTGCAGCTCAATGCAAGCCCATCTTATGCAGAGAAGCGGCCCCATCTGTCAGCTGATCAGCAGGGGTGCAGAGTAGTGACCTCCACCGATTTGATAACGACAGGCCACACCATCAATTTTGTAAAGCTGGAAAGGCACATTAAAGAATATTTGAAACAGCATTTAAAGAATATTTGAACCCTTCTCCTATGCCCGGCATACCTAAATCTTCATGTTTCAATAGACAGCAGAGCAGCAGACGGCCTACTTCTTCGACTGGATGTTCTGGAGGAAATGTGATTGGTGTGGTCAAGTGACACTGTTTACAGTACCGCTCTATCTGACACAGAAAGTCCTGAGAATCAGAGGATAGACATAAAAGAGTATGAAACAAGCAAAATAGAAAAGGTCTGTAAAAAAATAAAAATAAAATAAAAAACACTGCAAAATTCCTAAAAATACATTTTTCCTTATGAAGTCTTCTGTAAATAAAGCTTAAAAGTATAATGAAAGTGTATGCAGCCTTCTATTATGTTTTCAAATAAAAGTGTGAACGTAAATTATCTCATATCTCTAAAAAAATCTAATGGGAAATAGAGATGAAGTGAAGACCCACAAAAACTGTCTCAAACACTGAAATTTACCTTGACAGTGTGATCCTGAGTATTATTGTCTGCGATAGCTTGAAGGAAGGGCTGGGAATGATCACTCATGGACAGGCGATGTCCGTACAGTTTGGATTTGTTAGGGGTAGTGTTGCCTTGGGAGCTGCTGTGGTCCTCATCTTTTTCCTCATTATAGCTGTAATGAATCTGGCTGGTTTGGAGACCTCCGGAAAATATTGAGGATTTAAGCCATCCTACAAGCAAAAGAAATTTATGCTGAACAATAAGATTTTGAAATACACAATACAAATACAGAAGAAAATAACCTTTTTACAAAATGTGCCCATGCAAGTAAAAATCATAAGGTTTAGAGCAGGTGTCCTTGATGCTTAAGAGCAAGCCTGTTACCCCACTTAGAGTAATGCTAATGGAGGGTAATGCTGATCTGTCATGGTGGAAATTAGAATACTTGTCATATGCCGTGGCTGAGGTTAGGGAAGGACCCGAGCAGACTGTGCTACACGGTTTTATTAACTACTATAGAAGTGAATGGGAGCTACAGAAACAGTGGATTCTACTCTGTTACTGTAGCTCACATTCACTTCTATAGGAGTTAAAGCGTCACTAACTTTTGATGTGTTAAAGAGACATATGAATAGTTGTGATCAGTGGTGGTCTGGACACTGAGAGCCCCACTGTTCTCTAGAACTAGATGAGAGGGGAGTGCTCGTATCACGCTCTGTCTCCTCGTTGCACAAGACTGGCCCGTCTTGATTCCATTCTCACCAGCGAGGAGAGAAATCGCAATATGCGCACACTTCTCTCCCCTCTTTCTAGAGAACATCTTGGGTCTAAGCACACAGAACCCCACCGATCACAACTTTTGATGCGTCTCTGTGACATACCAATGGTTGTGTGAAAAGTTAGTGACGTTTTAAAGAAAGTGTAGTAGAGCCGTTTCTGTAAACCCGACCATCTCTAGCCGCCATATAAAAAGGGCGTTACGATCTCGCACCTTGTATAGCTGAGATGGAGATAACCCTTTATTATATACATGTCATATAGAGCTTATTAACACAACACTTACTAGCACACTCAATTTCCACAGAAGACAAAGGTGTACTTAGGGACAAGTAAGAAGCATGAAGTCCTAGGAGCAAACCCAAGTTTCGTTCAGTGTCCACAAGTGGAGAAGACAGACTGCTGAGATCCGGGGCTGTAATCACTTCTTGATCAGGCTATGGGAAGAAATATTAAGCAGAGAAAACTATTGAAATGGAACAAAAGAAAATGGTGAAATACCAGAAAGATACCCAATAAAATGTATAACTGGAGAAATGTGTAGAGCATTAAAATAAATTGATCACAAAAATACAACAAACAGAACCAAAAGAAGCAAGGCTCTGTTCACATTAAAGGGTTTGTCTCACTTCAGCAAGTGGCATTGATCATGTAGAGAAAGTAAATACAAGCCGCTTACTAATGTATTGCATTTGGCCATATTGCTTCCTTTGCTGGCAGGATTCATTTTTCCATCATATTATACATTGCTCGTTTCCATGGTTACAGACCACCCTGCAATCCATCAGCGGTGGTCATGCCTGCACACTATAGGACTAAGTGTCAGCCTCTCAGGTGGCCAGGACCATGGGAGCGCATTTATGCCAGTGTTTTTTCCTATATTGTGCAAGCACGACCACCACTGATGGATTGCAGGGTGGTCGTAACCATAGAAATGAGCAGTGTATAATGTAATGGAAAAATGAATCCAGCCAGCAAAGGAAGCAATATGGATAATCACAATACATTAGTAAGTGCCTTGTATTAGCTTTATCTACATGATAAATGCCACTTACTGAAGTGACACAACCCCTTTAAGTGTGTACTGAAGTACAAAGATTGTGTGCGGAAATAAGTACAGCTGTATAAATTAATGCCCCCAGTATATGCAGATATGCATCCTATTTGTCTGCTCTATGTGAAGAGAACATTAATTCCTTAAAGGGAATCTCCCACCACAATCTTAGACTATCTGGAACACATTAACAGTACTGTAATAACAATCCTGGACAACCCCTTTAAGATTTCAAAATGCTTTAAAATTTAAATAGCCATATTGGTGATTACCAGAAATCAAATGTATAAAGTGGTTTGAGAACTAATATCAAAAGACACACAAATGCACATTTGGATCCTAAAAGGATGAAATACAATAGATTTTTGTTGCCCAAGATACTAATTATTAAATAACATTAACATAGAATGCTACTAGTAACCACCAATTTCCTAATTTACTTATAAAACACAATAAACTGTAGTTTGCTTACCTCCATGTAGTGGCCCACACAAAAGGCATGCATGGACTCTCTGGTGTCATCAAACTGAAGTGCAGCCTCCAAAGCCACCACAGGGTCTTCACCAGCAAAGTGGGCTACGGAAGATTACACAAAATATTAGCACAATGTTATTAAGGGTACATTCGCACAAACGCAAGCCGTCCGTGCCCGTGCTGCAGACCACAAATTGCGGTCCGCAATGCATGGACACCAGCTGTGTGAATCCCGTATGGCAGCACAGACCCATTGACTTGAACAGGTCCACAATCTGCAAATATACAGCAAAAGATGCGCTTCTGATCCATGCGTCCGCGTCGTATCTTGAGGATTACAGACCCATTTAAGTCAATAGGTCTGCTCCGTGATACAGGATTCGCACGTCCAGTGCCCGTATATTGTGGAACCGCTGTTTGCGGTCCGCAATACTGGCACAGACAGCCTACGGTGGTGTGAATGGACCGTAAAGTAGATAAATTACAGCACAAGTGAGGGAAAGCTGTCCACAAGCATTGTGAAAACTATAATAACATTCGAAATTATCTTTGATCCTGGTCCTCGACTCTTAGGAGCATCAGGGACCGGCAGGTGATGGTCCAGACAAAGCTCAATACATAACAGCATAGCAAATAATGGGAATGCCCACTGTGATATACCATTGCTTCATGGGTTAGGAGGGGATTAACACTTAAACATTTAAACCATTTTTTTTTCTCTACATAGTACATCTGTAGAGGATACTCTGCTGAGATATGCTATGCCAGGCTTTAATGAAGGACAAGGACAGGCAAGAGCACTGCATAGCACAACGCTTCTCCTGCCTGTCCTCGCTCCATCAAAGCCTGGCATAGCACACTGGTTCAGGATATCCCGAACTTATGTGATATACAGAAATTTCATTGCAGCAGGCACAAGCAGGAGCAGTGGTGTGCTCATACCAGTACGGTGCTCACTTCAGTGCATATTTTAGGAATCAGAACCGGTACACTTAGTCTTCATATATGGCTACGGTGTACTGATTCTGTATTGGATTTTTGTACTTGCCGTAAAATCCCTTTCTCGTTCAATTCATTGGGGGACATAGCACCATGGTATATGCCCAGCTACCACTAGGAGGCGACACTAGATATCAAAAGGTTGGCTCAGTCCAGGTGGGCTATACCCCCTCCACAGCCACTAGGGGACAGTTTGTACCAATATCAGTAGGAGAGAGAAACAAAAGCGAAGAACCAACATGTCCTGGACCGGGGAAGGAAACGAGAACAGCAGCCCGGTGACGGGAAAAGAAGTGAAAACAAAGGGCGGAATCTGTGTCCCCCAATGAATTGAACGAGAAACGGATTTTACGGTAAGTACAAAAATCCATTTTTCTCGTTAATGTCATTGGGGGACACAGCACCATGGGACGTCTCAAAGCAGTCCCCAAGGGTGGGAAGGAAATCCCATGCAACAATTTGGACGCACAGGTGCTGGAAAACCCTGTGACCCAACCGTACCAGGAGAGGCCATAGCATGAAATGGTTCCAAAGGAAAATATATAGGAGACCGTCAGGATCCCAAGGACAAATGCCTAGGAAAAAAGCCCAAGAAGGAACAAGGGGAAACACCCGGCTCCTCCAGAGGTGGGATAGGGAGCGAGGCAGATGTCCTGCGCAAGAACCAAGAGTTGAACAAGTGCACACTATAGAGCAAAAGGAAGGATCTGGAAGAACTAGGGATCCTCCTGAAGAAACAGGAGAGTAGCACAGCAACGTCTGTTGGTAACGACCTAGCACTCTGCATATGGAAGTATGCTCCAGCTAAAAGACCCTGTGGACCCATGGAGTGTCAGGGAAAAGGGAAACAGGAGCAGGCCCTGGTAATACAAGCGGAAACACACATTTGAGAGATATTGGAGTAGAAGGGAGAGGACTCCAAACCGCCTAAGGAGGAAGAGTTCTCAAAACGAGGGAAAACCGCATCCCAAAAGTGACCATTATGATCCAAATTGCAAACTGTAGCATTAAACTCCCACATACCAGGTACTTGACCTGGGGAGACGATAAGAGCCCACAGGGACTGGGGGGGGGGGGGGGGGAACCAAACCGGGCCCAAAGAAGCAGCTGTCATGCAGAGCATGTGCGGCCAGAGATGCCACGAGTAGCTTCCCCAGAACCGGCCAGCTAGATGGTCTAAGAATCATTGGGGTAGGGACTCTAAGCAAGATTACCCAGACAGAGGCTCAAGTAGTGTCCACAGAACCGGACCACATGAGGACAATTATAGCCATATTATCAAGGGAAAAATTAAATGTATCCACCATAGGGAAAAGAACATCTGTCCTGGTTAACCAATCATCCCAAGTGTAGTGGCTAGAAAACTGTATAACACTGCCCCGGGATGGGAAAGTACAGCAGCCTGGATTTAGTATAAGAGAGGCCAGACATCTATATGTCAGAAGAGGATGCAGAATTCGCCAGGTGAAGCCAGGAGAGACTACACTGACATATAGAAACCAGCTACCAGCAGAGCACAATGAAACCCCGAAGGAAGGGGGAAGAAACTGACAGGTGCAGATAACGGCAAGGCCCAAGGGGACGGCACTTCTGTCATGTAATACCACTAATCCGCGAAAATCTAAGGGCGTACAAAGAACACCGGGACCATGGAAGGACTACGGGACCAAATCAGATACCAGGGCGAGCAGCGGAAAATCCCACCCACCAAGTAGGTGTGTGGCGCTCACTAGTCCTGTCACAGCCATATGAGACAGTATGTCCAGCGATGACCCGAAAACTGCAGTAGCGGCTGGTGCTCACAATGCTTCGTATCCCTGCAGGATAGACCATCCAGTGGTGATCCAGGTACTCTGCTAGGACTAAGCCATGTAACACTGTGAAAGCAGAGAGGCAGTAACAACACCACGAGTACTCCATCCATGAAATGGGGTAACGTGGCTGTGCAGCATGCAGTAGTACTTTATAGGGTTGACAACAAACAAACCTAGCATGATAGACAACAACTTGCCCATGGCGGATGGAGTGTGGTTGTCTGGTGCATAACAGGACTGAGAAGTCCTGTTAAATAGTGTGTCAAGCAATAAAGTAAAAATCATGCCTAGTACAGGGCAATGAGAAGACTTGGTGCACTCAGAGGGCCTGGTTCAGGAGGTACTGCATCGGGTGTCAGATCTGAAGAGGCCAGCCATATACTGAATCTAACAATTGCAACTGTACTCTGCCCAAGAAGGGGGGAACATATGGTTACCAGGTACATACTACAACCAGGATGGTTTGTCGGATACAGCGCCTTGAGATAGTACAAGTACACCACCGAGGACGACGGTAATGGATGCCAGATGCATACTAGAACCAGAAAAGAGTGATGAATACAGCGTCTGGGGATGGTACCATCACTCCGCATGAAGAGGGGCCACATGACAGAGCCAGGAAAGGGCAATGTAGGAGCCGTATGGGCCACAGATTGTACCAATAGGGCACAGCACTTGGAAATATTACAAATACTCCGCCTGAGAATGGGAGTAATCTGGCTGCATGGTGCACACTATAATGAGATTGGAGACATGGCTACAGCATCTGGAAATGGCATAGGTACTGCACTTGATAAAGGAGTAGAATGACTGCGTGACGCACACTAGAACCAGACAGGTGTAATGGCGAGTAAAACGGCTGTATAATGCAGACTAAAAGCCATACAGGTATAAAGGCTACAGCGTTCGGAGATGGTACAGGTACTCTATGTAATAAGAGAGTAATACGTTGTGTAGTGCAGACTAAAAACCAGACAGGTGTGAGGGGCACACCGTCTGGAGATGGTACAGGTTCTCTCCCCAATAAGGGAGTAATACATTGTGTAGTGCAGACTAAAAACCAGACAGATGGAATGGCTACAGCATCTGGAGGTGGTACAGGTACTCCAGTTAAGAAGGAAGCAAGGAGGCTGCATGTACACTAGAGCCAGACAGGTGCCATGGCTACAGCGACTGAACAAGACATGTATACTTCGCCCGTGGTGCAGACTAGAACCAAACAGGTGTAATGGCTACAGTCTCTGGAGATTATGCAGGTACTTCACCTAATAAAGAATTAATATGGTGAACCAGGGCTCCCCCTGTAATATGTTGCGTGGTGCACGCTAGCCCCAGGATGGTGTATTGGCTACAGCGTTTGGAGAAGTAATATGGTGGCCTGGAGCACTCTCCGACTAGGAGAGTGTGTTGAATATAGCCCCTGGAATAGAGAAATTACTCCAGTTGAAAAGGAGATACCTTGGAACGAGGAAATTCTGCCGGATACAGCATTTGGCAGTGGTACCAGTACCCCCCTTTGAAGGGGAAGGTGTATGTTCCTGGGACACCACATAGGTGGGCCGGCGTGCTAAACACGGTGACAGGTAAAGCGCCACATACTGGAGAGGCAGCAAGCTGACTTACCTGTGTGGATAATATCCTATGCAGCCAGGGGAGTGCCATCTGTGAATCCACTAAAGGGGGTACCAACCCTGAAGAGGAGAGGTTCCTCAGTGGACATTTGTTTTTGACCACCCAGAGAGATTCTGTATGGTGGAAGACCGCCTGATGCTCTGTTCAGAGTCAGAATCAAAGCAGAGGTGTCGCCCAAGGAGGCGGAAGATGCAGCAGGGGAGAATATGTCACCATCCTCAGACCTGTCCTCAGGGTGACCCGAGGATGCCGAGTAGGAGAGGGACATAGTTGTGACAACCCGAGGTAGTTTGCGGGACCTGGTGTCTTTAATGTGAGTGTGCCCCGTCCATGGAGGAGTCCCTGGGAGGGGCAGAGGCGGCCGCAATTTGTTTAATGTTTAAACATTTAGGTACAATAGATTAATAACTCAATCATTGTAGAGGAAATGTCCTTTAAACTATAGGTTCAAGTAATTTGGTGCTCAAATCTCAAATCTTCAAAAACAGAAGTTATATCTAAAATGAAAATAAATAAATAAATCATACCGAGTATAGTATTTGCATGTAAGGATTGTGCTTGAAAGTCCTTGATGTCATAAACTTTTCCATCTATTACAGTCCAGAATCCACCATCTTTGTTGTGATTCTCCAAATCTGCTTTACGTATTAAAGTAACTTCTTCATTGTTCCTGGAGCTCTGACCACTAAAAAATGAGCCTTTCAGGGGGAAAAATGAATGGATAAATAAATCACCGCAAATAAAAAAAAATGATATATATTCCTAAAACGTTACATAATCACATTACCTACACATCTAGAAGACACATACATTAGCAAATGCACAACTTACTCATTACGCCAGGCCAGGCCAAGTCCTCATTGTCATCTCTCTCCCTTCCAGGTGCAAGATGGTTAAACCGATCTAAAGGTTCTAGAAGACTGGCCAGAAGAGGGATGGCACCAGCTTCCTGCATGAGCCAAGCGTTTTTACAAAGCAGTAGTACGGCAGAGACAACCAGCTCTGGAAGGAGTACACCTAATAAAGGTAAAAATGGAAGTTCAGGTTAAACATCAAGTGTAAAAGCATCTCTCATAATAAGGACTTTCAACTGCAATACTTTACCTGTAAGATCACCAGCCACAATACGGGACACTTCTGCAAAATGCCTATGAGATGTTGAGGCAATGTTGGTCGCCACAGGAAGTATGTCTCCGATATGTGTGCACAGAAGAGCTGTATATTTCTTCAATAAGGAGCCAACACCTAGAAGATCAGGAGCTAAAGCCCCAAATAAACATAAAAGAATGAGCAAGAGAATCAAAATCTAAAGTGAGCCCAGGAGAAACAAGGATTATTATATATACCATGGGTGTTTGCAGACTGGTCCACCACTGTGCCCGGGTAGAGCTTGCTGACAAGTAATCTCTGAAAACGGAGCAAGAGATCCATGGATGCTGACCTCTCCTTACTAAAATGCTCCTGATCCAAGCTGGAGGATATGCGGCGCGCCACTTCTTTCAGTTTAGCAATGGTTTGAGATGCAATGTTCCTAAAGACACCAAACAGTAGTTTTATGGCACGTATACCCATCAAAGACAAAACAACAAAGCTTCAAATCAATAAAATTTGTTGCAGCATTGACAATGTCCATTCTTCACCATATGGAGACAACATTGTGGAGGCCAAATGTTATGTCTATAGGAATATAATTTAAATAATGAACGTTTGAAGGGACTAAAATATTTAACACCAGGACAGGAGCTCCAGCAATTGTTTGTAAATGATGTGTATGAGGGTTTCCAGACTCTCCCCAATAGATGATATCAGGTAACATTAACATTTGACATGCCCGGGGAAGTAAGCCACCACTACAGATATCTGGCAGCAGCTTACTATTCTCTACCCAAGGAAAACACATGCCCACTTGGCTGAACAGAGTATGCATATCTATGGGGATATTGGAAGCAACTGGCGTTGGCCGAATGCACATTTTGTCAACAGCTATTGAAGGCGTATGGCCATCTTAAAAGGGTGGTTCACCTTATAAAGTGATGGCCTATCCTCCGGATAGGCAATCACTAGCTGATCGGCAGGAGTCGAACACCCTGCACCCATGCCGATTAGCTGTTCGGCAATTGCTCCACAGTCGGTAGCAGACATGTACTTTGAGGTCAAGAGGAACAGAGCCGTAGTTACGAGCTCAGTCCAATACAAAGTAGACTGAACTGTCTGCTTCCAGCAACGGAGCTGTTGCCGAACAACTAATCAGCAGGGGTGCAGGGAGTCGGAACCCTACCAATCAGCTAGTGATGGCCTATCCTTAGTATAGACCATCACTTAATAAAAGGTGAACATCCTCTTTTAACGATGAGATGAGTTGCAATATGCAAGGCTACTACACAGTGGATGAGGCCTTCTGCTTTTGGCTCCATCCACTGTTTAGTTTCTGGTGATTGCCAAAAACAGTTGATCTGTGGGGGTGCTGAGTTTAAGACCCCCATACATCTAGTACATCAATCATTTTTAGGCTGGAAATTCCATCAACAGAAAATTCTGTAAAATATCAAGAGCGACAAAGTACCTAAGTAACTGCTGTATGAGTTGCACTAAGGGTAAGGTTTGCTTTCCTGCAGATTCATAAATTCCGGTGTTTATTAGGTCTTTATCCAGTGGTGTGCTGCTCCTATGCAGCGTGGACACATTGGCTTCCTGCTCATCTATTTCCTTCTCTTTCTGGGCCTCTTTCTTGGCTTCGATATCCTATTGAAATACCATAACATAAAATGATAATATAATTTATAAAAACATTCTAACCTATTACAATGAGTAAAATCAGTAACAGCCTTTCTATCTTGTTTTTGATGTGTAAAACAAACATTACTGTCACATCTGCATCCATATGTTGGAATTGGTTTCTGTAGGGGTATATATAATATGCAATCTTTATTTATTTTCTTGCAAAAGTAATGAATAATAATAAAGTAACCATAAAGAGACCTGGCAATCTAGAGTGTGAGTGTGAGTGTGTGTGTGTGTGTGTGTGTACGTACCGTTCCTGAGATATTCCCAAAAAATGCATTAGCCAATAGACGCTTGGTCACATGACCCTTATCAGCCAATAGAAGGTTGCAGGTCCTCCAGTCTACATATACACAGTTTTACCCCAGGTTTCCATAACAACTCAGCCATTTGTCTTCACTGCTGTAGGAGAGCTTTAAAGTAAATCTGTCACAAGGATAATTGCTATTGAAGTAAAACCAGGGCCTAATAGCATTTCAAGATGTGCCTTTGCTCCAGCAATAGATGTTTCTATCCTCTAAAAATCCTGTTTTTTTGGAATGCAAATAAGCCAGTAAGGTGCCCATAGGGGTGTCACTCTTGCAGGAAGGAAGCCACGCCCCCTGCCACAATGTGTCCACCCTCAAAAGACTTAAAATCCCGCCCCCAGGTCCCGCTAAGTCACGCCCTTGATCTGTTAGGACACGCCCCGTCCCACTCCTGAGCCGACAGGAATTGAAAAAAAAATTAACGCAACAAAAAAAAAAATCAACTTCTGTCAGCTGCAGGGGTGGGAGGGAGGGTGACTTTCTGCCTGCAGCTCACACTCAGACAGCACAGTGCTGCTGTCTTAGAGTGAGCTGTTCAAAAGGACACGCCCCCGATCCAGTAAAGGCCACTGTTAAGGGGGCGGACCCTGTGGAGGTCACTCTCAAGGGGGTGGTATGCTATGAAAGTCACTGTTAAAGGGGAAGGCTGCTGTAAAGGTCAAAGTTAAGGGGGAGGGCTGCTGTGGAGGTCCAATTTTAAGGGACGGGGCACTCTGGGGGGGGGTTAGTGTTAAGGGTTGGGGGGCTGTGGAGGGCACTGTTTTGGGGGTGGGGTGCTGTAGATGTCACTGTTATAGTGGATAGTGTTGGTATCTTTTAACGACACACACAAACATTAAATTAAATAGATTAAATATACCCGAGCGAAGCTGGGTCCTTCATCTAGTATGGAATAAAGCACAATGTAATTAGCAGAACAGATTAAAAAAAAAATAATGGAGGGTATTCGCAGTTATATTGTACCTGAATCTCTGCAGTTATAGCAGCGTTTAATGCACATTCCAATCCTCCATCTGCCATCAAACTGCTCACCAACAGGTCAATCATAAAGCGACGGCCGGGACTTATAGTCATTTCATTTCCAGAGGCTAAACATGATAATGAAATATTGAAAACATTTAAAACAAGCAAAGCATCAGAAAGAAGAATCTCTACTATGTGAAATTCTGCAGTCCTCTTTTTAAATGCAGCCCTTTATTCAGTGCATTGCAGTATACAGACCTTATGGCCCTAAATGAAATCAGAACAATATACAATCCTTTAGCAGAATGTGGGCAAAGACCTGGATACAAGAGACCGGGCCTCACTACATACAATTTGAGGTCATTTTAAAATCAGACCTTAGGATTATAATTTCCTACACATATAACATGGAGCTTGCAGGAATATCATGTTACAGGCTGCTATTGAGAAGACAAGGAATTTTAGTTTCAATCGAAATCCCTACCCTAATGATTGAGCAATTCAACTCCTGAAGAATTCTTTTAATAGAGAACCAGTTGTTGATGCAATCGCCTTTTCTACAAATATAAAATAATTTTTTACCTTTCCAAAGATGAATCTAACCTGCAAAATGTACACTGGGACTGCAGTAAAAAAAATAAAAAATTTAAAAAAAATAAAAAAAGCAGCAGAAGCTGTAACTCCACATGGCAACTGCTGCCGGAAGCTGGTTGTCTCTCACTGCAGAACCAGGGAGACTGCAGCTTATACTGAGCTGTGTAAGATTACACTGAAAGGAGTTTGCCAGTTTAGCTCCTGACTACACTTGGACTCCCTCACACTCTAATTTTCATTTTAATATCAGGTGGGAAATCTTTCAAAGAATTATACACAGATTTTCAGAGTAACTACACCGGCCTCATCAGGTCTAAGATCTAGTTAAAGGGGCTGTTTCATCTCGCAATTACTAAGGCGATATGAGACTAAGACGCGACCCACCAGTTGCCAGGAAAGAGAGGAGCGGGCCAGCACTCTACTGTTTCATATCTTCAGAGTTTACCTAACTCGGAAGCAGCATAGCTTGCCGTGCTATGATGTTTCTGTAACTCCCCATGCACTAGAATGAAAGCTACTGAAACAGCGGAGCACCTGTTCACTCCACCGTTTCCTGGTCACCCGGGGCTTAGTCTCATTTTGCCTTAGTAATGGCGAGAGGAGACAATCCCTTTAATAACGTAAGCGGTTTGTATCTTGAAATCAGGCAACAGATTCTCTTTAAGCTGTCCCAGTAAACACTGCTTGAAGCCACATGTTTGCGCGGTAGTGTGGTACCTAACAGATTGGTGTGTCCCAATGGGACAGAGCATTTGAAGAAAGCCAAATAACTGAAATGATGAAGTCATTTATTAAAACAGACCTGCATTTGGTAACAAGGCAGACAGTGCTCTGGCTCTTTCCTCAGCCGTTGGCAGGAGAAGAGACCACCCACTTTGTAGAACTGCTTGGGCAGCTGACTGCACGGTATTCAGCACTCCAGCATTACTAGCCAAGGTGACCACGGTCTGCTTCAAACTGTTCAACAAAGTACTTCCGAGACCCAGGCCTAGACACTCTGGATCTACTTGATGGCTGATGGCAGCATGCAACTAAAAGAAAAAGCTGGAATCAGAAATGTTAATTTTTATTGGAGTAACTCACTTAGTCACCAAATAAGTACTACCTGCAACCGAAGAAGGTTAAGTGTTGATACAGCCATACATTCCTTCTCTTGTGGAGGTGGCCAGTCTGAGCTGCCATCCATCCCTTCGCTGACTTGTCGCAGAAGAAGATCTAGTTGTTCAAAGGTCATGGAGCACACATCTACCACAAAAGGCACACGAAGACCAATGGACCACTCTGAGCATGAAGACCAGGCAAAACTCTATAAAGAAAAATGATATAATATAACAGAATTGTGGTGGCTTGCCTATAGAGGACTATGCAGTTCCAACTTTTTGATGTTTATCTAATCGTTGCTCTAAAATATAGAGCATTTTATTTTTTCTAAGTCATTCCATTTCTGGAAACAAAAAACAGTAAAAATCTACTTCATCACATACTAAATGTGAGGTTTCAATATAACAGCTCTAATAACATTTTATACAAGGTCTTCTTTAACCACCTCCCGGCGGCGCTCTCAGGTCTCAGCGACGCCCATTGGCGTCATCTCGTGAGACCCGAGATTTCCTGTGAACGCGCACTCACAGGAGCGCGCGTTCACAGGATCGCACAGTAAACAAGTTGAACTACAGCCTGCCAGCGCGGATCATTGGCTGGCAGGCTGTAGATTTTTAAAATAACCAAATAGGTATGTCAGACGCTATTTTCTAAATAGCGTCTGATATACCTGGTGGTCCCTTTTGCTTGGATCGACCACCAGAGGACACAGGCAGCTCTGTAAGTAGCACCAATCACCACACACACACCCACTGTCACTTATTAACCCCTTATTAACCGCTGATCACCCCCCTGTCATTGATCACCCCCCTGTAAGGGTCCCTTATCACCGCCAGTTACTTAGCTACTTGTTAGGTAGTTAGCGCCCAGCCCACCGCAGTCACTGATTAGCGTCGTCGCTAATCAGCACTAGTACTATATAGTATCTGTAAGTGATCAAGACTGATCGCAATCAGATCTATATCAGTACATTAGGGTCACCTTAGGCTCTACAAAAAACGCTGTGTTCGCCCAATCAGGCCTGATCTTGTGCGCACACTTGCGTTCAGTCCGCCCCACCGCAGTGACAAATGTTTTTTTTCTGATCACTGCAAAAACACCGTAAAATCGCTGCGGCGCTATAAAGATCACTTTTGAGCTTTCTGGATCTTTATTAGCGATCGCAGCTTTACTTCGCAAGCACTCCTTTTTACTAGGTAGGTTTGCTCTTTTTCCTGGGTAGTCTCAGAGGAATACCCCCTAAATTTAGTTAGCTCAAAATGTCAAAGAAGTATTCCGCTGAAGAGGCCTACAGGATTCTGGTCCTGATGGATGAAAGCGATGGGGACGCCTCACCCGCTGAATCCAGTGGTTCAGAATATGAACCTGTAGACAGCAGTGGCACTCTAACCGCTAGTGAAGATGACGAGGTTAAGGTCACTGCTATGGTCAGGCGTACCCGACCCCATGTCAGTGTTCTGCATACCCCGCGTGATGAGCCTCATTTGCAGCAGAGTTGTGCTAGCGCTGATCTTTTTTATGGTGCGGCATACACCAGCAGCGCAGCACATCCTGGACCTTCTACCAGCACTGCCGTATTCCCTGGTGAAGTGGCGAGCACCAGAAGGGCAGTTCAAGCTGGTACGGTGGCACGTGCAGTAACTCCCCCGTCGCAGCCACCACGTTCACAGGCCCGTAGAGACCTTAGTCTCCCAGAGGTGCTGGCAAACCCAAATTGGCAAGCCCCTGCTTCCGCCGCACCCGTATTCCCCCCTTTCACCGCCCAGTCTGGCGTTCGCGTGGTGTCATATATCTTCTATATGAAAAAGAATCTTCATATAAAAGAGGATAAAAATAAAAATATAAAAATTATATTATCCTTCAGGCGGAAGATATATGACAGTGGAGACAGCTCATTTAGGATCAGCCCTTGAGTTTTTTGAGCTGTTCTTCACCGCGGATAGTTGTGGCAGAAACCAACCGCTACGCCACACAGTATATAACCGCCAATCCGGAAAGCTTCTATGCCCAACCTTACCGGTGGAAACCAGTCACAGTTTCCGAATTTAAAATATTTTTGGGCCTTATTCTCAGCATGGGTCTAACTAAAAAAAATGTATTGCGGTCCTATTGGTCTAAAGACCCAATACATTACATTCCCATGTTCTCTGCTGCTATGTCCAGGGCACGTTTTGAGGTCATCATGCGCTTTATGGATTTCACGGACAATAAAACCTGTCATCCAAGAGGCCACCCTGCTTATGACCGGCTCCACAAAATTCGGCCCCTCATAGACAGTTTGTCATCCAGGTTTGCAGATGTATATACCCCCAATCAGAACATCTGCATAGACGAGTCCCTTGTACATTTTACCGGGCGCCTTGGCATCAAACAGTACATCCCCAGCAAGCGCGCCCGGTATGGGGTCAAACTGTATAAGCTCTGTGAAAGGGCCACAGGCTATACATATCGTTTTAGGGTCTATGAGGGAAAAGACTCAAAACTGGAGCCGGTCGGATGCCCTGACTACCTGGGGAGCAGTGGCAAGATTGTCTGGGACTTGGTGTCACCCTTACTCCACAAGGGGTACCACTTATACGTGGACAATTTTTACACAAGCGTGGCCCTCTTTCGGCACTTACATATAGTCGGACTTCAATGCTGTGGCACCGCGCGACCCAGTCGCCGGGGCTTCCCCCAACGGCTCGTTAATACCCGACTTGCACGGGGGGAGACGGCTGCCTTGTGTGACCAAGAACTGCTCGCGGTGAAGTGGAGGGACGTTTACCTTCTGTCCACCATTCACGCAGACACGACTGTACAAATTGAAAGGGCAACTGGAGTCATTGAGAAACCCCTCTCTGTCCACGACTATAACCTTCACATGGGAGGGGTGGACTTCAATGACCAGATGTTGGCTCCCTATTTAGTGTCACGCCGCACCAGACGCTGGTATAAGAAGGTGTCTGTTTATTTAATTCAATTGGCGATGTATAATAGTTTTGTTCTCTACAGTAAGGCTGAGAGAACAGGATCCTTCCTAAAATTCCAGGAAGAGATCATTTTGGAACTCCTGTATCCAGGAGGGTCCGTGCCCCAAGTCCCTGATGTAGTTAGCCGGCTACATGACAGACACTTCCCGAGTGTCTATCCTGGTACCCAACTCACCGTTCCCCAAGAAAAAGATGTTGTGTCTGTAGCAGGGCTGGAATAAGGCGTGACACCACCGTTTTTTGTCCTGACCAGCCTGCCCTATGCATAGGGGAGTGTTTCCGCAAGTACCACACACAGGTACACTATTAGTCTAGGGATCGCGTGACACAGGACAGGCACACAGGGGTCTTAGGGCCCTTTCACACAGAGCTGCCACAAACCTCTCCTTTCACCTGGGACAAAGTGCATAATGTACTTCACCACATCTCTGGGCGATTTGCGCTTTGCACATTGTCCCATGGGGAAGGAGAGGTTTGTCCTCTAAAAGGTTAAAAAAATAAATCACAGGTAAGCAAAAAAGTTAATGTTCTGTTTCAAATGTTATATAAAGTTTATAAAAGTTAAGGTTAATAAATTTATTGCGTTGCTGCCTGTTTTTTTTTATTTATTTTTTAACCCTCTAGGTGGACCAAGTGATCAACCAGCTGCAGCACTGATGTGCATTCTGACAGAAGCATTGCGCTGCTGTCAGATTACACAAAAGTCGGTGTATGTGGCGCTGCAAGACGAGATTTCTCCTCTGCAGTAAAAAAGATACGTTTGCCGAGGCTTATGAGCTGAGGGGCGGTGTTCATATGCTTATTTATTCATCCACATCGATTGATGTGAATGGAGAAATCGGGTTTGCCAGGGCATACGAGCTAAGTGGGTATGGATGTTGGGTGGAGCTCCTATGTCCTATGCGAATAAAGAAATCTGTGCCGTTCATTTTTTATTTAAAGGGGTTATCCGAGTTAATAAAAAAAAAAAAAATCCATCAGGATATACATATAATTTGGTTAAGCTAGATTTCATCAAGTTAAAACCCATATTTGCACCTTTTCATGGTCCTGTCATTGCTTTGTTTACATGCTGAAGTACAAGGTGAGGGGGCGTATAACAACAAAGCCTGAGCTCTGCCTCATGAATATTTCTGGGCGTGAACAACCTGACCTTCCCCGCCCCCTGCTCTGCACTTTGCATAAAAATAAATAAATACACACACAGGGCAGAAGATCTTCCTGCCACATTGCAGCTGCACAGTGTAAGTTATGTTATTTTACATACATTTCTTTCATGTTTGGTTTTGTTTCTAGTCTAAAAATTTTATTTCTGTTATTACAGTATATCAAGGAGGACGTATTTGCACTAATTCTAAATTCCGTCACCATAGAAAATGAATGGGTCCGCACCCGTTCCGCAAAATTGCAGAACAAATGTGGACCCATTTGCGGATGTGTGAATGGAGCCTAAGGGCTCTTTCACACTTGCGTTCTTGTCTTCCGGCATAGAGTTCCATCGTCGGGGCTCTATGCCGGAAGAATCCTGATCAGGATTATCCTAATGCATTCTGAATGGAGAGAAATCCGTTCAGGATGCATCAGGATGTCTTCAGTTCCGGAACGGAACGTTTTTTGGCCGGAGAAAATACCGCAGCATGCTGCGCTTTTTGCTCCGGCCAAAAATCCGGAACACTTGCCGCAAGGCCGGATCCGGAATTAATGCCCATTGAAAGGCATTGATCCGGATCCGGCCTTAAGCTAAACGTCGTTTCGGCGCATTGCCGGAGCCGACATTTAGCTTTTTCAGAGTGGTTACCATGGCTGCCGGGACGCTAAAGTCCTGGCAGCCATGGTAAAGTGTAGTGGGGAGCAGGGGAGCAGCATACTTACCGTCCGTGCGGCTCCCCGGGCGCTCCAGAGTGACGTCAGGGCGCCCCAAGCCCATGGATCATGTGATCACATGGATCACGTCATCCATGCGCATGGGGCGCTCTGACGTCACTCTGGAGCGCCCCGGGAGCCGCACGGACTGTAAGTATACTGCTCCCCCGCTCCCCGCTCCTACTATGGCAACCAGGACTTTAATAGCGTCCTGGGTGCCATAGTAACACTGAACGCATTTGGAAGACGGTTCCGTCTTCAAATGCTTTCAGTACACTTGCGTTTTTCCGGATCCGGCGTGTAATTCCGGCAAGTGGAGTACACGCCGGATCCGGACAACGCAAGTGTGAAAGAGGCCTAAGGCTACTTTCACACTAGAGGCAGGATCGATCCAACAGGCTGTTCACCCTGTCGGATCCGGCCAGCCGCTATTTTGCCGTGCCGCTGGACTGCCGCTCTGTTCCCATTGACTATAAAGGGGACGGTGGTGGAGCTATGGCGCAGCACGGCCGTGCACAGCGAGCGGCCACTTGACTAAAAGTCCTGGATTTTCGACTTTTTATGGTACTTTCACACTAGCGTTAGTGTGATCCGGCAGGCAGTTCCATCGTCGGAGCTGCCCGCCGGATCCGCCAATCAGTGTGACAACTGACAGCATTTGTAGACGGATCCAGGTGCGGATCCGTCTAGAAATGCATTGCAATAACGGATCCGTCTATCCGCTTGTCATGCGGATGGACGGATCCCTCTGTCAGTCTTTTTCACAGTTTACATGTTCTGCGCATGCGCAGACCGGAAGGGCGGATCCATCCTTCAGTTGTTTTGCAACGCCGGATCCGCAAGGCAGCTCCGTCGTCGGAGCTGCGTGCCTGCTGGATCCGCCGATCAGTGTGACAAGTGACAGCATTTGTAGACGGATCCAGGTGCGGATCCATCTAGAAATGAATTGCAATAACGGATCCGTCCAGCGGCACCGTCAAATAGCGGCAGGGCGGATCCGACAGGGTGAACAGCCTGTCGGATACGTCCTGCCGCTAGTGTGAAAATATCATTAGCATTATCTGTATCTAAGCAATATCTATATTATTCAAATATATATTCAATATGGATATTGCTTAGATAAATCCATATATTGGTGGCAGATAAGGATTTTATATAGCTGAATAATGATGTTGATAATAATGATGGCCAATAATTTATTTATATTTCCCAGGGGGTGTTGAATGTGTACTAGTGTGGGGGGGGGGGGGACCAGGGCTGTAATAATGATCCCCAGATGCAGAGGGGAACGTTTACAAACTGCCACCTCTAGCCCCAGTGAATGCAGGAGGGACAAACTTACCCTGTGCTGCTGGAGAAGAGATCACCTTGGTATGTACTGCACATGAGTGATCGCATAGCAGAGCCGAGGCAGTGACAAGAGCTGGAGGGGGGAGGGCACCAGAGGCTCTGACGTCTCGTTTACAGAGCCTGGACACTCCCTCAAGCAGGGAAAAGCTTGTAAACGAGACGTCACCAGCAGAGCAGGGTTACTGACGTCAGGTGTAACATGACCCTGAACTGAACTGGCCAAACAGTGATAGATAGGTAATGAAAGTGATTTTAAGAATCTTTCACTGGTCTACAATAAATGCAATTAGAATAGATTTATTTAAGTCGGATAACCCCTTTAAGCCCAGAGGCTGAATGGAAAAAAAAATCTCATTACCCGTATGCTCAATATAAGGAGAATAGCAGAAACTCCTAATGCTGGCCATACATGTAATGATTGCGGAGACCCTCAAATGCCAGGGCAGTACAAACACCCCACAAATAACACCATTTTGGAAGGAAGACACCCCAAGGTATTCACTGAGGGGCATAGTGAGTCCGTGGGAGATTTTTAATTTTTTTGCCAGAAGTTAGCAGAAATGGAAACTTTATTTATTTTTTTCCTCAGAAAGTGTCATTTTCCGCTAACTTGTGAAAAAAAATATTAAATCATACATAAACTCACCATGCCCCTCCGCGAATACTTTGGGGTGTCTTCTTTCTAAAATGGGGCCATTTGGCGGGTATTTATACTATCCTGGCATTCTAGCACCTCAAGAAACATGACAGGTGCTCAGAAAGTCAGGGCTGCTTCAAAATGCGGAAATTCAAATTTTTGTACCATAGTTTGTAAACGTTATAACTTTTGCGCAAACCAATAAATATACACTTATTGGATTTTTTTTTATCAAAGATATGTAGCACAATAAATTCTGACACAAACTTGTATAGAAATGTAATTATATTTGAACAATTTAGCCAGAGAAAGTAAAAATACACTTTTTTTGAGAAAATTGCGGTCTATTTTCATTAATATCAGGAAAAAAAATGAAAAATGTCAGCAGCAATCAAATACCACCAAAAGAAAGCTGAGAAGAAAAGGAGGTATAATTCATTTGGGTGCCAAGTTGCATGACCGAGCAATAAACCGTTAAAGTTGTGAAGTGCCGATTTGTAAAAAAGGGCCTGGTCACTAGGGGGGTATAAACCTGTGGTCCTTAAGTGGTTAAAGGTGCAGTATAATTAGAAAGTTAAATATTTTTACAAAAAAGTAAGATGTGTTTTAACCACTTCAGCCCCCCTAGCTTAAACACCCTTAATGACCAGGCCACTTTTTACACTTCTGACCTACACTACTTTAACTATTTATTGCTCGGTCATGCAACTTACCACCCAAATGAATTTTACCTCCTTTTCTTCTCACTAATAGAGCTTTCATTTGGTGGTATTTCATTGCTGCTGACATTTTTACTTTTTTTGTTATTAATCGAAATTTAACGATTTTTTTGCAAAAAAATGACATTTTTCACTTTCAGTTGTAAAATTTTGCAAAAAAAAACGACATCCATATATAAATTTTTCTCTAAATTTATTGTTATACATGTCTTTGATAAAAAAAAAATGTTTGGGTAAAAAAAAAAAAATGGTTTGGGTGAAAGCTATAGCGTTTACAAACTATGGTACAAAAATGTGAATTTCCGCTTTTTGAAGCAGCTCTGACTTTCTGAGCACCTGTCATGTTTCCTGAGGTTCTACAATGGCCAGACAGTACAAACACCCCACAAATGACCCCATTTCGGAAAGTAGACACCCTAAGGTATTTGCCGATGGGCATAGTGAGTTCATAGAACTTTTTATTTTTTTTGTCACAAGTTAGCGGAAAATGATGATTTTTTTTTTCTTACAAAGTCTCATATTCCACTAACTTGTGACAAAAAATAAAAACTTCTATGAACTCACTATGCTCATCAGCGAATACCTTGGGGTGTCTTCTTTCCAAAATGGGGTCATTATACTGCCCTGGCATTCTAGGGGCCCTAATGTGTGGTAAGTAGTTTGAAATCAAAATGTGTAAAAAATGGCCGGTGAAATCCGAAAGGTGCTCTTTGGAATGTGGGCCCCTTTGCCCACCTAGGCTGCAAAAAAGTGTCACACATCTGGTATTGCCGTACTCAGGAGAAGTTGGGCAATGTGTTTTGGGGTGTCATTTTACATATACCCATGCTGGGTGAGAGAAATATCTTGGCAAAAGACAACTTTTCCCATTTTTTTTATACAAAGTTGGCATTTGACCAAGATATTTCTCTCACCCAGCAAGGGTATATGTAAAATGACACCCCAAAACACATTGCCCAACTTCTCCTGAGTATGGAGATACCACATGTGACACTTTTTTGCAGCCTAGGTGGGCAAAGGGGCCCACATTCCAAAGAGCACCTTTAGGATTTCACCGGCCATTTTTTACAGATTCGGATTTCAAACTACTTACCACACATTAGGGCCCCTAGAATGCCAGGGCAGTATAACTACCCCACAAGTGACTCCATTTTGGAAAGAAGACACCCCAAGGTATTCCGTGAGGGGCATGGCGAGTTCCTAGAATTTTTTATTTTTTGTCACAAGTTAGCGGAAAATGATGATTTATTTATTTATTTTTTTCTTCTTACAAAGTCTCATATTCCACTAACTTGTGACAAAAAATAAAAACTTCCATGAACTCACTATGCCCATCACGAAATACCTGGGGGTGTCTTCTTTCCAAAATGGGGTCACTTGTGGGGTAGTTATACTGCCCTGGCATTTTAGGGGCCCGAATGCGTGAGAAGTAGTTTGAAATCAAAATCTGTAAAAAATGGCCGGTGAAATCTGAAAGGTGCTCTTTGGAATGTGGGCCCCTTTGCCCACCTAGGCTGCAAAAAAGTGTCACACATGTGGTATCGCCGTATTCAGGAGAAGTTGAGCAATGTGTTTTAGGGTGTCTTTTTACATATACTCATGCTGGGTGAGAGAAATATCTCGGCAAAAGACAATTTTTCCAATTTTTTATACAAAGTTGGCATTTGACCAAGATATTTATCTCACCCAGCATGGGTATATGTAAAATGACACCCCAAAACACATTGCCCAACTTCTCCTGAGTACGGCGATACCAGATGTGTGACACTTTTTTGCAGCCTAGATGCGCAAAGGGGCCCACATTCCTTTTATGAGGGCATTTTTAGACATTTGGATCCCAGACTTCTTCTCACGCTTTAGGGCCCCTAAAATGCCAGGGCAGTATAAATACCCCACGTGACCCCATTTTGGAAAGAAGACACCCCAAGGTATTCAATGAGGGGCATGGCGAGTTCATAGAAGTTAGCGGAAATTTATTTTTTATTAAATTTTTTTCTCACAAAGTCTCCCTTTCCGCTAACTTGGGACAAAAATTTCAATCTTTCATGGACTCAATATGCCCCTCACGGAATACCTTGGGGTGTCTTCTTTCCAAAATGGGGTCACATGTGGGGTATTTATACTGCCCTGGCATTCTAGGGGCCCTAAAGCGTGAGAAGAAGTCTGGAATATAAATGTGTAAAAAATTTTACGCATTTAGATTCCGTGAGGGGTATGGTGAGTTCATGTGAGATTTTATTTTTTGACACAAGTTAGTGGAATATGAGACTTTGTAAGAAAAAATAATAATTTCCGCTAACTTGGGCCAAAAAAATGTCTGAATGGAGCCTTACAGGGGGTGATCAGGGAGTCTATATGGGGTGATCACCCCCCTGTCATTGATCACCCCCCTATAAGGCTCCATTCAGATGTCCGTATGTGTTTTGCGGATCCGATCCATGTATCCGTGGATCTGTAAAAATCATACGGACGTCTGAATGGAGCCTTACAGGGGGGTGATCAATGACAGGGGGTGATCAGGGAGTGTATATGAGGTGATCACCCCCCTGTAAGGCTCCATTCAGACGTCCATATGTGTTTTGCGAATCCGATCCATGTATCCGTGGATCCGTAAAAATCATACGGACGTCTGGAGCCTTACAGGAGGGTGATCAATGACAGGGGGGTGATCAATGACAGGGGGTGATCAGGTAGTGTATATGAGGTGATCACCCCCCTGTGATTGATCACCCCCCTGTAAGGCTCCATTCAGATGTCCGTATGTGTTTTGCGGATCCGATCCATGTATCCGTGGATCCGTAAAAATCATACGGACGTCTGAATGGAGCCTTACAGGGGGGTGATCAGGGGTGATCAGTGGTTCATAAGGGGTTAATAAGTGACGGGGGGGTGTAGTGTAGTGGTGCTTGGTGCTACTTTACTGAGCTGCCTGTGTCCTCTGGTGGTCGATCCAAGCAAAAGGGACCACCAGAGGACCAGGTAGCAGGTATATTAGACGCTGTTATCAAAAAACAGCATCTAATATACCTGTTAGGGGTTAAAAAAATCGCATCTCCAGCCTGCCAGCGAACGATCGCCGCTGGCAGGCTGGAGATCCACTCGCTTACCTTCCGTTCCTGTGTGCGCGCGTTCACAGGAAATCTCAGCTATCGCGAGAGGACGTATATGCGTCCACCCAGAGTAACAGGACCGCCGCAAAGACGCAATCCTGCGTACGGCGGTCCTGAGGAGGTTAAAAAATAACAGTGTATTGTCTTGTGATATCTATCAATGTAAAGCAAAAATATGAAATAATGCAGTTTTTACATGTACAGACATCTAATGGTTGAAATGCCGCTGCGCAGACTGGTCCAGAAAGAAAAGCCTACAGTGCAATAGAATGTCCTCACTAGTAGGCAGAAGATGAATGTCATGATGACCAGTCTATTGTTCTGCAGATCAGCAACATGAGGAGTGTGAGAGAGCAGCAGACGGCTACATAACAGAGCATCTCAAATTGACTTGACTGTGAAGCCGTTTCGGTCTATAAAAACGTACAGAATATATTTTCTATCGCCTAGTTCAGGAAACCCATACCTGAGCGGGTCCACATGCAATTCCGACTATGTGTTTAGAGTCCAATCCAGGGAGGGCAGATGGCTCAGGCTTTGCAATACGTAAGGTGTCAAAATGCTGACATTGATCATTGCTCCCCCAGCTGTAAACGTCTCCGGACTCCGTGAGTGCCAGGCAGTGAGTGGAGCCCACTGCTACGTCAACCACCTTTTTGCCTGAAAAAAAAAATAAAAAATTATCTGAAGACAAAAAATAAAGCGTTGACAAGTATCAATCATGGTTATGGTTTTTACGCAGTGTAAAAATCTTTTGTCTCTGATTAAAAGTGAACATTCATACATTTAGGGTCCATTTAAATGTCCGTATGTGTTTTGCGGACCGCACATCATCGGCACTATAATAGAAAATGCCTTTTCTTGTCCGCAATTGTGGACAAGAATAGGACAGGTTCTATTTTTTGTGGAACGGAAGTGTGGATCTGGAAGTGTGGATGCGGACAGCAGATTCCAGCCCCATTGAAAATATAAACCAGAAAGCGAGGAGATGACAGGGATCCCCTCGATCTGCCTGACACGGCTAGTTATTTACCATTATTACAACTTCTAATCAATTACTTACCTTGCAGGCCATCAAGTAATTTGGGATATCTGACATGTTCTTCTGTCCCATGTCCAAGCCTCTGGTTGTCTCCTTTACCCCAGGAATAGACCTGTCCATCTTTGGTGATGGCAATGGAAAACTGGCTGCCACAGCGAACTTTTACTATGTCCAGGTCTTGAAGTTTCTCAATCAACTTGGGGGTTTTACAACCATCGCTGCCTCCTCTACCCAGCTTTCCATAATCCCCATCTCCCCAAGACCAGACTTGACCTGAAACAAGAAAAGCATTTCTCATATTCCTACTGACTGTCTGGTAGCTTGTGTCCTGTCACCCTTATTTTATGTGTCCATAGACACTGTTCCTAGTATGGCAACACATTGTGGTCCTCTTAGAAGGTGGGTACTTTAAGATATGTAGAGGTTTACTGGTGCCGAGAAAACATACTATCAGCACTCTATACACCAGTCCATGCCCCCAGCAGTAACACCAGGCGTTTTCTGTATATCAAACACACACAACAGGGTCCATTCCATAGGAAACAACTAACCCAGGGAATCTCTAACCATGGTCTTGGACTATTATCTGCTGCAATACATGAGTAGTAGTGCAAGTAAGGAGTCCAGAATGAGACTTTTTATTTTTCTACTGGCCCCCACTGTCAACGTTTAAAGCTGCGCTGAAATCCATAGTGATTGCTGTGCATGCGCACGAGTCCTCTGTGTTATGTTAGCACTGCACAGCAGTCCAGACTATGTATTTCAGTGCAGCTTTGAGTGCTGACAGCGGGAAAACAGGGGGCAATAGGAAAATAAAAAGGGTCAATCTGGAGTCCTTATGTGCAGTACTTCTCATGTATTACTGCAGGTAGTAGTCCACAATCATGGTGATAGACTCCCTTTAAATGCTACATCTCAGTTACAGATATGCGATCAAACAACTTACCATTTTCAGTCACTGCCAAAGTCTGAGCATCTCCACTTCCACAAGAAATGTCGACTACCTTTAGTCCTTTCAGTCCAGTCACCAACATTGGAACAGTCTGGTCCTCACTTGAGCCTACAAGTAGCAAAACCATTACAAAATTATTATATTTACCCTTTTTTTTTAGGCTCCTTTCACACCACCATTTACAGTGTTCGATGGGAAAGCTCCTGTTGCATATATCTAACATATGAATTGAGGCCCCCCCACCCATGTGATGAAGGCCAGGAAGGCGTCCTTTGGGCCTCTCTTCAGCTGATGTACATCAGTATACTTTTTTCTTGCTGTATGGAACAGGGCAGAGTACCTTCACCAGTGTAAAACGTAACCTTTACTGATGATCATTCAAAATCACCAAATGTATGAAACAGGGCAGAGTACCTTCACCAGTGTAAAACGTAACCTTTACTGATGATCATTCAAAATCACCAAATGTATGAAACAGGGCGGAGTACCTTCATCAGTGTAAAACGTAACCTTTACTGATTATCATTCAAAATCACCAGTGTGAGCAAGTGTGAGGGAGAGTCAATTTTCCTTTGCTTGTCCTGCCCAGCCTCATTGTTAATTGCTTGTTAAGGGCACAAATTGGGTGATTTTGAATGATCATCAGTAAAGGTTATGTTTTACACTGGTGAAGGTACTCTGCCCTGTTCCATACATTTGGTGATTTCTGTTCCATACACTTGGTGATTTTTAATGATCATCAGTAAAGGTTACATTTTACACTGATGAAGGTACTCTGCCCTGTTCCATACATTTGGTGTTTTTGAATGATCATCAGTAAAGGTTACGTTTTACACTGGTGAAGGTACTCTGCCCTGTTCCATACACTTGGTGATTTTGAATGATCATCAGTAAAGGTTATGTTTTACACTGGTGAAGGTACTCTGCCCTGTTCCATACATTTGGTGATTTCTGTTCCATACACTTGGTGATTTTTAATGATCATCAGTAAAGGTTACATTTTACACTGATGAAGGTACTCTGCCCTGTTCCATACATTTGGTGTTTTTGAATGATCATCAGTAAAGGTTACGTTTTACACTGGTGAAGGTACTCTGCCCTGTTCCATACACTTGGTGATTTTTAATGATCATCAGTAAAGGTTACGTTTTACACTGGTGAAGGTACTCTGCCCTGTTCCATACACTTGGTGATTTTGAATGATCATCAGTAAGGCCTCATGCACACGACCGTATTTTTTTTGCGATCCGCAAAACGGGGTTCCGTTTTCCCGTGATCCGTGACCGTTTTTTCGTCCGTGGGTCTTCCTTGATTTTTGGAGGATCCACGGACATGAAAAAAAAGTCGTTTTGGTGTCCGCCTGGCCGTGCGGAGCCAAACGGATCCGTCCTGAATTACAATGCAAGTCAATGGGGACGGATCCGTTTGACGTTGACACAATATGGTGCCATTTCAAACGGATCCGTCCCCATTGACTTTCAATGTAAAGTCTGGAGTCCCTTTTATACCATCAGATCGGAGTTTTCTCCAATCCGATGGTATATTTTAACGCCTCTATGTTAGAATATACTGTCGGATATGAGTTAGATCGTGAAACCTCATTTCCGACAGTATATTCTAACACAGAGGCGTTCCCATGGTGATGGGGACGCTTCTAGTTAGAATATACTACAAACTGTGTACATGACTGCCCCCTGCTGCCTAGCAGCATCCGATCTCTTACAGGGGGCCGTGATCAGCACAATTAACCCATCAGGTGCCGCACCTGAAGGGGTTAATTGTACTATCATATGCCCCTGTAAGAGATCAGGGCTGCCAGGCAGCAGGGGGCAGACCCCCCCCCCTCCCCAGTTTGAATATCATTGGTGGCCAGTGCGGGGGCCCCCCCCCCCCCTTCCTCCCTCTATTGTAATAAATCGTTGGTGGCACAGTGCGCCCCCCATCGGCCCCCCCTCCCTCTATAGCATTAACAACATTGGTGGCCAGTGTGCGGCCTCCCATCTCCCCCCCCCCCCCCTCCCCGATCATTGGTGGCAGCGGGTTACTAGCAATAGTACAATAGTAAAAGATTCATACTTACCTGGGAGCTGCGATGTCTGTGTCCGGCCGGGAGCTCCTCCTACTGGTAAGTGACAGTTCATTTAGCAATGCGCCGCACAGACCTGACACTTACCAGTAGGTGGAGCTCCCGCACTATTGCTAAGTAACCATGGCAACCAGGACTGTAGTAGTGTCCTGGTTGCCATGGTTACCGATCGGAGCCCCAGCGATTAAACTGGGACTCCGATCGGAACTCCGCTGCCACCAATGATAGGGGGGGGAGATGGGAGGCCGCACACTGGCCACCAATGTTGTTAATGCTATAGAGGGAGGGGGGGCCGATGGGGGGCGCACACTGTGCCACCAACAAATTATTACAATAGAGGGAGGGAGGGGGGGGGCGCACACTGTGCCACCAACGAATTATTACAATAGAGGGAGGGAGGGGGGGGGGGGCGCACACTGTGCCACCAATGAATTATTACAATAGAGGGAGGGGGGGGGGCCGCACTGGCCACCAACCTATTATTACAATAGAGGGGGGGGGCCCGCACTGGCCACCAATGATATTCAAACTGGGGAGGGGGGGGGGGGAGGGTCTGCCCCCTGCTGCCTGGCAGCCCTGATCTCTTACAGGGGGCCGTGATCAGCACAATTAACCCCTTCAGGTGCGGGTGCTGCCAGGCAGCAGGGGGCAGTCTTGTACACAGTTTGTAGTGTATTCTAACTAGAAGCGTCCCCATCACCATGGGAACGCTTCTGTGTTAGAATATACTGTCGGTTCTGAGTTTTCACGAAGTGAAAACTCAGCTTTGAAAAAGCTTTTATGCAGACGGATCTTCGGATCCGTCTGTATAAAAACTAACCTACGGCCACGGATCACGGACACGGATGCCAATCTTGTGTGCATCCGTGTTCTTTCACGGACCCATTGACTTGAATGGGTCCGTGAACCGTTGGCCGTGAAAAAAATAGGACAGGTCATATTTTTTTCACGGCCAGGAAACACGGATCAAGGATGCGGCTGCAAAACGGTGCATTTTCCGATTTTTCCACGGACCCATTGAAAGTTAATGGGTCCGCGAAAAAAAAAACGGAAAACGGCACAACGGCCACGGGTGCACACAACGGTCGTGTGCATGAGGCCTAAAAGGTTACATTTTACACTGATGAAGGTACTCTGCCCTGTTCCATACATTTGGTGATTTTGAATGATCATCAGTAAAGGTTATGTTTTACACTGGTGAAGGTACTCTGCCCTGTTCCATACACTTGGTGATTTTTAATGATCATCAGTAAAGGTTACGTTTTACACTGGTGAAGGTACTCTGTGATTACATTATCATTAAGTTACACTAGTGACTACCTGACATCTGATATGTATATCTATCAGAACTGTAAAAAAAAAATGTATGGAACAGGGACTGCACATCAGACATCCAGAAAAAAATATAGATTATGCGTAAAACACTATTCTATTACAATGGCAGCCTATAGGCGATGGATGCCACTGTATGCTTACACACGGGCATCTGTCAGAGGTATATGTTAGGGGAAATCCTAACGATGTATACTTATGATGGACACCCCAGAACAAAATGAGAAGATCCTTATGCCCAACATTTCATCATTTTATGTAAAGCTAATTTAGCACATAGCAATTCTTGTCGATGGTATCTAGCTGGATAAATGAGAGTTTTTTTTGTGTTAACAGCCCCAATATCACCATACTTAAAAAACTACTATTAAAATATGACATCACATATTATCAGGGTAAGAATGCCACCTGCCCTGAATGCTGCGGCTCACAACTGACACTATATGTTATCTTCATGCACAATTACCAAAGTCCTAGGTTGAAGGAAGTAAGCTTTTTTTGCACCAGTCAACTTCCTATATTTGTCGGAATAAAACGGTATACACACCATGTCCCAGTCTTCCATAGTTTCCTCGGCCCCAAGTGTACAGCTCTCCGTCAGCAGTGATGGCGGCACTGTATGTGCTGCCACATGCAATGTGAACAATCTGCTTCCCAGACTGCTTGCCACACAGGGCAGAAACCAGTTTAGGCTCCTCTAATGAACTAAAAGAAAAAGAAAATGAAGGTTTTTAGAAATCAACACAAAACCAGAATTAGCAAATAAAAATAAAAAAAGGTTTAATAGAATAATAAAAAAAAAATCTTACACAGTGTCTCCATGACCTAGTCTTCCACCATCACCACAACCCCATGAAAATAGTTCACCAGTGGAGGATAAGGCCAGATAATGCTGTCCATCAGAATGAGAATAAATCTTCACAATATTTCGGGAGGCAAGACCCTGCACGAGCTGTGGTCCCTGGTTGAAGAGAAATCACAAGAAGACAGATATAGAGATTAATCTCAGACATCCCCTTACAAAATGCAGCCGTCGGGTGGAGGGGGTTGAATCTTCTGATTTAGCCAGGCATTTCAGAAGCAAAAAAATGACATGAATGGCTGTCCATGTAATACAAGGGTGGGTTGAGTACCAGAATGGGAGCCACTCCTACAATACCTGTGCACACTATACTTTGAATGGAGCTAGAAACCCAGCACAATTCTAGTTCATGTAGCATCTATCCAGGATCCTGGAAACCCCCCTAAGGTGCGTTTAGACTGCCCAATGAGGGACCATAACTACTGCAGAACAAATCTACAGGAAGGCAGTGGGGCAATGGATGCTGCATAGTATATGACTGTATGTACCCCATAGTAGCGCATGAAAGCTACGCAAACAGTGCAGCACAGCAGGCTATGCGGTTTCCTGAACTCTGGCCTCAGCGGACGGCGAGATGGGACAACCCCTTTAACAGCCCATCTACGGTTATGGCAACAAGGTTCAGACAGGAGGGGTTTTTACCTATCTGATAATTTGCTTTCCTGGAGATAAGTGCCACCAGGTTAACCAGATAATGTACATGGATTTAAATAACATGCAGCAAGTTTATGACTACAGCCTCTTCCTAAATGAACTAAAGACTATGGGGCACATTTATTAAGATTAGCGTTTTAGATGCCCGTCTTAGGTTCCATTCACACATCAGCAAAATGGATCCATATCTGTTCCGCAACGGATCCGGACCCATTCATTTTCAATGGGGCCGGAAAAGATGCGGACAGCACACAGTGTACATCTACCACTTCTTGTGCAATGCTCTGCAGACACTTCCTCACAGTCAACAGAAGAGTACAGAGGAGAGAACTCCTCTAGTCTGTCAGCTCTGTGTTTGCAGGGTGAGGGAAGATCCTGTGCACAGCATCTCTTCAGTGCCTGGAGAAGAGGAAACCCTGCAGCTGTTCAGCACCTAAGGCACAGCCTCCAGCCCTGCGTCTATGCTGCTGATAGTAGAAGGGATTACACTTTGCTGAAGAATCCAGTGGGAGGGGAGATTGGGCAGTCTGGCCAGAAGATTGGCAGTACAGGGGGTGTGGCTTATCACTCCAACCAGCACAGCCTTCACAGTGAGGCTCCGTGTACAGAGTCAGAGCTGCTCCTCAGGCTTGTGCACGTAATGTTATCAGAGCAGGGAAAGAAGCTGACATCACAGGTCATGTAAGCCTCAGCTAACTAGGAGAACAGGGACACTGTAGATGAAGTAAGTGAATTGAAAGCCCAGTACATTTGATTAGTTAGACACATACAAAAGAACAAAAAAATAACTTTGACAACTCCTTTAATGTATTACTATCTTATGAAGGCTTTCACGTATATGAAATAGTACAAATTATAGTAATGATGTGCAAGTAAGAATGAGAAAGTCATGCAGGCAGACAAGCCTTTTATGCATCCGCACTGTAGAGGTGATCACTGCATGTAAATGTTGCCCTTTACCTCCACTTAACGCTTCCATCCAGACATTCTGCTGCTCTTCATGGCGTCTAAATGCTGCTTAACTTCTCACTGGTGACGTGGCGGTAAAGAGCAGCATTTACATGCAGCGATCACTTCTACAGTATGCTACTGCGATCGTTAGTCCTCATACAAAATCGTTGCTGCTGGGCAGCAGATTGCTTTTTGGACGGCACAATCTGCTGCCCAGGAATGATGATTGAGGTGTCTGCATCTCCAATCATTTCTCCCGATCAACGAGCATTTCGTAAAGGAACGCTCGTTCCAGATAATAGGCCCAAATGTGGCTTTAAAAAAGTCTTACCTCTGTAAACTTAGCTACACATATTCGGTAACCGTCATCTACTATCTAATGTGCATGGGCATCAAGGCTGTCCCATGTAGATGATCCTTTGTCACGGAAAACAAAAAGAGGGGCCGATGTGTCTGGCAGCCACTTACCCCTTTCCATAAGGGAATGGTGGGAGTGCAGAAAGCCGAATATATTTTGCCTTCATGTCTTTCATTTCTTCTTGTAAAGAATCTGCAGTGAGGACATATTCAGACAGCCATACTAAAAATCATCCGTCTTGCAGCTACAAGACACAAATGATTTGAATATGCAGTGAAGTCCATATGCCCGTGTAGACACTGACCTGGAGACAAATGTCTCCATTGGTCTCTAAGCCAATTATCCTCTAGACAGGGGCCAGAACAGTGCACGCCCTGAGCTTCGTGCACACAAGTAGCTTAGGGAAGGAAAATACGCCCCGATTTAGACCTTAGCCATAGTAAAGTGTGTAGCAGACTATTCAGAACCCAAAACAGGCATGAAACCCATATCTAACATAAAATGGATCATGTTGCTATTATAATGTCATTTCTTCTCTCAGGCAGACATCACTTTGTAACAGTAAATGCATAAGCATGAAATTCAACGGAACCTGAATTTCTTCACCCTGCCGCTTACCAGTGTATTATTGTTGTACGTCTGAGTGTAAACCTTGCCGTTTCTGGAAAGTATCAGGAAACACTTCTCAGCGCAGGCTATTTGTGTAACACCAAGCGTAGCCAGAGCTTCACATTGTATCGGGCCACTCACATTCGCATAATACTTCCACCCCAAAAGACCCCAACTGATTACCTCCTGCAAGGAGCCCTATAAAACCGAAAAAAAGGGAAGATTGCCATGATATTTTATAGATATATATAAGATCAATAGTCCAAGCATGCAGTGATTATACAGTCAAGCTTCTTAAAGGGGGATTCTGGTTCGATTCATTTATTCCCTATACACAGGATAGGGGATAACTAATAGATCAGTGGGGATCCTACCGATGGGATCGCCTACTGATCACAAGAATTGGGTCACGTACCACCTTGAATCGAACGGAGCGGCCGGTCAGGCAAGTGTGCAGCTGCCGCATTCATTTCTATGGGAATTCCGGAGATAGCAGAGCGCTGCATCCCCGGAACTCCCATAGAAATGACTGGAGCGGCAGGGCGCACATTCGAGCAGCCACTCCGTTCATTTCAGGAGCTCTGAAGGGGGTACAGGGCCCTCATTCTCATGATCGGTGGGGATCCCAGCAGTAGGACCCCCACCTATCCACAGGATAGGGGATAACTAAATGCAACCGGAATACCCCTTTAATCATAACATTTGGGAAAGTTGCTGATCATACTAATTCTAGTTCTCTTCTAGCCTGTTTCAATGCACATAATATAAAAATAAATAAATAAAAAGTCAATGGGATCCACTAGGATGCAGCATAACCAGTATAACTTGGTCAAGAATACGTTTCATTG
Source organism: Bufo bufo (assembly GCF_905171765.1). Taxonomy (NCBI): domain Eukaryota; kingdom Metazoa; phylum Chordata; class Amphibia; order Anura; family Bufonidae; genus Bufo; species Bufo bufo. The sequence goes on from NC_053391.1 coordinate 455,598,819, forward strand.
GCTACAAAAACTAAAAGGCTCAGTCTTAGGCTTGTTCACATCTCAGATTCCATCACATTTCACAGATATAAATGGCTTCCGCATGGTGCACCATTTTCTTCTTCATAAAATGACAGTTGCCATGAAGAACCCTAAAAGGACCCCATTATAAGTCAACAGGATCTGCTGGCGTCTGACATGTGATGGATTCATCACAGCTTGAAAGTTTTGTGCTCGAACAGAAAAACGGAATTCACAAAGCACATGCGAGCTCGGCCTTCGTTATTAGAGGAAGAAACGTGCTGTATTATTATTCACATAAACACAAAGAAAAGATTGAAGCCGGGGAGTCAGTAATACCATTTTCCACTTCATACAGCATCAGGTTAATAATAAAATGTATTCAGCTGAAATATAGAGCATTACATTGTACAGACCGCTTTATGGGGAGGATCCGCTGATCTCCTTCCTAAAATAAATGCAGCCTTCAGGATTGTAAAGTAGGGATGAAGTAGGGATGAAGATGCTGGTTAGCAACCCCCGTAGTAATTCTAGCCTCACCTACATGCCAAGTTCTAAGATCTCCTAAGGCCTCATTCACACGTCCGTGATAACATCCATCAGAAGATGGTCAGTGGTTCACCCATGAAGAGGTCTGTGAAGGATCCGTGTTTGGTCTGTGTGTCTGCCTTTTGCTCTCCAAGTGTCATCTGTATTCCACGGACATCGCTAGGCTGAAAATTAATTTCCCGAGTGTCTCCTAGCAACTATCTGTGAAAACCACTGACCAAACATGGATGGCATCCTGGTTTTAATGGGCCCACATATTATAATGTATGTGAGGGATCTATAAAAAAAAAATAAAAGGGCATGCTTCCGTGGTGTCACCACAGACCCGTGGTCCATGGAAAACCACTACTGTGCGAGTACACAGATTAAAAGTCAATGGATATGTGTGCTGTCTGTGGGGACCATCCGTGATGTACTGATGTGTGAAAGAGGTCTAAGGCTCCATTCACACGTCCGCAAAATGGGTCCACATCCGTTCCGCAATTTTGCGGAACCGGTGCGGACCCATTCATTCTCTATGGGGACGGAATGGATGCGGACAACACACCGTGTGCTGTCCGCATCCGCATTTGCGAAGCGCGGCCCCGATCTTTGGGTCCGCAGCTCCGCAAAAAGATAGATTATGTCCTATTCTTGTCTGCAGCTGCGGACAAGAATAGGCATTTCTATAGGGGTGCCGGGCTGGTGTGTTGCGGATCCGCAATTTGCAGGTCCACAACACAGCACGGACGTGTGAATGCAGCCTAACGGCTATACTTTATTACACTGCATGTGGAAAATCCCCTGCATACAGCGCTAGCAAAGTGAATACGATTTCAGAAATCCCATCCACACAATGAATAGAAAAAAATAAATAACTGCATAAACTGACTTTCGCTGCGCGTTTTCAATTTATGCTGCAAGTTTTACCTGCGTCTTTTAACTATTAACTATCGCAGTTTAATTGCTGTGATTCCGGTAGCAATGCTGCTGCAAGAACCAGCCCATGTCTAGGGTCTTTTGCGGAGGCGGATTTTCAGAGAAACTCGCTGATAGATTTTCAAGGTAGCAAGTCTGCGAGTTTCTAGCTGTGGATGTATCTTAAAGACCAACTAAAAATTTGTATCAAATTTTAATATGATGTCACTAATAAAACTTTTTCAACTAATTTTGTATTTTTCCGATACGATTTCCTCCCTAAAGGGCACCATTCACTGTGCGCTTAAAACTCAGTTCTCTGTACACCGCAGGCAGCTCAGCGGTGTACGGAGTGTGAAATTTACGAATGAGGCCGCATAAGTAGGTAGTGCGGGCAAGGAGCGCATATTGCTGCTCCTGCCCGTCATCCCCGGAGTATTACTAACTCTTGGCATAGCACATGGGTACCCTGTACCCATGTACTATGCCAGGATTAGCTGAGCAGAGCGGGCTCCTGCTTCTGCCTATTTCGCTAAGGTAAGAGCTCACATGCAGTTCTCACAGGGAGGAGCCCGCTCCGCTCAGCAAATCCTGACATAGTACATGGGTACAGGGTACCCATGTGCTATGCCAAGAGTTAGTAATACTCCGGGGATGACGGGCAGGAGCAGCAATATGCGCTCCTTAGATAAAAAAAAAAAAAAAGAGAGCTAGGTGCACAGACACAAATAAGCAGCGGAACCCTTATCCAGGAGTAGGTTCAGTCTCCTTAAAACAGTCAAATCCACAAGTAATTCAAGGGACCGCGCTGATACCAGCAGTAAGAAGACAATGCAGACTCAACACACGCTCCAGCAGGCAGCTGTTATCAATCCACTCCTATGGACGTCTCCTGCAGCGTCTTCCTACCAACCGAAAACGTCGATATATGGCACCAGTTCCTTCACAAGGAAAAGAAATAAATTGTATACATACTTTTACCACTTGGGTAGCGCGCTATGTGTTTATTTTCCTTGTGAAGGAACTGGTGCCATATATCGACGTTTTCGGTTGGTAGGAAGACGCTGCAGGAGACGTCCATAGGAGTGGATTGATAACAGCTGCCTGCTGGAGCGTGTGTTGAGTCTGCATTGTGTTCTTACTGCTGGCATCAGCGCGGTCCCTGGAATTACTTGTGAATATGCGCTTCTTGCCCGTACTCCCTGCTTACGCGGCCTCATTCGTCAATTTCACACTCCGTACACCGCTGAGCTCTCGGCGGTGTACAGGGAACTGAGTTTTAAGCTCACAGTGAATGGTGCACTTTAGGGAAGAAAAAAGTATAATAAAAATACAAAATTAATAAAGTATATTAGAAAAAGTTTTATTAGGGGATTAGGCCATCCTATTAACATTTTACACAAAGGTTTAGTTACTCTTTTAAGGGGACAATAATTGCAACGTATTCTGCACCTTCTCTGAGTGCCAGTGCAGAGCCCATCTCCCTGCCCAGCGGAGTACCAGCCTGCACAGGAGATATACCAGTGATGTAAAGAGGATAGTAGCTCCAAAGCTATTTTAAGTGGGAAAGATATGATGTTAGTTGAACACTTGCACAGAAGCTACAAGGTAAGTACATGCATATATTTCGAGAAGAGGAAACGCGCATACCTTATGTGAGGTCGGTGAGCTGCACTGTGGAGGCATGCATGGCACGGCCAATCGGTCTAAATGTGCCATAATAACAACTGCAGTTTGCCTCAAGTCAATAGCTAGCTCATTGTCCTGAGGCAATATCAGATAGCGCAAAAAGTTTTCATTTGGGCTTAGAGGACATGAGAGCACCTAGAAAAAATAAATAAATGTACATAATTCAAGTGAAAGTGTGCGAATGATCCAAATCAGCAGCACCATATAGGAGGACCTGTCAACTCTCCTGACATGGCTGTTTTAGCAACTACTTGCATTCCCCATGTTAGAATTCTGGATCATCTATTAATGGGGTTGGCCCATCTAGGACATCAATGTCCTATCGCTAGGATATGCCATCAATGTCAGACAGGAAAGGGTGCCAGAGCGGAGAACCACTGCTATCCAGAGAACGGGGCTGCCCCGAACACAGCGCATATGCGGCATTCATCGCTATAGAAGCTTTGAAAATAGATGAGTGAGCATGTTCAGCTATTTTGGGAACTCACAGTGGTAAATAGAGGGCACACTGTGCAAGCGCAGCCACCTCTACATTCACCGCTATGGCACTGCCAGTGCTCGGCTATATTTAGAATCCCACAGCGGTGAACAGAGGTTGGTTGAGCAAGCGTGGCTGCTCTCTGTTCACTTTTGTGGCCCCGTTCTGGAGATAGGAGCTGGTCCCAGACGTGGGACCCAGACCTATCTGACATTTATGGCATATCCTATATATGCCATAAATGTTCCAGATGGGCTAACCCCCCCTTTAATATACTTTTATGTTGTGTTATTCCGCCACTATTCCTTCTAGAAGTTTATGAATAAATTACCTGCAGACAGCAACAAAAGTCTACCTGGGCGTTCCCAGTGGAGGCTATGTTTCTGCCCAGTCTGGACTTTATTGCAGACAGCTGACAATTCATACACGTCTAGTAGAAATAATAGCGGAACAGCACAACACAGACTATTACATGGATAATGCAAGTAGTTACCAAAATAGACATGTCAGGAGAGGTGACAGGTCCTCTTTAAAGGGGTTATCCAATTTCACAATATAGTCGTACCTGAATTTCTTTTTCCAGGTTATGAACATCTTTATTGCACACAATACCCTGGAACCGATGTAGTAGAGGGAGGAGAGGCGCGCTGGTTCCCTGGGCGGACCTCTCATTATCAGTTTCCCTCGTTCCATTGTCCCAGAGTTGAAGTAGCAGCATAACAGCAGATAACATTTGGCTAGTGGGAAAATAAATATAAATGAATGCAATTTACACACATTATGAATAAAATCTTTAAAAAAAAATTAATAAACTTTTAACTATAATTCTATGCATCCATATAATGCTTGAATTGCACTGAGCACATTTTTTATACAGGACATGCAAGAACAAACACATAACGAGTCTCAGAGTTGGGTGGTAGTTAAAGGCTATGTACAACTTCAGAGGCAATTTCTTTTAGGATTGCATTTTACTCATTTTGGGGTAAAAGACATTTTCCCTCTTTCTTTAACTGCTGCACCCTTTCCACTTTGATTCACTGCGCCTAGCAGTGAAACCATTATCACATCTGGCCCTGTCAAAGTGAAGAGGTCACGGCAGTTGCAGAGAAAGCGAAGCCTCTAAGTGTAACAGCAACGCCCCCGTTGCTCCTAGAGGATAATTTGCATATATTTATACTTTATTTTTCGCAGCAATGCGGGCACATATGAACATGGGATCAACATACGGTCGTGGCCAAAAGTTTTGAGAATGACACAAATATTAGTTTTCACAAAGTTTGCTGCTAAACTGCTTTTAGATCTTTGTTTCAGTTGTTTCTGTGATGTAGTGAAATATAATTACACGCACTTCATACGTTTCAAAGGCTTTTATCGACAATTACATGACATTTATGCCAAGAGTCAGTATTTGCAGTGTTGGCCCTTCTTTTTCAGGACCTCTGCAATTCGACTGGGCATGCTCTCAATCAACTTCTGGGCCAGTTCCTGACTGATAGCAACCCATTCTTTCATAATCACTTCTTGGAGTTTGTCAGAATTAGTGGGTTTTTGTTTGTCCACCCGCCTCTTGAGGATTGACCACAAGTTCTCAATGGGATTGAGATCTGGGGAGTTTCCAGGCCATGGACCCAAAATGTCAACGTTTTGGTCCCCGAGCCACTTAGTTATCACTTTTGCCTTATGGCACGGTGCTCCATCGTGCTGGAAAATGCATTGTTCTTCACCAAACTGTTGTTGGATTGTTGGAAGAAGTTGCTGTTGGAGGGTGTTTTGGTACCATTCTTTATTCATGGCTGTGTTTTTGGGCAAAATTGTGAGTGAGCCCACTCCCTTGGATGAGAATGGTCTCAGGATGCTTTACTGTTGGCATGACACAGGACTAATGGTAGCGCTCACCTTTTCTTCTCCGGACAAGCCTTTTTCCAGATGCCCCAAACAATCGGAAAGAGGCTTCATCGGAGAATATGACTTTGCCCCAGTCCTCAGCAGTCCATTCACCATACTTTCTGCAGAAGATCAATCTGTCCCTGATGTTTTTTTTGGAGAGAAGTGGCTTCTTTGCTGCCCTTCTTGACACCAGGCCATCTTCCAAAAGTCTTCGCCTCACTGTGCGTGCAGATGCGCTCACACCTGCCTGCTGCCATTCCTGAGCAAGCTCTGCACTGGTGGCACTCCGATTCCGCAGCTGAATCCTCTTTAAGTACTCATTGGAATTTGGGCCCCTTTGCCCACCTAGGCTGCAAAAAAGTGTCACATGTGGCATCGCCGTACTCAGAAGAAGTAGGGCAATGTGTTTTGGGGTGTATTTTTACATATTTCTCTCACCCAGCATGGGTATATGTAAAAATACACCCCGAAACACATTTCCCTACTTCTCCTGAGTACAGCGATACCACATGTGACACTTTTTTGCAGCCTAGGTGCGCAAAGGGGCCCAAAATCCAATGAGTATCTTTTAGGAGGGCATTTGGATTCCAGACTTCTTCTCACGCTTTAGGGCCCCTACAATGCCAGGGCAGTATAAATACCCCACATGTGACCCCATTTTGGAAAGAAGACACCCCAAGGTATTCCGTAAGGGGCATGGCGAGTTCATAGAAGTTTTTTTTTTTTGGCACAAGTTAGCGGAAATTGTTTTTTTTTTTTTTTTTTTCTCAAAGTCTCCCTTTCCGCTAACTTGTGACAAAAAATAAAATTTTACATGAACTCGCCATGCCCCTCACAAAATACCTTGGGGTGTCTTCTTTCCAAAATGGGGTCACATGTGAGGTATTTATACTGCCCTTGCATTTTAGGGGCCCTAAAGTGTGAGAAGAAGTCTGGAATATAAATGTCTAAAAAAATTTACGCATTTGGATTCCGTGAGGGGTATGGTGAGTTCATGTGAGATTTTATTTTTTGTTACAAGTTAGTGGAATATGAGACTTTGTAAGGGAAGGGAAAAAAAAAAAAAAATAAAATAATCAATTTCCGCTAACTTGTGCCCAAAAAAATGTCTGAATGGAGCCTTACAGGGGGGTGATTAATGACAGGGGGGTGATCAGGGAGTCTATATGGGGTGATCACCACCCTGTAAGGCTCCATTCAGAGGTCCGTATGTGTTTTGCGGATCCACGGATCCATGGATCGGATCCGCAAAACACATACGGACGTCTGAATGGAGCCTTACAGGGGGGTGATCAATGACAGGGGGGTGATCACCCCATATAGACTCCCTGATCACCCCCCTGTCATTGATCACCCTCCTGTAAGGCTCCATTCAGACGTCCGTATGTGTTTTGCGGATCCACGGATCGGATCCGCAAAACACATACGGACGTCTGAATGGAGCCTTACAGGGGGGTGATCAATGACAGGGGGGTGATCACCCCATATAGACTCCCTGATCACCCCCCTGTCATTGATCACCCTCCTGTAAGGCTCCATTCAGACGTCCGTATGTGTTTTGCGGATCCGATCCATGGATCCGCAAAACACATACGGACCTCTGAATGGAGACAGCCTTACAAGGGGGTGATCAATGACATGGGGGTGATCAGGGAGTCTATATGGGGTGATCACCCCCTGTCATTGATCACCCCCCTGTAAGGCTCCATTCAGACGTCCGTATGTGTTTTGCGGATCCGATCCATGGATCTGTAAAACACATACGGACCTCTGAATGGAGCCACCCTTACAGGGGGGTGATCAATGACAGGGGGGTGATCAGGGAGTCTATATGGGCTATATGTCATTGATCCCCCCCCTTGTAAGGCTCCACTCAGACATCCGTATGTGTTTTGCGGATCCATGGATCGGATCCGCAAAACACATACGGACGTCTGAATGGAGCCTTACAGGGGGGTGATCAATGACAGGGGGGTGATCAGGGAGTCTAATATGGGGTGATCAGGGGTTAATAAGTGACAAGGAGGGGGGTGTAGTGTAGTGGTGTTTGGTGCTACTTATTACAGAGCTGCCTGTGTCCTCTGGTGGTCGATCCAAGCAAAAGGGACCACACCAGAGGACCAGGTAGCAGGTATATTAGACGCTGTTATCAAAACAGCGTCTAATATACCTTTTAGGGGTTAAAAAAATAAATAAATAATCGCATCTACAGCCTGCAAGCGAACGATCGCCGCTGGCAGGCTGCAGATCCACTCGTTTACCTCCGGTTCCTGTGTGCGCACGTTCACAGGAAGTCTCGCGTCTCGCGAGAGGACGCGCAGGCACGTCCACTCAGAATAACAGGGCCGCCGCAAAGAGGCAATCCTGCGTACGGCGGTCCTGTAGTGATTAATGACAGCAATGAAATGCAGTGGAATTTTTTTTTGGGGATTAAGTTAATTTTCATGGCAAAGAAGGACTATGCAATTTATCTGATCACTCTTCGTAACATTCTGGAGTATATGCAAATTGCTATTATAAAAACTTAAGCAGCAACTTTTCCAATTTCCAATATTTATGTAATTCTCAAAACTTTTGGCCACGACTGTAGATGCCAAGCACACAATGCAACAGGACAGCCAGTATGTATGCATTCCCTATATGGGGGTGCAATGTCTATATATTTATGTATGCATTTATAACCTGAAGGGAGCAGCAATTATCGTATCACTGCGTAATGGCTATGGATACCTTTAGGGTCATTTTCTATGATTGCTTTTTACTCATTTTGGCTAAAATCATTTTTTCAGTTGGTCTTTGTATAAAGTTTTCAGCCATTTTTGAGATACAGGTTTAAAAAAAAAAAATCTGTCCGTTTCCAGAGTAACACTTGTCAATCATACAAAAATTGCCCCAAAAGTGTCCATAGCCTTTAAAGACGTAGTGCAAGATTACTGTAGAAAATCACAGCTGCTTCCTTCAAAAAACAGAAACACTCTGGTCCACGAGTTGCATCCAGTATTGCAGCTCAATTTCAACGCGAGTGCGGCTGAGCTGTAACACCGCACACAAAGCAGCCATGTTTTTCTAATCCTGAACAGCACCTTTAACACAATGGCGGTTATAATGATAAATCTTAATAGGAAAGAACTATTTGTAATTGATGCTAATGCAAAGGATCTTGGGAAATCACCACAAACTGCTTGTTAAGTCACACCCACATATAGCGGTCTATTCTGCTCCAGCCATCAACTGAATAAAGTTCCCATGGATTAGCAGACATTTTTGCTGCAGACACGTATTCATTACCTTGGCAGGGTTCTAGGAATGCCTTGGACAAGTCAAAAACACTGCTATGGGTGGTGAACATGCTCTTCCTGTACAGAATAAGGCTCCATTCATACGTCTGAAATTCTGTTCCGCATTTTGCAGAACGGAATTGCGGACCCATTCATTTCTATGGGGCCGCACGATGTGCTGCCCGGATACGGAAATGCGGATCCGCACTTCCGAGTCCGCATTTCCGCTCCCGAAAAAACAAGATTAGGCATTTTCTATTAAGTGCCGGCGATGTGCGGTCCGCAAAATGCGGAACGCACATTGCCGATGTCCGTGTTTTGCGAATACACAAAACACTTACGGACTTGTGAAAGGACCCTTACGCGATGCAGTCGAGTAGCAAAAATGGCAACCATCATCATGGTATCATTCTATACAAATACAGGGGGTCATTTACTAATCTGAAATATGCCTAAATTAGGCATATTTCAGGCGCAGATATCTATCTGCGACTTTTCCCGGTCACACCAGATCTGAAATTGTGGGCGTGGCACGGGCGGGGCCCATTTTAGGAGTAGAAAATGGTCTAAGGCTATATTCACACGAACATATTTTGTTTCAGTGTCCGTTCTGGGTCTTTTTTAGCGCTAAAAAATGCGGACAGCACACCGTGTGCTATTCGCATCCGTATGTCCGTTCCGTAGCCCCGTGAAAAAGATAGAACATGTCCTATTCTTGTCTGTTTTGCTGACAAGGATAGGCATTGTTACAATGGATCCGCCAAAAAAAAAAAAAAAGAAAAGAAAAAACACGGATGCCATACAGAACGCAATTTGCAGACCGCAAAACACATACGGTCGTGTGAATGTAGCCTAAATGTAAGACAGCTCGAAAGCTGGCTTACATTTAGAACTGGCGCTGGATGCGCCAATGTTATGGAGAGGCCGGCGCCCCTTCATAACTTCGGCGGATGCTCCACCAGCTATGGCGCTTTATTAATAAAATTGTGCCCCACAATTTTAAGATAGGAAAGCAGATCGTTCCTAAAATCCCTACTGACCTGAGAGTGCCCCTCTGTACAGCAAGCTCTAGTAATATGGCAAGTGCTAGGTGCTGGTCTTGAAGTGGAATGTTTCCTGCAGCCCTAGGACTCTGAGCACCGTGGATATCACTGGGAAAAGAAAAAAAAAGTACATGAATAAACGAAATCAACTGATGATACGCCTCAACAAAGAAAATACGCCTCGCCATAAAATAAGTAAATAAATAAAATAAATAAAATAAAAAGTATGAACACATTCATCAAGATGGTCAGGTTGGTAAAGGGTAACCGTCAGGCTGAACACGCTGCCAGCATCCTGTTTTAGCGTCGCAGGAGCAGACCAGATTGATATATAGTTTCACGGAAATAGATTTAGTACAACTCGTAATTCTTTCATCTAAATCTCTGCTCTTTCTAGGCTAAGGAGTCCAGTGGGCGGTGCCATCAGTGATTGACAGCTATAGCCGTTTGTAGAGTCATACAGGTAAGGCTGTCAATCAGGAAGAAGACCCCTCCCCACTAGTCTACTAAGTATAGAATGAGCGGGAATAAGTTAGAAGTTCTCTTTACAAGTGAACCTTTCCCCCAAAACTAGAGATCACTCTGCTCAGCTCCTCCTGCAGACACCATGTTCAACATGATATTGGGTCTTTAGTATTCGGGTCTGTCTGCAAGAACAAGGATTGTAGATTACAATACCAAATAAGCATCAGAACCTAAAAAGTCATCTAGAGGTGCTCATGCAGAGGAACTTGTATTGTATCCTCAAGATAGGTGATCAATATCGGATTGCTGGGGGTCCACCTCTCAGGAACCCTGCAGATCAGCTGTTTGAAGAGGCCGCAACGCTACGGTGAGCCTCTTCCTAGGTTGTGTGACTTCACGTTCATGGGCCACATGGCCTAGGCACAGCTCAGTCCCATACAGGTGATTGAGGTTGAGCTGCAATACCAAGCACTGCCACTATCTAATATACAGCGCTGTGTTTGGTAAGCTGGGAAGAGGCAGCAGCACACACAGAAGCACCATGACTTCTTCAAATAGATGATCGCCAGGGTGCCAGGTGTCGGACCCCCACTGATCAGATACCAATGACCTATCCTTGGGATACCTTATTACTATTAAAAACTCAGAAAACCCCTTTAAAGGGAATTTCCAGATGAAGGCTATTAAAGCTCATAACAAGGTATGTAATACGAGACCTTTTACACATTAGTCCAGTGACACTGATACTACAACCACTACAACAGTGTCGACAGTGTCCATTTACATGGGTCTCATCAATAGAAGAAGCATCCAGACTCAGATGACATTAATATGTACATAGAAATATTGTATTATTAAAGGGAACCTGTCACCGGGATTTAGTGTATAGAGCTGAGGACATGGGTTGCTAGATGGCCACTAGCACATCCGCAATAGCCAGTCCCCATAGCTCTGTGTGCTTTTATTGTGTAAAAAAACGATTTGATATATATGCAAATTCACCTGAGATGAGTCCTGTCCCTGACTCATCTCACGTACAGGACACATCTCGGGTTAATTTGCATATGTATCAAATCAGGTTTTTTACACAATAAAAGCACACAGAGCTATGGGGACTGGGTATTGCGGATGTGCTAGCGGCCATCTAGCAACCCATGTCCTCAGCTCTATACACAAAATCCCGGTGACAGGTTCCCTTTAAACACAACTGGTAATAAAATCATATAAATGAGTAAAAAAAAAAAAAACACACACACACACACACACACACACATTAAAAACATCACTGCAAACTCACCCTGTAACAGACCTTAAAAATTTTGTAGCTCGCTCAACAACTTCAAGCCAGACAGATGAAACTGTGCCCTCATCAAAGAGTGTGGCCTCAGGAAGAGCCCTCAGGGCGTCGAGGGATTCTTGTAACAGTTCACTACAAAGATCTGCATCTTCACCTGGATAATGTAAAAAAACAAAAATGGACATCATAAAAAGGTGGAAAAAAATTGTATAACGCAAGGAAAAAAAAACATTAAAATATTAAAAGTCTAAATCACCTTCCTTTCCCAAATGTACATACAAAAACATATATACAATAAAAAAATAAACATATTAGGTATCGCCATGTCCAAAAATATATATTTTTTAATTCCTGTCTGATAAATGCCGTAACAGAAAAAAAATAAAAAAAATAAAACACACAAGTCACCATTTTTTAGTCACCTTACACCCCCCAAAAAAAATTATAATAATTTGAACAGTGTTAAAAAAGTCAGATGTACCGCAAAAATGGTACCAATCAAAATTACAGTTCACTATGCCAAAAACAAGCCATCATGCAGCTCTGTAAACCAAAATATATAAAAAAAAAAAAAGTTATGGCCTGTCCGAAAATGGCGACGCAAAGTAAAGTTAGATTTTAAAAAAAAAAAAAAAAAAAATTTTTTTAAATAGTAAAAAAATTTAAATAAAAAACCTACAATGTTTCGCATCACTGGATTCGTATTGAGCATAAGAATAAAAACATTATGTTATTTTTAGCGTACCGTGCACCCCGTGATGTCAAAACCAGAGAAACCTTGGTGGAAGTTTTTTTTTTTTTTTTTCATTTTAACCCCACAAATAATTTTTTTCCTGTTTTTCAATAACAGAAATGGTAAATTAAATGGTGCCGTTAAAAAATGTATCTTGTCACGCAAAAAATAAATAAATGTTATCGCTATTGGAACGCGGGGCGAGGAAAAAATGAAAATGCAAAACCAAAAATGGGCCTGGTACAACCAATGATGAAGACCAAGACCCTGCCATTTGTGGTTGTGGCATATGCATTGGTAACTTTACAGATCGGGCTACTTCTAATAACACATACAATTACTTTAATTAAAGCTGGTACACCAGCGGGCATCTCCTCATGGACAATAAATGCCATATGACTTCTCCTCCAGCAGCCCGTTCACACACTGGAAGCGAGTACATTAGCTACATGTACTACATACATATGGGCATGCAGGAGGTTTGGCGTTTTCAGCGAGGCTCATGTTCTTGTACACTACAGGTCACCAAGCAAACAGTAACAGCTGCTGAGGTGTGATAAGGGAGATCAGCATGTTCTGGGGCCAGTTCTGTGCAGTCATCAAACTGATGTTACAGGAGTATACAAATGTTATAATATTACAAGGCGAAAAAAAAAACTTCTCAATCCCCAGCCAATGCAGCACAGAGGCTCCCATCTTTGCTTAAAGGGGTTGTCCGGTTTCAGGAGTGAAACTGAACAACATTCCAGGTTTGAGTGAAAGACCATTCCTTACCTAGCAGAACCCAGACAGCCACTCCGGTTCTCCTGGCTGGGCTATGTTGACCCGGATGCAGCAGCTGGCCTCAAGCAATGAAACACTAAGGGCGGGTTCCCATCAGCGTTATGGATTCTGTTCTTGTTTTCCGTTATAGCATGGTTATAAAACGGAAAATAACGGAATCCATAACACGGAAGTCAAAACGGAAGCCTGTAAGAGGCATTCCGTTTTGATCCTTTATAATACAAGTCTATCGGCAGCAGAACGGATCTATCCTGGTTTCCATTATGCAGGAGTCCAGTCCTGCATAATGGAAACCGGGACGGATCCGTTATGCTGCCGATAGACTTGTATTATGACGGAATGCTAAACAGAAGCCTGTAAGAAACCATAACGGTGATGTAAACCCACCCTTACCAATCAGCAGCAATGGGCGTATCATTGCACAAGACCACTGAGACCTCGGATTGGCTGCAGGGGCAGCTTGTGCAAAAACCAGACACTCCCATTAATGTCCATTCAAGTTGTTTACCTGCAAACCTGGGCAGGCATGATATATATATCATAAAATGACGCAAGTCTGGTGCTCATGGGCATCATTATCACACAATAAAAATACAAACCACACACAGACTGTAAACGACAGACTTACCAGATCTCCATGCTCTCCGCAGGAAAGCAAAGGCAAATGACAGGGCAGCTCGGGAGCCCACTCTAGCAAGTCCTTCCACCCCCTGGCCAACTGGACGTGAGCTGTGTGCATGAAAGGTGTGCTCAAAAATGTCCTCACTGCAAGGGATGAAGTCACCAGTGTCAGAAACAACAAAGTACACAGACGAGAAATTAATACAAAGGTGTTCGAACTTTAGATGACAAAATCGGCAAATAAAAAGGAGGCCGACAATGTAATGAAGAAATGTCCTCGCTAAAGACGAAGCAAATTAAAAGGGAAAAAAAAAAACACTATAAAAAGTGGTCAAGGAGCTGCTTTGGCGCTCTTTAGTTTATTGGACCACCACCTTTAGACTAATTTCACATTAGCGTGTTAGCTTCGGGACACGCTCTGTGGGATAGAGATATTTTCTGGACTGAACACTGCTCCTCTGACGCCAACTCGCAGCATCATGGTAACTTATGATACTGGGAGTTCCGGTCCGACTTCGGGTCTACTGTACTCCCGTAATCTGCAAGTACAGTACAGTAGACCAGCATGTGGAATGTAAGTAGTACCTACAACAGACATGTCAGGAGAGGTGCAAGCCCCTCCTTAAGAAATGGCGAAGCTCCTCTTTAAAAGGGTAGACGAAAACTAACGGGGGCAGCGTCTGATAATATATTCTAACCTGTTAGGGCTCTTTCACACGAGCGTGATGGAGAGCCAAGCTCCGTTCCGGACAGCAGAGATATGGAGCATTAACATGATTGATAATGCTCCGAGCCGCTCTCTGATCTTTTTACTACAAAATCACAGAGAGATAAAGTTGTCACCGTGATTTTGTAGTAAAAAGGTCACAGAGCGGCACGGAGCATTATCAGTCGTGTTAGTGCTCCGTGTCTCTGCTGTCCGGAACGGGGCTTGTCATTACCCGCACGGCATCCGCTGGTGTGAAAGAGCCCTTAATGTGCAATCTTTCTAGACATAAAGCAATGATGTGAAATGTGCTTTCTACCCTATATACAGCACTGTGCAATAATCTTTAGGAAGGTATGGAAAAAATGCTGCAAAGTAAGAATGCTTTCAGAAATAGAAGTGTTGGATCATTTTTATTAATTAACAAAATGCTAAGTGAATGAAAAAATGAGAAATGTCAATCAAATCAATATTTGGTGTGACCACCCTTTGCCTTCAAGTCAGCCTCAATTCTTCTACATACACCTGCACAGTTTTTGAAGGAACGGCATGAAGGTTGTTCCAGACATCTTGGAGAACTAACCACAAATCCACTTGGATTACATAAAGAGAAAGAAGGATTTGAGCAAGCCTACGTCCTCAGAAGATCTGTGGGTATTTCTCCAATGTGTCTGGAACAACAAGTGTACCTAGAGGGCAAAGGTTGGGCACACCAAACGCTGATTTACTGGAATTTTTATTTCTCTTTTGTTCATTTACTTTGCATTTTGTTAACTGATAATAAATGAACACTTCTATTTTTGAAAGCATTCTTACTACAGTACGGTGTGTATATGAATACAGTAACTGAGCATCCATTCATACTTTATAGGCATGGACTGCTATTCAGCAGAAATTACCCTTTCTTTTCCGCGGCAGGAGGAGGGACGGTGTTACTTTTCCATTTTACTTTAATGCTTTCCTGAAAAACAGTTCTGTTCAGTGCAATAAAATACCGCTCCAGTATGACCAGTCTTTGCTTTAGTCTCATGGCGGAAAGGGTGGTGGTGGCCGTCTGTGTCGCAAGTACTTGCTGTTCCTTTACAAGCACGTAGAGGCTCTCCTTAAGTTCATTCACATCTGTAGAAGGAATAGATGGCATCAAACTCGGTTTTATTATAGTCTCCAAGACTATTCAATATCCACGCTGGGACGCAGCCTCTGAAATATATAGGCCCGTCGTCAGGAGAACCTCAGGTAGACCTACTCTCGGCTATTCCTAGACCTGTATCGGTTATCATGAGTTGTCTTCTACGCCCCTTTCTGACTGCAGCTCGGTTATCGATACCAAAACACTGAAAAACAACAATCACCACTTAAAATTCAGGAAAGGACGACTGAAGAGAACCATTTAAAGGGAATCGGTCAGCAGATTTGTACTTGTTAAACTGGCTGGCTTGTCGCATGTGCGCTTGGAACCAGAGGTGTTCCCGTTTATTGCTCTAATAGATTTTCTTCAGGCTGACAGCTCGGGCGGCGTGTCCATTTTGCTGCAGCTCTATCCCAATCACAGCTGAGGGGGTGTGCCCTTTCTGCCACAACCCTCCCCATGTTACAGTTACAGCGTCTAACAGAAGATATGGCTGGTAGCAGTTGAAGTTGAACAGAGCATGTGCAACCACCTCAGGAGGTGGACGTGCACATTACTACACAGATTGCCAAAAAAACACATTCTTTTACAACCCCTTAAAGGGTTGTCTAGTTTCTACAGGAAGCTGGGCAAACTCGGCCATCCAGCTGTTGTAAAACTACAAATCCCATCATTCCCAGTCTGCCTACAGCTATCAGCCTACAGCAGGGTATGATGGGATTTGTAGTTTTAAAACAGCTGGAGGGCCGAGCTTGCCCAACCCTGAGCTGGGGAACAGCCTAAATTAAAGAACTGACACCTTGCAGAGCCGGCATTGCCGTTTCGAAAAGGCCAGTGATTTGCTTGCAGCGGTCACGTGCTTTTTATCACAGATGCAGACAAAGCCTGGCTGGGAGAACCGGAGAGGCAGGACGGAATCTGTTCGGTAAGTACCACGTAATCTTACCGAAACTGGAAAACCCCTTTTATGATCACAAGCGGTCTCTGGACTGCAGGTAGAGCAAGTCGACGAGACGGGCAAGTTCACTGCGTGAAGCAGGCTTCTCGTTGGGGGGGAGGGGGTGACCTCCTGGCCTGAACTGCTGCTGTGACGGGACCTCACACCATTATAATGATGTACAATGCTGCGCTTCCCTGACCAACATCAGATGTAGTGACGGCATTCTGTCAGTGCAATTCATTACAGGGACACACAGCATTATACATCATTATAATGCCGTGAGGTCCCATCACAGCAGCAGAGTTCAGGCCAGGAGAGCACGCACCCCCACACGGAGTGGGTTTCCTACAGTCAACTCGCTCATCTGAGACTGGCCTGAGGAGGTAGAAGGAGCAGCATCCGAGTCACTGTGCATCAGAATATGCAAACCATTCTGTTATTATCATTTATTAATTATTATGGCGCTGTACATATGATAAGGGATGTGCAGACATAATGAAAACTGTTAGCTTTGTCACTGCTTAATCCTCAAATGTAGTGAAAATCCCATGTCACACGACATACAAGACAGTATTAATAGACCCAAGTCCACCATATGACCAGTTAAGGAGACCGTTCTCGGAAATCAAAGACTAACGGCATGGTTTCTTCTCTCTAAGAAGATCAGCTTTCTAATTTGCCTCCAGGTTGAATGAAGTGTGAATCCTTCTTCAGCCAGGCATGTCCTAATCTTAGTACACTGTGTTACTACAACTAATACCGGGTTACAGCACTATTCCCTTCAGGGAACCTAGGAAGAAGTTACCAAAAAAACTATTGTCTACAATAATCAGAATAATAAAGCTATTAGATTGTAGGGCTGCAGGAAATTAAAAAAGGTGGTGTCCCACAAAAAATATTCTACATTTTTCAAACCAGCGCCACCTGCTGTTTATTCTTTTTCTTATTTCTCTGTCCGCTTGAGTAACATTGCTGAGGTGGACGCATATGTTCTGTTCCATCCTTCAACTGCCACCAGCCCTAACTTCTTTTAGAAGGGAGAGTAAGGCTACTTTCACACTAGATAGTCACAGGGTACCTCCTGTCATAAAACGTAGCCTTTAATATTTAGTATGTATAAAATAACAAACTCCCATAAAGACAAAACACAAAAAGAAAAAGAAAAGAATACCGACACTTCATGAGTGAATATGCATTTAGTGCGCTCTGTGACAGTGTTTCGGTTCCTCACCAAGGTTCTTGAGGACACTGATCTAGGCAGGGTAATAAACTTCCTGGTTTGGGCCTGTCCCTAGATACGCCCCTATGATACTTATCCTTGCCTAAAAAATGGAATGGCCGCCCCGATAGGGGCGATCCCATGTTCAGGAACCTCCTGTAATGCCCTGGACTACCCCTGTTCGGGGATCTATTGGGCAGAGTCTGGTCGGATGCCCAGTTGGCGATGACCTAGTCTAGGTACATAAAATAATAAAGCATAGGTACGCAGAGCAGCAGAATATACTGCTATATATGCACTTTATAGACACGTGCTCAATATACAGGTTCTTCTAAAAAAATTAGCATATTGTGCTAAAGTTCATTATTTTCTGTAATGTACTGATAAACATTAGACTTTCATATATTTTAGATTCATTACACACAACTGAAGTAGTTCAAGCCTTTTCTTGTTTTAATATTGATGATTTTGGCATACAGCTCATGAAAACCCAAAATTCCCATCTCAAAAAATTAGCATATTTCATCCGACCAATAAAAGAAAAAAGTGTTTTTAATACAAAAAAAGTCGACCTTCAAATAATGAAGTTCAGTTATGCACTCAATACTTGGTTGGGAATCCTTTTGCAGAAATGACTGCTTCAATGCGGCAATGTGGCATGGAGGCAATCAGCCTGTGGCACTGCTGAGGTGTTATGGAGGCCCAGGATGCTTCGATAGTGGCCTTAAGCTCATCCAGAGTGTTGGGTCTTGAGTCTCAACTTTCTCTTCCCAATATCCCACAGATTCTCTATGGGGTTCAGGTCAGGAGAGTTGGCAGGCCAATTGAGCACAGTAATACCATGGTCAGTAAACCATTTACCAGTGGTTTTGGCACTGTGAGCAGGTGCCAGGTCGTGCTGAAAAATGAAATCTTCATCTCCATAAAGCTTTTCAGCAGATGGAAGCATGAAGTGCTCCAAAATCTCCTGATAGCTAGCTGCATTGACCCTGCCCTTGATAAAACACAGTGCACCAACACCAGCAGCTGACATGGCACCCCAGACCATCACTGACTGTGGGTACTTGACACTGGACTTCAGGCATTTTGGCATTTCCCTCTCCCCAGTCTTCCTCCAGACTCTGGCACCTTGATTTCCGAATGACATGCAAAATTTGCTTTCATCCGAAAAGAGTACTTTGGACCACTGAGCAACAGTCCAGTGCTGCTTCTCTGTAGCCCAGGTCAGGCGCTTCTGCCGCTGTTTCTGGTTCAAAAGTGGCTTGACCTGGGGAATGCGGCACCTGTAGCCCATTTCCTGCACACGCCTGTACACGGTGGCTCTGGATGTTTCTACTCCAGACTCAGTCCACTGCTTCCGCAGGTCCCCCAAGGTCTGGAATCGGTCCTTCTCCACAATCTTCCTCAGGGTCCGGTCACCTCTTCTCGTTGTGCAGCATTTTCTGCCACACTTTTTCCTTCCCACAGACTTCCCACTGAGGTGCCTTGATACAGCACTCTGGGAACAGCCTATTCGTTCAGAAATTTCTTTCTGTGTCTTACCCTCTTGCTTGAGGGTGTCAATGATGGCCTTCTGGACAGCAGTCAGGTCGGCAGTCTTACCCATGATTGCGGTTTTGAGTAATGAACCAGGCTGGGAGTTTTTAAAAGCCTCAGGAATCTTTTGCAGGTGTTTAGAGTTAATTAGTTGATTCAGATGATTAGGTTAATAGCTCGTTTAGAGAACCTTTTCATGATATGCTAATTTTTTGAGATAGGAATTTTGGGTTTTCATGAGCTGTATGCCAAATTCATTAATATTAAAACAAGAAAAGGCTTGAACTACTTCAGTTGTGTGTAATGAATCTAAAATATATGAAAGTCTAATGTTTATCAGTACATTACAGAAAATAATGAACTTTATCACAATATGCTAATTTTTTTAGAAGAACCTGTAATGTCGTTTAAACAATACAGAAGAGTAAAGATGTTGGATATATACAATGTTCTATGTACACTTTCTAGGCAGCTGCTCAGTGCATATAGTGTTATACTTCACGGCGCAGCTGTCTATCACGATGCCAAATACACTATTGTTTTAGATACAATCTTATCGGCGCCTAGAGTTGCTCCCCTAAAGCAACAACACACACATGGGGCCTCAGTCCCAACATGTTTCGCCCACACCAATAACCTGGGCTCATCAGGGGACACCCGATTCAGTGTCCTAATAGGCATCAATGCTTACGTGAAGAAAAACACAATTTTCTCCTCACTGATGACACTAGTGAAGTTGTCATCCATACCAGGCTGTCATTCGTTACAGCCGTACATTAGTTATACATGACAAATAACTCTTATGATATTATATAGTACAGCCAGACCAATGGACCAGATCAAACCCCTATGCACTCATTTTCGGTGGACGTGATCCCTGTATGGTCAGAAACCAACAGGGCCAAAGTGCTTTAGAGGTGCTGCACCACGTCCAGATACTCAGTGATAAAAACGTGCCAGTAAATAGCCATATAAAAGGTGGTCACATATAATCGCTCATGTACACCACATCATAAGAGATAGATTGTGGTACTTGCGTGCCTAAGAAAGGCTACATAGGGGGTGGTTCTATGCACTCACTGAAGAGTACGGCAGCCAAATGTGTTCTGGCTTGACCTATGGTGGTCTGTAGGAGAGAAGGGGGGGAAATAGTAGAGTGTTTAGCCATATTACTGACCTCATTGTCCAGAGACTCAGATTGTCCGTGCTTATAGAGACCTACCTGCGCCGGAGCCTCAATGAATTCAATGTGAGGTTGCTGGCTGCTACTCTGACTATGATTTAAATAGCCAGCCTGGTGTGGATATAGGAGGGGCCAGTATCGGCGTGTCCTCATTCAAACTCACGTTACCTGTTTTCATCTGGCATGAAGTAGGCGTTTCGAGGTGACGCCTCCCGCATTGAGTCACCGCGTACATTGGTAACGCGACGACGCGCAGCTACGTCATCCGTCCGTGACGGCGCATAGCTACGTCAACCACACGTGACAAAGCCACGCCTCAATCTGAAATGAGGTGCTTAGCGGTGAGATATTCCACATCACCGGTCACATGACGACCCGCTGCTAAGTCACCGATCACAAGGCAATACAAGTGGTCACGTGGTGGTGCCGCATCATTCTCATGCACGTCTCGGCCGGCTAAGTCGGGCATCGCTGCTGAGTAGGCTATGTCATCCAACTAGGGCAGACATAAAACAAGACCCTATTGTACAGGGAAGTATGAGTAAACCCCGTACTGTTATCCTAATGGCACTGGCATGCACGTAGAGAGATTGTTCTACACACGTTTTGTTTATTTCTATGCCAGATAGATGTATTTGTGGACGCACATGTTCTGTTCCATCCTTCAACTGCCACCAGCCCTAACTTCGTTTAGAGGGGGGCGTGGCTTGTCAGGCATGTGAGCGGACGTGTTCTCCGTGAGCTCCTGCACTGCCTCGGCTAATTATCCGATAAATTCAGCCTGGACATAACAATAACGTGGCCTGATCATTACCTGACGGTCAGGAGATCATTCCCCTGCCTGCGGACACCAGTGACCTGCCGTCATGTCCAAAAGGAGATACGGAAAAGGAGCCGGCAAGATCACCCATGATGGCGCCGGGGCCTCCACACCGAAGCGCCGAGACCGCGGAAACGATCTGCAGCAGGAGGCAGCCGTGCAGCTGAGTCAGTTTGCTCACAATCCGGAGCTCCCCAGAACACGGCGTGCCTCCGATAACAGTGAGTCATCCCTGACTGGTGTAGGAAGGGACTCAGACGGTAAAGGGCCTGAGGCGGCACCCTAATAGATTTGCCACCATTCAAGAACGTGAAGCGGCCAGAGACCCAGAGGCCCTAGATTCTGACTGAGGAACCGACTATCAAAGATGCTCTTCAGGCTATCTCCAAATGGGGCAAGACACTAAATGTCCTAACGATGCAGGTGGGAACCCATTAAAGAAGACATTTCTATTGTCAGGCATGATTTAAGGAAGCTTGCAGACCGTACTACCTCTCTGGAGGATCGTGTGGGGGACATAGGAGGACGCAGTACACCCTCTCAAGAGAGACTCTACAGATCACTCACGCAGGCTTGACGCAATTTCTGCCAAACAGGACGATCTCGAAAATTGACTGAGAAGAAATAATGTGAGACTAGTTGGAGTGCCTGAGAAAGTGGAAGGCTCTAGTCCGCCTGAGTTTTTTTTAAACTGGCTTAAAGAACAGTTTGGAGAAGGCACTCTGACCCCTTTATTCGCCATTGAACGAGCGCATAGGATCCCCACTCAGCCTTTGCCACCAGGAGCGCCGCCGAGACCGGTACTCATGAAGGTACTCCATTACAGGGATCAAGATATTATTTTACACAAGGCAAGAGATCTGCCCGATCTTTCTATTGATGGCCATAGGATATCCTTTTTCCCTGATTACTCCATGGAAGTCCAGAAGAAACTAGCTAAATTCCTGGAGGTAAAGCGGCGTCTGAGGGAACTTGGAGCGTCGTATTCTATGCTATACCCTGCAAAGCTTAGAATTGCAGCTCTTGGATCTACAAGCTTCTTCGAGGACCCGAAAGAGGCATCAAAATGGCTGGATCGACACGAAGGGCAAATCCGTGCGGAAAGGAACCAGGATGACTGAGAGGTCTACATTATAAAATGAAAATTTGTAACCTGAGTGGTGAATGTCGGCTATGTGGCAGTACACTGGCAGATATGGCTGTACATATTTGGTCTGTGCCCGCTTTGTACTTCTCACATGAGTTGATATACCTGGGTACTGCATATGTCGCTGCTCTACGCGACACTGAAGGGATTGTATGTACGACTCCAGCTAAAATTTTTGATGTTATGCACGTATTTTACTCGTCCCTTTATAAGTCCAAAATAACAGCGGGAGATTTGGAGATTGCAGGCTTCCTAAACGGGATTCAGCTTCCCAAACTGAGTGATGAGCAGGCGACAATTTTAGATGGTCCTATAACGATAATAGAATTAGAGACGGCTCTGGGTGACATGGCTAATAATAAGGCCCCTGGGAGTGATGGATTGCCGGTGGAAGTATATAAGACATTTGCCCCTATCTTACTCCCCCAGTTATTAGAAGTGTTCAAGGCGGCGCAACGTGGACTGCCACTAAGTATGAATGAGGCGATCATAGTCGTTATTCCCAAACAGGATAAAGATCCTTCGATGGCAGACTCCCATCGCCCTATTTCCCTACTTCCAGTAGATGTGAAGCTACTAGCGAGAGTGCTAGCTAATAGACTCAATGCAGTGATAACGACGCTTGTGCACACAGATCAGGCAGGATTCATGCCTAATAGGTCGACTGCGGTTAACATTAGACGGCTCTTCCTAAAGATACAAGTTGGTCGGTCTCATGCGTTGAATGCGGCGGTCGCATCTCTTGATGCGGCCAAAGCGTTCGATAGCGTGGAGTGGCGGTACCTGTGGGCTGTGCTCAAGAAAATGGGCTTTGGGACAACCTTTATTTAGTGGATCCAACTTTTATATACTTCCCCCACAGCCAAAGTTAGGGTGAATGGAGCTCTCCCGCGGTCTTTTCATCAGCATAGAGGAACTAGACAGGGGTGCCCTCTATCTCCCCTGCTCTTTGCAGGGAAGCACAGACAGTCAGGGATTTAGCTATGATGAGCTTACAGGAAAAGTGGCTCTTTACGCTGATGACATGCTGCCATTTCTGGATGAGTGGAGCTCCTCTCTTCCGGCAGCCCTGAATATTATAAATGGATTTAGTAACTTGTCGGGATTGTCCACTAACTGGTCCAAGTCTGTATTGATGTTGCTCTCTGATGACAGTGGGAATAGTCATCTCTCGACAGAGGGTTTACAGTTAGTCATGTCTTTTAAATACTTAGGAGTTCATGTCACAACTAATGACAGGGACTATGAAAAACTGAATTTAACCTCACTGTTGCAGAGGTTTCGACAGAAGATAGAGTTGGACAAAACTGCCGCTTTCAGTAATTGGAAGGGTTAATCTGCTAAAAATGAGCTTAATGCTGCAGCTCCTATACCTGCTGCACGATGCACCTATATGGATTCCTGCTCGGTTAATGCCATATTTAGAGATCTAACCTGGAAGAAAGGGGTACCACGTATAAAGCTGGCTACGCTTTGCAGACCAAAAACTGATGGTGGACTTGGGGTTCCAGATCCGTGGATTTATTATCTGGCTGCCCAACTTCAACATCCGAGGGGTTGGGGGATGGAAGATGACCTTGATAAGGCAGGACGGATCACGCGAATCCTGGTAGGGGGTAAAAACTTGATAACAGCACTAGAGGATGGGTCACTGGATACAAAAGGGGACAAACTCCTGATACTTCGAACAATCCATAAGGTATGGTGGAAAGCGAGGAAGGTGGCAGGGATACAGGGCTACACTAAAATTACCCTGATTTGGCCCAATCTCATGTTTGCAGAATTGCATAAAGTATCTAATGTTCAGACCTGGGGACGCTATGGGCTTACACACATACACCAACTCTATGATGGAGGTACTCTGAAAGAGTAGGCTCAATTACAACGAGAGTTCCAACTCCCACACTCCCAATTTTACTTGTACTTGCAGCTTCGACATGCTATCAATTCTCAGGGAAGGGTGAATGAGATGAAGTTGGCCTCCAGACATCTGATCATAGATCTGGCAAGCTCAAAAGGTTCCACTAGCGGTGTCATATCGCTACACTATAACAGTCTTATGGAATCACAACTAAGGGCTTTTTCACACTTGCGTTGTCCGGATCCGGCATGTACTCCACTTGCCGGAATTACACTCCGGATCCGGAAAAACGCAAGTGTACTGAATGTCCAATGCGATCACATGATCCATGCGCTTGGGGCGCCCTGACGTCACTCTGGAGCACCCCGGGAGCCGCACGGACGGTAAGTATGCTGCTCCCCGCTACACTTTACCATGGCTGCCAGGACTTTAGCGTCCTGGCATCCATGGTAACCATTCAGAAAAAGCTAAAGGTCGGCTCCGGCAATGCGCCGAAACGACGTTTAACTTAAGGCTTTCAATGGGCATTAATTCCGGATCCGGCCTTGCGGCAAGTGTTCCGGATTTTTGGCCGGAGCAAAAAGCGCAGCATGCTGCGGTATTTTCTCCGGCCAAAAAACGTTCCGTTCCGGAACTGATGACATCCTGATGCATCCTGAACGGATTTCACTCCATTCAGAATGCATGGGGATAATCCTGATCAGGATTCTTCCGGCATAGAGCCCCGACGACGGAACTCTATGCCGGAAGAAAAGAACGCAGGTGTGAAAGAGCCCTTAAAAAGCAGCCTCTCCGATTGTATGACAAGTGGCGGACAGATATAAATGACTTATCGGAAGAACAGTGGCACACAGTGTTAAGAGGGTCCACTGAGGTAGCGGTGAGCGAAGTGCATAGAATGTCGCAGCTATTGTTGTTGCATAGAGTTTATAGAACTCCGGCCCTTCTGAGAAAGATGGGATATCGATTAGAAGACCTATGTTCCAGATGTGGTGCACCCAATGCTACGCTGATCCATCGCATGTGGAACTGCCCTAGGCTAAGGAGGTATTGGGAGGGAGTGGTAGCCATTAGGGATCGACCGATATAGATTGTTTAGGGCCGATACCGATACTTTGTGAATTTTTAGGCCGATAGCCGATAATTTATACCGATATTCTGGGAATTTTCATTTTTGAGGAAAAAAAAAATTCCTACACAAATCTGCTGAAAATTAATATGTTTATTGTTAACGTGTATTTTTTTTTTTTTTGTAAATCTTTTTCATTTATACTTAATATTTTTTTTTTTGTTTTACTAACTTTTAGCCCCCTTAGGGACTAGAACCCTTGTCCTATTCACCCTGATAGAGCTCTATCAGGGTGAATAGGATCTCACACTCTCCCTGCTGCTCTGTGCTTTGTGCACACAGCAGCATGGAGCTGAACATGGCAGCCAGGGCTTCAATAGCGTCCTGGCTGCCATGATAACCGATCAGAGTCCCAGGATTACACAGCTGGGGCTCCGATCGGAGGAGCAGGGGAGAGGGGATCCTGTGGCCACTGCCACCAATGAGTAAAACTGGGGGGGGGGGGGCGCACCAATGTTTTTACTATTGGGATGGGGATGGGGGGCGCACTGCGCCACCAATGATTAATACTGGGGGGCTTGGGGGGGGGCGCACTGCGCCACCAATGAAGATAAGTCTCTCATTCATATACAGGAGGCGGGAGCTGGCTGCAGAATCACATAGCCGGCTCCCGACCTCTATGAGCGTTAGCTGCGATCCGCGGCACCTAAGGGGTTAACTACCGCGGACCGCAGGTACCGCTCATAGAGGTCGGGAGTCGGCTATGTGATTCTGCAGCCAGCTTCCGCCTCCTGTATATGAATTAATGAAAGACTCATCTTCATTGGTGGCACAGCGGCCACAGCCCCTCCCCTCCTCTTATCTTCTCTCCTCTCATTGGCGGCAGCACAGGGGGAGGGAGACACTGCTTCCTTCTCCCCTGTGCTGCTGAGGGAACACGGAGAGCGCTGAGAGCAGCGCGTTTTGTGTTCCCAATACGTTATCGGTATATCGGCAAAATAGATGCCGATACCGATAAAGTTCAAAATCCTGAATATCGGCAGATAATAATCGGTAAAACTGATAATCGGTCGATCCCTAGTAGCTATACTACGAACAGTGTTTGAGACGCAGATTGAGGGTACCGCAGATTATGTGTACTGGGGTGTGTTGAAATTCCACCATTACCTGCTGAACAAAAATTGGCGATTATTCGCATACTGTATCAAGCACGGAAGGTGATTGCGTACCACTGGGTGGATCAAGACCCTCCTAAAGTTAAGAAACTAGTGAGTAGGGTTCATATCCTACTGCAACTAGAAAGATTTGTGTATCAGAAGAGAAAGAACCTTAAAAAGTTTGAAACGATATGGGGCAGATGGGCGCAACATTATAATATTGTGGATTAACTTAGAGAAAATAGGTGGATCTGTGAACGGGTGGGTGAGTACTCTGCTTTGATCTCGCAAACATATGGGCTAGTGTGATAATGTACTCGAGTAGCATATTTCTAACAATGCAGTTATAAGTACAATATGGATGGTGGGTGTGTACATTCTGGTTTAATGCTGAATTTATGCCTGGAAAAGAACCGGATGGATATGCCTATACTCTCCATGTTGGGACTTTTCCTACCAGAGACTTTTGGATGTCTTCTCCTTTGATCCGGGATATTCGGGACCTGAGGTGGGGTGGGGGGGACCGTTTGTCTTCTTTATTTGTTGAAAAAGTGTTCAATAAAAATAATCTTCGTTTAGAAGTGAGAGTGAGGCTACTTTCACGCTAGAGTTAATAGTTTCTGCCTTTGAGATCAGTCATAGGATCTCAATACCGGAGAAAAACGTAACTGAACAGAACGGAATGCTCCAAAATGTATTCCGTTCCGTTCTGCAGTTTTCTTTCCGTCATGGGATGCGGAGCAAAATGGATCCGTCATAACCCACAATGCACGTCAATGGGGACGGATCCGTTTTCTCTGACACAATCGAAAACGGATCCTTCTCCCATTGACTTTCAACGGAGTTCATGACGGATCCGTCTTGGGTATGTTAAAGATAATACAACCGGATCCGTTCATAATGGATGCAGATGGTTGCATTATCGGTAACGGAAGCGTTTTTTTTGCTGAGCCCTGCCGGATCCAGCAAAAACGCTAGTGTGAAAGTAGGCTTAGGCCTCATTCACACGTCAGTGATTGCCATCAGTGATTTAGAGCTAAAACCAGGATTGAAGCCTCCACAGACATAAGGTATAAGGGAAAGATCCGCACCTGTTCTGTGTTTAGAGCCGCACCTGGTTTTGGCTCAGAATCACTGATGGAAATCACTGACCAAACACTGACATGTGAATGAGGCTTTACAGGGAGAGAGCTACAGCACAAAGGGCACAAGGGCGCTCCACACAAACTGAGAAAGCACACGCCCCTTGAGATGTGAGCAATAATTGGAGCAATGAATGTGGAGATCTCTGGATCCATGTGAGGTACAGGGCTGGTTCTAGCTTTGTTAGAAAAGATAGAGATATATATATATGTCTGATTTTCATTTTTACATTAATTATGGAGGATAACCCCTTTAAGGAGCTTCTCCCACCCTATGATATTCCATCACTACGGTTCTTCTCCGGCTGCTTGTACATTGCCAGGGTACACGTGACGCTATATTTTCTCTAAAATGTGGCCTCTTCATCCTAAATGTCATGGAGGTTCTAGCCATCACATAGTGGCAGCAGGTCCTAGCAACAGGCCATCACTCACTATGCTTCAAAACCCCATTCAGAGAGAACCTGTCACAACTCCTGTCGTTTTAGTAAGTAATTGCATCCCACATGAAATGGCAGTAATGGAGAATCTATTCTTATTCTGTTTTAATCTTCCTTTATTATTCCTATCAGAAATGTATGACTAGATGGTATTACCATTTGGGGTCATGCTGTCCCTGCACAGGGACACTGACTAATCAGTGCTGCCAGTGGCAAGACTCTGCAGGGACACGCTATTTTTAACAATAACACCAAGTCAGCAACTTATTCATATATGTATAGTAGGAATAATAGAGGAACGTCACAACATACACTTTCCAGAATGGTCACTGCAACTAAAACACACATCAGGAGAGGTGAAAGGTCCTCTTTACATGCATAAATGACCATTTAAACTGTAGTTCTCCTCAGAAAACTATACATCAATCTGCTCCGCTCCTTCTGATCTATAACATACTGCCTGCAGCTCAGACACTATGTTCAATGTGACAGGTTCCCTTTAAATTTTCTAGCATTGTCCTGCAAGTCTATCAGCAGAATGCAAGAAAGCAGAGCACAGGTCACCAATAGATGGAACGTGCAAAATGATATCGTGGGGACAAAGTCCCTAGACCTGGATTTGCTGACTTACATGAGAACAATATTGGTGTCTTCTGAAGAGGATTAAAAGCACAGAAATTTAAGATTTTGGGTTTTCTAACATTCAACACTTCTTTTTTTTTTTTTTACAATTTACAGTCTTTTACTAGAGTAAATGATAACTGGATCTACTCCAGCTCCTCCAGAGGGCTTTTTACTAAGACTGACATATGAAACGCTGGTCTTTAGTAAATGACCACCAAGATGTAAATACTTGCGGATGACTAATTTTTATTGTCGAAAATCGCAAATTTTCTATAACCGTCTAGTAGCGAGCAATATTTTGACTTTGAAAGGGGTATTCCCATCACATATAATGGGGGCATATTGCTAGGCCCCATAGAAATGAAGAGGGCGGCTGCACATGCGCAGTGCACCCTCCATTCATTTCCCCGCTCTGTTCTCGTTGTAGGTGCTATCAATGGGGGCAAATCCTAGTGATATGCCCCCATTGTCTGAGATGGCAAAACGCCTTTAAGCTCTTTACCATGTGACTGCAATTTCAACTTCATCTCTACATCGAATTTTCTTCTAATGTATACATCAAACAGGGGCATAAAAAGGGATGTGAACTCACCCCTACTGCCAAGCCTACCTCAGTAAGTATAGAAAGTTATTCACGATGAAAATGATAGGATCAGACAAGTAAAAATGCAACAGGTCCGATCCTTGCTTGCCTCATTATCAATTGACATGGAGACGGCCTATGGCCCATCAGGAAACCTTCAGATAAGTCCTTACCTGGTGGTCTGCTCCAGACCCAGTTGTCCATAAGAGTTTTGGCCTTGTAGTTTGGTATTGGCATTTCATCTTCCTCTTTTTTCTCCCGCTCATTCTGATCGTCCTTTTTGGAGCCTGCTTGGGCTTCATTTACTTCATCTGGAGGACATGATTTTACACAAGAGAACCACACGTTAGTTTTGTAGCCCAACAGCCTTTCCCAGGCATTTCACACAGAATCGCAGCGAATGGCCATGAATAGCAGCAACCTACCGACTTCATTTACTAATCCTAATGACCAGAGGTCGCACTACATTTCCCCTGAAGAGTAAAAATACTCCTCTTACTATTTCTGAGGAGCCGGGGAGGGGTACAAAGGTTGTAGTAATTTGTATCTATAATACGCAGGTCCACATAACGTTACGAGGCTGCTATCTATGCAGGGAAACCATTACCAGTACTATACTACTCTAAATTTATCTCACAGAGGACCGAATCCCTACATTTCTTGAGGCACCAAATCTGTTACGCAGGGACCGGAGCAGTAGAGCTGAAGAACTGAAGAGGGAGGCAGGGAGCAGTGGTGGCCTGGTGGCAGGGGGTGGCTTGTGGCACTGGCTAGTGGGGTGAATACACAGGAGGCAATTATAGCCCAGTGATAAAATACACACTATATTGGACTGTTGCACCGTATGGCTCTGTACTTTATATCTGTGAGCACTTTGGCTGTCACTATAAGAACAAGACTTATCCGTTTTGCGGTACGCGAATCACGGATGCGGCCCACCTGTAATCCGCATTTTTTTGCAGACCTATTGACTTCAGTCCACCAGAAAAGGACTTGCTCTATCTTTTGCTGCACGGAGATGCGGATAGCACACGGATCCATATTTTGCGCATCTACAATTTGCAGATCGAGTCGTGTGCACGAGGTCTAATGCGGACAATATGGTTGTCACTATATCTGGGACAATCTATTGCCTATCTACCGATCCTCCTTGTTTATTTCTGGAGTCTCCCTATAAACAGAAGCCCTCTTAGACCCCAGCAGAACGTAATGGTAGCATTTCCTGGGAGGGCACTGTTTATGGGGGTACACTCTCTAGCCATAGGTGAAGGTGAGAACACTCTTATGTGGGCATTGGTGGCAAAGGCACAATGTGGCTATACTAGCGTGGTGTAAGAGGAGGAGGGCATGCTGGGACTTGTGGTCCTACATAACCTGGACACACGTCTGCCACTCTCTCGCTTTCAGGGTGGCCAGCAGAGGATCCTTCCTGCCTTTCTCCTGGCACTTCGGTCAACGGACGGCACTGGTGTGGGGTGCTCCAATGAAAGGCGCTGCTGCAAGTGCTCAGCGCGCAGAGGCAGGGGGCGCGACAGGGGGACTGAATAGTCTGGCAGCCCGGCGAAACTGCCACATCAGCAGCCTCCTCACTGATAAACAAAGCTCCTTACTGTATGGAGCTTTCAGTCCCAGCACTCATTATCGGCAGGGATAACATATCCTGGAGAACACAAACAAATCAACCCTTCAGTAGTCAGTGGCCTCAGAATGTGGCCACCTAACAACAAGGTGTCAGCCGATTGCCAACTTTCAGATCTATTGTCAAGGCGCAGATGGTTAGACTGATTATAGCAGACGTGGATGACTGGCTTTAGGGTCCATTCACACGTCCGCAACGTGTTTTGCGGATCCGCACAACAGCAATGTGCATTCCGCATTTTGCAGACCGCACATTGCCGGCACTAATAGAATATGCCTGTTCTTGTCTGCAATTGCGGACAAGAACAGGACATGGTTTTTTTTGTTTTTTTCGGGAATGGAATTGCGCACGGTAAACTGTGATGCCCCGGCCCGACTGTGCTCATTCAATGCGCACGCGTCGATATTGCGTTCATCGGCGCATGCGCGGGATTACGGACGGGAGGAGGGAGGTTAGAGCAGAAACTAAGGGTGGGCAGACGCGGCGGAGGGGGAGTGGCTTCGTATGAAAATGACCCAGGGGCCTGGGCACCGGCCGTTGTAACGCCGCCCCTGGGCACCTTCACAGCCTCATTTGCATGCGGATTAAAAGTGTTTTTCTGCAGAAAGATGATAGCAAGGAGCAAACGGTAAGCACCGTTCTAATAGGGGGGATGCCGTGGACATAACACTGTTATTACGTTAATACGGTGAATCTGCGTGAAAGACTCCCTTTAAAATCATTGCTAAAAATCATAAATTAACATGACATCTTAAAAATGTATGTTTGGCATGTAGAGAGGAGCCTTGTCCAGTCATCAGCAAAGAACGGGAAGCCAGAAGGTCATCGAAAAGACAGACAGACAGACATATAGGTATAGGGATCAAGAAAAGAAAAGGAGAAGGTAGAGCGGAGGTGTTGCGCTGGAGGTCTCAGTGCCTGAATGTAAGAAATGATAGAACTTCTCACACTAAAGACATTGTAATAGCCATATTTCCCAAGAGATGGTCTGTCAGACAGCTTTAAGAAGAATGTGTCAACTCCCTTGAAGAGGACACGCGAATAAGATGCTGAGATGACCTTCCTCACCTTTTCTGGATGGAAGATCTCCAGTCTGGCTGCATTCAGTTCCCATGTAAACAATCTCCCCGTCTTTCACCATTTCGTTCCACAGACTGCAGAACCCATCTCGTGTGAAGGCAAGCTGCAATGTACAAAAAAAGAAGGTTATGCCATACAATTACCTCTGATCACCGCCATTGCAGCCTGCACCTGCTCTGAAGCCAAGGACTCATGGACATACTAAGGGCATGAGGTACATGGTGCTGTAGATTTACCACAGACTTTACCCAGTGCAGAATCATAAATTGACGTGCTGTAAATTTTCAATTGTATTCCGTAACGAGTTTTTACACCCCGTATAGATGAGATTTGTTTGACTCTCATACAAGTTGATGATACTGTCAAACGGAGTAGAATTTTCTGCCTGCATTTCCAAGGTGGAAAACCCGCAGCAAATAATGTCTCGTGTGGACGTACAGTACCCTTAGGCCCCTTTCACACAGGCGAGAATTCCGTGCGGGTGCAATGCGTGAGGTGAACGCATTGCGCCCGCACTGTATCCGGACCTATTCACTTCAATAGGGCTGTTCAGATAAGCAGTGATTTTCACGCATCACTTGTGCGTTGCGTGAAAATCGCAGCATGTTCTATATTCTGTGTTTTTCACGCAACAGAGGCCCCATAAACATGAATGGGGATGCGTGAAAATCTCAAGCATCCGCAAGCAAGTGAGGATGCAATGCGATTTTCACGCATGGTTGCTAAGGAGACGAGGGATGAGTTACCCGGGACCTCATTTAACTTTATTATTTTCTATTATAACATGGTTATAATGGAAAACAATAGCATTCTTTAATTTAGAATGCTAAATAAAAGGGCCATTGTGGGGTAAAAAAATAAAATAAAAAAATAGTAACTCTCCTCATCCACTTGATTGCGCATCCGGGCTAGTCTTCTTTCTTCTTCTTGCAGGACCTGGCTGGAAAGGGACCTTTGGTGATGTCATCGCGCTCACCACGTGATGAGCACGGTGACGTCAGCGCAGGTCCTGCTGAATGAAGATGAACTATCTTCATTCAGCAGGACCAGGACCTGCGCTGACGTCACCGTGCTCATCACGTGGTGAGCGCGATGACATCACCAAAGGTCCCTTTCCAGCCAGGTCCTGCAAGAAGAAGAAAGAAGACTAGCCCGGATGCGCAATCAAGTGGATGAGGTGAGTTAAATTTTTTTTATTTTTTTTTAACCCCACAATGGCCCTTTTACTTA
Source organism: Bufo bufo (assembly GCF_905171765.1). Classification (NCBI taxonomy): domain Eukaryota; kingdom Metazoa; phylum Chordata; class Amphibia; order Anura; family Bufonidae; genus Bufo; species Bufo bufo. The sequence goes on from NC_053391.1 coordinate 455,632,047, forward strand.
GCATTCTGTATTAAAGAATGCTATTATTTTCCATTATAACCATGTTATAATGGAAAATAATAAAATATACAGAACACCAATCCCAAACACGAACTTCAGTGAAGAAGTCCAGGTTCGGGTCTGGGTACCACAGTCAGTTTTTTATCACACGCGTGCAAAACGCATTGCACCCGCGCGATAAAAACTGAACATCGGAACGCAATCAAAACTGACTGCAATTGTATACCTACTAGCACGATTTTCCCTGATCGCAGACGCTACCCATCCGGACCTAATCCGGACACGCTCGTCTGCAAGGGGACTTCGACATCCTAACGTGGGGATAAAAGTCTTTCTGCTCAGTGCATAGAAGTACTGCAGTGGTGACAGACGTTGTGATCATGCAGGCGCACGTAATGTCATAATTCTGAGCGTTTATTAAAAGAACATAAAAATAGATACCTAAATAGAAGAGAATAAAATGGATCTTTCAATCCCTATAAAAGACCGGTAGGAATTAAACACTATTTTATATGTGCGAAAAACCCACTTGAAAACTAAAACCTTACACAGTGAAGTGAGAGCTTGCAAGTAACAAGGCAAAAAAATAAATATGCTGCATCCCGAAGGTCAAAATAAGAAGTGTCCTACCTATGAAACTGGCTGACTTGTTACATGTGCACTTGGCATCTGAAGCCATCTGTTGGTCCCATGTTCATATGTGCCTGCATTGTTAAAGGGGTTGTCCACTTAATTTATATTGATGGCCTATCCTCAGGATAGGTCATCAATATCAGATCGGCAGAGGGCCGACTCCTGGCACCTCTGATCAGCTGTTTGAAGAGAAAGCAGAGCTCCTACAAGCGCTGCCAACTCTTCACCGTTACCTGTTTGTCGTCACAACTGCAGCAGCGAGCAGTGTGATTAGAGCTAAGCCATACTATTCGCTTTACTTGAACAGGAAGGAGCCGTCCCATAGAAGTGGATGGGGACGAAGTAGTTGTAAATACACCTACTCATCGCTGCGGTTGCGACGAGGGAGAAGGTAAACCATGAAGAAACGGCAGCCCTCTTATGAGAGCTGCCTGCTCTTGAAACTGATTGGCCAGTGTGATGGAGTGGGAGCCCCGCCGATCTGATATTAATGACCTATCCTGAGGATAGGTGTCACTCATAATGGGAAGGCGATAACACCAGAATACACACAGAAGGGAATAGACCAGAATCTAGGCCTCAAAGCTAAGAAAGAGGGCTGGTGACCTCCTAGGAATTCCTAGACCTCTCCCCGACTCCTGCCAGTATGAGTAGACCCAGAAAGACTCATACACCAGAACCTTAGCCCTGGAAGCCCTAGGAACGGTGGCAGGGAATGAGACTACTGGTTACTACTGAAGGAACCACTGTCTCCCTGAGGCCTAGAAAACAACACACACTAGCAAACAACAAAATGCAAAACTGAATGCACTTCTCTTAAAAGAAGAATGGAGGAGCAGGAGATCCAAAGGAACAACACTCCAGCTCAACCGCATGGTAAGCAGTGTGAGTCAGGACTAAATAGAGCCTCAGTAATGACCACAATTTGCACCTGACGAGAAGTGTGGTCATTACTAAACAACAACACTGCAAGGTGAGAACAGAGAGACTGTCAGATAACCTCACGTGCCGTCAGTCTCTCAGATCTTCTCACCTCTGTCATGGGAGGGACAATGACAATAGGTCATCAATATAAAAATAGCAGACAGCCCCTCTAAAAATAAATAAATTATTAAGTTTTAATACATGCAAATGAACCACTGGGAGCGACGAGGGCGTTGCCATTACACCTAGAGGCTCTGCTCTCTCTGCAACTGCTGCGTCCTCTCCATTGTGATTGATAGGACCAGGCAGTGAAAAGGTCATGCCTGAAGAGCAGTATATGTTTTTCCTTCGTGCATCTCCTTATTGTAGGAAAAACAAGTGTGCATAGAGAATGACACTGTATGGCCAAGGCTTATGGAAACTGTGACTGAACCGTCCAGTTGATAGACAAGTAATAATGGTGAAAGAACGGATTTTAATTTTTCCTGACGAGAACTTGTCATTCAGGCCATGAACTGAAAAAGCCATCACAACACACTGAAGCATGTCACTGAACTGTGTACGCATACAGTGTCTGCTATTGTGAAAGAAGCAGCTACCCGACACCATCAGAGCAGCCGGTCAGCTGAGAAGGTTGTTTACTACGACTGGAAATAGAATACAGTGAAAGACCCCCGCAAATTTAAACCTACAACAAATGGGCTTTTCCTTCTAACCCATGGTACATTTTCCAAATGGGTACTGTGTATCAATACCCACATGTATGATCCAGCCATTTCTAGCATGGTTATGATGCAATCAAAGAGAAACAAATTTTGAGTGGAATTTTGTCTACCAGCTAAATGCACTAAAATCTGCATATCCATCTATTAGTTGTGTTGAGTTATGGAGACCACCTTGAACGTCCTGAAGGATGAGAGCTGCTGGGACCTCCTTGAACATCCTGGAGATCATGAGCTGCAGAGACCTGCAACTAGTGCTGGAAGACCACAGTCTGGTAGTGACCGTGTTATGGTCTGGGGGAATGTTTTTGTGGCATTCTCTGGGCCCTCTCATCCATGTGGAAAGTATTCTCAACTCATTTGGATATGAATCCATCCTTGCAGACCACATACATCTGTACATGTCGACTGTCTTCCCGAGGAGGGATGGGATCTTCCAGCAAGACAATGCAACATGTCACACAGGTAGAAAAGTCCGATATTGGTTAGAGGAGCATGACCAAAACTTCCAAGTAGCACCCTGGCCCCCTAATTCCCCAGACTTGAACCAAACTGTGCATCTGTGGGACCACCTTTATCGTTGTGTTCGCTCTATGGATCCTCACCCACACACCCTCCAACAGTTGTGGGATGCACTGCAGTACATCCTACCAGGACCTTATTGTGCCCGTCCATGCTGCACTTGGTGGTCACTCTGGATATTCGTGCTGGTGGTCATAATAATGTGAAACATCAGCAAGTATGTCCTTGCAGATTCTGTGGAAACAAAGTCCAGAGAAAGAACAGACAAAAATATTCTGCCAATCTAGTACGAGGACTATTTTTATCCCATGCTGGATTAGCAGGATTTCCAGTCCACGCTGTGCCATCTTTTACTGTATTATCACCTCCCAATACTGACAGCAGGGCAGCTGTACTGCATTTACTTCATAACATTAAGGATTTTCAGGAACGCTCTCATGCGTGCTGCTTGAGAGCGTTCATCACCTGGATAGGTCATCAGTATCTGATTGGCAGGGGTCCGACACTCGGGACCTCCGTCGATCAGCTGTTTGAGAAGGCACAGGCCTTCTCCAGCTTGGACATCATGTACATTGGTCACATGGGCCAGGTGAAGCTTAGCCCCACTGAAGTGCATGGGGCTGAGCTGCAATACCAAAAACAGCCACTATACAATGTATGGCGCTGGGCTTGGTCAGTAGAGAGAAGGCCGCAGCGCTACTGTGAGTACTGGTGCCTTCTCAAACAGTTGATCGGCAGGGGTCCCAGATGTCAGACCCCCACCAATCAGATCCTCAGGATAGGTCGAGAGTAGAAAAGTCTCGGCATACCCTTTTAATGAATTGTGCCCAATGTATCCAGGTCACGTCAGTTCATCACACATGTGGAAACGGTCTGATAAATACTGCCTGTGTGAACCAGATAAGCCTCATCAGCCGTACCGTACACCAACACTAAGGTCAGCAACGCAGAGAAAACATTACGGGTTGTTTTTTCTTTCTAATTTTGACTTTTGAAAAAGGCATTGACTCTTTATAATCAGGTTTGTATGAAGGGTCATATGTCACAACTGTAAAGTAAAAAAAAAAAAAAAAAAAAAAAAAAAATTGCAAACTCTACTTGTGCAAAAATATAAACCTTTTTGCCCTTTTTCTCTTGCGGTCATCATTATTTAAAGAAATGAGTGGGGCGTAGTGGGAGGGGCAGGGTTTCCCAAGATAATTACTATAAGTTTTGGCATAAATCATAGCTGACATCATAGCCTCCAAAATTTAAAGGGGAGTTCCCATTTTTTATTGATTGGTGGAGGTCAGCCTGCTTTAGGGTAGCCGCACAGATAAAGTGGAATGGCTTTGTGAAGGGGATGGGGTCTAGTCTGCTTTTGCAGGAGAAACAAGGGTATCAGAAATTCTCCTTACAGCCACAGATAGGTCTGCTGTGAGGTTTGTGAGACAGAAGGAGGAAGTGACTGAAACAATGCCATGTCCAAAAAGGCAGTTAAAGGGGTAATGTAATCATTTATTGTAAAATGTGAAACTCCGTCACCGTATTGTATATGTCAATCTTCTAACAAGGTTAGTAAGTAACCCTTTAAAACGCTGAACAAGCAGCAGATTAAGGGGTCAATTATGACAGAAAAAGATGGCAACAGTGCGTTTACAGCACACAAAAGGGGGTCCACGTTTCCTGCCCAGGGAGGGTTATCACCCTGCAAATGCTTCCACATTTTGTATTTTAATGTTCAATAAAAAGAAAAAAAAAAAAAAGAAAAATGGCCAACAGGAGTTTTCTAGAGCTCATTGTATTTTTTGCACAATGGGATAAAGGCGGCAGAATGGTGACACATAAGGGACAGTGATGGCATACAGGAGGTAGAATGGTGACACGTAAGGGACAGTGATGGCAGGAGGCAGAATGGTGACACATAAGGGACAGTGATGGCAGGAGGCAGAATGGTGACACATAAGGGACAGTGATGGCATACAGGAGGCAGAATGGTGACACGTAAGGGACAGTGATGGCATACAGGAGGTAGAATGGTGACACGTAAGGGACAGTGATGGCAGGAGGCAGAATGGTGACACATAAGGGACAGTGATGGCAGGAGGCAGAATGGTGACACATAAGGGACAGTGATGGGAGGAGGCAGAATGGTGACACATAAGGGACAGTGATGGCAGGAGGCAGAATGGTGACACATAAGGGACAGTGATGGCAGGAGGCAGAATGGTGACACAAGGGACAGTGATGGCATACAGGAGGCAGAATGGTGACACGTAAGGGACAGTGATGGCATACAGGAGGTAGAATGGTGACACGTAAGGGACAGTGATGGCAGGAGGCAGAATGGTGACACATAAGGGACAGTGATGGCAGGAGGCAGAATGGTGACACATAAGGGACAGTGATGGCATACAGGAGGCAGAATGGTGACACGTAAGGGACAGTGATGGCATACAGGAGGCAGAGCGGTGACAGCAGACGGTGATGGCATAAAGGAGGCAGAATGGTGACACGTAAGGGACAGTGATGGCATACAGGAGGCAGAATGGTGACACACAGAGGACAGTGATGGCATAAAGGAGGCAGAGCGGTGACACACAGGGGACGGTGATGGCACACAGGAGGCAGAATGGTGACACATAGGGGAAAGTGATGGCACACAGGAGGTAGAATGGTGACACAGGGGACGGTGATGACATACAGGAGGCAGAATGGTGACACAGGGGACGGTGATGGCATACAGGAAGCAAAGCGGTAATACATAGGGGACAGTGATGGCATACGGGGACAGGGTGGTGACACACCAAAGATAGTGACAGCATACAGGGGACAGGGTGGTGCCATACTGGCTATAACGACAGTATATAGGTGGCAGAATGGTGGCATCCAGGTGGTAGAGTGATGGCATATTAGAGCACAGAGTTTTCTAGAGCCTGTAGTATTTTTTTCCACAGCTTTTTTGAGAGTGTATACGATAAATCGGCATATAACTGCTCATTAATGCATTATGGCCCATTTTGAATGCATGGTAGTATGGGATAATACCATAGAACAAAGTTCTCCAGGATTTAACAACTGATAATCAGATCAATGGAGGTCCAGCACCTCACACCCCCACCAATCATCATTTCGGAAGTATCTCTGGTACAGGAAATGGCCTCTGCGACTACACAGCTCCCTCCATTGTGTGGTGGACGGAGTGGGTTACTGCAGCGCTGTCCCTACTAAAGTCCCTATTCTGAGAGGAAGATGAGAAAACATTCCCTTTGGGTCAAACGAGAGACCTTTGTCTGAAATAGATTCAGAGAGCCCCTAGTACAATATTCCCGCTAAATTTAGAAAACACAAATCCTCATACTAACTGGATTCAGAGTCCCTAGCGCTAAATAAAGAAAGGCTATTGAAAAATCCCCACGGTTCGACTGTTCACAATATAACAGGGCGTAAAGTAAAGTACAGTGCTACTGACATTTATCAAGACAGGAGTTCCCAAAGGCCAGGCTTGATCTGGGCGCCAGAAACTGAAGACTACACCAGCCAGGAGCTGGCATACGTTAAAGTAAGGGCTCTTTCACACTTGCGTTGTCCGGATCCGGCGTGTACTCCATTTGCCGGAATTACACACCGGATCCGGAAAAACGCAAGTGAACTGAAAGCATTTGAAGACGGATCCATCTTCAAAATGCGTTCAGTGTTACTATGGCACCCAGGATGCTATTAAAGTCCTGGTTGCCATAGTAGTAGAGGGGAGCGGGGGAGCAGTATACTCCGTGCAGGATACAGTCCGTGCAGCTCCCGGGGCGCTCCAGAATGACGTCAGAGCGCCCCATGCGCATGGATGACGTGTCCAATGCGACACGTCATCCATGCGCGTGGGGCGCCCTGACGTCACTCTGGAGCACCCGGGGAGCCGCACGGACGGTAAGTATACTGCTCCCCACTACACTTTACCATGGCAAACAGGACTTTAGCGTCCTGGCAGCCATGGTAACCATTCAGAAAAAGCTAAACTACGGATCCGGTAATGCGCCGAAACGACGTTTAGCTTAAGGCCGGATCCGGATTAATGCCTTTCAATGGGCATTAATTCCGGATCCGGCAAGTGTTCAGGATTTTTGGCCAGAGCAAAAAGCGCAGCATGCTGCAGTATTTTCTCCGGCCAAAAAACGTTCCGGTCCTGAACTGAAGACATCCTGATGCATCCTGAACGGATTTCTCTCCATTCAGAATGCATTAGGATAAAACTGATCAGGATTCTTCCGGCATAGAGCCCCGACGACGGAACTCTATGCCGGAAGAAAAGAACAACGCAAGTGTGAAAGAGCCCAATCTGGTGGGTCAGTCTAAGCCCCGCCCCTTTAGAAAAGAGGCAAGAAGCTTCAAAGGTCACAAATTATTAAGCATATATGGCGTTTGCCAAAATTTTCGACTTTTATGCCACTATTGCATTAGTAAATTCCCCTCTCTGTGTCCAATTACCATATTTAAATAGTATAGACCTGCCATGACTCTTCAGGAGGATAGCAAAGGTGAAGAGTTTAGAAGAGAATGTATATAGAAAAGGGGAGATAGGATTTAAAAGGGTTGTCTCACTTCAGCAAGTGGCATTTATCATGTAGAGAAAGTTAATACAAGGCACTTACTAATGTATTGTTATTGTCCATATTGCTTCCTTTGCTGGCTGGATTCATTTTTCCATTACATAATACACTGCTCGTTTCTATGGTTACGACCACCCAGCAATCCAGCAGTGGTGGTCGTACTTGCGCACTATAGGAAAAAGTGCATGCCTATGTGCGGTCCCACAGTCCCAGCGTTTTTTTTATAGTGTGCAACCATGACCACCACTGATGGATTACTGGGTGGTCGTAACCCCTGAATACAAGCAGTGTATAATGCAAAAAAATGAATCCAGCCAGCAAAGGAAGCAATATAGACCATCATAACACATTAGTAAATGCCTTGTATTAACTTTGTCTACATGATAAAAAACCATTTGCTGAATTAAGACAACCCCTTTAGAGGGCTTTTATTGGTTTTTTTTTACAGAAACCGCGTCATTCTGGTTTCTGCGCCACTTTTGCTGTTGCAGCTTGGCATCATTTATTTACATGGAGCTCGGCTGTAATTCCAGAAATGTCCCAAAGACAAGAGGGCCGCCGCTTCTGTAAGAGTGTCTCTTTCCCTAATAATCTGAGCAACTCATTTCAAGGGATTTTCCTGCAATCAGGTAAAAATTGGCTAAAAGATTGAATGCCTTAAAATGAAAACAAACATTACTCCTCTGAGATTCTGCACCGCTCCAGTTCTCCCAACCAGCCCTTGCTGCAGGAACAATGAGCCAATCACTGACCTCAGTAGTCTTATGTTGTACGTAGCTGAGGCCAGTGATAGGCTGCAGCAGTTATATGGGTCAACGGGCATATCATAGCTGGAGCAAAGTCCACAGCTGCGTAGTTGTAGAAGTGTGTGGGGGGAGGGGGGGGTCAAGTGAGTGGTTCTTTTATTGTAAGGTATTCGCATTCCTAATTAGAAGCATTTTTTTTATTATTATTATTTTTTATATTAATGATTAATATACAAAGAAACGTCCCACAAGCCAGATGTAGATCTGAAGGGTGACTCATTCTGCATAGTAAACTGATTTACTTGTTGAAAGAATGGCCGTGTGCAGTCATGGGGAAGATTTACACTGGCTACTAACAGGATGTCTGCCAGGATCTTACTTCCAGCAAACTATAGTGTAGGAAATGGGTTTTTTCCAGCAGCAAAGACCAGTATATGGGTCATAAAACAGCGAGCGAGTCTATTGCGGGAATCTCGCTCCGTGTGCGAGTGTGATCCTCCGCTCTGGACTTGCAGGAGCGCACGGCGTTATCATGATTTATAATGCTATGTGTCTCTGCATGGCCTTTTTTCCACAGAATCATAGTGACATAAAGCTGTCAGTAGGATTCTGTAGAAATAAGGTCAAGCAGAGACATGCGCTCCTGTAAGTCCAGAGCGGAGGATCACACTCTCACACGGACGGAGCGTGATTCCCGCAATGGACTCGCTCGTGTGAAACAGCCCTAAAGGGATTATCCAGTTTCTAATCATTACTTAGGCTACTTTCACACTTGCATTGCATTTAGCCTGTACATCGCCGATATACCTCAAACTAGATCGAGGAAGTTTGGATACGCCGATGACTGGGTACTGGCAACAAGAAGCACATCAGTGGAAACAACAGAAGAAATCCTAACAGCCGCCCTAAAAGTGCTGGGAGAATAGTTTAAAAAAAAATTAATTAAAATATGGAGACTCCAACCAAATTTCACTAAAACGGAAGTAACCTGTTTCCACCTTAATAACAAATGAGCTAATAGAGAACTTAATATACAATTTGAAAACACCTCTCTAAAGCACAACCAAACACCTAAAGACCTAGGTGTAACCCTAAATAGATCCGTGTCTTACAAGGAACACCTAACAAAAACAGCTAAAAACAAGAAACAATATCATCCAACAGCTGTGAGGAACAACCTGGGGAGCATCGGCCTCCGCTCTGAGCTCCTCGGCTCTGGTGCTGAATACTGCGCCCAACTGAACACCATGCGCATGGTATCAACCCCCACGTACTGGCCATATCCCTTCACCACACCTGCTGAGAAAAAAGAGAAGGACCACAGAAACCTGCCAATAGACATGGAAGACTCCAATCCCATAAACCACCTACCAAAACAGCAAAAATGATCATGGAGGAAGGGTACAACCTCACCAATGCATGGATCCAAGTACATAACATGCATCACAACAACATGCCTATGCCATGCATTACCCAAACTCCACCGGGTTTCAACCTGCCACGCAAAACCTGGTCCACGCTAAACAGGATCAGAACCGAGCATGGGAGGTGTGCATACCTCCTACACAAATGGGGCAAACAACAATCCCCACTCTGACTGCGGAAAGAACCAGACTATAAAACACATCATAGAAGAACGTCCGACAAGGTCCTATGATAAGATGATACACAAAGAAGAAGGTGAGTTGAAGGGGTTCAACTGACCAAGAGGTGGGGGGAGGGGAGAAAAATGGGAAAGCGCCAACCCAAGCTGAGGGCAGGTAGAGATGTTACTGTCCCGGTGGTGGTGTAGTACACAGCACAGAGAGGAGTAGTTGAACCCCTTCACCTTCTTCTTTGTGGATCTTATTGTTGTATTGAGTGCCTTCACTGGACACTTTTTCCAGCTGCCTTCCTTGCGTTCCTCTCTGTACCACCACGGTCGGCGCCAGCTTTCACACACTCTGGGGATTTCTTCAGATCCTTGAGTGGTTGAACTAACTTGTTTTACAAGGTCCTATGACGGCAGCCCAGAAGATTTCCTGATGGCAACCACTGAAGCCTGCTCTGTTCCACCCTGCCACACCTCCATATTCACTCCGCTTCATTATTGTTACCTTATTTGGCTAAGTGTTGAGTGTATGCATGTGTATATGCCTATGGATGCACTTATGCATTTTATGTGTTGCTATTTTAGTGTCTACGCCATACGATAAATAAAAAAAATACATTGTTTTCAGTGCCAGATCCGTTTTTATGACCGGACACAAAACCGCAGCTTGCAGCAGTTTTGGGCCAGTCACAAACGGAATGCTGATAGAACGGAAGACATTGTGGACGGATCTCTTTCCATTCAGAATGCATTAGGACTAAACGGAAACGTATTTTCTTCCGGTACTAAGATCCTATGCCGGATCTCTATACCAGAAAACAACAATACAAGTGTGAAAGTAGCCTTAGCTGACAGATCCCACACATCGATGATATGGAGCCAGTGCAGCCAGTGCTGAGGCCAGCGATTGGCTGCAGCGGTCGCGTGATGCTGACGCACCACTGCAGCTTGTTAAACAGAGCCCAGCCAGGAGAATTCTAGCAGCAGCACAGGATCTGACAGCTATGTAACACTCAGTTCTCCTTTACAGAATGATCCCATGTGTTGTCGGCTTTCTTCCTGAAACTGGGCAACCCCTTTAACAACTTCTGGCAAAGCACCCAATACACTGGATTCAAGAAAGACCACAGTTATCAAGGAGGATAATACAATTTCACCTGTAAATCGGTCTTCAGCCATTTTGAATCAAATCTTGATTGTGCAACCAGGGTGAACTTTTCTGAAGACATCTTGCTTGCTCTACACTGCCTGGAATTTAAAAAGAGAACATATCAGAAGACATACAGGGTACAAACGTACAAAAAATAAATAAATAAAAATTATCCCCAAAGATCCCGATCCCTGCTCGACACGTGGGAAATGTCAGGAGATTGTAAGTCGTCTCAGCCAGTGACCATAGGCAGCCATATCCTGCCATTTACTATGTGTCAAGCCTGGGCCAAGAAGCAGACATCGGGGACCGGGTGAGCGGCAGAATGTAATGCTTCAAAATGTCTTTTAGATAGGTAATGGCACCAGTGCTATGGGTTTGCCATAAACGTCTAAGGGAACTTTCACACTAGCGGCAAGGAACTCCGGCAGGCTGTTCCGGCGGGAGAACAGCCTGTTGAATCCCTGCTGCCGCTAGTGTACGCGGGTCCCCGCGTACTACCGCTTTGTCCCCATTGACTATAATGGGGGCAGGCCGGAGTTACGGCGGCAGCACGGCAAACATGCCGAGAGGCGGCCAGAATAAAAGTACGACATGTCGTAGTTTTATTGCAGCCGCCTCTCTCCGTGCGCTGCCGTGCTGCCGCCGGAACTCCGGCCCGCCCCCATTATAGTCAACGGGGCTGAAGCGGTAGTCCAGGGGCACGCGTGCACTAGCGGCAGCACGGATCCGACAGGCTGTTCACCCGCCGGAACAGACTGCCGGAGTTCCTTGCCGCTAGTGTGAAACTAGCCTAAGACTAAAATAAGATGCAAAGTGATTGTGAAACAGCATAGCGAAAAATAACTCTAACTTACTCAAAGTCATACAGACTAGAATGATTAAATATCTGTGCACTTAATAAGAACCAATGTGAAAGAATGAAACACCGCCAAGTTTCTACTTAAAACTGAGTCAGAAAAACGACCTGCTGCTAAAACAAGTTTTTTACTTAATATTTTATAAAAACTTTTTGATGCTGTTTTTTTTTTCCCCTTTCTAATTTTCTACGTTCCTTTCTGAATTAAAAAAAATACATAAATGTTTTATCACTGGCCACTGAGCCTCATAGCAGACAGACAATTTTCAGCAGTCTTCTCATTATCATCACAGTCAGGAATACAATCGTAGCCAACGCCTATATATAGGAGCACCGCTAAAAAATAGTTGATGGTCACAGCACAGCTTACCTCCTCACCCTTTCTGCACAATGACCAAGTCATAGAGGAAGCCTAGACACCACTATTACATAGAGGGCAGAGTCATCTCCAGGTTCCTACGGTCCATGTGGCTGCTATAAAGCAAATTTCTGAACTGCTTTTAGAGGGCTATTCCCATCACAGGCATTTATAGTAGAGTTCAGAATACCTGTCCTATGAGGTGGGCAGAGGTGTCCGGCGTGGCAGAGGCCATGCTGCAATACTTCTCTAAAGGGGTTGTCTCAACTCAGTAAGTTGCATTTATCATGTAGAGAAAGTTATTACAAGCCACTTACTAATATATTGTTATCCATATTGCTTCCTTTGCTGGCTGGATTTATTTTTCCATCACATTATACACTGCTCGTTTCCATGGTTACAGACCACCCTCTCCACCTCCAGTCCTTTTCCAAGAACTAAGACACATAAGATTTTTTTATTTTTTTTTGGGAAGGGAATTAGCCGGGTGCTGTCATAGGCTCAAAGAAAACCGATTACCGGTAAGTGCAATCCTATTTTTCCCCCTCGCCTATGACAGCTTCCATGGAGAATTAAGAGATTTATTTATGGTGGGACAACAGCCTGACGTACCTTACGGCCAAAACTCTGGCCTTCATTAGAAGGCAGCTAAAGTCTATAATGCTTGAAAAAAGTATGCAGAGAACTACAGGTGGTAGCCCTACAAATCTGCTCTATAGAAGTGGAGGCCCTCTCTGCCCAAGAAGAAGAGACTGATCTAGTAGAGTGAGCACCAAACCCCGATGGTGGAACAGCTCTCTTTGATGAGTATGATAAGTAAATAGCTAGCCTGATCCATCTAGCGATAGTCTGGAATGATGCAGCAGAGCCCCTCTTCGTACCTTGAAAGGAAAGCAACAGACGGGAGGAGGACCTCCAGGGTTGTGTGATCTGCAGATACTGAATTAAACATCTCCTCACGTCTAAACAATGGAACTCCGATTCCTTCTCATTTTTTGGAGAAGCACAGAAAGAGGGAGGAACTCTCTCTTGGGAATGGTGAAAAGAGGAAGAAACCTTTGGCAAAAAAAGAAGGAAGGATCAGGAAAAATAACCACCCGATCCTCCACAATTTTTAAAAGGATTCGGTCATGAGATTTTACCCCTATAACCTAAACATACAGTCAGGTCCATAAATATTGGGACATTGACACAATTCTAAACATTTTGGCTCTATACACCACCACAATGGATTTCAAATGAAATGAACAAGATGTGCTTTAGGGCTCTTTCACACCTGCGTTCTTTTCTTCCGGCATAGAGTTCCGTCGTCGGGGCTCTATGCCGGAAGAATCCTGATCAGGATTATCCTAATGCATTCTGAATGGAGAGTAATCCGTTCAGGATGCATCAGGATGTCTTCAGTTCCGGTACGGAACGTTTGTTGGCCGGAGAAAATACCGCAGCATGCTGCGCTTTTTGCTCCGGCCAAAAATCCGGAACACTTGCCGCAAGGCCGGATCCGGAATTAATGCCCATTGGAAGGCATTGATCCGGATCCGGCCTTAAGCTAAACGTCGTTTCGGCGCATTGCCGGAGCCGACATTTAGCTTTTTCAGAGTGGTTACCATGGCTGCCGGGACGCTAAAGTCCTGACAGCCATGGTAAGTGTAGTGGGGAGCGGGGGAGCAGTGTACTTACCGTCCGTGTGGCTCCCCGGGCGCTCCAGAGTGACGTCAGGGCGCCCCAAGCGCATGGATCACGTGATCCATGTGATCACGTCATCCATGCGCATGGGGCGCTCTGACGTCATTCTGGAGCGCCCCGGGAGCTGCACGGACTGTAAGTATACTGTTCCCCCGCTCCCCACTACTACTATGGCAACCAGGACCTTAATAGCGTCCTGGGTGCCATAGTAACACTGAAAGCATTTGGAAGACGGTTCCGTCTTCAAATGCTTTCAGTACACTTGCGTTTTTCCGGATCCGGCAGGCACCTCCGGCAACGGAAGTGCATGCCGGATCCCAACAACGCAAGTGTGAAAGAGGCCTTAACTGCAGACTGTCAGCTTTAATTTGAGGGTATTTCCATCCAAATCAGGTGAACGGTGTAGGAATTACAACAGTTTGCATAAGTGCCTCCCACTTGTTAAGGAACCAAAAGTAATGGAACAGAATAATAATCATAAATCAAACTTTCACTTTTTAATACTTGGTTGCAAATCCTTCACAGTCAATTACAGCCTGAAGTCTGGAACGCATAGACATCACCAGACGCTGGGATTCATCCCTGGTGATGCTCTGCCAGGCCTCTACTGCAACTGTCTTCAGTTCCTGCTTGTTCTTGGGGCATTTTCCCTTCAGTTTTGTCTTCAGCAAGTGAAATGCATGCTTAGTCGGATTCAGGTCAGGTGATTGACTTGGCCATTGCATAACATTCCACTTCTTTCCCTTAAAAAACTCTTTGGTTGCTTTTGCAGTATGCTTTGGGTCATTGTCCATCTGCACTGTGAAGCGCCGTCCAATGAGTTCTGAAGCATTTGGCTGAATATGAGCTGATAATATTGCCCGAAACACTTTAGAATTCATCCTGCTGCTTTTGTCAGCAGTCACATCATCAATAAATACAAGAGAACCATGTCCATTGGCAGCCATACATGCCCACGCCATGACACTACCACCACCATGCTTCACTGATGAGGTGGTATGCTTAGGATCATGAGCAGTTCCTTTCCTTCTCCATACTCTTCTCTTCCCATCACTCTGGTACAAGTTGATCTTGGTCTCATCTGTCCATAGGATGTTGTTCCAGAACTGTGAAGGCTTTTTTAGATGTCATTTGGCAAACGCTAATCTGGCCTTCCTGTTTTTGAGGCTCACCAATGGTTTACATCTTGTGGTGAACCCTCTGCATTCACTCTGGTGAAGTCTTCTCTTGATTGTTGACTTTGACACACATACACCTACCTCCTGGAGAGTGTTCTTGATCTGGCCAACTGTTGTAAAGGGTGTTTTCTTCTCCAGGGAAAGAATTCTTTGCTCATCCACCACAGTTGTTTTCTGTGGTCTTCCAGGTCTTTTGGTGTTGCTGAGCTCACCGGTGCGTTCCTTCTTTATAAGAATGTTCCAAACAGTTGTTTTGGCCACGCCTAATGTTTTTGCTATCTCTCTGATGGGTTTGTTTTGTTTTTTCAGCCTAATTATGGCTTGCTTCACTTTGGATCTCATCTTGAGAGTTGACAGCAACAGATTCCAAATGCAAGTAGCACACTTGAAATGAACTCTGGACCTTTTATCTGCTCATTGTAATTGGGATAATAATTGGGAATAACACATACCTGGCCATGGAACAGCTGAGAAGCCAATTGTCCCATTACTTTTGGTTCCTTAACAAGTGGGAGGCACATATGCAAACTGTTGTAATTCCTACACCGTTTACCTGATTTGGATGTAAATACCGTCAAATTAAAGCTGACAGTCTGCAGTTAAAGCACATCTTGTTTGTTTCATTTGAAATCCATTGTGGTGGTGTATAGAGCCAAAAATGTTAGAATTGTGTCAATGCCCCAATATCTATGGACCTGACTGTATGCTCATGTCCGAAGTAATAAGAATAATCCTAAGCTGGCCTTATTAAACTTCACTGTGGCTCTATTTGCCCAAAAAACTGGTTTTTATAACCTGTCACTCACTTAAGGTGACCAAGGGGGGTCCGTTAATACAGGGTGCCCGGCGTGGACTCCTGGCAGCGGCTTCGTTGAGCGAAGTGCGCATGCGCACTTCGCTCAACGAAGCCGCTGCCAGGAGTCCACGGCGCATCAGGCTGAGCCTAGTGCGCAGGCGCGGGATCTGGCAGAGGGACGGGTAGGATTGCAGAGGCGGCGCTGAGCTGTAGAAGGCGGCGCAGAAGACAGCGAAAGCAGCGCTGGGCACCGGACGGCGAGGGCCGAGGCCGGACACCCTGTATTAACGGACCTCCCCTTGGTCACCTTAAGTGAGTGATTGACAGGTTATAAAACCCTGTTTTTTTGTGCAAATAGAGCCACAGTGAAGTTTAATAAGGCCATTTTAGGATTATTCTTATTCTGGCAGAAGAACAGCCTGCTGGTATACCGTATTGGGTATAGCCAGATACAACCAACTATATGCTCTCATTGACTATAAATGTGGTCCAAGAACATCTGGCCATTTTCCGACATACATGCTGGGTACTGTCCAATGCTTTTTTTTTGTCCTACCAAAACCCAGCTTGAATGCTGTAACAAGGCCGGACCCCATTACAGTCAATCGCTGCAGCAGCCGGCAGATAATCCAGCTATACCAGATATGGTACATTCTGGCTGTTCTTCTGACAATGTATATTGCAGCTGTGTAAGAAGCCTTGTGTGTGCGCAATTATGTGCTATACCACTGTAAGAAATAAAAATATTGTTTTTATAAAGAAATGTTATTTTAAGAGGGTTTTTCTTATTAGAGTACTCGATTAATTGTAAAAAATAATCAATAGAATACTCAATTACTAAAATAATCGTTTACTGCAGCCCTAGGCAACAGACACCTCTGGGATCTTGAATCTAGGATCATCCCCAAAAAAACTGCATCTTTGACTTGGGTGCAAACTGGACTTTTCTATGATTATCTCCCATCCTAGCTTGTCCAGAACCTCTCTCAACCAGATAATCTGTTCTTCCAAGATGTGACCTGCCTGGGCGAGGAGAAGAAAATTGTCTAGATAGGGAATGACCACTAAGTCCTTTTCCCTCACATGAGCTATCATCTCCGCAATGAACTTCGTAAAAACCATTGGGGCCTGAGACAGTCCAAAGGGAAGGGCCTGAAACTGAGCATCCAGAATCCCGTTCTCTAGGAGAACTGCTACTCTTAAAAACTTTTGGTGGTGGGGATGGACAGGAACATGATAATATGCATCCCTGAGATCCACTGTGGCCATGCAACAACCTGGGAAGAGATAGTTTACTGCTGATTTGATGCATTCCATCTGAAATTTTAAATTGAAAGTTTATTATTGTACGAAAAGAACCATTCGTTGTTGTTTTTTTTACAAGAAAAAAAAGGAGTTGAGTAAAATCCTCTTGCCTCTTCCTGCTTTGGGACCTCCACCAATACTTTTTTTTGCCAATAGGGAATTGTAACGGAACGCCTAGCACCCCGACCGGGTACCTCCGTCGATAGATGCTCCTAGTGCTTCCAGAGGACTCCAAGCACTCCACTTGACACCATCAGCACTGCAGACCCCATGAACCGCCGAAGCTTGGTGGAGGTCTCGCCGTCTCCTACCCACCCGGGACCGACGACAAGGCTCCAGTGGGTGAACCTCTCCTAAATCCAGAGACAGTAACCAGGAGCAAGCTCTTACAAGAGCTTATACTCAGGGGAGTATTGTGATATAGCAATCCCCAAGAGTGTAGTTATTCCATCCCCCAAACATGAGCCAAGACTTCATGAAGGTATAAAACAGGAACACTTTATTGAGGGCTAACCGCCTGTATTTATGCAGGTCCCCATCTGGTGGACACGCCCCTAGGTGACCAGAAGGAAGACTGACACAGGACAGATACGTAGCACTCAGGATACACAGACACAACACATCCCCACAATGCATCATGGTTTCCTCCTCTCTGCCCTGGAGACACCCGAGGAGCAATTCAATTATCTCTCAGGACAAAGGGAAATCGCCAATACACATGTGGAGACACAGGACAGAAATCACCACCCAAACACCCAATGTTACACCCCCACAGCAAACACAGACTTTTAACATAGCCCCAGATAGCTCAAGTCTGAGTGCATATCATTAGGTGAATGGCAGTCAGAATACACGAAATACAATAATATTAGCCATCTGGGTACCCTCACATAACAAAATACCATTCCAAAGACAGATTTAAGCTGTGCGGCCGGTCTGTCTTCTCCTTTAAAGTTAGTATGGGCCATAAGCCTGAGGCAAGAGGCTGGTAAACAGGCCTCTCCAAAACCCAGTGGCGAGGTTGGTTTCGCCACACATCTCCCCCTCCCAGGGAAGACTAACCAGATACCTGACCTCATGCCGGTCGATATCTGAGTTAGTCTGGCAGTCCACCCACAACCCAATACTGGACCTGTTGAATTTTGGGGCCTGGCTCTGTTCTGTATGTCCCCAGCTGTTGAGGGGGCATCTGCTACTCCTTGCTTCCTTGTTGCTCTCTAGCTTGGAGCTGTAGGTACTTGGTGGGCAGAGGCCGACTGCGCTCTGCACAGATGCCAGCTCTTCCGCTGGGGTAGCCTGTGGGAAGTCCGGCTCTGGAGAAGAGGATAGAGGAGGGCAGAGGCCAACTGCGCTCTGCCCAGATGCCAGCTCTTCCGCTGGGATGTGGTCAGGGAATCCTATCCCCAGGACCTTGTTGCAGATCGGCTGTGGAGAGGAGGAATCGCTTACCTCCTCCTCCTGGCATTCCTGCAGGGTTGGTGGGGGGATCTGAAACGGCCGTCCAGCATCCCGGTAGGCCTGGTGCAGAGACCGCGGTCCCATCTGCACCATCGGAGTTAGGGGTGCTGTCCCCCTGTGGTTGGGGAGAGAGATCAGTGGGAATCGCAGGCTCATCCCCTGCCCCCAGAACTCTGTTGGGAAGTAGCTGGGAAGGGGAGGGCTCGCTTACCTCCTCCTCCTGGTATCCCTGCGGAGATAGCTGGGGATCTGGACCGACCGTCCAGCATCCCTGTAGGACTGGTAGAGAGACCTCGGTCCCATCTCCACCTGCCATCTGTGGGTCCTCCCAGGACCAGTCTGTGAGGTCCCTCAACATTTGCGAGTAAGGACCACCTGCGTCCACACCTGGCAACTCCGGCTGCTGTTGAGGGTCTGGGCCAGCTGCCCAGCATCCCGGTGGAGAGACCTCGGTCCCGTCTCCACCTGCCTGTTGTGGTTCCTCACAGGACCAGTCTATGAGGACCCCAAATACGGGTTCCTCTGGCCGCCTCAGGGGGAGACTGAACCTCCTCGGATGCAGCCTCTGCTCGGCTGCTGTAACACTCCTTCCGCTGGGCAATTTCTCTCTCTTTCGCCAGTCGGAATTCTCGTTCCATCCTTGCGTGTCGCTTGGCTGTGACCTGGTTCCAGATGGCCTGGTATATATCCATGGACACATTATCTTCATACTGGGCCACTTGCTGCCTCACCTCGGCCAGACAGTCATCTTCAGAGCCTTCCATACTTGTCTGCTTCAAGTCGCTGGATACCTCTGCTCCCAGGGGCGCTGCACGAGTGCTAGCGTTGCCCTCAATTTGTAACTCCACACGTTACCAGTGTCTCTGAGCTGCTTCTCCTCGCACTAGGACGCCATCCCACTGCTTGCCACCAATGTAACGGAACGCCTAGCACCCCAACCAGGTACCTCCGTCGATAGATGCTCCTAGTGCTTCCAGAGGACTCCAAGCACTCCACTTGACACAGTCAGCACTGCAGACCCCACGAACCGCCGAAGCTTGGTGGAGGTCTCGCAGTCTTCTACCCACCCTGGACCTACGACAAGGCTCTAGGCTCCAGTGGGTGAACCTCTCCTAAATCCAGAGACAGGAACCAGGAGCAAACTCTTACAAGAACTTATACTCAGGGGAGTATTGTGATATAGCAATCCCCAAGAGTGTAGTTATTCCATCCCCCAAACATGAGCCAAGACTTCATGAAGGTATAAAACAGGAACACTTTATTGAGGGCTACCTGCCTGTATTTATGCAGGTCCCCATCTGGTGGACACGCCCCTAGGGGACCAGAAGGAAGACTGTGACACAGGACAGATACGTAGCACTCAGGATACACAGACACAACACATCCCCACAATGCATCATGGTTTCCTCCTCTCTGCCCTGGAGACACCCGAGGAGCAATTCAATTATCTCTCAGGACAAAGGGAAATCGCCAATACACATGTGGAAACAACAGGACAGAAATCACCACCCAAACACCCAATGTCACACCCCCACAGCAAACACAGACATTTAACATAGCCCCAGATAGCTCAAGTCTGAGTGCATATCATTAGGTGAATGGCAGTCAGAATACACGAATACAATAAAATTAGCTATCTGGGTACCCTCACATAACAAAATACCATTCCAAAGACAGATTTAAGCTGTGTCTGTCTTCTCCTTTAAGGTTAGTATGGGCCATAATCCTGAGGCAAGAGGCTGGTAAACAGGCCTCTCCAAAACCCAGTGGCGAGGTTGGTTTCGCCACAGGAATAAACCTCTGAACTGATGGCTGCCTGTTTGGGGGGTCTGAACTATAGTCGGTCAACACGAATCTCTCTGCTGGCAGCATCTGAAAATGTAATTTTAAGCCCTCTTTTATAACCGCATTTATCCATGGGCAGTTGGAAATTTTGTGCCACTGACCTGAAAAGTGAGACAGACGACCGCCCACTGGAGGCCTGGCGTCATTGGGGCTGTTTCTTTGAGGCCTCTGCCCCGGAAAAAAGAAACCTTCTTGACTTTTTTGCTGCTCTTGTATATGGTCTAAACCTTTCTCTTCCACTGAAAACTTCTCTGTTAAAGGGAACCTGTCACCGGGATTTTGGGTATAGAGCTGAGGACATGGGTTGCTAGATGACCGCTAGCACATCCGCAATACCCATTCCCCATAGCTCTGTGTGCTTTTATTGTGTAAAAAAAAATTATTTGATACATATGCAAATTAACCTGAGATGAGTCCTGTATGTGAGATGAGTCAGGGGCAGGACTCATCTCAGGTTCATTTGCATATGTATCAAATCGTTTTTTTTACACAATAAAAGCACACAGAGCTATGGGGACTGGGTTTTGCGGATGTGCTAGCGGCCATCTAGCAGCCCATGTCCCCAGCTCTATACACAAAATCCCGGTGACAGGTTCCCTTTAAACCTGGGGCGGAAAGATTTTTTAGGTGGCTGCTGACTGGTGGAAGGAAAACTCTCTCTCTCTTATCAGAGGTCTTATCAAGAAGATCGTCTAAAACCGGGCCAAATAGGAATTCCCCCTAGACACGTAATGACACAAAGCTTAGCTTTCCAGCTAGCATCTCCGTTCCAGCTTTTCAACCAAATAGCTCTACAGGCAGAATTGGATAAAGCGGAAGCCCTGGCTGACAATCTTAGGGAGTCTGCCGAAGCATCACCCATAAAATCTAGGGCATTATATGCCTTAAGGGATCTAAGTAGCGGCAATAGCTGGCTTAAAGGCCGCCACCGAGGCTTCCCAATTGTTCTTTAAATAAATGTCTGCCCTTCTATCCATTGGGTCCTTTATAGAACCCATATCCTCAAAGGGGAGCGCAGCTTTTTTTTAGCTATTTTGGCTACCTGTGAGTCTAGCTTTGGGGCTCTATCCCAAGAGGTAGTCACTTCCTCATCAAATCGGTATTTACACTTAACAGAGAAGGGTATAAAAAAAAATAAAAAATTCCTATCAGGCTTTTACCATTCTTTATCAATAACAGCCTGAATATTTTTATGCACATCAAAGACTTTTCTTCTTTTAGGGCCCAGACCTTCAAACATAGAGTACTGAACAGACTGTGGTGGCTTTTGGTCATCTAACCCCATAGTAGCTCTAACTACTTTTACTAAGGAATTAATGTTCTCTGCATGAAAAAGCGGCTTTCCATCTGCTTCGTCAGAGGAGTCATTTGATGAAAGACATTCTCCCTCTTCCTCCAATCCAGAAAGCACATCACTGTCGCTAGAGGGGGGATTTGATGCAGCTGCAGGTGGTACTAGGGCGACTTTTTAGCAGACCGCTAACCGACTCCTTAACCTCCTCCCGGATCATCTGCTTGATGCTGCCTATCAGAGACTGAGCTTCCTACTCCATTAACTTGCTCACACAAGCTTGGCAAAGGGGCTTTGCCCAAGCAGAGGGTAGCTTCTTTTTACATATAGCACAACCCTTGTCTTTGGATCTGGAGACCTTTCTAGACTCCTTAGACTTAGAAGATGACCCCCCATGAGTAATCAGCAATATTGCACATAGGGGAATCACCCCTCTTAACCCACCGCGGTACCAGAGTATCATTGGTGGTTTCAGTGGCTTCTGCGTGCCGAGACTGCTCCATGTTCAGACCTGAATCTTCTCAATGGAGTAACTGCCCGCTTCTTCACCAACGAGGCAGTGAGCTGGCTGAGCTTTTCTTACCCGGGCGCGTACACCGGCTCCCCCCACTTCCGCTTATAGCTGTGCTTCCCTCTACTGTCACACCGGAAGTACGTCACTGCCCAGGCACCAGCGTTCCTGCGCACGCAGCTCCCCCTGGTAACAGGCTAGGCGCTGACAGCCGGACATGCGACACGGCCGCAGACACCCAGGAAGAAAGAAAAAGCACCCCCCTCGGCTGAGAAGGAGCGGAGCGGGGAGGAGGGAGAAAGGAGCCTCTGCAAAGTCTGAGTCTAACAGAGATTTACGCCGCACGGGTAAGCCCTCCATTCACACATTAAACAGCCGGGGCGCCCGCAGCTCCTGGTATCCTGACAGTTTCCAAATTCCCTCCTGTCCCCTTAGGAAACAGAACTGGAGGTGGAGAGGGTGGTCCCTCTTTTAAAGCGGTTTCTGGTTCCTGTCCTGAGGAGTAGGAGGCAGTCTCTACATGGGTGCTGTCATAGGCAAGGGGGAAAATGAATCCAGCGCCTCGTATTAACTTTCTCTACATGATAAATGCCACTTACTGAAGTGAGACAAACCCTTTAAATACCATACTGTATAAGTGAATGGAAGCTACCAAAAAAAAAAAATATATAAAAATCAAAGCTCAACAAAAGCTAGTCCGTTTCTATAGCTCTTAATTGACGAGAGGATTCTGACCACTGGATAGGACAGAATTTCCAGAAGAGCAGCTCAGGGAAGATGGCTGCTACTATAATTATTTACAAACTACCGTATTTTTCGCCCCATAAGACGCACTTTTCCCCCCCAAAAAATGGGGGGGAAATGCCCCTGCGTCTTATGGGGCGAATGCTGACATTTTAACATTGCAATCTGCGATGTACGGATTGTACAAGCGAGCGGGGGAGGGACTGGGTGGAGGAGCTGGGGGCCGGCAATAGCGGTTGGGCGGTGCAGTCAGTGTACTATAGCCCCGCCGCTCCAGTTCTGCACAAATATAAAATGTCTTATTCAATTAAAAGTTATTACACATGCCCCCCAACTCCTAATAGTACCGTACATCCTAATAGCTTCTGTACAATGCCAGCAGGCGGGCCGGGCGGGCGGCAGCATAACTCCCTGATGTCACGTGCCTGCGCCGCCTACTTTATGAATTAAGCAGGCGGCGCAGGCAAGTGACGTCAGTGAGTGACGCGCCGCCCGCCCGGTCTGCCTGCCTGCCGGCATTGTACAGAAGTTATTAGGATGTACGGTACTATTAGGAGTTGGGGGGCATGTGTAATAACTTTTAATTGAATAAGACATTTTATATTTGTATACTGGGGCAGCGGGGGGGGGGGGGAATCTGTGGATAACACAGTTAAGGGGTGGGGGTCTGTGGATGGCACTGTTATGGGCTAGGGGGGGGGGTCTGTGGATGGCACATATATAACAGTGTCCGTCATCCACAGATCCCCCCATAACAGTGTCCGTCATCCACAGATCCCCCCATAACAGTGTCCGTCATCCACGGATCCCCCCCCATAACAGTGTCAGTCATCCACAGATCCCCCCATAACAGTGTCCGTCATCCACAGATCCCCCCCATAACAGTGTCAGTCATCCACAGATCCCCCCATAACAGTGTCCGTCATCCACAGATCCCCAGTAATAGTGCCATCCACAGACCACCATTAGTTCCAAACCCACCAAAAGCACACCTTTTGGTTAAAAATATATTTTTTCTTATTTTCCTCCCCAAAAACCTAGGTGCGTCTTATAGGGCGAAAAATACGGTATTCAAAATCTACAATCTGATGAGCAAAAAAAAAGAATACATCTTCTTTAGACGGAACCTGTCATATCTCCTGACAAGTTGGGAGACCCTACTGACATAAGGAATACAATTTTTTTTTCCTTACAGTATATTTCATAGGATGCTGTGTTACAAAGGGAGATTTACCCCTAAGTTTTCCTTCTTTGGAAGAACATACCCATCATAGAAGTGTTGTACAAAGACACAAGACCATACATACTCACCTAAACTTAGCCATACACACACACCATAGCCCAGTCGGCAGCAGAGGCCATCTACAAAAAAAATCTCACACACATTGGTTTCGGCTGAGCGAAGCAAGCTAGTGCCAGATACATGGTCTGGTCATGCTGAAATGAGACATTCCTTTAAGGGACTACAAAATCGTGAAAAACAAGAAAACTGAAGCATAACCTGCTCTGGGTAATCTGTCTGTAGACCTTTCTTCAAGGACATCTGCACGCTGCTGCAGAAAGCAGTTAGATATTCTGCAGTCAGTGAAAGATCTCTGCTCCCCCCATCTTATATTGGCTCTGTGCACCAGCAGAGCTCACCGGCTGCCAGGAAGTTTGGCCAAGGGGCGGGGCTAAACCCTGCATCGACTTTAACAGACTGCCAGACACTGTGAAAGAGTTCCTCCCAGCCTTTTCAACTTGCTTACTCCAATCAGGTCAACTTCAATTCACGCCATTCAGCCTTTGAGAGAGAGCTCAGCAGTGCAGAGAAGTGAAGAAGGACCTGTAACGATCTTAGCGATGTCACCATGTGGGCGGAGCTCCTGTGCTGTGTGTATGTGACAGGTTAGTGGATTCCCTTTATAAGTTGTCAAATACTAAGGCTCTATTCACACGTCCGTGGTGTGTTGCAGACCCGCAAATTGCGGATCCGCAACACACCCGCCCGGCACCCCTATGGAAATGCCTATTCTTGTCCGCAAGCTGCGGACAAGAATAGGACATGTTCTATCTTTTGCGGAGCTGTGGACCTGAAGATCGGGGCCACGCTCCACAAATGCGGATGCTGACAGCACACTGTGTGCTGTCCGCATCCATTCTGTCCCCATAGAAAATGAATGGGTCCGCACCCGCTCCGCAAAATTGCGGAACGGATGCGGACCCATTTGCGGACGTGTGAATGGAGCCTAAGAGTTGTAGTTCTTTCCTTTTCACTCCCTGTAATGTCCTCTGATAGCCCATAACAACATCCTAGAAATGCTGGCAGTTGTAGCCCTCTCATATCCCTCTCCATGTAACAGCCAGATACTCCATAATAACAGTATGCTTGGAGTCGCAGTTCTCCCCTCATTTTTAGAGACTACACGGACTGCTATTGGCTGAATACTCCCCACCCCCACGCCGCCGGATGTTTTGATCCACGAGACAGGGAGATGCAGTGGCGGCCATGTGGGGATAAAGAGCGACGCGGGGCAAGTATAATCTATATGAGGGGCCAGGGCATTGGGGGGCATGTGTTACACTTTGGATAACCCCGTTAACCCCTTAAGGACCTGCGTGAATGCGTGGTGGAAGTGAATTAAGTACCATTAACCCTTGCACTGCTGCGGTCCGCACTAACCGCAGCACATGCGTTATCCTGGTCCCTGCGCTGCTGTGACGGGGCCAGATGCCTTCCTTAGGCATCGTGGCTGCCTTCTGTGAGAGCCAGTGAGATCCAGACCCCTGGATCTCACAGGCAGGAAGCTGTAAGTGTATTACAGTGTGTAATACACCTATAGCCAAGGCATTACAATACAGAAGTGTGTTTTCCATAATAAAAAAAAAAAAAAAAAAAAAAGAAGACATAATTGCTATTGCCGCATCCGTAACGACCGGCTCTATAAAAATATCACATGACCTAACCCCTCAGGTGAACACAGTCAAAAAAAAAAAAAAACTGTGGTAAAAATTTGTCACCTTACATCACTAAAAGTGCAACACCAAGCGATCAAAAAAGGCGTATGCCCCCCAAAATAGTACCAATCTAACCGTCACCTCAAACCATAAAAAATGAGCCCCTAAGACAATCGGCAAAAATAAATAAAAAATAATAAATATATGGCTCTCAGACTATGGAAACACTGAAACATGATTTTGTTTCAAAAATGCTGTTATTGTGTAAAACTTAAATAAAAAAAAGTATATATGTTTGCCATCGCCGCGTCCGCAACAACCTGCTGTATAAAAATATCACATGACCTAACCCCTCAGGTGAACACCATAAAATAAAATGTGTGTCACCTTACATCACAAAAAGTGTAATACCAAGCGATCAAAAAGTCATATGCACCCTTAAATAGTACCAAACGGTCATCTCATACAGAAAAAAAATTCGCCCCTACAAAAGACAGTCGCCCAAAAAATTCTCTCAAAAATGCTTTAAGTAAAACTGAAACAAACCAAAAAAAGTAGTCATATTTGGTATTGTCGCGCCCGTAACAACCTGCTCTATAAAAATACCACATGATCTAACCTGTCAGATGAACATTGCAAATAACAAAAAATAAAAACTGTTAAAACAGCTATTTTTTGCTACCTTGCCTCACAAAAAGTAATATAGAGCAAACAAAAATCATACAGTCAGGTCCATAAATATTGGGACATAGACACAATTCTAAAATCTTTGGCCCTATACACCATCACAATGGATTTGAAATGAAACAAACAAGATGTGCTTTAACTGCAGACTGTCAGCTTTAATTTGAGGGTTATTGGTAGACCGCGCGTGTTTCAGGTAACCACTTCAAAATCAGAGTATCCACCTCTGCATGTATGGGTAAATCATTCATCTCCACAGGAATCCTTTTTCCTCCATTGACTCCTATGGGATACCAAAATCACACTGATAGTGAAGTACTGCTACTGTCAATTGCAAGCACACCTGATATTATACTCCCAAGCGCACAGTAGTATGCAGGCACTTCAAGCAGACGCTATAAAAGCGGATCCATCAAGATCCTCCTTTCCGATGGTAATCCTATGAGGAGTTCGCTACAATAGTGAAGTACCGTCTCCAATTTGTATAAAACAAGTATTTATTATACTCACAAATTCCATAAAAAGTATAAGCAATTCTCCGATAAAAAGCAGCAGCCTTTTGCACGCCCAAAAACAGGAAGGCCAGATTACAGTTTGCCAAACAACATCTAAAAAAGCCTTCACAGTTCTGGAACAACATCCTATGGACAGATGAGACCAAGATCAACTTGTACCAGAGTGATGGGAAAAGAAGAGTATGGAGAAGGAAAGGAACTGCTCATGATCCTAATCATACCACCTCATCAGTGAAGCATGGTGGTGGTAGTGTCATGGCGTGGGCATGTATGGCTGCCAATGGAACTGGTTCTCTTGTATTTATTGATGATGTGACTGCTGACAAAAGCAGCAGGATGAATTCTGAAGTGTTTCGGGCAATATTATCTGCTCATATTCAGCCAAATGCTTCAGAACTCATTGGACGACGCTTCACAGTGCAGATGGACAATGACCCAAAGCATACTGCAAAAGCAACCAAAGAGTTTTTTAAGGGAAAGAAGTGGAATGTCATGCAATGGCCAAGTCAATCACCTGACCTGAATCCGATTGAGCATGCATTTCACTTGCTGAAGACAAAACTGAAGGGAAAATGCCCCAAGAACAAGCAGGAACTGAAGACAGTTGCAGTAGAGGCCTGGCAGAGCATCACCAGGGATGAAACCCAGCGTCTTGTGATGTCTATGTGTTCCAGACTTCAGGCTGTAATTGACTGCAAAGGTTTTGCAACCAAGTATTAAAAAGTGAAAGTTTGATTTATGATTATTATTCTGTCCCATTACTTTTGGTCCCTTAACAAGTGGGAGGCACATATGCAAACTGTTGTAATTCCTACACCGTTCACCTTATTCAGATGTAAATACCCTCAAATTAAAGCTGACAGTCTGCAGTTAAAGCACATCTTGTTAGTTTCATTTCAAATCCATTGTGGTGGTGTATAGAGCCAAAAATTTTAGAATTGTGTCGATGTCCCAATATTTATGGACCTGACTGTATGTACACTAAAATAGTATCAACAAAACTGCCACCTTATGGTGTAGTTTCCAAAATGGGATAATTTTTTCAGAGTTTTTACTCTAGGGGTGCATCAGGGGGTCTTCAAATGTGACATGGCAACTTAAAATTATCCCAGTGAAATCTGCCCTCCAAAAACCATATGGCGTTCCTTTCCTTCTGCGCCCTGCCGTGTGCCCGTACAGCAGTTTACGATCACAAATGGGGTGTTTCTGTAAACTACAGAATCAGGGCAATAAATATAGATTTTTGTTTGGCTGTTAGCTCTTGCTTTGTTACTGGAAAAAATGGAAAATCTGTGAAAAAAGTGAAATTCTGAAATTTCATCTACATTTTCCTTTAATTCTTGTGGAACACCTAAAGAGTTAACAAAGTTTGTAAAAATCAGTTTTGAATACCTTAAGGGGTGTTGTTTCTAAAATGACCTGAAAGTGGGTTTTGGAAATTCTGAAAAATATCAAGATTTGCTTCTAAACTTCTAAGCCTTCTAACGTCCCCCAAAAAATAAAATTGCATTCACAAAATGATCCAAACATAAAAGTAGACATATGGGGAATGTAAAGTAATAACTATTACATGAGGTATCACCATCTGTTTTAAAAGCAGAGAAATTGAAATTTGGAAAGTTTTGAATTTTTCGTAAATTTAGTATTTTATTTTAAATAAAAATATTGACTGAAATTTACCACTATCATGAAGTACAATGTGTCACAAGAAAACAATCTCAGAACGGCTTGGATAAGTAAAAGCGTTCCAGAGTTATTACCACATAAAGTGACACATGTCATTTCCAAAAAAACGGCCTGGTCCTTAAGGTGAAAAATGGCAGGGTCCTGAAGGGGTTAAAGCGACACTTATATGGTGTCCTCCTTTCTATCTTTTCCGCTGCAGATCCTTCTATTCCCAGGCTAATCTTCTGTCATCCAAGATGACAGAATGGTGGTGCATAGAGGTAGTCCAAGACACTTCCTGCTTGTCTAGACCTGCTTTTAGATTGGTCAGCTCTGATCACATGAGCAGTGCTGACCAATCCAAGGGAAGCAGGAGGTGTCCTGGCCTACCAAATGCACAGTATGTACCAGGTAGTCTGACAAGCGAGGCAGCCATATTGGATGACAGAAGAGGAACTCCGTAACAGAAAGGATGAAAATGAAGGCACCATGGCAGTGTTCTTTTCATTCCTCAGTTGATTTTTTTTCTTGAACCCGAGGGTCAATTTAAAAGATTTGGTAGCACTGTTTCAGAAGCAAAATTAAAGACGGCAAACACTAACATGTTAGAAACTGAAAAAATTACACAAAATTAGGGAAGTGACACGCAGTTGCAGAACTCGTCTTGTTTCTGTTTGTCGGTATGTGCCATTGTGCCAGCTCCTCAGACAACGCTGGCAACACCATTATCACTGTGGTGCACTTATTAATACAGTATGTGTCTCCATTAGCAGTACTTCCAGCCCAGACCAAAATGTTCTTACAGCACTGAAGATGGCATTTCACTTTAGATGGCATTTCACTGAAGAAAGGACTTTTCTTTACACTCTCACATCCAGCCATTGACATGATGTAAAAGAAAATTAACGTATTTTTCGTCCTATAAGACGCACCCGCCCCCAAAGTGGGGGAAAAACGTCAGTACATTTTATGGGGTGAATACTAATGGGCGCTTCCTGGTCATCCTTTGCTGCTGGCTGTGCTGTGAGTGCGCACAGCAGGAGGACGTCTGCATTCTGTGACCTCACGCTGTGTGGCGTTGGGTCACAGCACAGGTCCGAGGTCTGCTTCGAAAGGAGGCTTATTTACAAGGAGGTCTGATCTGAGGTCTGATCCACATGGGGGGCTTATTTACAAGGAGGTCTGATCTGAGTTTTGCTTCACACGGGGGCTTATTTACAAGGAGGTCTGGTCTGCGGTCTGCTTCACACAGGGGCTTATTTACAAGGACATCTGATGTCTGCTTCAAAAGGAGGTTTATTTACAAGGAGGTCTGATCTGAGGTCTGATTCACATGGGGGCTTATTTACAAGGAGGTCTGGTCTGCTGTCTGCTTCACATGCGGGCTTATTTACAAGGAGGTCTGGTCTGAGGTCTGCCTCACATGGGAGTTTATTTACATAAAGGTCTGATCTGAGGTCTGCTTCACATGGGGGCTTATTTACAAGGAGGTCTGATCTGAGGTCTGATCCACATGGGGGGCTTATTTACAAGGAGGTCTGATCTACGGTCTGCTTCACATGGGGGCTTATTTACAAGGAGGTCTGATCTGCGGTCTGCTTCACATGGGGGCTTATTTACAAGGTGCTTCGATCTGAAGTCTACCTCAAATGGGGGGGGGGGGACTTATTTACAAGGACATCTGAGGTCTGCGTCAAAAAGAGGCTTATTTACAAGGAGGTCTGCTTCACATAGGGGCTTACTTACATAAAGGTCTGATCTGAGGTCTGCTTCACACAGGGGCTTATTTACAAGGAGGTCTGATCTGAGGTCTGATCCACATGGGGGGCTTATTTACAAGGAGGTCTGATCTGCAGTCTGCTTCACACGGGGGCTTATTTACAAGGAGGTCTGATCTGAGGTCTGCTTCACATGGGGGTTTATTTACAAGGAGGTCTGGTCTGAGGTCTGCCTCACATGGGAGCTTATTTACAAGGAGGTCTGATCTGCTGTCTGCTTCACACAGGGGCCTATTTACAAGGAGGTCTGATCTGTTGTCTGCTTCACACAGGGGTTTATTTAGAAGGAGGTCTGCTTCCATGTAAGCTTATTTACAAGGAGGTCGGATCTGAGGTCTGCTTCACGTGTGAGCTTATTTACAAGGAGGTCTGATCTGCTGTCTGCTTCACACAGGGGCTTATTTACAAGGAGGTCTGATCTGCTGTCTGCCTCACATGGGGGGGCTTATTTACAAGGAGGTCTGGTCTGAGGTCTGCTTCACATGGGGGCTTATTTACAAGGTCTGATCTGAGGTCTGCTTCACATGGGGGCTGATTTACAAGGAGGTCTGATCTAAGGTCTGCTTCACACGGGGGCCTATTTACAAGGAGATCTGATGTCTCCTTCACATGGGGGCTTATTTGCAAGGAGGTCTGATCTGAGGTCTGCTTCACACAGGGTTTATTTACAAGGAGGTCTGATCTGAGGTCTGCTTCACACAGGGTTTATTTACAAGGAGGTCTGATCTGAGCTCCGATTCACATGGGGGCTTATTTACATAAAGGCCTGATCTGAGGTCTGCTTTACACGGGGGGCTATTTACAAGGAGGTCTGATCTGGGGTCTGTTTCACATGGGGGCTTATTTACAAGGAGGTCTGCGTCACATGAGGTCTTATTTATATAAAGGTCTAATTGGGGGGTCTTATAACAACTGGGCATTTGTTTGGGAGTCTGACTTGGGGTTTGAATAGAGGCCTTATTAACATTGGGGGCCTAATCTGAGATCTGATTGGGGGTCTTATTAACACTCAGGGTCTGAGCGGAGGTCTGATAAAAAAAATATTTATTTCCTCCTGTAAAACCTAGATGCTTCTAATCGGCAGGTGCATCTTATAGAACGAAAAATACAGTAATCAGTTGAGGCCACCTTCTTCCAGTGCTTCACAGTCCAGTTCTGTGGCTCATGTGCTAATTGTTAGCGCTTCCACTGGTGGACACTGATCAGTAGGGGCACTTTTTCAGCTCTTCTTTGGGATCAGTCCAGACAGGTTAGTGTTTGTTCCCCACAGACATTGAGCCTTTGGTGCCTATGACCCTGTTGTCCATTCACCAGTTCTTCCTTGGACCACTGTTGGTAGGTACCAAGCACTACATACTGGGACCGCCTCACAAGACCTGATGTTTTGGACGTTCTGATCCAGTTGTCTAGACTTTACAATTTAACCCTTTACAAAGTTGCTCTGATCCTTAAGCTTGCCAACTTTTCCCTGCTTCAAACCCATTCAAGAACTGACTGTTCACTTACTGCCAAATATGGGCCAGTGTAATGAGATGATCAGGGTAATTATCTTCATATGGTTTCAATATTATGGATGATCAGAGTATATCTTAAAGGAGTTATTGCCTTTTTGGAGTAAAGAAGGTTGCAGTCCTCCCTGATGGTTATAATTTACATAAAGAGGTACAGTAAGGGCCCTATTCGGCTATGTACAAAACTCAAGCCATAATTCAGTCGCGCATGAGGTCTTAGGACAATACGTATTGCAGAGGGGGCAACAAAGTGCAAACCAAAATTAAGCCTTTTTGGGTCATGCCATCACACCCAACAAAATTTGTTGGATCTTCCCTCATTCCTTCCAAGAGAGAAAGCTGGCACATCATTTCTAATGTAAGGTGGGTGATTTTGGCGAGACCGGCCAACCACTAATGTGTATGAAATGCCAGCTGACAGTAGTTCAGGGGTGGGATCAGGTATGCCATTTGAGTTGGCTGGCACAGGTTTAGCCCCCTCTCCACATTGAAAACTAAGCATGCCATGCATGAATAGGGGGAGTTCATTAGGAATAGCTGTCAGTGTATGGCCAGCTTAAGGGCTGATTCACACAACTGTACTCTGTCCGTATCTCCTGGATCAAAGGCTCCCCTGAACAGACTGCATCGTAGCGATTTAGGATACATTCAGTTCCTATCTGATCTCAGGATGATTGTACTGTACTGACTGACATCAACATTATGGCCAGTGACTGTATCCTAAATCACTGTGAAGCCGCAGTCGGTATGGGAGATGCTGCCGACATAGGATTGTGTTTACCGGACCGAGCGTGCTCATGTGTATCGGCCCTAGAGCTCTGTGCCTATGAGAGCCGGCTTCCTCTTATTAAGGGGGTTACCCAAGGCTATAAAAAGATGCCCCATATGCCAGGCCGCTCACCATGAATATACTTACCTGGCTCCCCGTGCCGCTCCTGGTCCCCGCACCAGCGCTGCTGCTTCTGCGCAGGTGTCAGGGGAGGGCAGCCAATGGCAGGGGGGGTGGGGACGAGCCTCCCTAGCATCGAAGGTGACGCTAGGGAGGCTCGTCCCCATAACCAGCTGCCATTGGCTGCTCCTCCCCGACAATGGATGTTTTCATCCGTGCACGGGGAGAAGCAGCAGTAGCTGTGCGGGGACCAGGTAAGTATATCGTGTGTGAGGGGTCTGGCATATGGGGGAGCTTTTTTCAGTCTTGGATAACTCCTTTAAAGGCTCTGTAGCAGGTACAAAGGTCGTCACTACGTTATGTACATCCTAAGGATCCATGCACACGTCTGTACCCATTTTGCTGTTGGCAAATTGTGAATCTGCAAAACACGGATACCAGCTGTGTGCGTCCCACATTTTGCGGTCCCATACATTCCGCTCTATGGTAGAAATGACATGGCCATGGAACATACATACATACAGATTCAGACAGCACGTGGTGTGCTGTGCGCATCTTTTGCGGCCATAGTGAACGAGTCCACGTCTGATCCGCAAAATGTGCAGCTTGGGTGCAGACTTAAAATACGGTTGTGTGAATGGGCCTTGGATCTGGCATTTATTTCCACTACCTGCTGGCTAGAGAGAACCTACTCAAGTGGGGCACAAACAACCCCCAAACGGCTGCACCCTTCTACAACACAAGCAGGCAGCAATTCTATCTACTGTACTACACGCTTCTCCGGCTAATTATAAGGGCTCATTCAGACGGCCGTACGTACGAATGAGTCCGCGTCAGTTCCACAATTTTGCGGAAGGGATGTGGACCCATTCATTTCAATGGGGACGCAAAAAATGTGGACGGCACACAGTGAGGGAATCAAACATGCTGATTGCCCGAGCAAATACAACCACTGTATGTCTAAGGATACCTCACTAGGGGGGTGATAAACTAAGACAGTGAGAAATTACTGCCGGAAAAGACCAGACGGAGCAAGAGTAAGCACTAGGGATGAGCGAATCTACTTCGGACGAAACCGATTCACATAAAACTTTGTTCTAATACTGTATGGAGCAGGGGCTCCGTACTGTATTAGAATGTATTGGCTCCAATGAGACGAAGTCATTGCTTCGCATAGTCTCACGAGGCTTCGACTAATAATTTCATAAATTCATTTGTATTGTAAAAAACATTTCCCGAACTCGGGTCCCCTTCCACCAGATGTTTTATCCGAAGTCGAGTCACATAAAACTTTGTTCTAATACTGTACGAAGCAGGAACTTCGTACGGTATTAGAATGTATTGGCTCAGATGAGACGAAGTCATTGCTTCGCGAAGTCTCACGAGGCTTTGATTAATAATTTCATAAATTCATTTGTATTGCAAAAAACCATTTCCCGAACTCGGGTCCCCTTCCACCGGATGTTTTATCCAAAGTCGATTCGCTCATCCCTAGTAAGCACCATAAAGGAAGCCATGGCCAGGGAGGGCTCACAGGTTCCATACGTCTATCCTCAGGAAGGGGAGGGGTCCCTTATATACAAGGATAGGGTCAGATGGGTGCTTTGGACAGGGAAGAGCAGAGAACATCTGTAACGATGAGCGGCACAGCCGTGGGCATCGCCGGCTGTAACCAAACATTACATCACACGTGATCATTGGCATAAACCTATCAAGGGTTACATCCTATCGTCCAGAAAGTCCAACTGTCCGGCAATAAATACAAAGAAAAAGAATCAGGTCTCTGGAAAGCCTAGAAAGCGCTCCAGCCGGGTGCCTGCAGCATCTCTACCTTCTGTGCATTTCCCACTGCTGATCCAGAAGGTCTGCTCCAATAGGAGTAAAGGCATCTCACTACACCCGATCACTGCGGTGCTGCAAGGGAGGATGCTACATGATCATCTGGATACCAGGCACGTCCACCTGACAGTGCGGCCCCACTCACCTGATAAGACTGCCCCGGGAGCCTACAGGGGGACAACAACCCCCAGCGGGTCACAAACACAACCTGCCACAGCAGGTACCCAGCTCACCCGTCAGGATCAGGCGGCTTCTGTGGGCAACACAGGAAGAACAAGACGCAGCCTGCAGGACATCGGCCAATCACGCCGCGCAGCACAACGGCATCGACGAATCAGCGCCGTGGATGGGCGGGACATCCTTCTAGAGCTGCAAAGGGGAGGGGTGTGGGTGGAGCGTAGACGTCAGTCCTGGATTAGTCACGTGACATGTTGCCAGGCGTCTAGAAGCGTTTACCGTGCGTGCTGTACACACGGGGTGCACGCTGGCCTTGTAATGTTGAGGGCAGGGGGGAGGACTCGGTGGACCCTCATGTAGCTGTTAGTTGTCCTCCTCTGACAGGTTCTTTTCAGCACTGGTGAGCTGGAGGACAACCAGTGTGGCCGCCATTAGGGTTCCTAGGGTCTTCTAGACTAGAGTACTGACTGGTGGTTGGGACTAGAATGTATGGGTTCCTAGGAGAATAGGTGATAATCGTGTTTAGTAGGCACGCTGAGTATTAACGCCATGTTGTATGTGGTGACAACACAGGTGGCCTGGGATGACCATCGGAGCCATACACCCTCAGCGGGGGTATCGATGGACGTTGTGGATATTTATGTGTGGAACTGCACTGTAGATGTTGAGAAACAGCACTTTAATTTCTGGTATGTGCCTGAAAGTAAGGGGTTAATTGCCTTGCAGTCAGATGGAGTGCTGAGGACCAGCCACACTGTGTGGGGGTAAGTAACACTGCCCTAGGGATCTAGACAGAAGTTGGAGCAGCAACAGAGAGGAGCGTTGTGCTGGGGCAGCCAACAGTAGTGTTCCCTACCCCTCACCCATGAGCATTCAGGGCACCTGGAATAGGCCACTTCAGAAGGAACCAAACAGCCAGCCTGCTGCAGAGAAAAACTCCGGTGTAGATTGTAGGAAAAGTTGTGGAATTATGGAAGTCACAGGATTAATAGACAAGATTAAAAAGAAATTAAACAAAATATTAAAAAATTCTGGATTTATTCGAGTACCACATGGAGAAATTCACACACTTACATGCCTTGGCATGCTATCAGTGAGGTTATTACTGGTTGAGGTATGTTTTGCCACTCTGAATGCACTTGGGCACACAGATCGTCAAGATCCGCAACTGTCACTCCCTTTGCAAATGCCGACCAATAACGTCCCAGATGTCCTCGATGGGAGACAAGTCTGGAGATGCTGCAGACTATGGTAGCATGTTTAGGCCAAGCAGGCTGCTCACAGTAGTATGAGCAACATATACGACCTGACATTATTCTGTTGAAAAATGGCCATCCCACTGGTTCAGTGACCAAGTCATTCTAGTGTACCTGGAATGAAGACTAGAGGAATCCAGCTACTGTACACTATGCCACCACACACCATAATCCTGGGAGTAGGACCAGTGTGACATTCCCTTGTAAAGGCCTCTTCATGGCATTGCCTATGTGGTCAGCTATCGTTGCATCCCAAACAAAAGTGGGACTCATTGCTGAAGAGGATAGACCTCCAGTCCAGCCTCCATTGCAGTCTTGCGGCCCACCATGATAAGCTTTGTGAGAGGTGGCATGAGATGAAGGAAACACCTGAAGCTGGACGTCTGACCCGTAGTCCAGTGTCATGCAAACACCTTCTGATGGCTTGTGTAGACACTTTGCCAACCTGGGCCTGGGGTGGGATGTCCAATTTCACTTGCAGTACAGAATGGATCACTACACACCATTATTCTAATCAGGCAATCAGCCTGTGCAGAGGTTTACATCTCTTGCTTTTAATCCAGCTCATCATTCATTTTCACTGAAACACACAACATTCAACAGTGCTAATATCTTAGCTATTACCCCAACTCCCCTGACTAAGCCGCATCGCGGCGAAACATGTCGCGGGGGTAGTGTTAGTTTGCACATTTTAGGCAGGATACAGTACAGGGCTATACATTGAATACTATTGTAGGGGTAGAATCCGGATCAGTCACCCCGCAACTGTGTGTGTGCTCAGCGGGAGATTAGCTTCCAAAACTTTTGGAGACGGTGTAAGTGAATATGGATGCCTGATATATAGGGGTTATTGAGTCCACTATACTTGGTCTGTGTAATCCTATAAGAGGACATTGACTGCGGCAATTTTCAATATAGAAGTGAACAGTGGAACCCAATTATTCACCACTAGTGATCACACCAGTTAATAAAACATACACAGAGCTGTGGCAGTAATATACAGTCGTGGCCAAAAGTTTAGAGAATTACATAAATATTGGAAAAGTTGCTCACCTTTTCTTCTCCGGACAAGCCTTTTTCCAGATGCCCCAAACAATCGGAAAGAGGCTTCATCGGAGAATATGACTTTGCCCCAGTCCTCAGCAGTCCATTCACCAAACTTTCTGCAGAAGAAGCTGAGGACTGGGGCAAAGTCATATTCTCCGATGAAGCCTCTTTCCGATTGTTTGGGGCATCTGTAAAAAGGCTTGTCCGGAGAAGAAAAGGTGAGCGCTACCATCAGTCCTGTGTCATGCCAACAGTAAAGCATCCTGAGACCATTCATGTGTGGGGTTGCTTCTCATCCAAGGGAGTGGGCTCACTCACAATTTTGCCCAAAAACACAGCCATGAATAAAGAATGGTACCAAAACACCCTCCAACAGCAACTTCTTCCAACAACAGTTTGGTGAAGAACAATGCATTTTCCAGCACGATGGAGCACCGTGCCATAAGGCAAAAGTGATAACTAAGTGGCTCAGGGACCAAATTGTTGACATTTTGGGTCCATGGCCTGGAAACTCCCCAGATCTTAATCCCATTGAGAACTTGTGGTCAATCCTCAAGAGGCGGGTGGACAAACAAAAACCCACTAATTCTGACAAACTCCAAGAAGTGATTATGAAAGAATGGGTTGCTATCAGTCAGGAATTGGCCCAGAAGTTGATTGAGAGCATGCCCAGTCGAATTGCAGAGGTCCTGCAAAAGAAGGGCCAACACTGCAAATACTGACTCTTTGCATAAATGTCATGTAATTGTCGATCAAAGCCTTTGAAACGTA
Organism: Bufo bufo; assembly: GCF_905171765.1. Lineage (NCBI taxonomy): Eukaryota > Metazoa > Chordata > Amphibia > Anura > Bufonidae > Bufo > Bufo bufo. The sequence continues at coordinate 455,670,018 of NC_053391.1, forward strand.
TGAAGTGCGTGTAATTATATTTCACTACATCACAGAAACAACTGAAACAAAGATCTAAAAGCAGTTTAGCAGCAAACTTTGTGAAAACTAATATTTGTGTCATTCTCAAAACTTTTGGCCACGACTGTACAACCTATAGGAGGAGTAGTGCCACATCTCAGCTGATCTCCAGTACAAAGCACTTTGTTATCAATTAATAATATATTGTTAGTGATAGGCCTCATGCACACGACCGTTTTTTGTGGTCCGCATCCGAGCCGCATTTTTTGCGGCTCGGGTGCGGACCCATTCACTTCAATGGGGCCGTAAAAGATGCGGGCAGCACTCTGTGTGCTGTCCGCATCCGTTGCACCGTTCCGTAGCCCCGCAAAAAAAAATTGCATGTCCTATTGTCCGTTTCGCGGACAAGAATAGGCATTTCTACAATGGGCCGCCCGTTCCGCAAATTGCGGAAGGTACACGGGCGGCTTCTGTTTTTTGCGGACCGCAAAAAACGGCAAGGTCGTGTGCATGTAGCCATAGGCAGAGCATCTATTGAGAAAAGCTTTGGGGAACAAAGCTCTTAACACATAGTGCTGAGCACCTGTTCAGTGACCATTTACTACACATTGGGATAAGACATAAGCCCATAACTGCCTCCTGATAGTTTTAATCACCTAATAGTGTTTGGTTCTTTCATAGTGTTTTAAATGAATCATAGTAAAGTTTGTAGTTTTACCAATACTATGTAGGACCCCTAAAGGGTCTTTTGGTCAACTGACTGCACGTTATTTTTGATTTTTTTTATATCTTAGCCTAGGCGTATAGCAATCTGCCAGGGTAATAAACCAGGGTCTCTCAGTTCAAGGAGTCTGTCTCTCTTAGTTTGCAACAAGTGGCGATAACCGACAGATCAACAAACAGGAGGCATCGCACAATCATCCCACAACTTGATTTTTGAGGTTTCACGAGGCTAAAAAAACTTTGCTTTCAATCCGGCTTTATGCCCCTCCCCCATGCCACAGATTGGAGCTAGGTGCTTGAAAATTTGATCATTTGCAGATCTTAGCGACATCTGCTAGTTTCTTGATTTGCATAACCTTAAAGTTTGCCCTTCTTGGTGTTGGAATTTCAGAATTGAGGAGTGTAAACCAAATCTGTCACTGAGTTTTTGTGGGGTTGTTGACCTTTTGTCATCTCCACCTTTTGAGATAGGTCATCAATATAAAAAAAAAAGCGGACAACCCTTTTAAAATGATAAACATCCTATACTCCCCTCTTTTTACCCTGCTGCCCTCTACGTTACAGCTCCATTCCACCTCCCACTGAGGAGAGTATAGGACGTTTTATGCTTTCTTTGTTTTATTAAGACATTTAGTGACATAGAGCCCTGTTTTAGGCAACTTGAACAACCCGTTTTAAACTTCAACTTCCATAGCAACCCATTGGCACCCGCAGTTGTTTCAGAGGTTGGCTGTTAGGGTGACAGATGGGGCCCTTCCCTTAGATACCACAGTTGCTACTGACCACAGCTAAGGGGTTAAGTGTCCAGGATCACAGTTATCTCCAATCCTGACCATTGCAATATACAGTTGAGCACCAGCCATTCCAGCATGTAGAGTGGATGCTGTTAAAGGGGTTGCCAAGGATCAGAAAAATATGGTTGCTTTTTTCCAGAAACAGACCCACACCCGTCAATGGGTTGTGTCTGGTATTAGTGCTACGTTCTATTGAAGTGAGCTTCAATACCACACACAACCTGTGGACAGGTGTGGTGCTGTTTTTGTAAGAAAGTAGCCACATTTTTATGATCCTGGTCAACCCTCTTAATGTCTGTGTTACAAACCATGCTCTATAAGTGTACTACATTGTTTAAAGGGGTTGTCTCACTCAGCAAGTGGCATTTATCATGTAGAGAAAGTTACTACAAGCCACTTACTAATGTATTGTGATTGTCCATATTGCTTCCTTTGCTGGCTGGATTGATTTTTCCATCACATTATACACTGCTCATTTCCATGGTTACAGACCACCCTGCAATCCATCAGCGGTGGCCGTGCTTACACAGTATAGGATAAAGCACCAGCCTATGTGCGCTCCCACGGTCCCGGCCACCTGAGAGGCTGATGCTTTTTCCTATAGTGTGCAAGCACAACCTCTACTGATGGATTGCAGGGTGGTCTGTAACCATGGAAACGAGCAGTGTATAATGTGAAGGAAAAATGAATCCAGCCAGCAAAGGATGCAATATGGATGATAATAATACATTAGTGGCTTGTATTAACTTTCTCTACATGATAAATACAACTTACTGAAGTGAGACAACCCCTTTAAGGTGCTTAGTGAATAGATAAAAAAAAAAAATCTCATGTCATTGGGGGACACAAGACCATGGGTACAGCTGCTAACAGGAGAATGACACTAAGTTAAAATTGTTAGCTTCTTCTACTAGCTAGGAGGCTTGTGTCTTTCTGGGTGGATTAACCTCCCCTGGGAACAGCCAGACTGCATACTCTGCAGTTCAATCTCTGCTATTTCAATAAGGCATCATTTCTTGGGGGACCCCCATCTTTCTCTTGGCGTCTCCACTTACTGCTCTCCAGGGGCCAACCTTCTATCCTTGCCAGGCCTCAGCTATTAATTGAGGCTACGGCTTTGCCTACTTATTCTCCAGGTATCAGCGCAGATGACCCCATGTTAGGCTTCTCCTTGCCATTTCTCATGTACAAAATGCAATTTAAAGTTGCACCACTGACAGCAGGACCCCCTTTGTACTCCATATCAAGAACCTGTGTCATCTAATGCCCCACCACCCCCTGAGCAGGTTTCTTCCTGCAGCTGAACTGTAATGGGCTCACTCTCTTTGGTGGTGGCCGACTTTACAGAGGTCTCTCAGTCCATGCTGGGTGTAATGTGTGGTCTAGCTGATCCAAGCTCCCCCTTTCAGTAACCCTTTAACCCTCCCCCATATTCAAAGTCCCTCCATGTGGCAGGACAACCCTGAAGTAACCCAGAGCTGAACCTTCATACCCCTGGTCCCTGTCCTTGTCAGATTATCAAACAAATTTGAATATCAGAACATCCACTACTCATCCAGGAGGTCACTAAAGAACCCAGAACAACATCTAAAGCAGGCATCCTCAAACTGCGGCCCTCCAGCTGTTGCAAAACTACAACTCCCAGCATGCCCGAATAGCCTACAGGTATCAGCCTACAGCAGGGCATTGTGGGAGTTGTAGTTTTACAACAGCTGGAGGGCTGCAGTTTGAGGATGCCTGATCTAAAGCATTGCAGGCCTCACTTGCCTCAGTTAAGGTTAGTGTTCATGATTCAACAATAAGAAAGAGACTGGGCAAAAATGGTATCCGTGGGAGAGTTCCAAGGCGAATACCACTGCTAAAGAACAAAAGGCCCATCTCACATGTGCCAAAAAACATCTTGATAATCTCGAAGCCTTTTGGGAAAATATTTTGTGGACTGACAAGACAAAAGTGGAACTTTTTGGAAGATGTTCGTCCTGTTTCATCTGGCGTAAAACCAACACAGCATTTCAAAAAAAGAACATCATACTGACATAATGGTAGTAGTGTGATGGTCTGAGGCTGCTTTGCTGCTTAAGAACCTGGATGACTTGCTGTAATTGATGGAACCATGAATTCTGCTCTCTACCATAAAATTCTGAAGGAGAATGTCCAGTCATGAGTTCATGACCTTAAAGAGGACCTTTCACTAGATTAAAAAATCTAAACTAACTATACAGACATGGAGAGCGGCGCCCAGGGATCCCCCTGCACTTACTGTTATACCTGGGCGCCGCTCCGTTCTCCCGGTATAGGCTCCAGTATCTTCATAGTTAGGCTCCACCCAGTGGAACCTGCCGGCGTTTCTTTCTCCCATGCTGTAGCGCTGGCCAATCGCAGCGCTCAGCTCATAGCCTGAGAGAGAAAAAAACCTCTCAGGCTATGAGCTGAGCGCTGCGATTGGCCAGCGCTACAGCCTGGGAGAAGAAGACGCCGGCAGGTTCCACTGGGTGGAGCCTAACATGTGAAGATGCCGGAGCCTATACCGGGAGAACGGAGCGGCGTCCAGGGATAATAGTAAGTGCAGGGAGATCCCTGGGCGCCGCTCTCCATGTCTGTATAGTTAGTTTAGATTTTTTAATCTAGTAAAAGGTCCTCTTTAAGCTTAGGCATCCTTTGGTTCTGCAGGACAATGATCTGAAGCACTCCAGCAAGTCCACCTCTGAATGGTTGAAAAAAACTAAAGGTTTTAGAATAGACTAGTTAAAGTCTGGACTTAAATCCAATTGAGATGCTGTGACATGACCTGAAACAGGCCATTCATGCTCGAAAACCCTCCAATGTGGCTGAAATGAAAAACAATTCTGCAAAGAAGAGTGGGCCAAAATTCCCCCACAGAGATGTGAAAGACTCATTGCCAGTTATCATAAACACTTGATTGCAGTGCTGCCAAGGGTGGCACAACCAGTTATTAGGTTTAGGGGGCAATTCCTTTTTCACATAGGGCCGGGTTGGTTTGCATAGCTTTTTTCCCTTAAAGGGATTCTGTCACCTCGTATAACACAAATTCAGATTTTAAACCAGTCATGCTCCACAGCTTACCTTGAATCGGCTGTGCTGTTTTTTATTGTAATCCGTCCAGCAGTTTTGCAGAAAAACGACTTTTATAAAACCCTGAAGGTGCCCAGAGGGGCGTTATGTTCCCCTTTGTGTGCCCAGTAACGCCCCTCTTACAGTGCCCAAAACGCCTTCCTCCAGAATCCCTAACCGCCCACAGCGTCTCATCCCTCTCCTCCCCCTCCCTGACGGCCGAGCGAAGTCTCGCGCGAGCATCGGACGTCACTGGGCTCGGCGCATGCCCAGTGATGACGATGAAGCTCCTGCCCTTAGTCTCCAGCAAATAGCACTGGGGCAGCCCTCAGTGGGTACTGCGTCTGCGCGAGACTTCGCTCGGCCGTCAGGGAGGGGGAGGAGAGGGATGAGACGCTGTGGGCGGTTAGGGAAAAGCCTGCCAGAAGCACTAACTCAGATGTGAAGGTAGCCTAATACAGGTCCACATACCTCTTATATCAAGTGACGTCTCCTTTGATGTAGATCTTCTCTATCCTCATCTTCTCCTTTCAGACTAGACCACCATGATGATTTCTTTCAGCCATCTCATCTCTCGGCAGAGTTTGACAGACAAAGTTCTTAGTTTCCTAGTTTTCCATCATCCTCCCACCTTCTGAACACCTCATCCTGCCACCTCTAATATTGTGCCTGCTGTGCTCCCTATACTAGTTACACACAGATTGTTCCCCTTCAATAATTATTGGCACACAGTGTCCTAAAAAATAACTGTCCCCAGGAAACAGTGTCCCTGACACTAATAGTGTAAACATAATGTTCCCCAAAAATAATTGTGCTAAGCTGATACCATGCTAGGTTGCCTATCAAAGTAACAGTGCTCCCCAAAGTCCCACCAATAGAAATAATTATCTACCAGACAACACGTAGTAGTAATAGTGCCCCTACAGTAAAAATGTCCCCACTGTGTGTCACATCTGTGACAGGTCCCAGAAGGTCTGAAAGATTATCTATGCATTAGTGATCTGACAGCATCTTTTGGTTTCACTTTGTCCGTGTGTTGTTGGTATGTCCACACCTCCTGATCAGGTGTGGATCATGTGACCTCTACCACGCCCTATTTAGTCTGACTTTTCCCATCACTCCTTGCTTGGGATAGCTTCATTTGGTCTTGGAAGAGCTGGAGTGTGGTTCGTGTTGAAGTCCTGTTCATCCTTCATCCTCTGAAGTTAAGTGTTTCGCTTGTCGTGTTTTGTATTCCTCTCCCCCCGGTTGTTGACCAGGCCTCAGTGAGACGCTAGTTCCTTCCTTCTCTGCCCTGTCATTATCTTTAGGGCATCTGAGGGTCACCAGGGTTTTCTAGGTTCCCGTGTATGGGTATCTCTACCATCGAGAGGTGCCCATACGGATAGGAGTTAGGGCCAGGAGCAGGGTTTTGTAGGTGGTGACCCTTTTCCTTCCCAAGCGGTGAGGCCTAGTGTCTTTCCCCTTCCTTCCTGATTGTCTTTTGGTGTTCTCCCCTACTACATCCGTGACATTATCCCAAGCCTATACCGCCATTTTTGTTCTGATCTGTGCAGCTATGGATACTATGTCTGCACTGGTCGAACAGATGCAGAATCTGACTTTGGAGGTAGCAGACCTCCGCGCAACTGTCTTGCAGATTCAGAGTCCACAGGCTGGTTCCGGTGGTGGGTCCCAGGCCTGTCCTGAACCGAAGGTGGCTCTCCCAGACAGGTTTTCCGGGGGTAGTGACAATTTCATCCGGTTCAGGGAGTCATGTAAATTATACTTTAAGCTGCGTCCATACTCTTCTCGGGATAAGTGTCAACGTGTGGGTATGATTATTTCATTGCTTAAAGAGGACGCCCAATCTTGGGCTTTTTCTCTGCCGACCAGATCACTGTCCCTCCGGTCAGTAGATGAATTCTTCAGAGCCTTGGGTCTCATCTACTATGACCCGGATCGGATCTCTCAGGCCGAGACCAAGTTACGGAGTTTGCGGCAGGGAGATCGTTCTACGGAGACCTATTGCTCTGAATTTAGGAGATGGGCTACCGATACTGAGTGGAACGATCTTGCTCTCCGCAGCCAATTCTGTCAGGGTCTCTCTGAGAGACTGCAGGACGCGTTGGCCTTTCATGACAGTCCTGTGTCATTGGAGGCAGCTATGTCCCTTACTGTACGTCTAGATAGACACCTGAGGGAGAGATCTAGGGGTCCTCACCTTCAGGACGTACTGTCCAATAAGGGTACTGCTTCCTTTGACACTTATGGTGGAGAGACACTGTAGGTTGCGCCTTGTGATGAGCCTATGCAGTTAGGAGGAGCTACTCCTAGAACTATTGGCAAAAGCTTGGGTCATGTGAAAGGAGTCTGCTTTTATTGTGGCAAGAAGGGACATTTTGTGAACATGTGTCCGTACTTGCAGCATCAAGGTGTAAACAAAAAGAAAAAAACTTTTAATCCTCAAATTACTATTGTTGGTGTGGATGGGAAGCAAGAAAACCTACATTTGTCTTTTACTGGTAGTACCAGTTTTCTCCTGACTGCCGAGGTGGTGCTAGAGTCCAAAACTGTGAAAATCTAAGCATTTATCGACAGTGGGGCAGGAGTTAACTTGATTGATGGAGAGTTTGTACGCATTCATGGGTTGACTACTAATGCATTAGAGAAAAGTATTTCTGTCTTTGCAATTGACTCAGCACCTCTCACCCAAAAATGTCTGTCGCAGGTAGTGAATGACATTCATTTAAGAATGGGTGATTTGCATCAGGAATCTATCTCCTGTTATGTATTGGAGGGTCTGCCTGCTCCATTGGTGTTGGGCTTACCATGGTTAAGCAAACATAACCCTAACATCGACTGGCAAGCGAGACAGATTCTCGATTGGAGTGATTTTTGCATGAACAACTGTCTTAATGCATCATTCTCTATGGTGACCACTAAAACTGTACCCGCGTTCATTTCAGAATTTTCTGATGTTTTCTCTGAGTGGAAATCAGGAGTTGCCTCCGCATCGGGAGTATGACTGTCCCATCAATCTTATTCCTGGTGCTAAATTGCCCAAATCTCGGTTGTATAATCTTTCGGAACCCGAAAGAAAGGCCATGCGAGAGTATATTACCGAGAGTTTGGCAAAGGGACATATTAGACCATCCAAGTCCCCAGTGGCTGCTGGGTTTTTCTTTGTAAAGAAAAAAGATGGTACCCTGAGACCATGCCTGGACTTCTGTGAGCTCAATCGTATTACCGTCCGTGATCCTTACCCCCTTCCTTTGATTCCGGATTTGTTTAGTCAGATTGTCGGTGCCAAGGTGTTCTCTAAGTTGGATCTGAGGGGGGCATATAATGTGGTAAGGTTTAAGGAGGGGGATGAGTGGAAGACCGCATTTAATACCCCTGAGGGTCATTTTGAAAACCTGGTCATGCCCTTTGGGTTAACCAATGCTCCTGCGGTTTTTCAACACTTTGTCAATGAAATCTTTCATCATCTGGTGGGGAGGTTTGTCATTGTATACCTTGATGACATACTAATTTATTCGCCTGATATAGAGACTCATCAGGATCATGTGAGACAGGTGTTACAGATCCTAAGAGAGAATAAGTTGTATGCTAAGATGGAAAAGTGTGTATTTGCTGTACCGGAAGTGCAATTTCTGGGTTACCTGCTCTCATCCTCAGGTTTTCGTATGGATCCCGAGAAGGTCCGTGTAGTGTTGGACTGGGATCGACCCGAAAATCTGAAAGCGGTTTTTGGGGTTTACTAACTACTAGCGTAAATTTATCTTGAACTATTCATCGGTGGTTAAACCTTTAACAGACATGACTAGGAAGGGTGCGGATATTTCTGTCTGGTCTGATGCGGCATTACAGGCCTTTTCTGCTGTGAAAGAATGTTTTGCTTCGACCCCTATTCTGATGCAACCGGACGTGACTCAGCCATTTATTGTTGAGGTTGATGCGTCCGAGGTAGGGGTAGGAGCAATCTTGTCGCAAGGTCCTTCACCTAGTAAAATGGCACACTTTATTGCATTACCTAGTCTACCCAATGCTAAAACACTTGCACAGGTGTTTGTCGACAACATCGTGAAACTACATGGCATTCCCTCTGATGTGGTGTCCGATAGAGGGACTCAGTTTGTTTCCAGATTCTGGAAAGCGTTCTGTACTCGTCTGGGTGTACAATTGTCCTTCTCTTCGGCTTTTCATCCTCAGTCGAACGGACAGACGGAGCACACTAATCAGAATCTGGAGACTTACTTGAGATGTTTTGTTTCAGAGAATCAGGAAGAGTAGTCTTCATTTTTGTCGTTAGCTGAGTTTGCTATAAATAAACGTAGACAGGAATCCACTGATAAGTCGCCGTTTTTTGGGGCATATGGGTTCCATCCACAGTTTGGTACATTTTCTGGTGCTCAAAATTCCGGCATTCCTGAGGAGGAACGATTTTTTCCTCTTCTTTGTCTTCTATTTGGTGGAAAATCCAAAATAACCTGAAAAAGATGGGCAACAGGTATAAGCAGGAGACGTATGAGTGGTCCGGACCTGAGAGTGGGTGATTCTGTGTGGTTGTCTACAAGAAACATTAAACTTAAGGTACCTTCTTGGAAGTTGGGCCTAAGATTTATTGGTCCATATAAGATCACTGCCATTGTTAACCCTGTAGCCTTCCGTCTTGAACTTCCTCAGGCATTGAAAATCCATAACGTATTTCATAAATCGTTGCTAAAGAAATGTGTCGAACCTGTTGAGCCGTCCTCCTTGCCTCCCGCTCCTGCCATGGTGGACGGCAATTTAGAATTTCAGATCAGCAGGATTGTGGACTCCCGAGTTCTCCGGAGATCCCTCCAGTATCTCATTCATTGGAGAGGGTACGGACCAGAGGAGAGGATGTGGGTTCCAGCGACCGATGTTAATGCTAGTCGTCTGGTAAGAGCATTCCACAGAGCTCATCCTGATAAGGTCGGTCCTGGGTGCCCGGAGGTCACCCGTAGAAGGGTGGGTACTGTCACATCTGTGACAGGTCCCAGAAGGTCTGAAAGATTATCTATGCATTAGTGATCTGACAGCCTCTTTTGGTTTCACTTTGTGTGTTGCTGGTATGTCTACACCTCCTGGTCAGGTGGGGATCATGTGACCTCTACCACGCCCTATTTAGTCTGACTTTTCCCATCACTCCTTGCTTGGGATAGCTTCATTTGGTCTTGGAAGAGCTGGAGTGTGGTTTGTGTTGAAGTCCTGTTCATCCTTCATCCTCTGAAGTTAAGTGTTCCGCTTGTCGTGTTTTGTATTCCCCTCCCCCCCGGTTGTTTACTAGGCCTCAGTGAGACGCTAGTTCCTTCACCAGGGAAGGAACAGGTGGTCTCTGCCCTGTCATTATCTTTAGGGCATCTGAGGGTCACCAGGGTTTTCTAGGTTCCCGTGTATGGGTATCTCTACCATCGAGAGGTGCCCATACGGATAGGAGTTAGGGCCAGGAGCAGGGTTTTGTAGGTGGTGACCCTTTTCCTTCCCTAGCGGTGAGGCCTAGTGTCTTTACCCTTCCTTCCTGATTGTCTTTTGGTGTTCTCCCCTACTACATCCGTGACACTGTGTCCCAGAAGTAATAATGCTCCATTAGTGCTCATACTAGTATTCAAGTTCCTCATAGTCCCTCAACTGTAATAAAGTCCACCATAAAGCCCCCAGTAGTAATAATTCTCTTTATAATGTGTAACAGTAGAAAAATGTTCCCTTATATTGTGCACCAGTAGGGTTGTTGCGGGTATCGAAATTTCGATACCCAATTGAGACTTTTGTCCTGGTATCGATACGATACCGGTATTTCAATTTTTTCGATACTGGGCTGCGCTGCTTCGCAGTCTAGTATCACAGAACACGCTCATGTTACCTCAGCAGCACAAAGGAGAAGGAAGCAGGCTGTGCTGCCAATAAAGAGAGAGGGACGGAGGAGAGCGGACACACTGCGCCACCAATGATAGGAGGATCTTTCATGGGTCTGGACTTTGTTAAGTAGCAGGCTACATAGAGCGGTGCCCAGGGATCTCCCTGCACTTACTATTATATCTGAGGGCCGCTCCATTCGTTCGCGTTACCGTCTCCTGCTTCTCTACTGGGTGTTCCTTCTCCCTGGTTGTAGCGCTGTCCAATCGCAGCACAGAACGTCACAGCCAGGGAGAAGGAACGCCCACTAGAGAAGCTGATGTTTCCTCCCCATTGCTCCAATAGTAGTAATTAGCATATGGAGCAGAAGACGATAACTGCGCCACAGCGGGCAAACGGAGCAGCGCCCAGAAATAATAGTGAGTGCAGGGAGATCCCTGGGCGCCGCTCTATGTAGCCTGCTAACTTAAAGTCCGAACCCATAAAAGGTCGCCACCTTAACCCCCCCAGTATTAAAATCATTGGTGGCAGTGGCCACACGGTCCCCTCCCCTTCTCATTGGTGGCAGTGGCCACAGGGTGCCCTCCCCTCCTCCTCATTGGTGGTGCAGTGGCGGCTTCTGATCGGAGCCCCAGCAGTGTAATCCTGGGGCTCCGATCCGTTACCATGGCAGCCAGGACGCTACTGAAGCCCTGGCTGCCTTAGTCGGCTCCCTGCTGCTGTGTGTACTATGCACAGGGCAGCAGGGAGAGTGTGAAGTCCTATTCACCCTAATAGAGCTCTATCAGGGTTAATAGGACAAGGGATCAAAAGATCCCAGGTTCTAGCTCCTAAGGGGGGAAATGGTTATTAAATAAAAAGTAAAAAAAAAAAAAACACCAAAATATTAAGTATACATCACCCCTTTCACAATTTTACATATAAAATATATAAACAATTAAATAAATAAACATATCACCACGTCCGAAAAGTCCAAACTATTAAAATATAAAAAAATAATCTATGTGGTGAACGCCGGAACAGAAAACTAAATAAATAAAAACTGTGCGATTCGCCATTTTTTTAAATGCGGAATGCACGTGGCTTTTTCGGTATTTTATTTTTTTCACGTGGTATCGAATGGTATTGAGTATCGCAATACTTTATTATGGTATCGAAATCGAATCAAAAATTTGTTATCGGAACAACCCTATGCGCCAGTACATAAAAATGCCCTGTTGTATGGCATTATATAAAATACCTCCTCTTAGTGCCCCCTGTAGTGCCAATGTCCCCATAGTACCCTCATAATGTGTGCCAATGCCCCCTACTGTACCCCAAAAACCCTCTTAGTGCCCCCAGTTGAGCCAAGGTCCCCATAGTGCCTTATAATTTGCGCCAGTATAAAATACTTCTATATTGTGCACCAAAAGTGTGCCTCCCCTTGTCCCCATGGTGCCTGACAATGTGGCAATATAAAATGCCCCCATAATGTGTGCCAGTATAATGCACATATATAATGACTCCAATAGTGCTCTTATTCTGCCATTTTCCATAGTGCCCCCCCATGTGTGCCAGTATATAAGATAGGGCCCCAAGTAGATGCCCCCATGAGTGCCAGATAGGGCCCCTAGCAAAGTGTAAAAAAAATAATAATAAACACATATACTTACCTCCTTGCTGCTTTCAGCAATGCGATGCAGGCCTCTTCTGAGCTGTGTCCCGCGCTGTATGGCTCAGGCGGTGCAATTACGTCATTGCGCCTCCTGCGTCGGCCTCTGATAGCCTGCAGCCTATGAGAGGACTGGGGAAGGGAGACGCCTCTCCCCTGCCCCGCCGCAGCATCCATCTGTATCGCCGTCCTAAGGACGGCGATACAGATGAATATAGAGAGATGAGCGCTTCCACAATGAAAGCGCTCATCTCCCCCTGCCGCCGATAAGAAGGGGCCCCCTCCTGCACTGGGCCCCTGTGCAGCCAAACCGGCTGCACAGGCGGTATGCCCGCCCCTGCTTTAGACGAATAGATGATTGGTACGATTGAGCGATGAACGAGTCATTTCTTGGTGTAGAGAACGTTTGAACAATGAACCTTTAGATGCGCCAATTATCGTACACAAAATCATAATTGTTGGTTGTCACTCTGTCTTTCATTGTTTTTACACTGCTCAATAATCATGCAGTTTTGCTCAATTTAATTATAATTTACATTATAATCGCTTTGTGTAAAGGTACCTCTATCTGGAGCACTCTTCCAGAATTGCCTCTATACCAACTTCAACTTCAGGAACCCATGCCAGCTACTAGTCATTACATTTTTTTTTTCATTTGCAGAACTAGACACCTCCCCAGCGTTTCCCTCTTACTGGGATTTTGATAACAAACTTTTATATCTGTAACACAGCGAGTATGGACCACCTGTATTACTGAATGGATTTGGTTTAGGGCTACTCCTAAAGTCATCATCTAAGTGGCCCTTCTGGTTTTAATCCCTTCAACCCGTCAGGAGAACCAGTAGGCCGATACCTCTTACAGTAGTCTCCGATGTATGACAGCGAAACCAGGATGGAGGTGTGTGGCACCAAAGGGGTTAGGCAGAATCGAAGTCAGTGGGCAATCTGAGGTCAGAGTCGAGAGAGTTCATTCAATCCAGTGAACAGGCCAAGGGTCAGGGCAGGAAGCACAGGGTAAGTACTATAAACATGCAGCGGTCAGGCCAGCCAGAACAGGTACAATACAGTAAACAGGCAGAGGTCAGGTATAGAAGATCAGGTGGCACTTAAAACACCCTTGCAGGGACTAGGCAAGCTAGAAACCTTTTTGCTCAAGCACTTTTCAATAGGAGAAGGCACCTTATATCACCTACGGACAGCAGCCATTGGCTAGGGACAGATTGGGCCAGGTGCTCTAGCCCTTAATAGCCAGGGAGTGCATTTACCATATGAAACAGATCACAGAAGGCAGGAGACATGGACATCATAAGAGGCTTAGCATATGGAGCAGGCAGAAGCCTATGCAGTACAGCGGGTGTGCCTGCCAGTGTCTGTCTCCTCCTGGTGAGGACCACTGCCGGAGTGCTCAGACTCCCGAGGAACAACCTGCAGGAGTTCATCTTATCCTGCAAGCAGTGGTTTTTGTCCATACAAATCCAGACACTAATGCTTGAAAAAGGCCAGATCCCCACCAGGTCCTTTTATAGCCAATAGGCTCCATCAGGGAAAGGTAGTGTCTGATTTTATTACATGACACGGAGGCTCCTATTGCATTCTCTTTCTTTACTGAAAACTTTAGCAGCAAAAGAAAAAACCTTACCACACAGGGTAACATGGCAACAAGCCCTCCCCTAACCCAGTATAAATGTCCTGAATCATAATAACTCCCCCTCTTTCTTTGCTGCTTCCTCTAAGATAAGTACACCATTCTGCTGTCCTGTGTTGGATGCTTATGTTATTTTAGTAATGCCTTTTTACTTTATTGTGGGTTTCTTACCCCTGTTTGGGGTTTATATATATATTTGCCTTACAGGTTAGCTGCATTTCCTTGCGGCCATTATTGTTTTTTCTTCCTTAGGTACTTGCTTACCCCGTTTTTTCCCTCCCCCCTTCCCCACCCTGGGACTTCTCCCTCGGTGCCTTCCCTCAGAATTCCTTCCCCGGCTTCCTCACCCTGCTAGGCTCTCCAGCCTGCTGCCGGCGCTTTCCTCCCTTGTTCATCGGCGCGCGCTTAGCCCCGCCCTCCCGCGCCATCTTCTTCTTCTCCTCTGCGTCCCATCTCCGCTCCGCCCGTATTATCGCGAGATCTCGTCTTCTCGCGAGACTTCGGGCGCCATTTCGGATCCGTGCGCCCGCTCTATCTTGTCAGTATCGCTTCCCTGTGCGCTCTGCTGCAGGTGTGAGTAGCGGCGCTCCCCTGCTAGAACCTCTAGACAAGCTCTATCCCATTTTAAGATATAAGCGTAGGATAGTCAGGCCCTAGTCTTCAGGCATATCCTACCAGGGCGCTGCCCTCCTTCTGGTCAGTTACCATGTCCCATCACTCTGCCCACTCTGAGTCTCCTATTATAGACCCCCTACCGGAGGATGCTCCCCTGGATCAGGGGCCTCCAGAGATAAATATGCAACCTCTATCTATCCAGCGCTCTGTCGCGGCCGCTATTCAGGCCGCTATGGGCTCCATGTCCAGCGCTATCTCTAACTCTATTTCAGAGGCTCTGCTTAGTCACCCCTCTAGGCGCTCCCAGCGCCCTACCCTACAGCCCACTGAGCCACATGCCTCCAGAAACCTCATGACTGGTGCGCTGAGTCCCACCATTGATAGCGCGCATAGATCGCGCAAAAGAGCCTGTGCCCGCCAGGCAGAAAAAGCGAGGCTATGGAAATGCGCTAGAGCGCAGCAAGAAACCGATTCTGAATCGGATATCCATACGGATGAGGAGGCTGAGATTGATTACATATCCTCTGAGGAGGCTGACCCAGACTATTTTGAGGAGTCCCTTCCGGGCCCCTCCTCCACTCGGCCTGGCCCTACCCCCGCCCCCGGGGACAATCCCCAATTTCCTGACTCTGTGATCCTGGATCCGTCAGGTGAAGCTCTGTTTGATCCGGACATCCTCCACCACCCCAGGTCCGCCGAATGGCTGCCATCTGACCATGTGGCTAAGTACCTTGAGGCTCGAGTACGCCAGCCCCTTTCTAAGGAGGCCAGAAGCAAACTCAGGGCCGAGTGCCCTAGGCCCATTGTCCCTAATAAAGTGGGAGAGACCCCTGTGGTGGATCCTAAGATGATCCAATTTCTAGCGAAATCGGGCTGGAATCCCAAGAAGGGCCTTGAGTCGGCCTTAAAAGCCGTACAGGATAAACTCCTGGACATCTTAGGTCCTTTGACCAAGATCTTTGAGTTGGCCGAGACGGCCAGAGCCCAAAACTCCCTAGTCGACCCTGAGGAGCTGCGTGGCTGGGCTCAGAGAGCGGTGTGCATCACCGGCAATGTAAATACCTCCCTCTCCATTGAGAGAAGAAAGGCCATACTTTTTAAGATCGAGCCTAAGCTCTCTAATTTGGCCCTTACTGAGGCAGGAAAGGATTCTCAGGGCCTTCTTTTTGGGGAATCCTTTATTAAGGACCTCGGCCGATACGTGGGTGCCTTCACCGCCCTGGATAGGGCACAGTCCTCTATGAAGCGCGTCTTCCACAGACGGGTCTCCACAAGGGCCGGCAGCTCCAGGGGCCGCCTGTCCGGCCGTACGTCCTTCCAGACTCGAGGAGGTTCGGGTCGAGGCTCCTTCGCATACCGCTCACAAGATTCCAGACAGACGCCATCCTTCTTCCCCACCCGTGGCCAGTCCTGGCGTTCCAGAGGTCCAAGAGGCTCCTTTACCCGACGCCCTCTCGGTAAGTCCCCCTCTGTGTTCTTCGGGTGTCTGGGTCGGGGGAAGACTTCGTCATTTTTCCCATGTCTGGTCAACCATTACATCGGACCCTTGGGTCCTCTCCACGGTACTGGGATTCCGGATAGAGCTCGTCTCCTCTCCGACTCTAATCCCGCGCCCCCATCAGTCTGTCCTCCCGGTGCACAAGCTATGCCTGCTACACCTGGAACTTCTTACCTTGTACGAAAAGGGGGCGATAGAGCTCGCTCCCTCCCCCTCTTTCGGGGTTGTCAGCAACATGTTTCTCGTGGCCAAAAAAGGCGGACAACTTCGCCCAGTCATCAACCTCCGCCCCTTAAATCGTTATGTTCGCTACCGCCACTTCAAAATGGAGGGCATTCACCTCCTCAGAGACATGCTCATCATCGACGACTGGATGGTCAAGCTAGACTTGAAGGACGCCTATCTCACCGTCCCGATAGCAGAATCCTCCAGGGACCTTCTACAATTCGTCTGGAGCGGGGAGACATGGAGATTTACCTGTCTCCCCTTCGGCCTATCATCAGCTCCTTGGTGCTTCACCAAACTGATGCGTCCGGTTGTCGCCTTCCTTCGCAGCAGGGGCATTCGCATGATCATTTATCTGGACGATATCCTCCTCATGGCTCAGGATCGCGGCCTCCTTCTGGACCACTTATCGACGACGATGCAACTTCTGTCCCGCCTGGGATTTCTTCTGAACCTGGAGAAATCGTGCCTCGTCCCGTCCCATTCCATGGAGTTTCTGGGGTTTCTAATCAACGCCTCCACGGAGTCCCTCAGCCTTCCTTCGGCCAAGGTCAGATCAGTTCGCAAAGAGCTCCGCAAGACTCTTTCTCTCCCGCAGGTCCCTCTACGTCAACTGGCTCGCGTCATAGGCCTCCTCTCATCCTCCATCCAGGCGGTCTTCCCGGCCCCGTTACACTATCGGGCCCTCCAACGCCTGAAAATTGCTCATCTTCAAGCTGGAGCCACGTACGAAGATCTGATCACTCTGGACAGGGAAACCAGGGATGAGATGACGTGGTGGATTCGCAACATGGAAGCCTGGAATGGCAAGGCGATTTTCGGACCCTACCCGGACTTCACTATAGAGTCGGACGCCAGCCTCTCGGGTTGGGGTGCCCACTGCAACGGTGTGACCACCGGGGGCCGTTGGTCGGCTGCGGAGTCTACCCTTCACATCAACTCGCTGGAACTCTTGGCCGGCTCCTTTGCGATCCGCAGTTTTGCGAAGGGCATGGCCAGGGCGTGCATCAGACTTCGGATGGACAATGTGTCGGCGGTCCGTTATGTCAACGCCATGGGCGGTACACGTTCGTCGGCCTTGTCTCAGTTGGCCAAGGACTTCTGGGGTTTCTGCCTGGACAGGGATATCAAGGTGGTGGCGGAGTATTTACCAGGACTGAACAATACACACGCGGATTGGTCATCGCGCTTTCTGATGGATTACAGCGATTGGAGATTAGACGTGGGAGTTTTCTCCTCCATTTCTTCTCACTGGGGTCCCATGTCTATAGACCTCTTCGCCTCTCGCCTGAACTCCCAGCTTCCCAGATTCTACAGCTGGAGACCGGACCCGTTAGCGGAGGCAGTGGATGCCTTCCTCCAGGATTGGTCCCTTCATCTGAACTACGCGTTCCCTCCGTTCTCGATGATCTCTCGAGTCCTGGCTCACCTACGCCTTCAACGAGCCGACTTGGTATTGCTGGTCCCATTCTGGGCGGCTCAGTCGTGGTTCCCTCAACTGATGGAGTGTTTGACCTTTCCCCCTCTTCTTCTGCCGACATTCCCGGACCTTCTGCTGGACCCGTCGGGCCATCAACATCCACTCGTTCTAGACGGATCGCTTCGGCTGCTAGCGTGCAGGGTCTCGGGGGTGCCTGGAATGTCCCTGGACTTTCGGCGGCAACTAGACGACTTTTGGAGGACGCGTGGGCTCCTGGAACGAGAAGATCCTACCGAGCTGCCTGGCGCTCCTGGTCTGATTGGTGCCTGGCGAGACACTTGGATCCCGTTTCAGCCCCTGTAGCGGAGGTCTTACAATTCCTCACTTCGCTGTTTGAAGCCGGTAAGGCCTACCGCACTATCAATTTATTCCGTTCCGCTATCTCCGCATCCCATCAGGGTTTTGAGGGTCGCCCGGCTGGACAACATCCCCTGGTCTGCCGTCTACTTCGGGGGTCTCGTCTCGCCCGACCTCCTCGACCTCGTTTCTCATCTACTTGGGATGTTTCCCTCGTTCTCAATCTTTTTTCTTCCTGGCCTGCTAATGACCAGTTGTCGCTTCGTCAACTTTCGGCCAAGTTGGTTATGCTGTTTTGCCTTATTTCCTGCAAGCGGGTTTCTGATGTCCGCGTCTTGGACCATGACGCTAGGTCTTTCACTCCTGAGGGTGTTCTATTTAACATCTCCAGGCGCACCAAGACTAATATAAGATCAGTTTTCTATCCTAGCTTCCCGGACGTCCCTGCTCTCTGCCCGGTCCAATGCCTTCGTGAGTATGAGTCTCGCACGGCTTCTCACCGTCTTCTCTCCTCTCCGGAATTATTCCTCTCCTATTGTCGCCCTTTTGCACCTGTTTCTTGTGCCACCTTGGCCAGATGGGTCAAGTGGGTCATGTCCTTGGCTGGAGTGGACACTGCGGTGTTCACAGCCCATTCTACCAGGGGCGCCTCCTCCACGTCTCTGGCTGTGTCGGGTGCTCGTTTGGAGGACATTTTGCGTTTGGCAGACTGGACCCGCGTCTCCACTTTCCGGGAGTTTTATTTCCGGCCTTTTCCTCATATTTTCTCTTCGGTAATTCAACAGCTTTAAACTTGCAATAGGAGCCTCCGTGTCATGTAATAAAATTGCATGATTTTCCTAACTTGTGACGTAAAGTCATGATTTTATTAAGGACACGGAGGCGAGTATTGCCCCTCCCTGGGTTCCCTCCCTTATGTTGGGTCTAGTGTTTTCCTTTTCCAGGTCCCCTTTTTGGTAGTGGCTGTTTCTCTGCTAACTGTACTGTTATTTGTACTATTTTATATGTACTGATTGATTTATTACTGATTCACATGTACCTTTTTTTCTAGCTTTGGACGGGACGTGTGGTCTTCCCTGTATTACCATTATTTGTTTCTATTTCCCTAGGTTGATTACTTACATCCTTTGAGGCATAGAGTCTACGGTGGATTCTCGGTTCATGTGTTTGCGGTGGAATCGTTACCAGTTGGATGAGTCTGGTTTGGAGCACTCGCTGTTTTTCCTGTTACTTGTTCGGCTTCCGGAGTTCGTCATCAAAGAAAGAGGAGGAGTTATTATGATTCAGGACATTTATACTGGGTTAGGGGAGGGCTTGTTGCCATGTTACCCTGTGTGGTAAGGTTTTTTCTTTTGCTGCTAAAGTTTTCAGTAAAGAAAGAGAATGCAATACTCGCCTCCGTGTCCTTAATAAAATCATGACTTTACGTCACAAGTTAGGAAAATCATGCAATTATACAGCATATAATGAACTCTGGCAGCTGTTCCTCTACTGGAATACCCTGCTGAAACAGTTTAGCACTAGTGTAAAACTAGCCTTAATGCAAGGCACTTACTAATATATTGTGATTGTTCATTTTGCATCCTTTTCTGGCTTGGTTCATTTTTTCATGGCATTAAACGCTGCTCGTTTCCAGGGGTGATAGCCACTGCTGCAATCCAGCAAAGATGACCATGCTTGCATAGTATAGGAGAAAGCACTGGCCTCTCTGGTGGCCAGAACTGTGGAAGCGCACATAGACACCTTGTATCTGTGCTCCAGCAGTGACACGAGCAGTATATAATGCAATGGAAAAATGAATCAAGCGAAGGAGGCAATATGGACAATCATAATACATTAGTAAGTGCCTTGTATTAACTTTATCTACATGATAAAAGCCACTTGCTGAAGTGACACAACCTTTTTAATATAAATAAGAGTTGGTCCTCTCAAAGATTGGTGACAGGGAATTTGGACTAGACAAGGATTGGTCTTCTCAAAAAGGGGGTCTTTCACTGTATTCTATTTCTAGTGATGAGTGGCATAGACAATATTTGTTTTCGTGAAATTTTCGCATAATATTCACAATAAAGAATTCGCAATCTCCAGTGGTTATTTTCGCACTAATCGGCACTAACGATGTGCATTTTTTTGCGCAATACGTGCAACTTCACATTTTATCAGGTCTGAGTAGATATTACTGATTGGTGCACTAAGTATTGTTGTGACATCACAGCACTATGTCTGTAGCATGTATGTATGGACAGCAGAGAAAAAGTAATTCCTATCACACTACCTAACACCCTGCACTGGAACCTATCAGCTACACTATATCACTATTTAACCTACACTGACTATCTCCCACTAACTATCTGTATTAGGCCTACACGATATATCGCCAAAGCAATTAATCGACGATTGCGATATGGCCGACCCAAAAATGCTGCGATAACCTACAATGATACACAGCCGCCGCGATGCCGCACAGTGCAGTCGGCGGGTGTATCAACAGAGGGAGGAGGGGCTGGGGGCCGGCATCTGGATTAGGAATGACAGCGGGGACCTGTGCAGTCCCTGTATTCTAATGCACCGGCCCCGCTCACTGTTGCATAATCTTATCTAACCTGTAAGCATTGTTAAGATATAATAATCATGTGTAATCCAGCTGTATTACTTACAACTAAGTTCAGTAGCAGAGAGGAGGCAGGTCAGGAGGGCGGGCGGCACGTCACTCACTACCTCATGCACCTGTGCCGCCTACTTTATGAATGAAGCAGGCGGTGCGGGCGCGTGACGAAGTGAGTGACGCGTCGCCCGTCCGTCCTCTCGGCCTGCCTCCTCCCTGCTATGGAACTTAGTTGTAAGTAATACAGCTGGATTACACATGATTATTATATTTTAACAATGCCTACAGGTTAGATAAGATGATACAACAGTGAGCAGGGCCGGTGCATTAGAATACAGGGACTGCACCTGTCATTCCTAATCCAGATGCCAGCCTCCAGCCCCTGTATTGGGGGCTCATTCACACTGCAGGGACACTGTTATGGGGGGGATCTGTGGATGGCACATAGCATAAGATGCTATATATGTATCATCCACAGATCCCCTCCATAACAGTGTGTCATCCACAGATCCCCTCCATAACAGTGTGTCATCCACAGATCCCCTCCATAACAGTGTGTCATCCACAGATCCCCTCCATAACAGTGTGTCATCCACAGATCCCCTCCATAACAGTGTGTCATCCACAGATCCCCTCCATAACAGTGTGTCATCCACAGATCCCCTCCATAACAGTGTGTCATCCACAGATCCCCTCCATAACAGTGTGTCATCCACAGATCCCCTCCATAACAGTGTGTCATCCACAGATCCCCTCCATAACAGTGTGTCATCCACAGATCCCCCATAACAGTGTGTCATCCACAGATCCCCCATAACAGTGTATCATCCACAGACCACCATTAGTTCAAAACTCACCAAAAGCACACCTTTTGGTTCAAAATATTTTTTTTCTTATTTTCCTCCTCCTCGCTTATAGGGCGAAAAATATAGTATATTACCTTATATTGCTGCTGCTGACTATGGTGTTCTTTAAAAAGTTCCTGTTTGTTCAGTGTTCGGAAAATCTTATTTTAATGAACACATGTTCTTTATATACCTTCTTTTTTTTTAATCTAGAGGGAAAACAAACCAGGCTGGTGTAGTGAGCTCCATTTATATTTATATAGGCAGATATATAACGCGAGTTTGACCGCGACGCCTGGTTGATTAAGTGTGGTTGCGTAAGTGTGTGACTTAAGATTAAGTGAGTGAGTATCTGAGAGCTAAATTATTTGTGGACATTGATGAGTGGCTGTGTTTGACTGTATTGTGTGCTGTGATAACACTTTTGTTTTCCTTCTCCAGGGGTTGCACAGGTGATTAATTAGGGTGTGACTGTCTAATTAGGGTGTGGCTGTCTAATTAGGAGACTATAAAAATTCTGCAGTGAGAGCAGCACAGCCTTTTTGAATCCAGAGGGAAAACAAACCAGGCTGGTGTAGTGAGCTGCATTTATATTTATATAGGCAGACGCGTGGTTGATTAAGTGTGTGATGCGTAAGTGTGTGATTTAAGATTAAGTGATTTAAGATTAAGGGACTTCAGTGGGGGACTGCAATTAGCCAGTTTCTTAGTACCACATTATATTGTATTTTTCGCTTTTGTGGTGTAATCCCCATTTAGTATGTGTTGCACAATTGACAACGCAGTCCAGTGCACATCTTGCATGATGTATGCAGTCCTGGAACAGCCGTTCGAGGGTGTATATCTTTGTTCAAGATGTGAGCAAATTACCCGTTTGGAATCGCAAATCGAGTCTCTAAATGGGCAAGTTGCAACACTGAGAGGCATTGACAATTTGCAAAAGAGTTTGCTTCTCACCGAGCAAGCACTCTTTGGGGTAGATAGGGGGAGGAGGCTAAGGAAAGTGAGGTAGCTAGCTGGGTAACAGTTAGAAAGCAGGGTAGAGGGAAGAGTGCCAGGGAGGCTAGCCCTGATCTGACACACCCCAAGTTTGCACGTTTGGCAGATAAGGGGGATCTCAGTCCAGGGACGGCACTTCTGCAGCCTGAAACTTCCTCTGCCAGTCAGGGGAATGTCAGCTCCAGTATGCAGGGAACCAGGAGAGCAGGGCAGGCCAGACAGGTGCTGGTAGTGGGAGACTCCATTATTAGGGGAACAGATAGTGAAATCTGTCACAAATACCGTGATCGCCGAACAGTGTGCTGTCTGCCTGGTGCTAGAGTTCGACACATCGCGGATTGGGTTGACAGATAATTGGGAGCTGCTGGAGAAGATCCAGCGGTCATGGTCCATATCGGAACCAATGACAAAGTTAGGGGTAGGTGGAGAGTCCTTAAAAATGATTTCAGGGATTTAGGTCAAAAGCTTAGGGCAAGGACCTCAAAGGTAGTATTTTCCGAAATACTACCTGTACCACGGGCCACACAAGAAAGGCAGAGGGAGATTAGGGAGATTAACAAGTGGCTTAAGAACTGGTGTAGGAAGGAGGGGTTTGGGTTCCTGGAGAACTGGGCGACTTCTCTATCGGCTACAGGCTCTATCGTAGGGACGGGCTGCACCTCAATGGGGAAGGGGCAGCTGTGTTGGGGAGAAAGATGGCTAAAAGGTTGGAGGAGTGTTTAAACTAGGGACTGGGGGGGGAGGGAAATTACATTATAGGAGGGGAATATAGTGCAGATAGAGATCGGGGGCAAGGTAGTAGGACTGGGGAAGGAATGGAAGGAGGGACTAGAACAGTTCAGAAGGAAAGGTGTAGGGTAATAAATATACATAAACCTCTTAAATGTATATATACTAATGCCAGAAGCCTGACAAAAAAAACTGGGGAACTGGAATTTGTGATGTGTGAGGAGGACTATGACATAGTGGAAATAACTGAAACATGGCTGGATGATACCTATGACTAGAGGACCTTTCACTAGATTAAAAAATCTAAACTAACTATATAGACATGGAGAGCGGTGCCCAGGGATCTCCCTGCACTTACTATTATCCCTGGGCGCCGCTCCGTTCGCCTAACATGTGAAGATACCGGAGCCTATACCGGCGAACGGAGCGGCGCCCAGGGATAATAGTAAGTGCAGGAGGATCCCTGGGCGCCGCTCTCCATGTCTGTATAGTTAGTTTAGATTTTTTAATCTAGTGAAAGGTCCTCTTTAATGTACAAGGTTACAGTCTGTTTAGAAAGGATCGTCAAAACCGGAGAGGGGGAGGGGTCTGCCTTTATGTAAAGTCCTGTCTAAAGCCCACATTCCGTGAAGATATAAGTGAGGGACATGAACATGTGGAGTCACTGTGGGTAGAGATATATGGAGCTAAAAAGAACAATAAATTACTAATAGGAGTTTACTATAAACCACCTAATATACCAGAGTCCACAGAAAATCTACTACTAAATGAGATGGACAAGGCGGCAAATCATAATGAGGTGGTTATTATGGGGGACTTCAACTACCCAGTTATAGACTGGGAAACTGAAACTTGTACATCTCATAAAGGAAACAGGTTCTTGGCAATAACCAAAGACAATTACCTCTCCCAACTGGTTCAGGACCCGACTAGAGGGACGGTCATACTGGACTTGGTTAATACTAATAGGCCTGACAGAACAACAGATGTGCAGGTTGGGGGACACCTGGGAAATAGTGACTATAAAGTAATAACCTTCCAATTATCATTCAAAAGAGCATTTCTACACTGAGGAACAAAAATACCAAACTTCAAAAAAGCTACATTTAGCCAACTAAGAGAGGCCATAAGCCTAACTAACTGGGACAAAGTCCTCAAAAATAAAAATACAGCCACAAAATGGGATATCTTTAAAAGCATCCGAAAATCTCATTGTGAGAGGTACATACCGTATGGGAATAAAAGGTTAAGGAACAAAAAGAAACCAATGTGGATAAACAGAAATGTAAAGAAAGCAATAAATGACAAAAAGAAAGCATATAAATCACTAAAACAGGAGGGTAGCACGGAAGCACTGAAAAACTATAAGGAAAAAAATAGAACATGTAAAAAACAAATAAAAGCGGCCAAACTAGAGACCGAGAGATTAATTGCCAAAGAGAGTAAAACTAACCCTAAAATGTTCTTGAGGGGGGAGTCGCAGAGAGCGACGAGGAGAAAGTAAAGCTATTAAATATTTTTTTCTCCAATGTATTCACTGAGGAAAATAAACGGTCAGATGAAATGCTGAATGTAAAAATTTATTCCCCATTAAAAGTGTCCTGTCTGACCCAGGAAGAAGTACAACAGCGACTTAAAGGGTTTCTATCACTTCGTATGACATAATTAGCTGTTAGACACTAGCGATCCGCTAGTGTCTGCTCTGGCCAACCATCCTAATATAACAGCTTTTGGGGCAGCCGTTTTGCTAAAAAAAAGAACTTTTATAAATATGCTAATGAGCCTCTAGGTGCTATGTGGGCGTCATTAGCACCTAGAGGCTCCGTCTACCTTCATACACAGCCACCGCCCAGCGCGTCCCTCCAGCCCGCCCATCTCCTGATGAATGCGATCCTCCGTGTGACGCAGCGGACGAATTCTCGCGCATGCGCCGTGCGCGGCTGTATTCGGCGCATGCGCAGTGAATATCTGACCGCTTCCCTGCTCAGACATCTCCACTGCGCCTGCGCCGATGACGTCATAGTGCTCCAAGGAACAGGCGCAGTGGAGATGTCTGAGCAGGGAAGCGGTCAGACATTCACTGCGCATGCGCCGAATACAGCCGCGCACGGCGCATGCGCGAGAATTCGGGCTGGAGGGACGCGCTGGGCGGTGGCTGTTTATGAAGGTAGACAGAGCCTCTAGGTGCTAATGACGCCCACATAGCACCTAGAGGCTCATTAGCATATTTATAAAAGTTTTTTTTTTAGCAAAACGGCTGCCCCAAAAGCTGTTATATTAGGATGGTTGGCCAGAGCAGACACTAGCGGATCGCTAGTGTCTGATAGCTAATTATGTCATTCGAAGTGATAGAAACCCTTTAAAAAGATTAAAATAGACAAATCGCCAGGACCGGATGGCATACACCCCCGTATCCTAAGGGAATTAAGTAATGTCATAGCCAGACCCTTATTTCTGATATTTGCAGACTCTATACTGAAAGGGAATGTCCCACAGGATTGGCGCATAGCAAATGTGGTGCCAATATTCAAAAAGGGTCCAAAAACAGAGCCTGGAAACTATAGGCCGGTAAGTTTAACATCTGTTGTGGGTAAACTGTTTGAAGGTTTTCTGAGAGATGCTATGTTAGAGCATCTTAACGTAAATAAGCAAATAACGCCATATCAGCATGGCTTCATGAGGGATCGGTCATGTCAAACTAATTTAATCAGTTTCTATGAGGAGGTAAGTTCTAGACTTGACAGCGGCGAATCAATGGATGTCGTGTATCTGGACTTCTCCAAAGCATTTGACACTGTACCACATAAAAGGTTAGTATATAAAATGAGAATGCTCGGACTGGGAGAAAACGTCTGTATGTGGGTAAGTAACTGACTCAATGATAGAAAACAGAGGGTGGTTATTAACGGTACACACTCAGATTGGGTCACTGTCACTAGTGGAGTACCTCAGGGGTCAGTATTGGGCCCTATTGTCTTCAATATATTTATTAATGATCTTGTAGAAGGCTTGCATAGTAAAATATCAATTTTCGCACATGACACTAAACTGTGTAAAGTAATTTACACTGAAGAGGACAGTATACTACTACAGATGGACCTGGATAGATTAGAGGCTTGGGCAGATAAGTGGCAGATGAGGTTTAACACTGACAAATGTAAAGTTATGCACATGGGAAGGAATAATGCAAGTCACCCGTACATACTAAATGGTAAAACACTGGGCAACACTGACATGGAAAAGGATCTAGGAATTTTAATAAGCAGCAAATTAAGCTGTAAAAACCAGTGTCAGGCAGCTGCTGCCAAGGCCAATAAGATAATGGGTTGCATCAAAAGGGGCATAGATGCCCGTGATGAGAACATAGTCCTACCACTTTACAAATCATTAGTCAGACCACACATGGAGTACTGTGTACAGTTCTGGGCTCCTGTGAACAAGGCAGACATAGCAGAGCTGGAGAGGGTCCAGAGGAGGGCAACTAAAGTAATAACTGGAATGGGGCAACTACAGTACCCTGAAAGATTATCAGGGATCTCAAGTCTCCTGGATGTTCAGGGAGTCTCCCGCTATTAGATAGCGGCTCCCTGACGCCCGCATGTGAGACAATATATCCCGGAAAGGTTCACTGATAGCAGAGCAGAGAGATAAGAGAAGTGACAGGACACAGAGTTTAGATTACAGGTTGAATTAACCCTTTAGGGTCAAATTGGCTTCTCAAGGAGATATATATGTTAAAGGCATCCCTCCTTCTGTCTTATTCAGTAGCTATATAACTATTGAGAGAGATCAATTTTTTAAAAATACATTTACACATTTAACCCTCCATTTTAATTATATTATTTACCCCAGTGTTAAATTCACCCCCCCTGGATGCTTGTTTTTTCCCTACAGTGGGGTAGATAATTACACACAGGGTTTTAAAGAATAAACTTCCTGACTCAGACCAAGAGCCGACTCAGCGAGTGAATCGAAGCATCCGCGCATGCGCATTGCGCAACCTAAGCTTCGGTTCACTTGCTTCTTGTCAGCTCAGCGAATGAACCGATTCATTTGAAAGATCCGAACTTCCCATCTCTAGTTTACTCGCAGTAAACCTTTCCGGCAACCTGTAGCAGTGTCCCCTTCTCGGCGCGTGCGCACAGTGCAAGAAGAAGCTGATGCCAGCAGTCCGCAACGGCGCATCAGGCTGAGCCTGTGCGCACGCGCGGGATCTCAAAGCGGGAGGAGGGGGAGGGAGGGAGAGGCGGCACTGAGGAGTAGAAGGCGGCGCTGGGCACGAACGGCGATGAGTGCGGCCGGGCACCATGCATCCACAGACCCCCCCTGCTTGGGCACCTTAATTCTAAGATTGACAGGTTAGTAAAACCTGTTTTTCCGCAGAATAAAGCCACAAATAGCTTTTATAAGGCCACCTTAGAAATCAGAATGCTACCCTGGACATGAGCATATGTTTATCTCACAGGGCTTATAGGTGGTGACAGAATCCCTTTAATCATATACATAAATATGATAATTTGGGGCAGGGTAATGAGCCTAGTCCTCCACACCATAGAGCACAGAGTGCAGATACTGCATATGTTTGGAAAATGTAATAAAAAGTTTGTGAAAGAAAACCTCCCTGAAATGAGAAGTGCACCTCCCTGAAATGAGGTTTTGCAGGTTGGGATGTCTGGATTATCAAAATTAGGGTTATTCACTTTAGAAAAAAGACGACTGAGGGGAGATCTAATTACTATGTATAAATATATCAAGGGTCAGTACAGAGATCTATCCCATCATCTATTTATCCCCAGGACTGTGACTGTGACGAGGGGACATCCTCTGCGTCTGGAGGAAAGAAGGTTTGTACACAAACATAGAAGAGGATTCTTTATGGTAAGAGCAGTGAGACTATGGAACTCTCTGCCTGAGGAGGTGGTGATGGTGAGTACAATAAAGGAATTCAAGAGGGGCCTGGATGTATTTCTGGAGTGTAATAATATTACAGGCTATAGCTACTAGAGAGGGGTCGTTGATCCAGGGAGTTATTCTGATTCCTTGATTGGAGTCGGGAAGGAATTTTTTATTCCCCTAAAGTGGCGAAAATTGGCTTCTACCTCACAGTTGTTTTTTTTTGCCTTCCTCTGGATCAACTTGCAGTATGACAGGCCGAACTGGATGGACAAATGTCTTTTTTCGGCCTTATGTACTATGTTACTATGTATTCTATTTTATTTATCTGTTCTGTGCAGTGCTATTAAGAAAATGGCAAGTTTTGTATTTTGTACTTTTACAGGAATGCAAATATGTTATTTAATTTAGTAAAAGATGATGTTTTATTTTGAAAAACACTGTGCATTTCAGTTCTTGAGTTGAGCATAACTACATTTCAGCATTATCAGTAATTTGTATGTGCTTTTGCCTTGAAAATCCAAGCAAATAGACCTCTAGCACAATTCCCTTAAAATATCACATCACATATTGTTATCGCAATTTTTTGGGCCCTAATCGCAATCGCACAAAATTCCCATATCGTGCAGCCCTAATCCGTATTATATATGAGCTAACTATCTAATGTAATTGGATAAGGATCCAGAAGAGTCTGCAAAGTACAGCAAGGACACTGCTCTCTCTCTCTCTCTCTCTCTCAGAACTGCAAAAAAACTGCAGAAAATGGCTGCTGGGGAGGTTCTTATATAGTAAAGGGTAGGCAACTTTCCTATTGGTTGCTAGGGATGTTGCTAAGCTCTGACAAAGACATTGCAGCCTTCTCATTGGCCCACAAGCAAGAAGCAGTAGTACTGATGGAAAAAAAAACTAGAATATTCATGATTACGAATATACTGTATAGCACTATATTCTAGATTTTCACAAATTCTCAAAGTGCCCATATTCGCGATAGAAATTTGCAATTAGAATATTCGCGATCAACACTATCTATTTCCAGTCATAGTAAACAACCTTCTCAGCTGACTTGTAATAAGTGCCTTGTATTAACTTTGTCTACATAATAAATGCCATTTGCTGAAGTGAGACAACCCCTTAAAAGACATTTGTGGTCATCTTGCTAAAAAGGGGTATCCTATATGTATGTTGATGATAAGCTCCCTAACTTCATGGCAAGAATGTGAGATCCAAAAGGTGATGCTTCGAATGTCCTAGAGGCTCCATGGCATCACTTTAGTTTCCTCTCTCTTCTGTACAGGATCCTTCAGAGAATCAAATCAGAGTGTCCTACTACAGCTTTGTCTCCATTGTGTTGACCATCAGTCTGTGCTGTGACCTCCATTCTGTGTAGTGATACTGCCTGCTTCAGGATGCTGCTCCTGGGATTTGCCAGTTTTCACCCTGGCATGCTCTTGGATGCTGCTCCAGGTATCCTCTGTTTTGGACCCCATACTGCTCTTGATCTTTGTCTCTGTTCCTGGTGACTCCTGGTTCCATCCATGGACTACTCCTGGTCACCGCTTCCAGTGTCTACTGCAGGGATCAGCAACCTCCAGCACTCTAGCTGTTCTGTAACAACAATTGCCAGAATGCTGTATTATTCCCTTCTATGGGGGTTACACAGCCAAGCCAGTGTGAATGATGGGAGTTGTAGCCAAAGTTTGATGACCCCTGATCTACTGGTGCCTCCTGAGGTCTGCAACTGGCTGCTGCTCTTGATCTCTCCTGGGCTTTGCTATTGCTCAAGTAACAATCTGAACTCTGCTCCTTCAAGTTACTGCACCTTCCCTGTGTGTCCATGTTCTTCCTTATACCTCACTGACTGTATTTGCTCCCTTCACATTTCTGTTTGTTTCATCACTGCTGCGTCTGTCAAGGGATCCACATTCCTTATATGCTATGTTGCTAACATTAACTGTTGCCTAAACTCTTTTATCTGACCTCAATATTATTTCACCATAACACATACACTGCTAATCTCTCATGGAAACTCAAAGAAAGAACAGGAAAAATCCACCTGGTTGGATTCTTGTTTCTGCTGCCAGCACCACTCGGCCAAAGGTTTAAAGAGTGAACAACCATTGCTATGCACTGGAGAGAAAGGCAGATGTGTCAGCGGCCCTTATGGCACATACACATGTGGACAGAATTGTTGGTACCCTTCTGTTAACCACACATACGCCTTTTTACAGTGGTCACTAAGGGGTCTTAGGCTGTAAAAAAAAAAATATCTCCCCCATGTTTGGTATTGCCACATCTGTAACGACCCAGACTACATAAATATCACATAAATGATCCCCTACGGTGAAAAAAAAAGGATAGAATTGCTAATTTATTCTTAGTTGCTACCGAAAAAACTTAATAACAAGCGATCAAAAAGCGCCATTTACTCCAAAATGATACCAATGAAAAATACAAGTCGTCTCGCAAAAATCAAGCCCTCACAAAACTCCATAGAATGAAAAATTTATGGGTCTTGGGAAGCGGCAAAGCAAAAACATTTTTTTGTTAAAAAAAAAAGGGGTTTTTATTGCCAAAAAGTAGTGAAAAGTAAAAAAAACTATATGTTTTTGGTATCACTGTAGTCGTACTGACCCAAAGAAGATATGAAGAAGATGAACGCCGTAAAATTTATAATGTAAAAACGCAGTATTGCTGTTTTTTCCATCTCCCTCCCAGAAAAAGTTAATAAAAGTTATGTGTACCACAAAATGACACCATTAAAAACTACAACTTATCCCACGAAAAGCGAGCCCTCAAAAAGCTATATAGAGGGAAAAATAAAAAAGTTATAGCTCTTGGAACGCGACAATGAAAAAAAGAAGAAAAACGCTTGGTCAGTAAGGCCCAAAACAGGCTGTTCACTAAGGGGTTGAAGAAAGAAAAACCCACAATGGTTACTGTAATAACTTGAAACTGACAAAAGTAACTAATGAAACTGGGCTGGACAAAAATGATGGTACCCCTAGAAAAGATTGAAAATAATTTGACCATAGGGACATATAAAACGAAGGTGTGTTCTGTAAGTAGCATCACAGGTGAAGGGTGAACAGTATTCTCTGTGCTGTTTAGTCATGGTGTGTACCTCAGTGAATATGCACCAAAGAAGGCTAATGAGAGAGTTGTCTTAGGAGATTAGAATGAACATTATAGACCAGTGGTGGCGAACCTATGGCACGGGTGCCAGAGGTGGCACTCAGAGCCCTCCCTGTGGGCACCCACGCCCTGGAAAAAGTCTAATATGCCTTAGACTTTTCCTGCCATTCATCAGCGCAGGGCGCACTATGAACGGCACAGGCAGCGCACTGAATGTAGCTATTATAGCTAAGTGATAAAGTACATGGAAGATACACTATATTGGACTGTAGTATTCAGGGTAAATTGCCGTATTCGCACCTTGTGATAAATAAGTGGGTTTTGGGTTGCAGTTTGGGCACTCGGTCTCTAAAAGTTCGCCATCACTGTTATAGACAAACATGTTAAAGGTAAATCCTATAACAGCTTGATGTTCCTGTTACTAGAGTTGCACATATTAATTAGAAGTTTGAGGTCTGCGGAACTGTAGCCAACCTCCCTGGACGTGGCCACAAGAGGAAAATTGATGACAAATTGAAGAGACCGAAATGCGAATGGTAACCAAAGAGCCCAGAACAACTATCAAAGAGATTAGAGGTGAACTCCAAGGTCAAGTCGTTCAGCCAAAGTGGACTTAATGGAGGACCACAAAGGAGGAAACCACTGTCTAAAGCAAATTATAAAAAAGCGAGACTTGAATTTGCCCTCTCCCTGACAGCTGTCCATCTGCAGGGTGTAGACAACAGAATGGCAAATTATTTAAACAGGGTCAAATTCAAGTAGACAGAAAGGTATCTGAATTCAGCAGTCCTTTCCCAGATTGTTAGAAAGTGGCAGATGTGGCAGATGTAAAGGATAGAGTTGCATCCAGAGCAAATAGCAAAACAAACAGATTCTTCTGTGCATCCTGCACCTATCCCAGAGCTGTAAAAGCCTTTGCCCAGTGTTGGTTCACATGTCTAAGGAGGCTGTCAGTAATGGAGTACTGGATTCTGTCAATCAGACCAGACCTCTTCTTGGGCCCAGAGCTACACCTGTATGTTTACCAGCTTTATCTAACAGGTTGGAATCTGAAAGGCTGATTTTTCAAAATCTCTCTGGACAAGTTATTGACAGCCTCCTAGCCAGTTCACATCTGATCACATTTAGCATCTACTGAGGGTCTGAAAGACCTTTTTTGAAATTTTCAGAAGGTGATTTTCCATTGATTATCTCTTTTTGCAGGGATGATTAGAGAAAAGCCTTCCACACTTAAAGGGAACCTGTCACTCGCAGTATGTTATAGAGCAGGAGGAGCTGAGCAGATTGATATATAGTTTTGTGGGAAACAATTTGTATAAGCTGTATTTAATTCATTTAAACTCCTACTCATTCTGGGCTTTGAAGTGTAGGAGAAGGTCCTATCAGTGATTAACAGCCTTCCCTCTATGACTGTGTATACAGAGAGAGCTGTCAATCACTGATAGGACCGCCTCCTTGACATCAAAGCCCAGAAGGAGCATGCACTTAAATTAATGAAGTACAAGTTTTACTGAATCTTTTCCCACGATACTATATATCAATCTGCTCAGCTCCTCCTGCTCTATAACATGCTGCCTGTAGCTCAGACATTACGTTCAATGTGACAAGTTCCCTTTAAAGTTCAGTTTGTAGCTCTTTCCTTGTCTCCAGGTTGGCCGGGGTGTCCCTGGGTTAGAAGATTGCTGATTGAAGCTAATAGGCTTAGGCCCCTTTAAGGTTTCTCCCTGGGATCTGACTTTGTTTCTCAATACTCTAACCTGTCCACCCTTTGAACCACTGGACTGCCTTTCTATTAGGTTCCTTCTGTTCATTATTTCTGCCCATACTACTGTAACATCCCAGAGTATGTCACTAAACTCTTATTCCCCTGCTACAACATGTTAGGTGTTTATGTATTGTCATCAGGTGTGATTTAACTGTGCATTTTCATCATATGTACTTTCCAGGTCTGTATTATGTATTTGCTGTAATTTCCATGTACACCAGCAGGTGGCAGCAATTTATTTAGCAGGATCATAGCCAGTTTAGTATTGCTAGATTAGAATAGTTCATTCCAACCTAGCTCCCCCCTCTTTGAGGAGGGGTGGAATGTTCCCACATCCTGCCTCATAGGGAGGGAAGAAACCAGTTAGATCCAGTGTGAACCAGCCCCCCTGCTGGGGAAGGCTGTGTTAGCTACTTTTACACTAGCGTTCGGGGCTCCGCTTGTGAGCTCCGTTTGAAGGGTCTCACAAGCGGCCCCGAACGCATCCGTACTGCCCCAATGCATTCTGAGTGGACGCGGATCCGCTCAGAATGCATCAGTCTGGCAGCGTTCAGCCTCCGTTCCGCTCAGCAAGCGGACACCCAAACGCTGCTTGCAGCGTTCGGGTGTCCGCCTGGCCGTGCGGAGGCAAGCGGATCCGTCCAGACTTACAATGTAAGTCAATGGGGACGGATCCGTTTGAAGTTGACACAATATGGCTCAATTTTCAAACTGATCCGTCCCCCATTGACTTTCAATGTAAAGTCTGGACGGATCCGTCTGAACTACTTTCACACTTAGAATTTTTTTTAAACTATAATGCAGACGGATCCGTTCTGAACGGATCCAAACGTCTGCATTATAGGAGCGGATCCGTCTGTGCAGACACCAGACGGATCCTCTCTGAATGCAAGTGTGAAAGTAGCCTTAGCTGGAGCTCCCAGAAACAGGGATCCCAACCTAGGATCCAGACCTCGGCTGAGGCCCAGGATCCCTCTTCCCAGCCTGAGTCATCTACCTCAGTGCTGGTTGACAAGCAAGCAGCCACCTCCAGATCTCCAGGAAGCCATTCCCTGCAAGCAGAACTGTGAGTGTTTAATCCAAAGACCAGGAGAAGCCAAATACCTCCTTTAGCTAGTCAGGCCCAAATCAAGCAGACCACAGACAGAGCAGAAGATAGATACCTGCCAGATCCTTTAGGCATATGACAAGAAGCAGAATATATATTGCCAATACCTGCTGTGACCCAAGACTATTGCTATATCTTGTATGGATTCAAGCTGCATTAAGTAAACACGAGTTGGATTATATTTCCTGTCTTATTACTGGCACATGATGGGGGGCTTGTTACTGACACATGATGGGGGGCTCTTGTTACTGGCACATGATGGGGGGCTCTTGTTACTGGCACATGATGGGGGGCTCTTGTTACTGGCACATGATGGGGGGCTCTTGTTACTGGAACATTGGGGGGGCTCTTATTACTGGCACGTGATGGGGGACTGGGCTCTTATTACTGGCACATTGGGGGGCTCTTGTTACTGGCACGTGATTGGGGGCACTTATTACTGGCACGTTATTGGTGGGCACTATAGGGGCATCTACTGAGGCCACAAAGAAGGGGTATTTTATATGGGGGGCTCTGTACAGTAGCTTTTTATAATGGGACACATTATGGTGGGTACTATGGGGAAGGGGGAGAGGAGTACTAAGAAGGGGTATTTTTATACTTGCAAATTATGGGGGACACTGAGGGCATCTACTGGGGAACGATATATGGGGCATTTTATACTGGTACATTATGGGGGGCACTAGGAGGAAGGGGGGAGAGGAGCACTATGGGGGCATTTACTGGGGGCACCAAGAAGGGGTATTTTATACTGGCACATTATGGGGACATTAGCTCAACTGGAGGCATTACAAGGGGGTATTTTTGCATTGTCACATTATAAGGAGAATTATTTCTACTGGGGGGGGGCATTATGGTGGGCTTTATTACTCCCTCATGGTATGACCCCCTAATAGCAGCACCAGCCTCTCCCTGCTCTGCTATCCCTCTGCCCCTTCTCCAAATCCTTATTATGAAATCTTTCTCATTAGGATAAAACACAACATCAGCTCCACCTAGCCCCCCAGCCAAGTGTTGAAGTGGTGTCCGAGATCCCCAAGGGTCAAGCCAAGTAATTGTAAGTTTTTTATGTGAAATATGTTTGGTATACACATATAGCATACACTGTGCCACACAATATACAGTATACCGCTACACTGTGCCACACAATATACAGTATACCGCTACACTGTGCCACACAATGTACAGTATACCGCTACACTGTGTCCCACAATATACAGTATACCTCTACACTGTGCCCCACAATATACAGTATACCTCTACACTGTGCCCCACAATATACAGTATACCTCTACACTGTGCCCCACAATATACAGTATACCTCTACACTGTGCCCCACAATATACAGTATACCTCTACACTGTGGAGTCTGTTCTATAAGCACCCTTGTTCTGTGGCGGCGGACAGAAAATAATCTGGAAGTGCCCCTCCCGAGACCAGGCTCTGGATCCGCCACTGGTCTGGACCACTCACAGGAGTGTACATTTCTTCTAAACTGTAATCCGTATCCTCTGACCTGCAGAAATCAGCACTCGCTCGGTAACAACTAACAGGCAGTGCATGTAGGCTGTAGCCTGGCCCTGTTACCGAAGCTAGCCGAGTGGTGTAAGGTTAAGGTACTAGTAGAGATGAGCGGCCACTGAATCCTGATTTAAAGTTAAAGTTACTGCAGGATATGGATTACAGTTTAGAAATGTCAAATGTACACTCCTGTGAGAGGCGGGGAGGGAGATCTGTGGATGACACTGTTATAGGGAGGGGGATCTGTGGATGACACTGTTATAGGGAGGGGGATCTGTGGATGACATTGTTATAGGGAGGGGGATCTGTGGATGACACTGTTATAGGGAGGGGGATCTGTGGATGACACTGTTATAGGGAGGGGGATCTGTGGATGACACTGTTATAGGGAGGTGGATCTGTGGATGACACTGTTATAGGGAGGTGGATCTGTGGATGACACTGTTATAGGGAGGTGGATCTGTGGATGACACTGTTATAGGGAGGGGGATCTGTGGATGACACTTATGGAGGGGAAAATGGGGATGACACTGTCATGGGGTGGATCTGTGGATGACATATAGCATAAGATGCTATATACGGTATGTGTCATCCACAGATCACCCCCCCCCCCCCCCCCTCATAGCAGTGTCATCCACAGATCCCCCTCCCTATAAACATAGAAACATAGAAACATAGAATGTGTCGGCAGATAAGAACCATTTGGCCCATCTAGTCTGCCCAATATACTGAATACTATGGATAGCCCCCGGTCCTATCTTATATGAAGGATGGCCTTATGCCTATCCCATGCATGCTTAAACCCCTTCACTGTATTTGCAGCTACCACTTCTGCAGGAAGGCTATTCCATGCATCCACTACTCTCTCAGTAAAGTAATACTTCCTTATATTACTTTTAAACCTTTGCCCCTCTAATTTAAAACTGTGTCCTCTTGTGGTAGTTTTTCTTCTTTTAAATATGCTCTCTTCCTTTACCGAGTTGATTCCCTTTATGTATTTAAAAGTTTCTATCATATCCCCTCTGTCTCTTCTTTCTTCCAAGCTATACATATTAAGGTCCTTTAACCTTTCCTGGTAAGTTTTATCCTGCAATCCATGTACTAGTTTAGTAGCTCTTCTCTGAACTCTCTCTAGAGTATCTATATCCTTCTGGAGATATGGCCTCCAGTACTGCGCACAATACTCCAAGTGAGGTCTCACCAGTGTTCTGTACAGCGGCATAAGCACTTCACTCTTTCTACTGCTTATACCTCTCCCTATACATCCAAGCATTCTGCTGGCATTTCGTGCTGCTCTATTACATTGTCTTCCCACCTTTAAGTCTTCTGAAATAATTACTCCTAAATCCCTTTCCTCAGATACTGAGGTCAGGACTGTGTCAAATATTCTATATTCTGCCCTTGGGTTTTTACGCCCCAGGTGCATTATCTTGCACTTATCCACATTAAATTTCAGTTTCCAGAGTTCTGACCATTCTTCTAGTTTTCCTAAATCCTTTTCCATTTGGCGTTTCCCTCCAGGAACATCAACCCTGTTACATATCTTTGTGTCATCAGCAAAAAGACAAACCTTACCAGCGAGGCCTTTTGCAATATCACTTATGAAGATATTAAACAAAATCGGTCCCAGTACAGATCCCTGTGGAACCCCACTGGTAACATTACCTTGTTTTGAATGTTCTCCATTGACTACAACCCTCTGTTGTCTGTCACTCAGCCACTGCCTAATCCACTCAACAATATGGGAGTCCATGCTCAATGACTGCAGTTTATTGATAAGTCTTCTATGTGGGACAGTGTCAAAAGCCTTACTAAAATCTAGATATGCGATGTCTACTGCACCTCCACCGTCTATTATTTTATTCACCCAGTCAAAAAAATCTATAAGATTTGTTTGACATGATCTCCCTGAAGTAAACCCATGTTGTTTTTCATCTTGCAATCCATGGGATTTTAGATGTTCCACAATCCTATCCTTTAATAGGGTTTCCATTAATTTGCCTACTATTGATGTCAGACTCACTGGTCTATAGTTGCTCGATTCCTCCCTACTACCTTTCTTGTGAATGGGCACGACATTTGCCAATTTCCAATCTTCCGGGACGACTCCTGTTACTAATGATTGGTTAAATAAATCTGTTAACCGTTTTGCCAGCTCACCACTAAGCTCTTTTAATAATTTTGGATGTATCTCATCAGGCCCCTGTGACTTATCTGTCTTCACCTTAGACAGCAAACTTAGAACATCTTCCTCTGTAAAGATACATGCATCAAACGATTTAATAGTCATTCTTTCTAGTGGAGGTCCTTCTCCTTTTTCTTTTGTAAAAACTGAACAGAAGTATTCATTAAGGCAGTCGGCTAGCCCTTTATTCTCTTCTACATACCTTCCGTCCTTTGTTTTTAATTTAGTTATTCCTTGTTTTAATTTCCTTTTTTCATTTATATATCTGAAGAATGTCGTATCCCCTTTTTTCATAGACTGAGCTAGTTTTTCTTCTGCCTGCGCTTTAGAAGTTCTTATAACTTGCTTGGCCTCTCTCTGCCTAATCTTGTAGATTTCCTTATCTTCATTGCTCTGGGTTTTTTTATAATTACAAAATGCTAGCTTTTTATTTTTAATGATTTGGGCCACTTCTGCTGAGTACCACATTGGTCTCCTCCTTTTTTTGCTTTTACTGACGAGTCTAATGCAATTTTCTGTTGCCTTCAATAATGCACCTTTTAAGTAGTCCCATTTCTCCTGGACTCCATGTAATCCGTTCCAGTCTGATAAGGACTCATTTATGACTAATTTCATTTTTGAAAAGTCTGTTTTTCTAAAATCTAAAACTTTTGTTTTTGTGTGGTGGGACTCTTTCACAGTTCTTATATTAAACCACACTGACTGGTGATCACTAGATCCCAAGGTTTCGCCTACAATGACATCATATACCGAATCCCCGTTTGTGAATACCAAATCCAAAATGGCCTCCCTCCGGGTTGGCTCCTCAACCACTTGTTGTAGAGATAACCCCAGTAGGGAATTTAGAATATCTGTACTCCTGGTAGAACTTGCTATTTTGGTTTTCCAGTTTATATCTGGAAGATTGAAATCTCCCATAATGATAACTTCTCCTTTCATTGTCATTTTAGCTATTTCTTCAACTAGTAGATCATCTAGTTCTTTAACTTGACCAGGTGGTCTATATATCACACCTACACGAGTTACTGCATGGTTAGCAAACTGCAACGTAACCCAAACTGACTCTATGTTGGCCTCACCAACTTGTATTAGGTTAGATTTAATGCTATCTTTCACATACAGGGCCACTCCTCCTCCTTTCTTGCCTTCTCTGTCTCTTCTGTATAAAGAGTACCCTGGTATGGTTATGTCCCAGTCATTTCTTTCATTAAACCATGTCTCCGTAACAGCCACTAAATCTACATTCTCAGATGCTATTATTGACCCAAGTTCATAGATTTTTTTACCTAAACTGCGAGCATTTGTAGACAGGACTCTGAGCTTATCATTTCTTAACCTCTGTGCTTCTGACCTGTTCTGGCATTGTTTCGGGGGGCAATTGGACTCTTTTATTTTCACTCTTTTGCCCCCCCTTCGTTATAAAAGTGTCATCCACAGGCAACTAGGACATGTTGAAATCTGAATGATTGTTTTTTTTTTTTTTTAAACCACAGACAGCAGGACTTTTCTTCCCTGTTGCGGTTTTAGGTATTGGGTAAAGTATTGCAGCATTTCTGAGCATACTTGTGTAAATGTATCGTTGTTATAGCTGCCCCCCCTACTTTTGTCCTGGCCCCCAGTATGCCCCCCCAAAATTTGAAAGCTAGAGACGCCACTGGTCACGGCCACCTGAAAAGAGTCATGGTTATTCATGAATTCCTGCTCTCCCTGCCCATCTGCTGATGACTGACAGGCTTCTACCTAGTTTCCTTTCTCTCTAATAGAGAACTGCCAATCATCAGCAGATGGACGGGGAGAGCAGGAGATTATGAATAGCCATGACTCTTCTCAAGTAGATTTGACTCTTTTCAAGGCCTGGGCTGTAATGATTATGATGCCGGTTTTCGGCAACCACTTACATTTAGCTCATAAATCACACACCGCTGAAATCAGCATTTTTGTCACTACTTTATACTGCCCTCAGTGAGGTCAGCATAAAGTTGATGACAGGTTCCCTTTAAGCAAGATATAAGCAATCAATAAAATATGGCATGGATCAGAGAATAAATTACACAAATAGGTATGAATAAAAAATAAAAAATCACTAAATAAATAAACCAAAATATAAAAATATACACAGCATCCATATGGATCAAAAGCAGTTAAAGGGTTTCTACCATCAGAAATACTGTTATGTAGCTGACTGACATTAGTGAGGCGCTAATGTCAGCACTACATAACAGTATGTTTTTGACGTTTCTCCCTGCAGCCATTTTGATAAAATAAGCACTTTTATAATATGCTAATGAGCCTCTAGGTGCTATGAACCGTCACATCAATCAAGAGGAGCGGGGCGGGCAGAACAGGGGACCTGGGCGGGATAAAGGGTCAGTAGACAAAGCCTCTAGGTGCTGATTTTACACCCACATAACACCTAGAGGCTCATTAGCATATTATAAAAGTGGTTTTTTTTTTACCAAAATGGCTGCAGGGAGAAATGTCAAAAACATACTGTTATGTAGTACTGACATTAGCGCATCGCTAATGTCAGTCAGCTGCATAACAGTAATTCTGGTGGTAGAAACACTTTAATAATAATCTCGTATGTATTATACCAACTGACCACTAGGTGTCTCTACTGCAGCTCAGATATACAGTTACACACTACTGCTTCACACTCTCTATGGCTTCATTCAGACGCGAGGCTCCGTAATTTAAACAACCAATATGCCTTGCAGTTAACCAGTTTATCAAAATGATGTCTCACATTATCAGGAATCTGTTCTAGAATAAAAAGAACTAACTGAGAGGGATCTTTATTATGATATATGGAAAAGTGTTGGGATAGACTATGATCCAATTTGCCCTCTTGTACACTGCGTGCAGAATTATTAGGCAAATGAGTATTTTGACCACATCATCCTCTTTATGCATGTTGTCTTACTCCAAGCTGTATAGGCTCGAAAGCCTACTACCAAGTAAGCATATTAGGTGATGTGCATCTCTGTAATGAGAAGGGGTGTGGTCTAATGACATCAACACCCTATATTAGGTGTGCATAATTATTAGGCAACTTCCTTTCCTTTGGCAAAATGGGTCAAAAGCAGGACTTGACAGGCTCAGAAAAGTCAAAAATAGTGAGATATCTTGCAGAGGGATGCAGCACTCTTAAAATTGCAAAGCTTCTGAAGCGTGATCATCGAACAATCAAGCGTTTCATTCAAAATAGTCAACAGGGTCGCAAGAAGCGTGTGGAAAAACCAAGGCGCAAAATAATTGCCCATGAACTGAGAAAAGTCAAGCGTGCAGCTGACAAGATGCCACTTGCCACCAGTTTGGCCATATTTCAGAGCTGCAACATCACTGGAGTGCCCAAAAGCACAAGGTGTGCAATACTCAGAGACATGGCCAAGGTAAGAAAGGCTGAAAGACGACCACCACTGAACAAGACACACAAGCTGAAACGTCAAGACTGGGCCAAGAAATATCTCAAGACTGATTTTTCAAAGGTTTTATGGACTGATGAAATGAGAGTGAGTCTTGATGGGCCAGATGGATGGGCCCGTGGCTGGATTGGTAAAGGGCAGAGAGCTCCAGTCCGACTCAGACGCCAGCAAGGTGGAGGTGGAGTACTGGTTTGGGCTGGTATCATCAAAGATGAGCTTGTGGGGCCTTTTCGGGTTGAGGATGGAGTCAAGCTCAACTCCCAGTCCTACTGCCAGTTTCTGGAAGACACCTTCTTCAAGCAGTGGTACAGGAAGAAGTCTGCATCCTTCAAGAAAAACATGATTTTCATGCAGGACAATGCTCCATCACACGCGTCCAAGTACTCCACAGCGTGGCTGGCAAGAAAGGGTATAAAAGAAGAAAATCTAATGACATGGCCTCCTTGTTCACCTGATCTGAACCCCATTGAGAACCTGTGGTCCATCATCAAATGTGAGATTTACAAGGAGGGAAAACAGTACACCTCTCTGAACAGTGTCTGGGAGGCTGTGGTTGCTGCTGCACGCAATGTTGATGGTGAACAGATCAAAACACTGACAGAATCCATGGATGGCAGGCTTTTGAGTGTTCTTGCAAAGAAAGGTGGCTATATTGGTCACTGATTTGTTTTTGTTTTGTTTTTGAATGTCAGAAATGTATATTTGTGAATGTTGAGATGTTATATTGGTTTCAATGGTAAAAATAAATA
Organism: Bufo bufo; assembly: GCF_905171765.1. Classification (NCBI taxonomy): domain Eukaryota; kingdom Metazoa; phylum Chordata; class Amphibia; order Anura; family Bufonidae; genus Bufo; species Bufo bufo. The sequence continues at coordinate 455,711,836 of NC_053391.1, forward strand.
ATTGAAATGGGTATATATTTGTTTTTTGTTAAGTTGCCTAATAATTATGCACAGTAATAGTCACCTGCACGCACAGATATCCCCCTAAAATAGCTAAAACTAAAAACAAACTAAAAACTACTTCCAAAAATATTCAGCTTTAATATTAATTAGTTTTTTGGGTTCATTGAGAACATGGTTGTTGTTCAATAATAAAATTAATCCTCAAAAATACAACTTGCCTAATAATTCTGCACTCCCTGTATATTGGATCAATACTTGTTTAAATGTCACCACATAGTCTAAATGGTTCTCCTTACATTTTGGTAACTGATGGAAGAGCAGTCTAAAAATTGTTTGATGTCAATAGATAAAGCCCCATGCTGCACAGAATCCCAGCAAAGGCAGAGTCTTCCCCCACATTTATAGACACCGTTTTTGATTTGTGTACCATCGCCAATCGGACGGGGCACCTGCAAGGAGCTAAGTGCCAGAATATCCTTAATGGGTCATCAGCATCTGATCGGCGGGGGTCTGACATCCAGGACCCCCGCCAATCAGCTTGGTGATGTCACAACTATGTCACGTGCCTCAGTGCAGCTCAGCCCCATTGAAGTCACGACCATTTCACTGGCCTGCGGGAAGCACAGGGAAGGCCATTGTGCAACTGAGAGCGCCACTACCTTCTGAATCAACTGATCAGCGGGTGTCAGATCCCCGCAGATCAGATGCTGATAACTGATCGAAAGGACAGATCATTAGTAAGAAAAAAAAAAGCATACAACCCCTTTAAGAGTTTGGTTCCTAAATGTCTCTACCGGTCAGGCTGAAATTATTTTATATAATAAAATAGGGTCACACATGAGCACGCCCTAATGCGATTTTGGAGAACCTTTTTCTTCAAAACGGTCACGCAGCACTTTTTGCCTGTTCCTCAAATTTGGAAAAGTGGCAACTATTGAACTGCAAATAACTATTAACATCCACACTTTTAATAAAAAAAGTTTTGAATAGTATTAGTAGCTGTCTTAGAAATAATAAAATCCATATATTCAATACTGTATGTAGAAAAGCCAACTGTTATTATTCACTGTCTGTACAAAGTCATTTGCCTCTTGTTCATACCCATGTGCCAAATAAAAAATAGATTGTTGATAAAATGCCAATAAAAAAGGAATAATGGGGCATAAATAATGAGGGGACTGTGCAATGTAAAGGGACTCAAACCGCCCCGTGAACAAATTAGCATACCTGGCTACAGCTACCATTTTGGAAGACAGAGTAATCGTGACATTAACACAATTTTTACCTAAGTGTTACGAACCAGCGGGTGTGAGCCCAGTGTGCCACGTGACCAACCTCCTCTAAGGGCATTGTCTAAGTTAACCCCTCGTTTTTCACAGTACTCCAGATGTTGGGGATAGACTTTTCCCGAGGGGAACACTACCTCTTGAGGAGGATTGGTACAAGAGGTAGCTGGTCCAGGCAGACCAGAGGGTACCAGTGCAAGGTGCCAGAGGTACAGTCGTAGTCAACAGGCCAAGTCGTAACCAGGAGCGACAGTGCAGGACCGAAGGATGAGGCAGAGCCGTAGTCAAACAAGCATTGAGTCAGGACAAGCGGCACAGGTACAGATCAGGCAAACCGGGTCAGCAACAGGAGAGTCTTCAGAGTCGAGGCAGAGCAGGTAAGGATCAAACAGGTAGCAGAGTCTAGAAAAACAAGCAGGGGTCAGGTATACACAGTGGCATAACTAAAAATGACTGGGCCCCACAGCGAATTTTTGAACCCCACCACCCCCCGGGGCAACTTCTTTGCAACACCCTCCTCCCCTGTAACTCCCACTCCTGTGGCTAGTCAAGATCACTCTCCAAGATGAGACCCAGCAGCCACTCCATCCATTTCCTATAGTGTCTCTGTATATAATGTAATTTTATAATACTGTTCAGGGGGCCCAGACAATAAAATCTTTTAGTCCTTCTCCTGGGTGGGCCCCTTCTGAGTTCGGGCCCCAAAGCAACTGCTTCCCCTATTGCTACGCCCCTGGGTATACAGGAACACCAGCACAGACTACAGCAGGGCACAAGGACCTTTGACACTCAGGCACCTGGGAAGGACCTGGACCACTCTTATATAGGTGCAGGAGGGCTAGGATTGGTCAACAGGGTCACATGTGCTAAACCCATAAGTCAGAGGAAGTGACGCTGTTGTGCCTTTTCATAGGTAAATGCATTAATATCCAATTCATTCTAGTCAAGATGGATGTTCATTTCCTCTAAGAGCCATGCTCGACTATCGTTACAATTTTGTATGTCTTGAGTAGGCCAAAGTAAGGTCATACAAAGGTTTATGCTCTTTAATGTTATTCTTCTCATGAATGTACCAATCTGAGAAGATGCCTCCTTGTCTACTTATAAATTTATGACGGGAGATAAAGATAAGCTCTATGCAGCTGGTGATAATTACCTATACAATTAGGCATTTATTAATGAAGCAAAATATATAATATGTATGTATTCATTTAATGAGCCTTAGTTAGTCCTTAGCATAAGACAATCAGTAGGACATATATATATATATATATATATATATATTTGTTTATATTATATTGTTATATGTTACTGTCACTGAACCATGAACCAGACGTACAACAAGGGATAAGTGAAAATAAGAAGGCTTTATTGAAAATAAAGCTGTAAAGCAAAAGTCCAAACGGATGGCGAAACCGAAGCAGAGTCTTAGCGAAGCCAGAGGTCAGGAACCAGAAGGGTAGTCAGACGAAGCCAGGATCAGGAACCAGCAGGGTAGTCAGACGAAGCCAGGATCAGGAACCAGCAGGGTAGTCGGACGAAACCAGGATCAGGAACCAGCAGGGTAGTCGGACGAAACCAGGATCAGGAACCAGAAGCAGCAGCAGTCTAGAAGCATGTGAACACAGGAGGACCAAGCAAGGAACTGAAGCCACAGACCTCCTATATATATGAGCTAGGCATCCAGCTCCTCCCAGTGGGAAGGAGGAGCCGCAGGGTGGGAGGCTACAAGAAACCCAGAAACCAAGATGGCCGCCAGCACATGTCAAACGAAGGAGAACAGCAAGAAGGTAAGACCATGACAGTACCTCCCCCTCAAGGGCCCCTCCTCCGCGGAGTAAAGAACGGTTTCTGAGGGAAGCGTGCGTGGAAGGCTCGGAGCAAGGCAGGAGCATGGACATCTGCGGAGGGAACCCAGGAACGCTCCTCTGGACCATAACCACGCCAATGGACCAAAAACTGCACCCGACCGCGGACCAGGCGTGAGTCCAGGATATTGCTCACCTCATACTCCTCACGATTACCCACTTGGACCGGACGAGGCCGAGGAACCGAGGAAGTGAAACGATTACACACCAGTGGCTTCAACAGGGAGACATGAAACACGTTGGAGATCCGCATGCCAGGAGGAAGCGCAAGGGCATAGGCTACCGGGTTCACCCTGCGAAGCACTCGGAAGGGACCAACAAAGCGAGGCGCCAGCTTGGGAGTGGGCACTCGAAGGTTGAGGTTGCGGGTGGACAACCATACACGGTCTCCGACCTGGTAGGAAGGAGCAGGCGCTCGTCTGCGATCAGCCTGGAGTCTCTGGCGCTGCGCAGAGACCTCAAGGGACTTCTGGATCAGTACCCAAGAAGCACGTAGGACGGAAAGGTGATCCTCCACAGCCGGAATATCCTGGGGAGAGAATACCTCCGGTAACACGGCAGGTTGGAACCCATAATTGGCCATGAAGGGAGACGTCCCAGAGGAAGAGTTCACCGCCGTGTTCCTGGCAAACTCAGCCCAAGGCAGGAGGTCAACCCAATTGTCTTGGTGATCGGAGACATAGCAACGAAGGAATTGCTCCAAGGCCTGATTGGATCGTTCTGCGGCCCCATTGGACTGAGGGTGGTAGGCCGAGGAGAAGGAGAGATGAATCCCCAACTGGGAGAAAAAGGCACGCCAGAACCTGGACACAAACTGACTCCCCCGATCCGACACAATCTCCTTGGGCAAACCGTGCAACCGGAAGACCTCCCTGGCAAAAATCGTGGCCAACTCTTGTGCAGAGGGTAACTTCTTGAGAGGAACACAGTGGCACATTTTGGAAAACCGATCCACAATCATGAGAATGACCGTATAGCCTCGGGATGCAGGGAGGTCCACAATGAAATCCATCCCCAGGTGTGACCATGGGCGCTCCCCGGTGGCTATGGGTTGCAGAAGGCCCAACGGAAGGTGCCGAGGGGACTTACTCTGGGCACAAACGGAGCATGCCGCTACATATGCGGCGATGTCGGAACGTAGGGAAGGCCACCAGAACAGACGTGATTCTTTCCAGGATGCCCCGCGGTCTTGGAGTTATGGTAGGTTCGCAACAACCGAGTGCGCAACTCCTCAGGCACAAAACATCTGCCGTTGGGTCTCCCAGAGGGAGCACCAGATTGAGCCGCCAAAATCTGCTCACCCAGGGGAGAGGTCAGGCTGGTGCGAATGGCGGCCAAGATCTGATTCGGAGGTATGACCGAAGTCGGAATCGACTCCTCCCTGGACAGCTCGGAGTACTGCCGTGATAAGGCATCCGCCCTGATGTTCTTGGAACCGGGTAGGTAGGAGACCACGTAATTAAAACGTGACAAGAACAGAGCCCATCTGGCCTGACGTGGTGTCAATCTCTTGGCCTCAGAAAGGTAGGTCAGATTCTTGTGGTCCGTCAGGATGAGGACCGGAACCACCGAACCCTCGAGCAAGTGCCTCCATTCTTTAAGGGCCTGCACGATGGCCAATAACTCCCTGTCACCAATCTGATAGTTGCACTCCGCGGAAGACAGTTTCCGGGAGTAAAACCCACAAGGAAGCAGAGGACCCTCTGGTGTTCTACGCTGAGACAGAAGGGCGCCTACTCCCGTCTCAGACGCGTCCACCTCGAGGACAAAGGGCAACCCAGGGTTGGGATGCGACAGAATCGGAGCCGACACAAAGGCGGACTTTAGAGCCTCAAAAGCTCGGATGGCCTCGAGCGGCCAGACCTGGGAATTACTGCCCTTCCTGGTCAGATCCGTGAGAGGCTTGGCTAGCATGGAAAAGTCCCTGATGAACTTCCGATAATAATTGGCGAAGCCCAAAAAGCGCTGCAGGGAACGAAGACCACTGGGCTGGGGCCACTGTAAGACAGCCGAAACCTTCTCAGGATCCATGGAGAACCCCTCAGCGGAAATGATGTAACCTAAGAAGGTTACCTGGGATCGGTGAAATTCGCATTTCTCAAGCTTACCGAACAGCTTGTTCTCTCGTAACCGTTGCAACACTCGTCTGACATCCAGAATGTGGGCCTCCATGGATTCAGAATATACCAAGATGTCATCCAAATAGACCACCACACACTGCTGCAACAGGTCACGGAAAACATCGTTGATGAATTCCTGAAAGACTGCGGGCGCATTGCACAACCCAAAGGGCATAACCAAGGATTCATAATGACCGGTCCTGGTGTTAAACGCGGTCTTCCACTCATCGCCCGCCTTGATCCTTACCAGGTTATATGCCGCCCTCAGGTCGAGTTTGGTAAAGACCGTGGCCCCTTTAAGGCGATCGAACAGCTCGGAAATCAAGGGTATCGGGTAAGCGTTCTTGATCGTGATGCGATTGAGACCCCTGTAATCGATGCAAGGCCTCAACTCACCGCCCTTCTTTTTCACAAAGAAAAATCCAGCCCCTGCCGGGGACGAGGATTTGCGAATGTGTCCGCGTGAAAGCGCCTCCCTCACGTACTCCTCCATGGCCTCATTCTCCGCTACCGACAGTGGATAGACTTTGCCACGAGGAGGAACGGCACCAGATTGTAACTCTATGGCACAATCGTATGGGCGGTGCGGAGGTAGGGCAACCGCGCGCACCTTATCGAATACATCCCGGTACTCCTCGTATTCAGGAGGCAACAGAGAGTCCGAGGAAGTACACAGCAACTTGACAGACCCATGGATGCAACTAGCCCCACACTGCGGTGACCACGAGAGGATCTCGGCCGATCTCCAATCGAAAGTCGGATTATGCTTCTGGAGCCAGGGGTACCCCAAGACCACCGAGTAGTGTGGAGACGAAATAACCTGGAGGCAGACCGACTCTCTGTGAACGGCACCAATGGCTATCCCCACTGGAAGGGTCTCATGAGTCACGTGTGGCGGCAGAAGGGGTCTGCCGTCTATCGCCTCAAGAGCCAGTGGGGAACCTCGAGCCTGCAGAGGAATGGAATTGGCGGCAGCGAACACATTATCAATGAACAAACCACCAGCACCAGAGTCCACCAACGCCTGGGTCGTCACCGAGCCCCCGACCCAGGAGAGGACAACAGCGATCAGTGGTTTGTCAACACGGGAAACCGGGGACGAGGAGACTCCACCCAAGATCTGCCCCCGACAGGATCTCAGGTGCGAGCGTTTCCCGGACGGTTCGGACATGCCAACCGAAAATGCCCACCGAGACCACAGTACATGCATCGGCCCTCGCGTCTCCGGAGTACCCTCTCCCCCTCGGACAGGTGAGCAAACCCCAGCTGCATGGGTTCACCCCCAGACAAGTCATCCCCAGGAGGCGTGGGAGGAGAGGGAGGCACGGGTGGGACAGCAAACGTAGGCGCCAATCTGTTAGAAAACCTCCGCAGGCTCTCCTTAAAGGAAGGTCTCTCCCTGAGTCTGGTGTCAATCAAAATCAGGAAAGAAATAAGAGACTCGAGCTCCACTGGTAGGTCCTTAGCTGCAACCTCATCCTTCAAGGCATCCGAGAGACCATGAGAGAAAGCAGCGACCAGAGCCTCATTATTCCAGCCCACCTCTGCTGCCAGGGTACGAAACTCAATGGCGTATTCAGCTACGGATCGTGAACCCTGTCTGATGGACATAAGGAGCTTCTCAGCAGAGGCAGCACGAGCCGGCACATCGAATACCTTCCGAAGAGAAGCAACAAAACCGGAAAACTCGGCAACCACCGGATTGTTGTTCTCCCATAAAGGGCTGGCCCAGGCCAAGGCCTTGTCCGAGAGCAGCGAGATCAAGAAGCCCACCTTTGATCTCTCAGTGGGAAAGGCATGTGGCAGCAACTCGAAATAAATGCCCACCTGGTTAAGGAAACCTCGGCACTGAGTTGGCTCTCCCCCAAAACGCTGTGGAAGAGGGGCAGAACCGGTCATACCCCGAAACACCGCAGGTGCAACAACAGGTGTCGGGGTAGACTCTGGCGCAACAACCGGAGCGGCAGTAGGAGCGGACCCAGGAGCGACAACCGACCCATCGGCAACAGGAGCGAAATGAGCCGTGCGTTCAAGCAGGGTTTGCAACGCCACAGCGAACCGACCCAACAGGTGATCCTGCTGATCAAGTCTGGCAACCAGCGTGGGTAGCGAGGATGGCCCTGTACCGTCAGAATTCATGGCTTGGTCCTAATGTCACGGAACCATGAACCAGACGTACAACAAGGGATAAGTGAAAATAAGAAGGCTTTATTGAAAATAAAGCTGTAAAGCAAAAGTCCAAACGGATGGCGAAACCGAAGCAGAGTCTTAGCGAAGCCAGAGGTCAGGAACCAGAAGGGTAGTCAGACGAAGCCAGGATCAGGAACCAGCAGGGTAGTCAGACGAAGCCAGGATCAGGAACCAGCAGGGTAGTCGGACGAAACCAGGATCAGGAACCAGCAGGGTAGTCGGACGAAACCAGGATTAGGAACCAGAAGCAGCAGCAGTCTAGAAGCATGTGAACACAGGAGGACCAAGCAAGGAACTGAAGCCACAGACCTCCTATATATATGAGCTAGGCATCCAGCTCCTCCCAGTGGGAAGGAGGAGCCGCAGGGTGGGAGGCTACAAGAAACCCAGAAACCAAGATGGCCGCCAGCACATGTCAAACGAAGGAGAACAGCAAGAAGGTAAGACCATGACAGTTACGAAGACAACATGTATCCAGTATATTATATATTTCTCATTAGGAGAATATCTGTCTCTAAAAGTGTCTGTGAAGATGTGTGTTTTGTAACAATTATTCACATCTTTGGTATGACAGAGGAGGTACTGATATCTCTGTGAGAAAACAAGGCCATTTATTATACATAAATCAACAGTGTGAGAAACGTTCAGAGAGACGCCTAGAGGTCTGTCTCTAATTGCTACAAGTGTCAGAATTAATCCCTATAGCTTTGAATTAAAGCTTCTAAGGTCAAAATGTATATTCAGACTTACATAAGTTAACCCTTTATACTATGATGCAGATAGCTTATACAGCAGTGCCACCTAGGTATGAGTAGGTGACATTACAACAGTAGCAAAAGTGCATTCTGGGTAAGGTTATGATGTCACATTTTTATCAATGGTCACGCCCATCCGACAATGATTGGAAAGTTCCAAACTAGGAAGGTGTGTCTAACTGATAAATTTGTGATCATAAACCATACACAGAAGGAGAAGAAGAGGGGGAAAAAAAAGAAAAAGAGAGAAAAGGAGAGAAGAGACAAGTAAAGCTCTCTAGAGGGGTCTATCAAGATGAAAGCCATGGTAAGATGCGCTATGATGGACCACCCAGCTTTTCTAGGAGCAGAAGTGAGATTCCTACTAGGACTTGGTAAGAGACACAGAAAATGATATTTCCTTTTATTAAGACTAATTTGATAGTGTTGGTGAAATTATACCATCTAGATTGGCGAATAAATAAATAATTAAATTAATTGATTATCTCCATATTGACATGTAGTCTTAGGATATTGTGAGGCTTCATTCTACCTGCAGAAGAATCTAGACTCATAATCTAGCAAAGCATTAAATAATTGCATATATATATATATTGATAGAACATTCTTCGCCAAGCTGAGTGATGGATTCCCACAGGAAAGACTTGTTTCAAGTCCTTCCTGTTTAAGATCCTAGATCTCTGTTATTTGTCTTAATAGTCTTACCAAAGTTATATATGTGAAAATAGTCCAGGATGGGGCGGAAGGATATAGTTGTCTCTTCTAAGTTATATCCTTGAATGGATTTGCCCATCTTGAAGTCATGTGATGTGTAGTTGGTTAGAGGGGGGTGGAATGTATTTAGCGTTCTATATTGATGTCTAGGATTAGACATGCCCATCCTGATATCATGAGGTTTTCTCTGAACAGAAGTAATGTATATAACTTATGTTCATATTTTGATATCCTAACCTAATAATAGCTTGGTTATAATGTGACAAGTTATTTCCACTCACATGTATTGTTAAGCTTGTAATGCTTTATATTAGCGCTATATATATTCATTTGCATGTATCATTGTGTTTATTTACTTATATATGTTTATAATCTTGTGTAACCACTAAATCTGCATATTTTTATAATACCTGTGTATTATTGCATAATGCAGAACTACATTTTATCATTAACATCATCTCACGTCAAAAAGAACTTATTTATCTGAGGAAATAGTCGGACTCAGATGTGAATTGTATCAATTAGGTTGTCTACAATTCACCAGGTCATGATTTTAAGAATTTATGACAAATTTAATAAATTTATTTTTTATGGTTAATTATTTTTATGACCATAATTAATAATTCTTAATTGAATTATTACTCCCGACAACGCACACCAACCCTTAAGGAAGTGCTACAGGGAACAGGCTGTGAAGCAAGCTGTGCCCATGGCTGGAAGGAAACCATGAAGCGTATTCCAGGAAGGAAAATGCCTAAGAGGACAGAGCCCAGGCTGCGGCGGTGAATGGGGAAACACCGGAAGCTGATCACCACTGAGCACGGAGCCCGGCACCGCGGTGGTAAGTAGGGGAACATTTGCAGTCAGCAACCGCTGTTAGGGTCCATTCACATGTCCGTAGTGTATTGAGGATCCGTCCAGCACCCCCCATAGAACTGCCTATTCTTGTCCGCAATTGCGGACAAGAATAGGACATGTTCTATTTTTTTGCGGAGCCGCGGCCCGGAAGTTCAGGGCCACACTCCGGAAATGCGGATGTGGAGAGAACATAGTGTGCTCTCCGCATCCATTCCTGCCCCATTGAGAATGAATGGGTCCGCACACGTTCCCGATATTGCGGAACGAATGCGGACCCATTTGCGGACGTGTGAATGGACCCTTACACTAAGGATGTCTCCAATTTTCATAAGGACCCTAAAGCTGCTACCTGCAGCTACCATGACACTTTACTTAAACATTACACATTATAATACTACCGTACTGCAGATTTAAAGGGGTTGTCTTATTTCAGCAAATAGCATTTATCATGTAGAGAAAGTTAATACAAGCCACTTACTAATTTATTGTTATTATGCATATTACTTCCTTTGCTGGCTCGATTCATTTTTCCATCACATTATACACTGCTTGTATCCATCAGTGACCATGCTTGCACACTATAGGAAAAATCACCAGCCTATGCGCTGTCCCACTGTCCCAGCCACCAGAGAGGCCTGCGCTTTTTCCTATAGTGTGCAAGCACGACCACCACTGATGGACTGCAGGGTGGTTGTAACCATGCAAACAAGCAGGGAGGGAAGGAAGGAAGCAATATGGATAAAAAATACTTTAGTAAGTAGCTTGTATTAACCCCTTAAGGACACAGCCATATTTCACCTTAAGGACTTGGCCATTTTTTGCAAATCTGACCAGTGTCACTTTAAGTGCTGATAACTTTAAAACACTTTGACTTATCCAGGCCATTCTGAGATTGTTTTTTCGTCACATATTGTACTTCACGACACTGGTAAAATGAAGTAAAAAAAAAATTCATTTTTATTTCTAAAAAAATACCAAATGTTCCAAAAAATTTAAAAAAATTGCAAATTTCCAAGTTTCAATTTTTCTACTTCTATAATACATAGTAATACCTTCAAAAATAGTTATTACTTTACATTCCCCATATGTCTACTTGATGTTTGGATCATTTTGGGAATGATATTTTATTTTTTGGGGATGTTACAAGGCTTAGAAGTTTAGAATCAAATCTTGAAATTTGAATAGAAATGGGACGGCTCACTCACTAGATACACGGATTGGTGCCAATGTCAAAAATAGAATCACCCCTTCAAAACAGTAAGATTAAAATAATATTGGACCGGCACTCAAACATATGGGTTCACGCAGAGAACCAGTTTAGTATGGTAAAATAGTGCAATTTAATAAACATATAATACATAAAAACATACATACACATAATAGTAGGATGGATGAGGCAATAAGTAAATTAACTCAAATAAAGTCCCATATTTGTGCAAATATTTTCTGGAAAATCGATTGCAAACACTATCCAAATTATGAATAGGAAAAATCGATAGGAAAAAATCGGTAGCAAATAGTCTTCAACTGTAATGAGTGATACTCACTTTTGCGCAGCCTTTGTGGCGTCCCACGTGTAAGAGCGCTTACCTTGGTGTCGGTTTAATCAGATGCAAACGGCAAGGTGTAATTGCTTAACTTACGTCATAAAATCGGATCTCCGTAAGATCGCTTCAATTATCGCGAGATGAGCTGTTTCTTTTTCTTTCTCTTTCGTATGATACAGACTCTGTCAATCGCGGCTAAAATCGTGGTGAAGCTTCGATCTTATGATCATGGATTATTATCAGTAGCCAGCCGTTAATAAAGTCGACCACCAGTCGGTTTGCTTACATTCGTTTCAGATGATGATTTCCTAGGTCTCTTTCAGTATTGCATGGCCATGCTTCGAATTTCGGACTCTTTATGAATATCCCATCGATCCCAGACGCGTTTCGAAAATAGATCCCTATTTCTTCCTCAGTGGGTTTGTTCATATTCAAGAGTCCAAGACCTTATATACTTGTCTGTTAATTGCTGGGGCGGATCCCAGCAAATCAAGCAAAGAACACAACACATGGGACAGGGGTGGACCAGCAAGTATTCACCCCCTTTTTTCTTTCAAAAATCCGCATTGCGGTAATAATGCGTCTTTGATGCGATTTATTCCGCATACATGCATTTTTGGGGAAATAGTTGCAGAATATCATATTATTTAAACCAATGTTTCTAAATCGCAATCCCACTTATAGATTTAAAATAACAATTAAATACAATATATTGCACATAAATTTGGACGCTATGAACTAAAATCAATATATACACATGTACTATGCTGGTTTGCGGATCTTCATACATACAGTAAAATAACATAAAATTTTATAAAATTGTAATAATTTTTTTCCCTAAAATTTGAAGTCAGTTCCAAGATGGAGTTATATGGGGGTGCCCATCACCAAGGGGACATCCCAGTGCTGATAGACAGACAGACATGGGATATCCCTTCGGCAAGGGGCATCCCCACAAATCCTTTACCATATTTTTCACAGGAAGCCGAAAATCTCCAATTCGGCATTTAATAGTGCAGGTGATACACTGCCAAACTCAAATATTCGCCTAGACTCCCTCTGTGACATTTTTGCGATATAGTTGCCTCCCCTCCAGTGCTTATCTACCTTCTCCAGTGCCGCAAATGTCAAACCCCTTGGATCCTGATGATGGAACTCTTTGAAATGTTTGGATAAGGGATGAGTTAACATTCCTTTTTTTTATATTATTAATATGTTCGGCCAAGCGTACCCTCAAGAGTCGCTTTGTTCTGCCGATATATTGTTTTTGGCACGGACACTGGATAATGTAGATAACACCGGAGGAATTGCAAGTGAGGCATTCTTTAATGTCAAGGGTAAAGTCATTCTGAGTCGACGCAAATCTAGTAATCTTCTTACTAGATGTAGTGCTTCTACAGCCGACACACCTACCACATCTATAGAAACCCTTCATTTGTACCCAATTTTGCAATGAACGCAACACATGGAACTGACTTCAAATTTTAGAAAAAAAAATTATGAAAATTTTATGCAATTTTATGTTATTTTACTGTATGTAGGAAGATCCGCAAACCAGCATAGTACATGTGCATATATTGATTTTAGTTCATAGCGTCCAAATTGATGTGCAATATATTGTATTTAATTGTTATTTTAAATCTATAAGTGGGATTGCGATTTAGAAACATTGGTTGTGATTAATATGATATTCTGCAACTATTTCCGAAAAAACGCATGTATGCGGAAAAAATTGCATCAAAGACGCATTATTACCGCAATGCGTTTTTTTGAAAGAAAAAAGGTGGTGACTACTGGCTGATCCACCCCTGTCCCATGTGTTGCGTTCGTTCTTTGCTTGATTTGCTGGGATCCGCCCCAGCAATTAACAAACAAGTATATAAGGTCTTGGACTCTTGAATATGAACAAACCCACTGAGGAAGAAATAGGGATGTATTTCGAAACGCGTCTGGGATCGATGGGATATTTATAAAGAGTCCGAAATTCGAAGCATGGCCATGCAATACTTAAAGAGACCTAGGAAATCATCATCTGAAACGAATGTAAGCAAACCGACTGGTGGTCGACTTTATTAACGGCTGGCTACTGATAATAATCCATGATCATAAGATCGAAGCTTCACCACAATTTTAGCCGTGATTGACATAGTCTGTATCAGATGAAAGAGAAAGAAAAAGAAACAGCTCATCTCGAGATAATTGAAGCGATCTTATGGAGATCTGATTTTATGACGTCAGTTAAGCAATTACACCTTGCCGTTTGCATCTGATTAAACCGACACCAAGGTAAGCGCTCTTACACGTGGGACGCCACAGAGCTGCGCAAAAGTGAGTATCATACTCATTACAGTTGAAGACTATTTGCTACCGATTTTTTCCTATCGATTTTTCCTATTCATAATTTGGATAGTGTTTGCAATCGATTTTCCAGAAAATATTCGCACAAATATGGGACAGTATTAATTTCCCTCAAACAACCTGCATTGTATGGACTTTATTTGAGTTAATTTACTTATTGCCTCATCCATCCCACTATTATGTGTATGTATGTTTTTATGTATTATATGTTTTATTAAATTGCACTATTTTATCATACTATACTGGTTCTCTGCGTGAACCCATATGTTTGAGTGCCGGTCCAATATTATTTTAATCTTACTATTTAAATCTTGAAATTTTTCAGAAATTTTCAAAAAAACCAATTTTTAGGGACCAGTTCAGGTCTGAAGTCACTTTGCGAGGCTTACATAATAGAAACTGAAGAGAAATGTGACTCCATCTTGTCTTCTCTAAATATGTAATGAATTGTTATAACATCTCACCCACGCTGTGAGTTAGGTTCACTTATCTGTCTCAGGACAGATTCTGGAAATATCCTAGAACTAGAACAAACGTTCTTGTCTTATTCAGGGTCATTCGGCACAACTGCGTACATTCCTATATGTGACTGATTAAAACCTATTATTTTTATTTACTGCATGTAACGGTCACGTCCACACACACACAGGGGGAAGGGTAGTGACCACTGCGCTCCACCCTCACCCCTGGCCCTGCCTACTTGCCTCACGAGTCCTGATGACAGGGGACAACTGGACGGCAGTCCCTAACTTAGGATATGTGCAGGGAAGACAGACAAGACAAAATACGGAACATGAATGGACCGGGTCAGAACCAAGAGAGCTACGCAGTACAACGGATTAAGCAAAGAATGGTCAGGAGAAGCCGGGGTCAAATACCAGGAGAGTAGCGAAGTACAAGAGGAGTCCTAAGAGAGTAGTCAGGTGGGAGCCGAGGTCACAATACCAGGATGTATGCGCAGTACAGGAGGAGCAGGCAGAGGATCGTCAGGGAACAGGATCAGGTAAATATTCAGTAGTCCAACAAATAGCCAGGAACCTAGAAATTAACAGGCAACCTGTAGCCAGCAGGCTGCCTGTATTTATAGTGGGGAGTGAGGGTCATGTGACGTGGCCAGCGTCACATGACCGACAGACCAACCAGTCGAGCACCGAGTGATCAGCTCGGCGCTCAAGGCAGACTAGGAGCAGGGAGCCACCCAGCTAGTAAAGCCGCCCTGGGAATGAGGTCAAACACAGAACCTCATTCCAAAAGCTAAGCAACAGTTCTGCGGGCAATGGGGGACCGAGTGCACCTTCGGAACCCCGTGACACTGCACGTATACATACCATAAAAGGTATGGTAGTATGTGTGTGAGCACCAATGTTTATCTTTTATGATTGGTTTAACGCTGTTGTTATGCAAACTTTTCTACTGCCTATATAAGGCCAAGCGATAGCATAATAAAGTTAGAGTGTTTCTCAGTGATACCTGTGTGTGTCTGTTATTACCAACTGAGAAACATCTCTCCTGACGTCAGTGTCTCAAACCAAGGTTGTCGTAGAGGTCCAGAAAGGTCCAAATACTTTCAGTTTGGGGGCTCCGTCCGGGATAGAGAAGGCCATCCTCGTGTGGGGTAAGAGAGACATCCCTTTTGTCCACTGCCCGGTCCGAGGGCACTGGCCACATCTCTACCCGTGAGTTTTTATTATGTATCCGGGATACATTGTTAAGCCTTAAAAATAGACTCTGGGAGTTTATAATAAGTACTTGGAGTACTTTCATGAATAAGGCCCGCACTTGGAGTGCCACGCATGGCATAGAGTCTCTAGAGATCTATCCGTAAGTTGGTTTGTGTCAGGGACACACCGTAGGATCTCAGGGAGATCTATTTACTTTATCTAACTGTCGACAGAGATTTTTTAGTACCAGGGGTACATGTAAAAGAGACCTGACTTACCTTGGTTTGACGCATACCTATATTTAAAGTATAAGATACATAGAGTGTTAAGATTCATGTGTTTGTGTGAGAGCTATTGTTCTGGTGGTTAGGGTAAAAACATATCTCACTGTAATATTATCACTCTGTCATTTGGTGAATTTTCTTACTGTGGGTGGAGGAAAATCTAAGTGTGAGTTTCCCCCTCCCAACCAGGGACTGCAGACTGCAAATAGTGACAGCCTAGTTCTCCTTCCCAATCTCATGCTGACTGTTAAAGCAGAGCGTTTTCTCATGGACCTCAGACAAAATACAAGACTTTGAGAAACATTTATATGAGAAGGAGGCAGCAGGATGCTGTGAGATCAGGAAGATGCAGACCCCTACACATAGTTACAAAAGTTCAGGAGCCAACACGTGAGTAAACAGAGACAGCCGAGACATTTCTCAGTTGCTTTCAACCATCGCTGCAGATGCTGTCTGTTTCAGCGTGATAGACTTGAAAAATGCTTTCTTCTCTATCCCGGTTGACAAGTAGACCAGACTCTTTATTTCTTTTTCCTTTGAGGGTCGTCAACTCACCTGGTGCAGGATGCCCCAGGGATATGCTGATTCACCTGTAGTGTACAGCATTGTCCTCCAAGCCAGTTTAAAACCATGGCACCCCCCCCCCCCCAGTGGTTCTGTACTCTTGCAATACGTGGATGATTTTTTATTGTGCAGTGCAGTGCAGTATGTCAGAGGAGGCCAATGTAACAGATGGTTTATCTTTGTTGAAATGGTTGTCTGAATGTGGACACAAGGTGTCACGCAAGAAAATGCAATGGTGTAAAAAGCAAGTTGTGAATACTTGGGCTTTGTTCTCACAAGGGAGAAAGGAGAATCAGCACAGAAAGAGTCCAGTCTGTTGCGGGCCTGGTCACCCCGCACACCAAAAAAGAAATGTTATCTTTCCTTGGTATGATAAACTACTGCAGACAATGGATTCCTGATTGCTCCTACTATGACAATGTAAGGAGACAAGCCACTCTCGCAGATCTCATCAGGTGGTCTGAGGAAATGTTTAATGCATTTGATTATTTGAAATGTTCTTTAATGACAAGTCCGGGTTTGGGCCTCCCTGACTACAAACTCACATTCCACGTATATGCTCGACAAAATTGTAAAACCATGGCGGGTGTGCTGACACAATATCACGGAGGCGAATTACGTCTTTGTGCCTTTTTCTCAAAGGTGGTTCCGGCATCCGTCCAAGGAATGCCGGCCTGTCTGAGATCTCTTGCAGCCTGTGCTATGATGGTTGAGCTTGCAACGCCACTCACAATGGGACATGAGACTATCCTGTACACCACACATGATGTAGTAGGCCTTCTCAAAGGCATACACACACAGCACATGTCCGCACAAAGACTATCTGGATATGAGATTTTACTCCTCAGCAATCCCTCCCTCCAAATCAAATACGCAACACACACCTCAGGTCCAGCACCTATCTTGAATGCCCTATTAGGGCTTAAAGGACCTGAGGATCACTTGACAGAGGCACATGATTGTATACACGCCATACAACATGAGACATCACCCCGCCCTGATTTACAATCTGTACCAGTAGAAGAGGCTCCTGATGTTTTTATTGATGGATCCTGCAGCAGACCAGATGACAACACATCATGCAGGATATGCTATTGTTATGCTACCCGATGTTGTCCTAGAAGCCAGATCCATCACATACCAATCTGCACAAGCAGCAGAATTAATTGCACTCACAAGAGCATGCATACTACATGAAGACAAGCCAGTCACCATTTACACTGACAGCAGGTACACACATGGAGTGGCCCGGGACTACAGGGTCATTTGGCAAAGGAGAGGATTCATTGCAGCTGATGGTAAGCACATCTCACATTCACAACTTGTCATACAACTTTTAAAAGCCATAAGATTTCCCTCACAGATTGCAATTGACCACTGCAGGGCGCATACTGGTGGTAAAGATCATGTGTCCCAAGGCAATGCCCTGGCAGACGCGGAGGCCAAGAAGGCTGCACTGATGGCCCCGGCCACATTGCAAATAGTGAATTTAGTACCTCCTTCACTTGAGTTAACTCAGATGCTTGTGGATCTCCAGTCCTCAGCTACTGACGATGAAATGGCTGATTGGTGTTATCCAATCTTGCAGAAGAATCCTAGGACAGGATTAATCTGCAAAGAGGGAAAACCATGCATACCACAGCACAGCTCCCCTCTGTTCATTGCACATTTTCATGAAGTAGGACACAACAGCATTCAAACAACACACATGCTGCTAGCACAGAATTTCTATATTACAGGCATTAAACAGTTAGTGTCAGATTATGTGGGAAGGTGTATCACATGTTTGAGGAACAACCCAAACACCAATGTAACCAGATTGATTAAAGCCCTAAGTGAAATTGAGGAAAAACTTGCTTGTAAGTCTCCTTGTCTTCCACAGGAACCAACTCACCATTCCAAGTGGGAGATATCGTGCTGATAAAGAAATTAAAGAAAGGAAAATTTGCAGGAGACTTCACCTACGGACCACCAACTACAGTGGTACCCGCGACCCGCACAGCAGTACTCACGGAAGAAGCACCTACTTGGATCCACGCCACCAGAGTAAAACTGGTAAAGGAGGCACCGCAAAAGGAGGTAATAATGGGGACAGACAGTCCTGACCTCGAAAAAGGACAAAGTGAGGTACTAACGGGAGCAGACAGCTCTGACCTCCACCAGGATGCACTCCCTCAATTCTGGAAGATGGCACAGACGGTCCACTTGGACTGTGGGATTACTGATGATCCTAATGACTCTGCCGGAGGATAACAAAGCTGAAGTTGCTATAACTCAGAAAGGTGGAATCACTACCTTCTGGTACAATTCCTCCAGTACTCACGTTGCAACTTACTCCGTCTGTTTATGCAGCATAATGAAGTGCAGTCCTTCCACGAGATGCGGCAACCACTATAAGAATGGACAGGCTTATATCTGTATTACTGACGCTTATTGGGGTAATAGATGCGCATACTGGGGGTCAGTAGGATGGAATTCAGGAGAAGACTAGGGATATAAACCACAGAATGCCCTTAATCGAAAGGATAAGAATGGTAAATCCTTGATTAGTAGAATGACAATTATCAACGGAGGGGACTGTCACATAGATGTTAGCCTATATCCTACAGGGTGGGCATGCCCTAAGATGGTGTCTGAGATGAAAATAATTATAAACATAGAAAACCCCAACAAAGGTGATGAAGGAGATTACGTGGTGGGATGGTACTTTCACAACATGGGGGGGGGGGGGGGGCAGAGATTTCAATGGTCACCAAACACTTTGAAATAAGAGATATGTGTCAATCCTCAGAATAGACATACCGTCAGAAACAAACATACCCTCTAAAAACCCATATACACTGCGTGCAGAATTATTAGGCAAATGAGTATTTTGACCACATCATCCTCTTTATGCATGTTGTCTTACTCCAAGCTGTATAGGCTCGAAAGCCTACTACCAATTAAGCATATTAGGTGATGTGCATCTCTGTAATGAGAAGGGGTGTGGTCTAATGACATCAACACCCTATATTAGGTGTGCATAATTATTAGGCAACTTCCTTTCCTTTGGCAAAATGGGTCAAAAGAAGGACTTGACAGGCTCAGAAAAGTCAAAAATAGTGAGATATCTTGCAGAGGGATGCAGCACTCTTAAAATTGCAAAGCTTCTGAAGCGTGATCATCGAACAATCAAGCGTTTCATTCAAAATAGTCAACAGGGTCGCAAAAAGCGTGTGGAAAAACCAAGGCGCAAAATAACTGCCGATGAACTGAGAAAAGTCAAGCGTGCAGCTGCCAAGATGCCACTTGCCACCAGTTTGGCCATATTTCAGAGCTGCAACATCACTGGAGTGCCCAAAAGCACAAGGTGTGCAATACTCAGAGACATGGCCAAGGTAAGAATGGCTGAAAGACGACCACCACTGAACAAGACACACAAGCTGAAACGTCAAGACTGGGCCCAGAAATATCTCAAGACTGATTTTTCTAAGGTTTTATGGACTGATGAAATGAGAGTGAGTCTTGATGGGCCAGATGGATGGGCCCGTGGCTGGATTGGTAAAGGGCAGAGAGCTCCAGTCCGACTCAGACGCCAGCAAGGTGGAGGTGGAGTACTGGTTTGGGCTGGTATCATCAAAGATGAGCTTGTGGGGCCTTTTCGGGTTGAGGATGGAGTCAAGCTCAACTCCCAGTCCTACTGCCAGTTTCTGGAAGACACCTTCTTCAAGCAGTGGTACAGGAAGAAGTCTGCATCCTTCAAGAAAAACATGATTTTCATGCAGGACAATGCTCCATCACACGCGTCCAAGTACTCCACAGCGTGGCTGGCAAGAAAGGGTATAAAAGAAGAAAATCTAATGACATGGCCTCCTTGTTCACCTGATCTGAACCCCATTGAGAACCTGTGGTCCATCATCAAATGTGAGATTTACAAGGAGGGAAAACAGTACACCTCTCTGAACAGTGTCTGGGAGGCTGTGGTTGCTGCTGCACGCAATGTTGATGGTGAACAGATCAAAACACTGACAGAATCCATGGATGGCAGGCTTTTGAGTGTCCTTGCAAAGAAAGGTGGCTATATTGGTCACTGATTTGTTTTTGTTTTGTTTTTAAATGTCAGAAATGTATATTTGTGAATGTTGAGATGTTATATTGGTTTCACTGGTAAAAATAAATAATTTAAATGGGTATATATTTGTTTTTTGTTAAGTTGCCTAATAATTATGCACAGTAATAGTCACCTGCACACACAGATATCCCCCTAAAATAGCTAAAACTAAAAACTACTTCCAAAAATATTCAGCTTTGATATTAATGAGTTTTTTGGGTTCATTGAGAACATGGTTGTTGTTCAATAATAAAATTAATCCTCAAAAATACAACTTGCCTAATAATTCTGCACTCCCTGTACAGTCCCTAGGAAACATACTGGCTATTTCTGACCCTACCTATGAGGATACCCTGGCAGCAGAAACTGGGTTCTCTGATGCCAACCTATGGTTAGAATGGATGAAGTACAGTGCAGCTTCAGTAAATAAAAGTAATTGTTATATATGTGGGACCGCTAAGCCTCACCTAGGTACTGTGCCCTTAATATTGCCCTCTAGTGTTGAGGAATGTTTTTTGCAATTATTCTCAAATCTAGTAACCAGTCTGCATGTGAAGAATGGAAACAAAAATACCCACTCCTCATAAAAACTCCCCGCCCTGGTGCAGGTATACATATCTATCCTGGTAACTATACCTGCCACAGAGGGGGAGATCAAGGAAGATCCCTGGGTAATTTCACTGAAGGATACTGTGCAACTTACAGTGAAACAGATACCTCCCTCACACAGAATCAAGTATACTCGATTGGAGATGTACAGTATATTGGATCTGTGGGGATGGAAAGATAAGATTTAGACTAGAGGGTTCCTGGAAAGGAGAATGTGCCCTTGCTAAAGCCATCATGAACATACACATCTTCACTGAAAATGAAAAAGACACCAACACACATATACGCAACCGTCGCGCCCTCCCAAAAGGTAGCTTTGACCCTCACGTGTATATTGATGCAATCGGGGTCCCAAGAGGGGTCCCTGATGAATTCAAGGCCAGAGGTCAGGTGGCAGCAGGATTTGAATCCATAATTCCCTACATAACAATCAATAAAAATGTAGACTGGATCAACTATATTTACTATAATCAACAAAGGTTTGTAAACTACACCAGGGATGCGTTACAGGGTGTAGCAGAACAGTTACAGGCAGATTCCATTATGACATTTCAAAACCACATGGTACTCGATATGATACTTGCAGAAAGAGGTGGTGTCTGTAAGGTATTGACGGACCCCTCATCATGCTGCACGTTCGTACCCAACAACACCGGCCCTAATGGTAAGGTCACACTGGCAATTAAGAAACTCGAGGATTTATCAATCGAGCTCAAAAGAAACTCAGGTATCGATAACCCTTGGGATCAGTATTTTGGCTGGTTTACTACCTGGAAACAGGCACTTGTACAGTTGGGAATCATTATCCTGATAATTATTATAGTAATAGCAATAGTTGCAACATGTATCATACCATGTGTACGGAAACTTATAATGAAAGGAGTTTCAAATATGTCATTTTATGAGACTCTGCTGCCTAATCCTGAAGACAACTCACATGAAGGATATAGAAAATATTTGGCGGTATACAGGGAAAAGGGCAAGGGTAAGAACCATATTATCTAAGAAATTTGGTTCCAAGAGGGGATTGAAGAGAAATGTGACTCCATCTTGTCTTCTATGAGTTAGGTTCACTTATCTGTCTCAGGACAGATTCTGGGAATATCCTAGAACTAGAACAAACGTTCTTGTCTTATTCAGGGTCATTCGGCACAACTGCGTACATTCTTATATGTGACTGATTAAAACCTATTATTTTTATTTACTGCACGTATACATACCATAAACGGATGTTCCGGTAGTATTGCTCACCAATGTTTATCTTTTATGATTGGTTTAACGCTGTTGTTATGCAAACTTTTCTACTGCCTATATAAGGCCAAGCGATAGCATAATAAAGTTAGAGTGTTTCTCAGTGATACCTGTGTGTGTCTGTTATTGCCAACTGAGAAACATCTCTCCTGACGTCAGTGTCTCAAACCAAGATTGTCGTAGAGGTCCAGAAAGGTCCAAATCCTTTCAGAAACCACCCAAAAATGACCCCATTCTAGAAACTACACCCCTCAAGCTATTCAAAACTGATTTTACAAACGTCGTTAACACTTTAGGTGTTCCACAAGAGTTAATGGCAAATGGAGATAAAATTTCAGAATTTATTCAGATTTTTTGGCAAATTTTCCATTTGAATCAATTTTTTCCAGTAACAAAGCAAGGGTTAACAGCCAACACAGTAGGGCGTAGAGTGAAAGGTGCACCGTATGGTTTTTGGAAGGCAGATTTTGCTGGACTGGTTTATTTATACCATGTCCCATTTGAAGCCCCCCTGATGCACCCCTAGAGTAGAAACTCCATAAAAGTGACCCTATCTAAGAAACGACACCCCTCAAGGTATTCAAAACTGATTTTACAAACTTTGTTAACCCTTTAGGTGTTGCACAAGAGTTTTTGGCAAATGGGGATGAAATTTGAGAATTAAATTTTTTTGCCAAATTTTCTATTTTAACCCATTTTTTCCACTAACAAAGCAAGGGTTAACAGCCAAACAAGACTGTATCTTTATTGCCCTGACTCTGCCATTTACAGAAACACCCCATATGTGGTCGTACACTACTGTACGGCCACACGGCGGGGAGTAGAGGGAAAGGAGCGCCATGTGGTTTTTGGAGGGCTGATTTTTATGGACCGGTTTATTTACACCGTGTCCTGTTTCAACCCCCCTGATGCACCCCTGGAGTAGAAACTCCCTAAAAGTGACCCCATTTTGGAAACTACGGGATAAGGTGGCAGTTTTGTTGGGACTATTTTAGGGTACATATGATTTTTGGTTTCTCTATATAAAATTTTTGTGAGGTAAGGTTACTAAAAATTGAAATTCTGAAATTTCATCTCCATTTGCCATTAACTGTTGAGGAACACCTAAAGGGTTAATAAAGTTTGTAAAATCAGTTTTGAATACCTTGAGGGGTGTAGTTTCTTAGATGGGGTCACTTTTATGGAGTTTCTACTCTAGGGGTGCATCAGGGGGGCTTCAAAAGGGACATGGTGTCAATAAAAAAGGCCATCAAAATCGGCCTTCCAGAAACCATGTCGGTGCTTTCCTTTTGCGCCCTGCCTTTTAGTGATACAGCAGTTTACGACCACAAATGTGGCGTTTATGTAAACTGCAGTATCAGGGTAATAAATATTAAGTTTTGTTTGGTTGTTAACCCTTTGCTTTGTTACCGGAAAAAACGGATTGAAATGGAAAAGTGCCAAAAATAGCTGTTTTGGCACAGTTTTAAATTTTTTTTTTTGACCGTGTTAATCTGGGGGGTTAGGTCATGGGGTATTTTTATAGAGGAGATTCTTACGGACGCGGCGATACCTAATATGTCTACTTTTTTACAATTTAGATTTTAGACTATATATTATCCTTTTTGATACAATACTTTTTTTGTATCTCTAAAGTCTGAGTCATTTTTTTAAGTTTTTTTAGCAGATTATATTATGTAGGGGCTCATTTTTTGCGGGATGAGAGGACTGTTTTATTGGCACTATTTTGGGGGCTATATGACTTTTTGATCGCTTGCTATTAAACTTTTTGTTATGTAAGGTGACAAAAAAAAGTTCTTTTTTTGGACCGTGTTAATCTGGGGGGTTAGGTCATGTGGTATTTTTAAAGAGGAGATTATTACCGATGCGGAGATACCTAATTTGTATACTTTTTTCAAATTATTTTAGTTTTTACAATTATTTTTGGTGTCTCAAGTCTGAGAACCATAGTTTTTTTATCCGATGTCAGAGGCTAAATTGGGATATAAATTTAGTACTCCATGGAAGTGTGGTACTCCCTGAAGCAACCGATAATGCAAAGGCCCGGATGATCGGGGCACATGTCACATTGAGTAGGGGTGTCCTTCCGTATCCCCCTCCTGTGACACACTCTGCACCTTTTTTGGGTCCGTCCCTTCTTTCCAGTATGGGGGACCACACCTGGAAAGTGTTGGCACCTCCAGTTCCCGAGGTACTCCGGCCTAGTCTTTCCCGGTCCGAAAAGATCAGGGCCTTGAGGACTGCCTCATAGAACTGAAGGAATGTCCCTGTGTTGCCAGCGCTCCGGGACAGCACAAAAGAGTTGTACATGGCAACTTGCACCAAGTAGACCGCAACTTTTTTGTACCATGCCCAGGTTTTGCGCATGGCATTATATGGCTTGAGGACTTGATCAGAGAGATCAACTCCTCCCATATACCGATTGTAGTCGACGATACAATCGGGCTTGAGGACCGTTGCCGTGGTACCTCGCACAGGGACAGGGGTAATGCCATTACCATGAATTGTGGACAGTACAAGGACATCCCTCTTGTCCTTATATCTGACCAGCAACAGGTTTCCAGTGGTAAGGGCACGGGTCTCACCCCTGGGGATAGGTACCTGGAGAAGGTGGGCAGGGAGGCCGCGTTGATTTTTCCGCACGGTCCCACAAGCGGACGTGGATCTGGCAGCGAGGGACTGGAACAAGAGGATACTAGTATAAAAGTTATCCACGTACAGGTGATAACCTTTATCTAGCAGTGGGTGCATAAGGTCCCACACAAGTTTCCCGGTAACACCCAGAGTGGGGGGACATTCTGGGGGTTGAATACGGGAATCTCGCCCCTCGTACACACGAAACTTGTAAGTGTACCCTGAGGTACTCTCACAAAGTTTGTACTCTCACAAAGTGATCGATGACCGGCCTGATTTTGTACAGGCGGTCATAGGCAGGATCACCTCGGGGGAGACATGCTGCATTATCTGAATAATGCAGGCATTTCCGGATGGCCTCAAACCGGGAGCGTGTCATGGCCGTACTGTAAAGTGGGGTCTGGTAGAGGACGTCCCCACTCCAGTAATGCCTGGCACTAGGTTTCTTGACTAGGCCCATATGCAGCACGAGGCCCCAAAATGTCCTCATCTCGGCTGCACTGACCGGGGTCCAGCCACCGGGCCTAGCCAAAAAGGAGCCCGGGTGTTGAGCAACGAACTGTTGGGCGTACAGGTTCGTCTGCTCCACCATTAGATTTACCAGTTGGTCACTGAAAAAATGACTAAAAAAGTCATATTCAGTGAAGCCCACTGTGGAAATCAGGAATCGCGGGCTCAAATCGCTCTGGGGTACACCAGACAAGTTCACCGGCAGGGGGCTCCGGTGGATTTAACTGGTGGGCCGGAAAACTAGTACGAGCCCCAGAGCTGCTCGTACTAGGGTGGGCCACATGGTCCCTAACATGGCGGTCCCCTTGCTCCACCTGGCGGCGTCTCCGCCGCCTTGAGGGCTCATCATCATCGCTAGATGATGAGGAGGACGCGGATGACAACAGGAAAGTGGGGTCATCCTCGTCCTCACTGGGACTCTCGGACTCGGAGGCAAACTGGGCGTATGCCTCCTCGGCCGAGAACATCCGGCGGGCCATAGGGGAGTGTGTGTCTGCGTGTGTATGTGCGTGCGTGTAAATCTTTATTTGGTGTGCGTGTGTGTGGGGGCACGGGTGTTCGTGGACTTATCCCTAAAACTAACAGAAAAAAAAAAGACTAACTAAAAAAAAGGCAAAAAATTTGAAAAAAAAATTAAAAACCGCTGATCAACCGTCCGAAGTTGATCAGCGGTGGGGTGTGCGATGCGCTAACAGTGGCCGGACGCTAAGAGTGCCGGCCACAGTCAGCGTACACACAAAAGAAAAACTGCCTGCGCCCCAAAAAAGTTGTGGGGGGGGGGCAGGGGGCAAGCGGCAGCACCCCTGGGGGGTCTAGGGTCACACAGCTGTGCTGTGGACCCCAGACACCCTACTTAGGGAGATGCAATCAAACTTTTTTTTCCCACTAACTTTCCCTTTTATATCCCTGCCTAGCCCAACCTTTCCCTAGTCTTTCCCTAATTACCTGGCTGATCAGATGGGGGGTGCTGGGGCACAGATAGGGTCCTGGGGCAAGGATGGGTGCTGGGGCACAGATGGGGTGATGCTGGCTCAGATCCACACGTGCACTGCAGAGCTCCTCTCTCCTTGGGCTCCGGACACAAAAGGAGGAGGAGAGGAGCGCTGCTATGATTTGAATCTCCCGCCGGCCCGTCCACCTACCAATCAGAGGCGATCCTGAGAGGTGATGTCACAATCACCTCTCAGGATTGCAGGATGGTGATTGGTGGTGTATTATCACACCACCGATCACCATCCTGTTCCGGGTTATCGGGTCCTCAGAGACTTGACCTGCTGTTTGCTGCGATCACCGACATGGGGGGGTCATAGGACCCCCGGCGCATCTAGCCAAGGTGCCTGCTCAATGACTTGAGCAGGCATCGGGTTCCGATCACTTCCCGCCGGGCGGCGGTGATCGGAACTATACATGACGTACCGGTACGTCATGTGTCCTTAAGAGGTTAAAAGAGACAACCCCTTTACTGTTGGAGGTCACAGTTAAGGAGACTGTCCCCTATGGAGGTCAGTGTTAAGGGGCGGTGTGCTGTAGAGGTCACTGTCAAGGGGGTGGGGTGCTGTGGAACTCACTGTTAGGCCTCTTTCACACGATCGTGTCCAGATAAGGTCCGGATGCGTTGCGGCAAACCCGCACGAGTAGGTACCCAATTGCAGTCAGTTTTGACTGCGATTGCCTTCCGTTGTTCAGTTTTTATCGCGCGGGTGCAATGCGTTTTGCACGCGCGTGATAAAAAACTGAATGTGGTACCCAAACCCGAACCCGGACTTCTTAACAGAAGTTCAGGTTTAGGTTCAAGGTTGTGTAGATTGTATTATTTCCCCTTATAACATGGTTATAAGGGAAAATAATAGCATAATACAGAATGCACAGTACAATAGGGCTGGAGGGGTTAAAAAAATAAAATAAATTTAACTCACCTTAATCCACTTGTTCGCGCAGCCGGCATCTCTTCTGTCTTCTTCTTTGAGGAATAGGACCTTTGATGACGTCACTGCGCTCATCACATGGTCCATCACATGATCTATTACCATGGTGATGGATAGTGTGACGGACCATGTGATGAGCATAGTGACGTCATCAAAGGTCCTATTCCTCAAAGAAGAAGACAGAAGAGATGCCGGCTGCGTGAATAAGTGGATTAAGGTGAGTTAAATTTATTTTTTTATTTTTTTAACCCCTCCAGCCATATTGTACTATGCATTCTGTATTCAGAATGCTATTATTTTCCCTTATAACCATGTTATAAGGGAAAATAATAATGATCGGGTCCCCATCCCGATCGTCCCCTAGCAACCGTGTGTGAAAATCGCACCGCATCCGCACTTGCTTGCGGATGCTTGAGATTTTCACGCAGCCCCATTCACTTCTATGGGGCCTGCGTTGCGTGAAAAACGCACAATATAGAACATGCTGCGATTTTCACGTAACGCAAAAGTGATGCGTGAAAATCACCGCTCATGTGCACAGCCCCATAGAAATGAATGGGTCCAGCTTCAGTGCGGGTGCAATGCGTTCACCTCACGCATTGCACCCGCGCGGAAATCTCGCCCGTGTGAAAGAGGCCTTAAAGGGACAGGCTGCTGTGAAGGTCAAAATTAAGGGAGTGGGCTGCTATGGAGATCCCATTTTAAGGAAGCGGGGCACTATGGGGGGACACCAAGCGATCAAAAAGGTGTATGCCCCCCATACCAATAAAAATGTCACCTCATCCCGTTAAAATTTGTGATTTTTTCATAAATAAAGGGGAAGTATATAGACTCAAAATTTATGACTGTCATGAAGTACAATGTATACTACAAGAAAATTTAGACTAGCACATTCATATTGATAGTCACAGGTGCATACCCATCAAGCAAACATGGTTGATAAAAAAAATGGCTGCACAACATTTAACATACAAACAATAGAGCTGAGAAATGGGGAACATTCTAAATTAAAGTGGTATTATACCTACTATAAATGGAAAAATAGAAGCTGCTTGCGCACATTTTTGATCAAATGTGTGTCGGGCCCATCTACCAGGCGTCAGTGTGGCTTCCGCAGACGGGTACCTAACACTAATATACCGCCTCTCTTGGACTTTCCTAAGCCTACAATGTTCAGGGTGGTGTAGGAACGGGCTACATTTATACTCTGCTCAGAAACCCCAGGCAGATGGGCGTTGCTCAGTCTAAGGCTAGTTTCACACTTGCGGCAGGACGGATCCGACATGCTGTTCACCATGTCGGATCCGTCCTGCGGCTATTTTGCCGTGCCCCCGGGCCGCCGCTCCGTCCCCATTGACTATAATGGGGACGGGGGCGGAGCTCCGGCGCAGCACGGCGGTGCACGGCGAAAGCCGCCGGACTAAAAAACCTGACATGCAGTAATTTTAGTCCGGCGGCTTTCGCCGTGCACCGCCGTGCTGCGCCGGAGCTCCGCCCCCGTCCCCGTTATAGTCAATGGCGACGGAGCGGCGGCTCGGGGGCACGGCGAAATAGCCGCAGGACGGATCCGACATGGTGAACAGCATGTCGGATCCGTCCTGCCGCAAGTGTGAAAGTACCCTTAATAAATTTATTGCGTTGCTTCCTGTTTTTTTTTTGTTTTTTTTACCACTGATGTGCATTCTGACAGAAGCATTGCGCTGCTGTCAGATTACACAAAAGTTGGTGTATGCGGCGCTGCAAGACGAGATTTCTCCTCTGCAGTAAAAAAAGATACGTTTGCCGAGGTTTATGAGCTGAGGGGCGGTGTTCATATACTTTGGCAAACACTTTGTATAAAAAATAATAATAATTCTGGCAATGATTTATTCATCCACATCGATTGATGTGAATGGAGAAATCGGGTTTGCCAGGGCATACGAGCTGAGTGGATTTGGATGTTGGGCGGAGCTCCTATGTCCTGGCAGACGCCTTTCCCCTCCTTTTTTTTTTTTGCACATTTTTTGGCAGAGATTTTTTCATCCACATTGAACGATGCGAATGAAAAAAATCTGTGCCGTTCATTTTTTCTTTCAGCCCAGAGGCTGAAAGGAAAAAAAAATCTCATTACCCGTATGCTCAATATAAGGAGAATAGCAGAAACTCCTAATGCTGGCCATACATGTAATGATTGTGGAGACCCTCAAATGCCAGGGCACTACAAACACTCCACAAATGACCCCATTTTGGAAAGAAGACACCCCAAGGTATTCGCTGAGGGGCATATTGAGTCCATGAAAGATTGAACTTTTTGTCCCAAGTTAGCGGAAAGGGACACTTTGTTGGAAAAAACTAAGAAAATCTATTTCTGCTAACTTGTGCCAAAAAAAATTATCTTCTATGAACTCGCCATGCCCCTCACGGAATACCTTGGGGTGTCTTCTTTCCAAAATGGGGTCACATGTGGGGTGTGACGGTAGTAGAAAATATCCCCGTCAAGCATTCCCTTCTTCTCATAAAAGAAAATCACCCAATATTCCACGAGTAGGAATATCCCTGGAATCGCCGAATAATCCACACATGAGTCAAAACTTAATGCTGGAACAAGACTGATTTACTGGTACACAGAACTCACAATTTATGCAGCATAAAACTCCTCCTCTGGGCCAGGCTAGATAATTGAGTTTTAACAATACACACAGCTCAATTATCTGCTGGCCAGAACATTTACAATTTTTAACAATTTCAGAAAAGTACTTTCTATCCCACATACAAACATAATCTCAACATCCCTGTTCGGTACACGAATACATTCATTCTTGACATTTGGAACCGAACAATATAGACCTTAAAATAGCAGGGAGAGAATTAAACTGAAGCATATAGGCAATTGCATAAAAGTCTGGTCCAGTAGGGTTGACGGGTTCAGAGCTTTTAGTCCGAGGTTAAATCTGTTTGGCATGACAATCCATCAGCATTCCCGTTTTGCTTGCCTGGGCGATAATGAATCGTAAAGTCATAGGGCTGTAAGGCCAAGCTCCAGCGTAGCAAACGGGCGTTGTCCCCTGAAACCCGGTTAAGCCACACCAAGGGGTTGTGATCGGTGATGAGAGTGAACGCCCGGCCATAAAGGTAAGGTGTGAGCTTTTTGAGTGCCCATACCAAGGCCAAACACTCTTTTTCAATGGTGGTATAACTGACCTCCCTTGGCAACAGCTTCCGACTCAGGTATGACACCGGGTGCTCTCCTCCATCCTCCCCGATCTGGCTTAGTACTGCCCCCAGTCCAAACATTGAAGCGTCTGTGTGGACAATAAATCTTTTGTTAGGATCTGGGGTAACCAACACCGGAGCATTAACCAGAGCAGTCTTTAGTGTTTGGAAAGCCACCTCGCATTCCGGGGACCACAGGACTTGTCGGGGTAGCTTCTTTTTGGTCAAGTCGGTCAGGGGTTTGGCCAGGGCGCTTTAGTCGGGTACAAAGCGTCTGTAATAGCCGGCTGTGCCTAAGAAAGCCATGACTTGTGTCTTGGTGTGGGGAGTGGGCCAATTGGCAATGGCCTCGATCTTAGCCTGCTCCGGCCGTTGCTTACCACATCCTACTCGGTGGCCCAAATATTGTACCTCCGCCATA
This sequence comes from Bufo bufo, assembly GCF_905171765.1. NCBI lineage: Eukaryota > Metazoa > Chordata > Amphibia > Anura > Bufonidae > Bufo > Bufo bufo. Next base: position 455,742,676 of record NC_053391.1, read on the forward strand.
CCCAAGTGACATTTGTCGGGTTTCAGGGTCAGCCCGGCCCCCCTGATCCTATCTAATACTACCCCTACGTGCTCTAGGTGCGCTTCCCAGGTATCGCTGTGGCGATGTAATCCAGGTAAGCGCATGCAAAGCTCTGGAGACCCCTAAGTAACTGATCCACCATCCGTTGGAAGGTGGCCGGGGTGTTCTTCATCCCGAACGGCATAACCCGGAATTGGTATAGGCCGAACGGGGTGATGAAGGCCGACTTGGGTATGGCATCTTCTGCTAGGGGAATCTGCCAATATCCCTTGCATAGGTCTATTGTGGTCAGATACTTCCCTGCAGAGATACGGTCAAGCAGCTCGTCCATCCGTGGCATCGGATAGGCGTCCGTAACTGTCTTGTCGTTGAGGCGCCGGTAATCTACACAGAAGCGAGTTGTCCCATCCTTCTTTGGCACTAAGACTACCGGCGAGGCCCAAGGACTTTCTGAGGGTTCGATTACGCCTAGCCGAAGCATCTCATCTATTTCCTTCCGCATCCCTTCCCGGACTGCTTCGGGGATACGGTAGGGAGGCTGTCTCAGGGGTGCCTGTCCTGGAGTCTCTACCTTGTGTATGGCTAGGAGTGTGTATCCAGGCTCCTGAGAGAATGTAGCCTGTTTTGTTTCTAGTAAGCGGACAGCTTGAGCCTGCTCTTGCGGCTCCAACTGTGCACCTAGCTGGACTTTCTTTATCTGGGTCATCCCTTCGTTACTGCCCAATAGGTCAGGAAGGGGTAGGGTCTCTGTGTCTTCTCCTGCTGGTGCACAGATAGCGGCTACCTCCTCTGCCCGTTCCTGATAGGCCTTGAGCATGTTGATGTGAAAGGTTCGTTTCACATCTTCATCCTCGCAGCTGGCTATCGTGTAGGTAGTGTCGCATATCTGTCCTATAACTTTATAGGGGCCCTGCCAGGCGGCCTGGAGCTTGTTTGTTCGGACCGGCCTTAATACCATGACGTTTTGGCATATCTGAAAGCTCCGGTGCCTAGCCCGTCGGTCATACCATACCCTCTGGCGCTGTTGGGCCACCTGGAGGTTCTCTCGCACTGTCTGGGCTAATTCCTCCATGCGGTCCCTCAGCTCCAGGACATAAGGTACAACCGGGGTCCCCTCAATCTCTGTCTGCCCCTACCAGTGATCCTTGATGAGATCTAAGGGCCCCCTCACCCGCCTCCCATAGAGAAGTTCGAAGGGTGAAAATCCGGTCGACTCCTGCGGCACCTCTCGGTAGGCAAAGAGAAGGTGTGGCAGGAATCGCTCCCAATCCTTGTATGCCCCCGTGAACGACTTCAACATTTGCTTTAGAGTTCCGTTGAAGCGCTCGCACAGGCCGTTAGTCTGGGGATGGTATGGGGAGCTAGTCAGGGATTTAACTCCACAGGTTTTCCATATCTGCTGGGTTACCTCGGTCGTGAATTGGGTACCTTGGTCGGACAGAACCTCCTTGGGAAAGCCTACTTGGGAAAATACTTTAACTAGGGCCTCTGCTACGGTCTCAGCCTGTATGTTAGAGAGAGCTACCGCTTCGGGGTAACGGGTGGCGTAGTCTACTATGGTGAGTATATACCGCTTGCCGGAACGGCTAGGTTGGGCCAGGGGCCCTATAATGTCCACGGCTACCCTTGTGAACGGTTCTTCAATAATGGGCATGGAAACTAGTTTAGCCTTTGGGTGGTTTCCCTTTTTACCTATACGTTGGCATACCTCGCACGTTTGACAATACGCCCTGACGTCGTCGGACACCCCAGGCCAGAAGAAGTTCTGGGTTATCCGATACAATGTCCTGCGTATTCCCAAATGGCCTGCCAAGGGTACGTCGTGCCCAATCCTCAATAACTCCTGCCGATATTTCCGGGGAACTACCAGCTGGCGTTTTTGCTTAGGCCCTGGTGTATTACCCCGGGTCTCGGTGAGCCTGTACAAGCGGCCTTTCTCCCAGATAAATTGCTCCTTCTCTAACCCCCCTTGGCCCCTCCTAGCTTTCTCTCGATACTTTCTGAGGGAAGGGTCTCTGGTCACCTCCCGCCCAAAGTCCTCTGGGGTGTCCCAGGGTAGGGGTTCTACAGTCAAGGGTAGGTTGGGTTGGCTTACCTGGGTCTCAGTAGGAAGAGGATGGCTCTTGACAGCGCGACTTTGTGCTCTGGTGGTTACTGCGTGGGCCTCCTGAGCGGGGGTAGAGGCGAACGCCGAAGTCAGGGGGCCAATGTCGTTGCCCAAGATGACTTCAGAAGGTAAGTCTTTCATGACGCCCACATGAACATTGCCAGCTCCCGCACCCCAGTCTAGGTGTACCTGTGCAGTAGGAATACGGTATACTGCCACTCTCACAGCAATTGATTTCCCCGATTTCTCTGATGCCTTAATAAGGTGTCTTTGTACCAACGTGATGGTTGCCCCACTGTCTCTTAATCCCCGGGCGGTTTTTCCGTTAACCATGACCAGCTGACCAGCTGACAATGGTGTTTCCTGTTGTCCGTAATAACAGATTGTACCATGAGGGCTTCGTAAAGGGTGCCCAATGGTTCTTCCTGACCCAATTCCTGGGGATCCCAAGCCGAGTCTACACAATGGGCTGCTGCTGGTGGGCGGTACCCAGGTCGAGACCAATTTGACCTGGTGTTGTTGTCCATGGGGCAATTCTGCTTGTAGTGACCCAGCTGTTTGCACCGGAAGCAGCGTTGGTCATTGTCCTCCTGGCGTGGATAGCGAGGGCTAGATGTCACCGGTCTGTTAGGAGGTTGGTATCTAGCGGCTGGTGGGTGTGAGGGCACCGTTGGTCGTGGAGGTTGTACCCGTGGTGTGACTGGGTTCGTCTTGCGAGTATCCGCATATTCATCCGCCAACTTAGCGGCCTCTGGTAGAGTCATGGGCCTGCGATCTCTCACCCAGTCTTTGACATCCGTCTGGATGTGATCGTAAAATTGTTCCAGGAGCATTAGTTGCAAAATGTCCTCTGCGGTGGTGGCCTGGCTGCTGTTGACCCAGTTAGAGGCCGACAGGGAAAACTGGCATGTCCATTCCACGTAAGAGTCTTTCGTGGTTTTGCGTGAGTCCCTGAACTTTTGTCGGTAGGACTCTGGGGTTACTGCATAACGAGCCAGGAGCACTTCTTTAACCCTGGCGTAGCTATGGATCTCCTGCTCTGGCACGGTCCGGAAAGCATCAGAAGCTTTGCCTGACAGTTTGCCTGACAATATTGAGATCCACTCTCCTCTATCTATTCGGTGCAGGTTACATTGTCGCTCAAAATCTGCCAGGTAATTATCAATGTCAGTCTTTTTCATCAAAAGCTTTAAAAGCGCTAAACGGAATCTTCCTTGTGTCTGCTGTACTGTTTGGAGAATGTGCGGCTGCTTGTTGGACTGCTGCCAGTTTTAACTGTAGCTCTGCGTCTCTTATTTGTTTAGCCTCCTCCGCTAACAGGTTCATCACTTTCAGCACCACATCCGCCGTTGGGTTCGGACCGAACCGTGCTAGCTTCTCTCTCATTGCCTTGTTGGCTGGTGATTCCTCCTCCTGAATCACTAGTGTCCCCATCTCTTGTACTGCTGGCATTGCTGCAACCAAGTTCTCCTGGTCTAGCTCCATTAATTCTGCTATAATGACCCGCTTGGTTTTGTTGCTAGCAATCCTTCCACGGACTTCCAGTAGTTCTTTCAGTGTATTTCTTTTAAGCAGGGTGTACCAGCCTTCCATTCACTGTTCCCAGTGTCTGCTTGGAATCCTGGTGTAAAGGAAAGTAGAAGGGAAAATCCTGCTGCTGCCAACCAGTTGTGACGGTAGTAGAAAATATCCCCGTCAAGCATTCCCTTCTTCTCATAAAAGAAAATCACCCAATATTCCAAGAGTAGGAATATCCCTGAAATCGCCGAATAATCCACAGATGAGTCAAAACTTAATGCTGGAACAAGACTGATTTACTGGTACACAGAACTCACAATTTATGCAGCATAAAACTCCTCCTCTGGGCCAGGCTAGATAATTGAGTTTTAGCAATACACACAGCTCAATTGTCCTAAAACTCCTCCTCTGGGCCAGGCTAGATAATTGAGTTTTAACAATACACACAGCTCAATTATCTGCTGGCCAGAACATTTACAATTTTTAACAATTTCAGAAAAGTACTTTCTATCCCACATACAAACATAATCTCAACATCCCTGTTCGGTACACGAATACATTCATTCTTGACATTTGGAACCGAACAATATAGACCTTAAAATAGCAGGGAGAGAATTAAACTGAAGCATATAGGCAATTGCATAAAAGTCCTTCACATGGGGTATTTATACTGCCCTGGCATTTTAGGGGCCCTAAAGCGTGAGAAGAAGTCTGGAATCCAAATGTCTAAAAATGCCCTCCTAAAAGGTACTCATTGGAATTTGGACCCCTTTGCGCACCTAGGCTGCAAAAAAGTGTCACACATGTGGTATCGCCGTACTCAGGAGAAGTAGGGCAATGTGTGTTGGGGTGTATTTTTACATATACCCATGCTGGGTGAGAGAAATATCTCTGTAAATTGACAACTTTGTATAAAAAAATGGGAAAAGTTGTCATTTACAGAGATATTTCTCACACACAGTATGGGTATATGTAAAAATACACCCCAAAACACATTACCCTACTTCTTTTGAGTACGGCGATACCACATGTGTGACACTTTTTTGCAGCCTAGGTGCACAAAGGGGCCCAAATTCCAATGAGTACCTTTAGGATTTCACAGGGCATTTTTTACGCATTTGGATTCCAAACTACTTCTCACGCTTTAGGGCCCCTAAAATGCCAGGGCAGTATAAATACCCCACAAGTGACCCCATTTTGGAAAGAAGACACCCCAAGGTATTCCTTGAGGGGCATGGCGAGTTCATGTAAAATTTTATTTTTTGTCACAAGTTAGTGGAATATGAGACTTTGTAAGAAAAAAAATATAATAATCATTTTCCGCTAACTTGTGCCAAAATCAAAATCTTTTATGAACTCGCCATGCTCCTCACGGAATACCTTGGGGTGTCTTCTTTCCAAAATGGGGTCACTTGTGGGGTATTTATACTGCCCTGGCATTTTAGGAGCCCTAAATCGTGAGAAGTAGTTTGGAATCCAAATGCGTAAAAAATGCCCTGTGAAATCCTAAAGGTACTCATTGGAATTTGGGCCCCTTTGTGCACCTAGGCTGCAAAAAAGTGTCACACATGTGGTATCGCCGTACTCAGAAGAAGTAGGGCAATGTGTTTTGGGGTGTAAAGGGGCCGAAGGTCCAACGAGTACCTTTAGGCTTTACAGGGTTGCTCACAATTTAGCCCCGCCCAAAATGCCAGAACAGTAAACACACCCCACAAATGACCCCATTTCGGAAAGTAGACACCCCAAGGTATTCACTGAGGGGCATAGTGAGTCCGTGGGAGATTTTTTATTTTTTTGCCTAAAGTTAGCAGAAATGGAAACTTTATTTTTTATTTTTTTTTCTCAGAAAGTGTCATTTTCCGCTAACTTGTGGAAAAAAATTAAATCATACAGTACATAAACTCAGCATGCCCCTCCGCGAATACTTTGGGGTGTCTTCTTTCTAAAATGGGGTCATTTGGGGGGTATTTATACTATCCTGGCATTCTAGCACCTCAAGAAACATGACAGGTGTTCAGAAAGTCAGAGCTGCTTCAAAATGCGGAAATTCACATTTTTGTACCATAGTTTGTAAACGCTATAACTTTTGCGCAAACCAATAAATATACACTTATTGGATTTTTTTTTATCAAAGACATGTAGCACAATAAATTCTGACACAAACCTGTATAGAAATGTATTTATATTTGAACAATTTAACCAGAGAAAGTTAAAAATACACTTTTTTTGAGAAAATTGCGGTCTATTTTGATTAATATCAGAAAAACGAAAAATGTCAGCAGCAATCAAATACCACCAAAAGAAAGCTGTATTTGTGAGAAGAAAAGGAGCTAAAATTAATTTGGGTGCCAAGTTGCATGACCGAACAATAAACCGTTAAAATTGTGAAGTGACGATTTGTAAAAAAGGGCCTGGTCACTAGGGGGGTATAAACCTGTGGTCCTAAAGTGGTTAAGTTTTGTTTGGCTGTTAACCCTTGCTTTGTTAGTGGAAAAATTGATTAAAATAGAAAATCTGCCAAAAAAGTGAAATTCATTCATTTTTCATCTCCATTTTCCATAAATTTTTGTGGAACACCTAAAGGGTTAACAAAGTTTATAAAAATCTGTTTTGTATATCTTGAGGGGTGTAGTTTCTAAAATGGGGTCACTTTTTGGGAGTTTTCACTCTAGGGGCGCATCAGGGGGGCTTCAAATGGGACATGGCAGCTTAAAATTATCCCAATGAAATCTGCTTTCCAAAAACCATATGGCGTTCCTTTCCTTCTGCGCAATGCCGTGTGCACGTACAGCAGTTTTACGACCACATATGGGGTGTTTCTGTAAACTACAGAGTCAGGGCCATAAATATTGAGTTTTGTTTGGCTGTTAACCCTTACTTTGTAACTGGAAAAAATGGATTAAAATGGAAAATCTGTCAAAAAAGTGAAATTCTGAAATTTCATCTCCATTTTCCATTAATTCTTGTGAAACACCTAAAGGGTTAACAAGGGGGCGTGGTTTGCCAGCCGAGAGAGATGGCCGCTTGAACTGTGTGCTCCCAAGCCCTACCAAGCGACTTGCAAGCAATAACAGGCTGACACCCGAATTATTTGTTCGGCACTGGAGCAGAAGTCTCCCGCTTCACACCCATGATGACAAGGGGGAAAAGATTTGTCAAGAAGCAAGGGAAACTTGACTTCTTTGTGGAGAGACTGAGAGACCAAGATGGCGCGGGCTCGCCTGCCTCCACGCGCTCCTCAAGCTCCGCGGAGCATGTCTCACCAGCGACTACTCCACACCAGCAAAGATATGGATATGTTTTATACAATGCAAGTATATAGTATTGATCATCATTATGGTTTTATATCACTAAAGAAGTAGGTTCACATATGAATACATACCTTATAATTTGATCACAATGGGTTTTATCCTTTACACACTTATTGGTCACAACCTTTATCACAGAGGGGCCTAGTTAATTCTATGTTTGAGAGCATCCTCTTGAATTTTCAAGTTGATATATATATAATGTCATAAAAATATTTCAGGCTATAAAATCAGTTATCTCTACTCAGCAATTTCTGCCTATCCCCAGTGCACTACAGGTTAAATAGGCACATTATGCAAAAAGTTAACTGTATCTATAGCAGGTACAGTACTGTTTCATCCAGAGCCTAAGCCTGCGTGCAGTCGCAGTGCGCAAGTAATGGAGCGCATGAAGATTAAGGCCCCCTGCGTGTGCACCCCGTGGTCGTGCTGCGGCCTGCAAAATGCGGGCCACAATGCATGAACACAATCCGTGGGGTAGCCGCAGCGGATCTCTGACCCATTCACTCGAATGGGTCTGTGATCTGGCCATTCCGCAAAAAGATAGGACATGTTCTATCTTTTTGTGGAACGGAAGTACAGGTCGAAACCCCACGGAAGCACTCCGTAGTGCTTCCGTTCCGTGCTTCCGTTCCGTACCATTCCGCATCTCCGGATTTGCGTGTTTGTATTCTTCGAGCTTATTGGTCCTCCTTCCTGCATCCAAGGGGGAGGGAGCATTCAAGTCTGCCCGATACCCCTGATGAAGCCAGATTAGCTGGTGAAACATGTTGGGGGGCAGGTGTTAGGTTTTAGACTCTGTATACCGCTATCAGTGCAAGCTAACACAGTGGTTCTAACACAGTTTTACTGAGGATATTGTTGCCTCCCAAGAATTACATTATAGCAGTTGGTGACTGTTTGTAACAATGTACTGTTAATACAATAACCAGGACAGTTAGTGTCCCTCAAGGAACGGAGTGCGGGGAAGTGCACCCCCACCCGTATCCGTGTAGGTACTTCCTTGTATAATAGCACTCATAGGGTATCAGATAGTTTTAACAATTTCAGTTTGCTCACGTTTTCAAATTATTTTAACTAATCGATTAAAGGTTACATTTTAGTGTCTGGGACAAGACTGATTATAAGCCAAATAAGGCTGTTAGTTAATATTTTTTTGGCGCAAATTACGCTATTATTGATAAATGTCCCCCAGTATGTCAGAAACTTTGAATATTATAGAAGACCAATTAAAAATTTTTTATTTTTAATACAGAAATGTTGGCTTACTGAAAAATATGTACAGTATGCACTGAATACTTGGTCGGGGCTCCTTCTGCATGAATTACTGCATCAATGCAACATGGCCCGGAGGCGATCACCCTGTGGCACTGCTGAGGTGTTATGCAAGTCCTGGTTGCTTTGATAACGGCCTTCAGGTCGTCTCAATTTGTTGGGTCTGGTGTCTCTTCCTCTTATCAATAATCCATAGATTTTCTACGGGGTTTAGGTCAGGCGAGTTTGGTGGCCAATCAAGCACAGTGATACGGTGGTTATTAAAACAACCTGCAGTGTGGGCAGGTGCCAAGTGATACTAGAAAAGGATATCAGCATCTCTGTGAGAAGGGGAAACAGCTCTTCTTGTATGAACACTGTGTAGATTAAATTAAATGTTCTGGACTGACATTCTGCTGTTTGGCCACAAGATGCCGCTGTTTCCTAAACACAGCTACAGACTGCATATATCTCTCCATATCCATGAGAGAGGTTGGGTTCACACAGAGTCTGAAGAGAAGAGAAGGAGAGAGCAGCCATCTTAGACAGAGGTGAAACTAAGGAACTGTGTGAGTAGAGAATCTGACGGCATCCAGGTGTGAGAGCATCCCTCAGTGACCAGAGCTGCAGCTAAGTGAAGCTGATCGTGTCCAAGACCCTGATCCTGTCCAGAGGAAGGAGGATTGCTGCCAGGAATGCTGTTGAGAGCAGAGGAACAAAGCAATATACACTGCGGTACCGCATGCTTGTTGGAGAGACATTTGTTCTGTTCAGAGTCACAAGCAGATGCAAAGCAGACCCAGGTCGATAAGATCGTGCACGCACCTCATTACAGTGTTGGTGCCCAGAGACTGAGACCAGGCCTGTAGTTAGTTAGGGTTTCTGTTTGTGTCAGGCCACAAGTGTTACTACTGTTCATTGCAAGTTCTCTATAACTTAAAGTGATATTTCACATCGGAAAGCTGATAAAATGATCAGAAACTCAAGTCAGGCTGGCATTTTTGTTCAGGAAAAATACCCAGGCACGTGCTACAGGCAGGGCCGTTTTTAACGCAGGGCAAAAGGGGCAGTTGCTCCTGGGGGGCCCAAGGCAGCTGCCTCTTGAGCCCCGCTGGCCACTGGTGACGTGGGGGGCGGCAGCAGGGCACAGGGAGATGAGCGCTTCCATTGTAGAAGCGCTCATCTCCATAGTCATCTGTATCGCCATCCTCAGGACAGCGATACAGATGGAAGTGCTTCCTTTGATAGGCTGCAGGCACTGCATCGCGCCGCCTGAGCCGTACAGCACAGGACACAGGCCGGAAGAGGCCTCCATCGCATCGCTGACAACCTAATGGAGGTAAGTATAAGTGTTTATTTTTTTTTATATGGTACTACTACTGGCACATGATTGGGGGGAATCTATGGGGGCACTTGTTGCTGGCACATGATTGGGGGCACTTGTTACTGGCACATAATTGGGCATCTATGGGGGCACATCTTACTAGCACATTATTGGGGGGCATCTGTGGGGGCACTTGTTACTGACACATGATTGGGGGGCATCTATGGGGGCACTTGTTACTGGCACATGATTGGGTGGCATCTATGAGGGCACTTGTTATTGGCACATGATTGGGGGCATCTATGGGGGCATCTGTTACTGGAACATGATTGGGGGGCATCTATGGGGGCACTTGTTACAGGCACATGATTGGGGGGCATCTATGGGGGCACCTGTTACTGGCACATGATTGGGGGCATCTATGGGGGCACTTGATACTGGCACATGATTGGGGGGCATCTATGTGGGCACTTGTTATTGGCACATGACTGGGGGCATCTATGGGGGCACTTGTTACTGGCACATGATTGGGGAGCATCTATGGGGGCACTTGTTATTGCCACATGATTGGGGGGCATCTATGGGGGCACTTGTTATTGGCACATGATTGGGGGGCATCTGTTACTGGCACATGATTGGGGGCATCTATGGGGGCACTTGTTACTGGCACATGATTGGGGGCATCTATGGGGGCACTTGTTACTGGCACATGATTGGGGGGCATCTATGGGGGCACTTGTTAGTGGCACATGATTGAGGGGCATCTATGGGGCACTTGTGACTGGCACAGTATTGGGAGGCATCTATGGGGGTACTTGTTACTGGCACATGATTGGGGGGCATCTATGGGGGTACTTGTTACTGGCACATGATTGGGGGGCATCTATGGGGGCACTTGTTACTGGCACATGATTGGGGGGCATCTATGGGGGCACTTGCACGGAACGGAATGCATATGTTCGTGTGAACAAGCCCTTAAGGGACACTATAGTAACTAAAACCACAACAGCTAAACGTAGTAGTTCTGGTGTCTATAGCATGTCTCTGCAAGCTTTTGAATGTAAAAACTGCCTTTTCAGAAAAAAAGGCAGTATTTACATTACTGCCAAGGAACACCTCTAGTGGCCACTCATCATTATAAAAGCTTACTACTCTACGAGTTGTGTGGATTTTTTTTTTTTTTTATGTGTGTGTTGTGGTGGAGGGTGTGATTGCATGCTAGGGTGTGGGAAGGCGGGATCCAGGGGACCCAAGTAAATTCTTGCCCAGGGTCCAATCAATATTAAAGAAGGCCCTGGCTACAGGACCATTTATGGTAGGGGAATACTGTAGAACTTGGTAAGATTGTAAGCTGTTATGCTGCACCGCAGGATAGCCCATAACACACACCCATACAGTGGCTCTTATCTTTAGGGTAATAACAGGTAAGGTGTGGCAGTTTAGTTGTGCCTGCCAGTAGGTAAATTACTGCACTTTCCTCCTGCATCCAGCACAAGGGTCTGAGCCTTCGGGCTTGGTGTATGTAAATTGATTGTATGTTCTCAGCATTTGTGGTTGTGTTTATTGCCACATTTCAGTAAAATTCTGTTTTGGCAAAAGCTGGTGTTGGGGCTGCTTTCCTCGTTCGTGACTTCACTGTATCCTGGGGAGCCCACCCCAGTACACGGCTTACATCTTGGCCTAGTCAGCAGGATACAGCGACCGTTATGGACGGGAATGCGAGTAGTTGTAGTTATGCATCACGGGTGCTACAAGGGAGATGGCGTGCAGTTAAGGCAACTTTCACACTAGTATTTTTACTGGATACGGCAGGGTTCAGCAAAAACGCTTCCGTTACTGACAATACAACCATCTGCATCCATTATGAACGGATCCGAGTGTATATCTTTAGCATATTCAAAGTCAATGGAGGACGGATCCGTTTTCTATTGTGTCAGAGAAAATGGATCCGTCCCCATTGACTTACATTGTGTGCCATGCCGGATCCGTCTTGCTCCGCATCCCAGGATGGAAAGCAAACTACAACATGCTTCGGTTTGCTCTCCGGTATGGAAATGCAACTAAATGGAATGGAATGCATTTTAGAGCACTCCGTTCTGTTCAGTTCAGTCCCCATTGACAATGAATGGGGACAAAACGGAAGCATTTTTTTTCCGGTATTGAGCCCCTATGATGGATCTCAATACCGGAAAACTAAAACGCTAGTGTGAAAGTAGCCTAAACTCTGAAGAGGACACAGCACTTGCACCACTGCCGAACGCGCTGTAAAACGCCCTACGCCCCAAGAAGTACAGGAGCTTCTTCGGGGCATATTGTCACGCGTAGCACCTCTGTTTTTCATTGTACGCCTCTGTGGTCAATAGCAAGAACGCGCATACGACGCGCGTTTCCAAAATACAAAAACGCCCCAAAATACGCCTCAAAAATGCCCGATTAAAAAGGCCTGTAAACAGCGCTTATCGAAAACGCTCAGGTGTGAAGCCAGCCTTAGCAATGACCTGTGCAGGAACGCCATGTGACTCTGAGGCTCAGCGGTCATGTGCCGTTCCTGACGCATGGCCTCTGAGGTGATGTGGGTGCTGACTGGACTTTACACTTCTGTTCCAGAATAGGGCGAAAGCGCTGGTGACAGGGCTAAGGTGCTGGACCTGAAACACTGTCAACATTTTTTTTTTTTTCACTGTGCTGGCCACCTGGTAAATAATTGTTATTGTTAGACAACCCTTTTACCACACAAAATCATGATAATGTCAGTCATGGCTCTACCGGTCACTTCATGTTTGCAAACAGTAGTAGGAGAGGACGGGCACGCTTTGTAGCATTGTGTTATAGCAATAAAGTTAGAACAAAAAAGAAAAAAAAGAAACAGAAAAGCAGCCCGCACTCAGCTCTTGATGGCACTGTGTGTGGAGCGCAGAGCAGTGTGAGCTCGTGCGGAGCCTGCGGCAGGGGGACACCGGAAGGGGACTGACGGCAGGCAGAACATGACAGGGCTACGGGCAGCAGGACAGTAGCGCGGCCGGCATGGACTTCCAGGCGGAGTTGCCCTGGCTGGGGCTGAGTGTGGCCGTCTTCTCCAGCCTGCTGAACGGCTCCACGTTTGTGCTGCAGAAGAAAGGCATCCTGAGAGCCCGCACCAGAGGTAAGGGAGGGCACCGTGCCTAGGAGGAAGGACACCACCGCACAGTGATGCAGCACAGCCTGGCGCAGAGCCGCCTCTGCAGTGCCCACCGCGTGTGCACCACAAGTCCCAGCATGAATGCAGTACAGCAGGCTGGTGCTGACGATGCAGTTCTCCCATACGGTCCCTGAACACACATTGACACAGGCTTTATATATATATGTAGAAAAGATATAGGCTTTATATATATATATGTACATTTTTTTTTCATTTTTTTTTTTTTTCTAGCAACCTACATTTTTGTGGCATTTTTTTTTTTGCACAGTGTTTGCTCCTAAGGAAACCGTGACAGTTTCTGCTGCAGTTTACTTCTTACGCCGCGGAACCGCAAGACTTGGCATGAATGGAGCTAAGCCACGAGTGGACTGTCCACACACTACGCCTTTGGCGTGGTCCTGGCTTTTAACCACTTGCCTCAAATTTCATCTCTGCCTCCCGTTGAAAACATAAGGAGGCAGACACCACTCGGCCGCGGGAATTTTGGTGCAGTATTGCAAAAACGCTTGTGTGTCCTGCATTTTATATCTCCTATTGGCCAGGCATGCTCATCCTGCGGCCCTCTGGCTGTTGCAAAACTACAACTCCCAGCATGCCCGAACAGCCTACAGCAGGGCACTGTGGGAGTTGTAGTTTTACAACAGCTGGAGGGCCGCAGGTTGAGCATGCCTGCTCTAGACCTTCAGCTAACATCTGGAGCTGGCTCATAAGATCATATGAGTACAGGACAATAGCCCTGCGGGCGGCCCGACCTGCACAGTATCATTGTAATCTATGATGCTGTGCGCACGATCAATGCCGCTCCGGGACATATGGTCCGCTCACGGATCGTATGTCTCGGAGGGCATACAGTCATGTCTAAGGGCCCTTATGGTCCCCGCACATTTAAATTTGCACTGGCATTTTTGTGGGCTATAAAAACGGCATAATAACCACGCACGTGTATTTTATTATGGTATTTCTTGCATACAGTGTTTCTTACCACTAGCGTTTTCTTCATGGCGTTTATCCCCTATAGAAAAGGAGATGTGAAAATGGCTGAAAAAACACAGCGCTCCAGCATGGCGCATTTTTGAAAAGAAGCCAGAAAGATATAAAACGGGTCTTTAAAGATGGCGCTCGCTCCAGCGCCATA